>NC_030816.1:73490875-74090875 GCF_001704415.2 Capra hircus | reverse complement strand
TTGGTGATAAAGAGCGCTGGTCCTTTAAGGGCCGAGAGCAGTAGGGACCAGAAGGGGCTCTGCGCACACATCTCGAGCTTGCGCTTTTCGGGGCGGCTCTTGGTCCCTTCCCCGCGGAGGCCGACGGGTCCCAGCCCGCCGGGCTCCAGGACTCCCACTTCTCAAGGGGCGGGCTGGGCCCTGGGGGGCCTCAACAGCATTTTCTGTAGCATTCTGGGCCCCTCTTCTCCCAGCGTCACCTCTCAAACTCCCCGCACTACTGCTTCACCCAAGGCACCCCTGTTCTGCCCAGGAGAGCAGGCAAGTAGCTCGGGGGAGCCACCGAGGAGCAAAGGGGCCCGAACCCCCGCGCACACCACCACCCCTGTTCAGGTCGTAACTCACCAACTTCCCTGAGCCCTCCCACAGCTTCATCCCCGAACTGAATCAGACAATCAGAAGCAGAACAGGAAGCCAAGGCGGGTCTCAGGGCCACGCATCTCTCCCTTTGCCACCTGGATCCCAGTTTTGCAGGAGGGAAGGATGCCTGGTGAGAGAAGTGGGTCCTTTCCTCCGAGGCACGCTCAGCAAGTCTGTGGCAGCCGGCGTTCCCCACGCGGAGGCGCCGCCCTAGGGCTCTGCCTGCGCTGTAGGCACTGGACGCTGCCCAGAAGCCAGGGCTGCTGCCACTCCCTCCTCTTCCCACTCCTTGGAGCTGTACTTGAGCTGGTGCTTGGGCTGACAGCCAGAATCTTCCTAGTTAGATCATTTTGTCATTTTGGTCTCTCTAATTAATAGAAATTGATCAGAGGTCAGGGAAGAATTTCTGGCAAGCAGGTCATGGAGGGGTGAGCTTCCTGCTTCCCCATCTTGAGCTTGCCTTGGATGATCACTGACCTCTTCATTGTATTGAGTTTCTTTAGGCTTTTCCATACCATCTTATGAAAACCTGAAGGAACTTCTCTGCCAATCCAGTTACTGTTTCCGGTGCCAGTTCAGGTGGCAAACTTAATTGATAAATGTTGACTATGTTCTGACTGTTCCACTGACCTGCCCTTCTCTTATCCCTCTTCCTCTCCTCCGGCTTCCTGAGTCCCAGAGACACAGCAATATTGAAATTAGGCCAGCTCATCACTCTGCAAGTTTGCTTCGGTCCCATTTGTTTCTTTCTCCACAATTTCAATACCAGTGCATTTTGAAGAAGGATTCTGTGTGATTCTACAGGTTGCTTGCCCCTCATTTTTTTTTTTCTGTATAATTGTACAACCTTTGAAAATTATATAAAACAGAAAACAAAAAGATGAGGAAAAGCAATAAAGAAATAGGTCGTCATCAAACTTATATACTTTTGCACAGCAAAGGAAACCATAGACAAAACAAAAAGGCAAACTACAGACTGGGAGAAAAGATTTGCAAAGGATGCAGCTGACAAGGGCTTAATTTCCAAAATGTACGAAAAGCTGTTACAACTCAATAATAAAGACAGGGAACCCAATCAAAGCATGGGCAGAAGATCTAAATAGACATTTCTCCAAAGAAGGCTTACACATGGCCCATAGGCACGTGAGAAGATGCTCAATATCAATATTTTTATTTTAATTAATTACAAATTTTTATTGTATATTGGAATATATAGTTGATGAACGGAGAAGGCAATGGCACCCCACTCCAGTACTCCTGCCTGGAAAATCCCATGGATGGAGGAGCCTGGAAGGCTGTAGTCCATGGGGTCGCTGAGGGTCAGACACGACTGAGCGACTTCCCTTTCCCTTTTCACTTTCATGCATTGGAGAAGGAAATGGCAACCCACTCCAGTGTTCTTGCCTGGAGAATCCCACGGATGGGGGAGCCTGGTGGGCTGCTGTCTATGGGGTCACACAGAGTCGGACACGACTGAAGCGACTTAGCAGCAGCACTTGATGAAAACTGTGTGTTCGTTTCAGGTGTACAGCAAAGTGATTCAGCTATACATATACATGTAACTATTCTTTCACACATTCTTTTCCCATTTATGCTATTACAGAATATGGAGCAGAGTGCCCTATGCCACACAAGTCCTTGCTGGTTATCTATTTTAAGTACAGTAGTGTGTATATGTTAATCCTAAACTCACAGTTTGTCTCTCTCCATCACCTTTCATCTCTGGATATATGCCAGGGAGTGGGACTTCTGAATCATATGGTAGCTCTGAACTTGCCTGCAATGCAGGAGACCTGGGTTTAATCCCTGGGTCAGGAAGATCCCCTGGAGAAGGAAATGGCAACCCACTCCAGGATTCTTGCCTGGAGAGTTCCATGGATGGAGGAGCCTGGCGGGCAACAGTCCCTTGGGTGGCAAAAAGTCGGACACGACTTAGCAACTAAATCATCCACATGGTAGCTCTGTTTTTAGTTTTGAAAGGAATCTCCATACCATTCTCCACAGTGCGTGTATCAGTTTACATTCCCACCAACAGTGTGGGAGGGTTCCCTTTTCTCCACAGTCTCTCCAGCATTTATTGTTTGTTCAGTTCAGTTCAGTTGCTCAGTCGTGTCCGAATTTTTGTGACCCCATGGAATGCAGCACGCCAGGCTTCCCTGTCCATCACCAAGTCCTGGAGCCTACTCAAACTCATAGACTTTTCAATATGGCCATGCTGACCAGTGTGAGGTTCCCTGAAGGGGGAAGGAGAATAAATGTCAGCGAATGAGCAGTAAAGGCTACAGCGTCTCAGCCCCAGGATCCAGGGCACCGACTGGGCAACAAGGACAGACTTTAGGAGACAGAGCAGGGTTGGTTGCATAGGCCTCTCATTGCAGTGGCTTCTCTTGTTGCAAAGCACAGGTTCTAGTTTGCTTGGGCTTCCAAAGCACATGGGTTTAGTGGTCCTGTGGCTGTGGGATCGTCCCTGACCAGGGATCAAACCTGTGTCCCCTGCATTGGCAGGCGAATTCCTATCACTGGCCCACCAGAAAGCCCCTGCCACATCTTCTTTATCCATTGATTTGTCGGTTGTCATTTAAGTTGCTTCTGTGGACTCTAAATAGCTCAGACTGATAACGAATCTGCCTGCTATGTGGGAGACCTGGGTTCAGTCCCTGTGTTAGGAAGATCCCCTGGAGGAGGGCATGGCAACCCTTTCCAGTATTCCAGCCTGGATAATCCCATGGATAGAGGAGCCTGGTGGACCACAGTCCATGGGGTCGCAAAGAGCTGAACACGACTGAGCTACTAAGCACACACACATTCTCCTTCCCCTGATGGTGTCTAGGCCCTGGTTCCCACCTCTTAATCTGAGCCCACAATTCTCCAGCTGAACAGCCTCAGGTTCTGAGTCCTTGCCTCATGTCTCCCCCAGGGTCTGGGTCTGTTCTGAGCAGGCCTTCAAGGCGTTAATTCTCCTCCAAGAGAAGCAAGGGTTTGGGCCTGTTACTGTCATAATGAAGGAAAGTCTGTTTCTCCGATGCCCTCGTGGAGCCTCCACCTCACATCAGGGCTGGAGTGACAATGAAGTTGTAGCCAAGTTAAGGGTCTGTGAGGAAACTTAGGTGCCAGCTGGCATGGGGAGTGCTGACTCACACTTCATGTGCCCCACAAAATTCGTCTGTTGCAACTTTGGCCCTGAATGTGATGGTATCGGAAGATGGGTGTGTGGGAAGTGATTGGTGGGTTCAGTTCAGCTCAGTTCAGTCTCTCAGTCATGTCTGACTCTTTGTGACCTCGTGGAGTGCAGCATGCCACGCTTCCCTTTCCATCACCAACTCTTGGAGCTTGGTCAAACTCATGTCCATTGAGTTGGTGATGCTTTTTGACCATCTCATCCTCTGTCGTCCGCTTCTCCTCCTGCCTTCAATCTTTCCCAGCATCAGTCTTTTCCAGTGAGTCAGTTCTTCACATCAGGTGGCCAAAGCATTAAAACTTCAGTTTCAGCATCATTCTTTCCAATGAATAATCAGGACTAATTTCTTTTAGGATTGACTGGTTGTATCTTCTTGCAGTCCAAGGGACTTTCAAGACTGTTCTCCAACACCACAGTTCAAAAGCATCAATTCTTTGGCACTCAGCTTTCTTTATGGTCCAACTCTCACACCTATACGTGACTACTGGAAAAACCATAGCTTTGACTAGATGAACCTTTGTCACCAAATAATGTCTTTGCTGTTTAATATGCTGTCTAGGTTGGTCATAGCTTTTCTTCCAAGGAGCAAGCATCTTTTAATTTCAAGGCTACAGTCACCATTTGCACTGAGTTTGGAGGCCCAGGAAATAGTCTGTCACTGTTTCCATTGTTTCCCCATCTATTTGCCATGAAGTGATGGGACCAGATGCCATGATCTTTATTTTCTGAATGTTGGGTTTAAGCCAGCTTTTTTACTCTTCTCTTTCACTTTCATCAAGAGGCTCTTTTGTTCCTCTTTGCTTTCTACTGTAATAGTGGTGCTATCTGTGTATCTGAGGTAATATTTCTCCTGACAGTCTTGATTCCAGCTTATGCTTCATCCAGCCCAGCACGTAGCGTGATTACTCTGCATATAAGTTAAATAAGCAGGGTGACAATATACAGCTTTGATGTACTCCTTTCCCAATTTGGAACCAGTCTGTTGTTCCATGTCTGGTTCTAACTGCTGCTTCTTGACCTGCATACAGATTTCTCAGGAGGCAGGTAAGGTGGTCTGGTATTCCCATCTCTTTAAGAATTTAGCAGAGTTTGTTGTGATCCACACAGTCAAAATAATGGGTGAGAACCATTATAGAAAATGACCCTGTGTTTCCTCCACCCTTCCACAAGGTGAGTGCACCATGAGAAGACAGCCCTCTGTGAACCAGACATCTTCCAGTGCCTTGATCTTGGACTTGCCAGATTCCAGAACCATGGGGAAAACTTTCCTGTCGTTTGTAAGCCACCCAGTGTATGGTTACTTGCTATAGCAATCCCATGGGACTAAGACAGGGAGGAAGGGAGCTCTTAAAAGCCTGGTGTCTAAGACACGGTTTCAAGTCTCCTGAAAGGCAGGACAGGCAGAGAGGACCCCAGACTTACTGGTGTCTCCATTTAACCCCTGATGTTCTGTAGACACTGTGCCTGAGGACTTCCCCAGGGTACATGTGGATGCCAGTACAGCAGCCATAACACACACTGGGGAGAGGAATCAGCTATGTGGAAAGGAGAGTGCCAAGGGCAGGACATGTGAAAAAAAAAAATGTGACCCTGTTTGTATCCCGCAGTTAACAACCTAGCTGAAAAAACGAACCATCCTGTGGAAAGTAGTGGTAAGTATTAGGGCGACCTCCTCAGGACAGCAGGGAGGACTTGGCAAGTGGGCATTGGCTCTAGGGTTTCCTGGATGGGAGCCAAGGGGTGGTGTGGGAGGGGTGGGATGGAGTGTGGTTGGGTTGGCTAGGGAAAGGAAGAGGGAGGAGCAGGGCAGGGGAGGGAGGGTAGGTTGTATTTAAAAGCTGCTGGGGAGTAGTCTCCAAGGTCACAGCTCAGGCTCCCAAGTCCCCACTTTTCTGTCGAAGCTGCTTCTGCTCCCTCTGGACAGAGTCCAGGACACACGTGCCGTGAGTGTCTAAGGGTGGGTCCGGGGGTCTTGCCATGCAGGCTCCTGGCTTCCCACCTGAGCTGCTGGAGAGAGCTGGGAACACCTGCGATGAGCGTAAGAAATGAGGGAAGGTGGGGAGAAGGGCGAGGTGGGGAGGAAGGAGTTGGGGGACAGTGAGGGGTCTGGGCCTGGAGAGCTGGGAGGGGCGCGGTGGAGAGGGTTGGGTCCCCTCCTCTACCTGTTGTGCCCCCCACAGGAGTCCCTCCCCCTGAGCTTAGTAGGCAGGAGGGGATTTAAGGGAATCCTATTGCTCAGAGGCTCCAAAGTGAAAGGCACTCAGTCGGGTCCAACTATACAGTCCATGGAATTCTCCAGGCCAGAATACTGGAGTGGGTAGCCTTTCCCTTCTCCAGGGGATCCTCCTGACCCAGGAATTGAACCAGGTCTCCTGCATTGCAGGCGGATTCTTTACCAACTGAGCTATCAGGGAAGCCCCAGGCTGACTAGAAACTGAGGGTGGGAACGCAGTTCAGCCCCTGGGCCTGGGGGAGGCGTCAGCTGGTGAAGGCAGGTGACCCCAGTTGACACCGGTCACAAGGCAGATATTCTTGTGTGGTGTTTCAAGCTAAAAACAGAAAGTAAATGATAAGGGGTATCAGCTTTTTCCCTGTCCCTGCCAGTTTTTGGTTCCCTTGGAACCTCGGGGTCCAGGCCAGAGGGTCCAGGCCCAGAGAAAGGAGAACCCAGGGAGCCGGTCACCACTGAGGCCCCTTCAGCAACAGTCCTGACCCACTGCTCACCCCACACTCTCCATGCACACCTGTCTTCCCACACTTCAGCCCCCACAGTTACACACACAAGCCCCCTCGCCGTCCACACTGCCCTCCATCACCCACAGCCCAGCCTGACTCTCCAGCCTCCCACACAGCCCCTCACATACACGTGTTCCCCACCTAGGCTCCATGCCTCTCACTTATACGCCTTCCACCCTTGTGCACGTCTCCCTTCCTGAAACTTTCCATGCAGGTCTCCTCACACCCCCTTCCCTCTGTGCACACCCCATCCCCCACGCCCACACACTTTATTTCACACACAAGTGCCTGCTTGCCTGCCCCACTGGCTCTCCACTCTCTGCAAAATCACACCACGTTCCCTTCCCACAGGGACCCTGGCTTCCTCACACTGTCTGTACACACTGCTTCACACAAATTCCACACAGAAGGCTGCCATCTACGTCCACTGCCATCCAGAAACTTTCCCCTCACAGCCATTTCCCTTCACTGTCTCTCTCCTCTCTGGGTCCCCCAGGGCACCCCTCTCTGGGCCCTCTGCATACGCATACTGTCCACTCCCCTTCTGTCCCAGGCTTACCTGTCCACAGTCACACACACACACACACACAAGGTTCCCAATATTCTCACACACTAGTTGTGGCCAGCCCCCACACATCCAACACACTCTTTCCAGAATTCCCTCACTCTCTTCACATTCACCTTTCTATCACAATTAGTGTCACTGCCCCACACACGCCTAAGTAGGAAATGGCAACCCACTGCAGTATTCTTGCCTGGGGAATCCCATGGACAGAGGACCCAGTTCAGTTCAGTTGCTCAGTCACGTCCAACTCTTTGCGATCCCACGAATCGCAGCACGCCAGGCCTCCCTGTCCATCACCAGCTCCTGGAGTTCACTCAGACTCGTGTCCGTCGAGTCAGTGATGCCATCCAGCCATCTCATCCTCTGTCGTCCCCTCCTCCTCCTGCCCCCAATCCCTCCCAGCATCAAAGTCTTTTCCAATGAGTCAGCTCTTCTCATGAGGTGGCCAAAGTACTGGAGTTTCAGCTTTAGCATCATTCCTTCCAAAGAAATCCCAGGGCTGATCTCCTTCAGAATGGACTGGTTGGATCTCCTTGCAGTCCAAGGGACTCTCAAGAGTCTTCTCCAACACCACAGTTCAAAAGCATCAAGTCTTCAGCGCTCAGTCTTCTTCACAGTCCAACTCTCACATCCATACATGACCACTGGAAAAACCATAGCCTTGACTAGACGGACCTTAGTTGGCAAAGTAATGTCTCTGCTTTTCAATATGCTATCTAGGTTGGTCATAACTTTTCTTCCAAGGAGTAAGGGTCTTTTAATTTCATGGCTGCAATCACCATCTGCAGTGATTTTGGAGCCCCCCAAAATAAAGTCTGACACTCTTTCCACTGTTTCTCCATCTATTTCCCATGGAGTGATGGGACCGGATGCCATGATCTTCATTTTCTGAATGTTGAGCTTTAAGCCAACTTTTTCACTCTCCTCTCTTACTTTCATCGAGAGGCTTTTTAGTTCCTCTTCTCTTTCTGCCATAAGGGTGGTGTCATCTGCATATCTGAGGTTATTGACATTTCTCCCGGCAATCTTGATTCCTGCTGTGCTTCTTCCAGTCCTGCGTTTCTCATGATGTACTCTGCATAGAAGTTAAATAAGCTACAGGGTACAGGTCGCAAAGAGGCGGACAGGACTGAGCAACTAACACAGCCACTCCTCTCTTCTGCCCTCCTCCTCTCACGTATACCCTCTCTCTGTCTCTCTCTCTCTCACACACACACACACAGTCACACTGACGAGTTCTCCCCAAGATACTGGGCCTTGCAGCTGCCACAAAGCCACACACAGCTCAGCATGGTCCTGGGAAGTGGCTGGCTGCCAGGACTCCGCCCCAGGGCCAAGCAGGAATTTTAGGTCTCTGCCTGGGTCCTACCTGGAAACGTGCCATCTCCTTTTTAATGCCCCAACCCCATATCTGAAACGATTCAGCAAACGTGCTCCAACTGGCATACAGCCCCAAGCCCCCACGAACAGTCACCTTCATGCATTAGTCAACCTAAAATGAATGTTTGTGTGTTGTGCTGAATAGAAATCCTCTTTTAGTTACAGGATTAGTCTGTTCTCCCACTGTCATCTATTGATCAGCATACCCTTCGCTGGTATTTCTTTCCTCGTCTACTAGGTGTCACATTTCTAGACATCCCTGGGTCTGTTTCTTGGCTCTTTTCTAAAACCACTCTCCTGCCTTCCTTCTTGCTCACCAGTTCCCTTTGTGCTGGGAATGCAGCCTAAGCCCCCACAAGCTGGTCAGGACAGTGAAGTCTTTATAAAAATGACCACAAACTCTATGGCTTGAAACAACCAAAATTTATTCTTTCAAGATTGTGAGGGTTAGAAGTCTGAAATCAAGCTGTCAGTAGGGCCCTCTCTGAAGGCTCTAAGGGAGGCTCCATCTTTTCTCTTCCTGACTACTGGTGGTTGCATGGAGAAGGACATGGCAACCCACTTCAGTATTCTTGCTTGGACAATCCCCATGGACAGAGGAACCCGGTGGGCTGCAGTCCATGGGGTCGCAAAGAGTCAGACATGACTGAGGTACTATGCACAGCACTGGTGGTTGCCAGAAACACTTGGCATTGCGTAGCTCCAGTGTCTACTTCTGTCCTTCCATGACACTCATGTGTCTTGTTTTCCTATATCCATCTCTGCCGGGGTCTAGCCCTGGTGGATCCAGGGTAATTCGAAGCAGGGACGGAGTAGGCGAGGAAAAACTTATTTGTTTAGAAATATAAAAAGAGGTTAGGAAGAAATAGTATAGTAGGAAAATTTAGTGGAGAAAAGAGGCTGAATAACTTGGTTTACACAGAGAACTAATAAAACCTCAGGACAAGAGGTTTGCACCATCTACGTTAGGCCACCAGCGCCTGTTTGAATAGCAGAGGGTGCCCCGCCTTGGGCTCCCTCTCTTGTGGATCTTAGAAGCCAGGACAAGTAAGTAGACATGGCGAGCCTCCATGCCCCAGATGGGAATTCAGCCAGAAAATAGAGTAAAGAAGACACGAGGGAAACCAGACTTTCCAGTGACTGGGCCCTCCTCTATTGTCCAGAAAGGCATTTTATACTTTTGATTGTACATAGAGATCAATGGATAATACAAAATTATGCAGCGTCAGCAGCCCTGACTCTTATCGAGACCAGGCTTTCTCTCTGTATACCTAGTTGTATACACAAGTCTTAGGTGATTTACATCATCTTCTGGCCAGAGGGCCAATTAACACTTTATGGCCATTTTCTGATAAGGGTCTGTCAACCAGAAGTCTTATTTGTGTTGTTCTTCCCAAAGTCTGGTGCCACTCTCAGAAAGCACTAAATAAAGTTACATTCTTACATAGCAAGGACACAACAATTTATAACAATGAAAGAAGTACAGTGATTTATAACAAAGAGAAAAGTACTTAACTCAAAAGTCTAGTGTTGCTAACATCAAAACTACTATATTCCTTTTTCTATATCCCAATTACATTGATTAATATCCTTCAGGTGCCTAAAAGATAAAGAATATGGAGGCCTGGCAGCAGTGATTGACTCAACAGTGAAACCCATCACCAATATAGTTTTTAGCTCTTTAGAAAAGGCTCTGTATCTTTAGATGCTTTAAGCTTTGTGCCTCTCGTGGTTAGGGACCGTAAACAATCACAAGTTGTAAAAGTCTGGGCAGACTGGTCAGGTAAGTTAGAAAGCCATCAGAGGGGTTTAAACCGAGACATTCTTTTTATATGCAGGGGACTGTTAACTGGAGCCCTAAGTTAATTCCTTTGAGAGGAAGGTGATCGGGGATGGCCCTCCGATATGTTAGAAGAGTGGAAAGCACAGTACAGTAAGGCAGGCAGACTCTGGTTTTGGGGGGTAGACGTTCAGGAAAACCCAGGGGGAAGCCCTGAAGCCAGATCACACCTTTTCATATGTCTGGCTTCCTTTCTCATGACCTTTGCCATGGGCAGGATTCCTCATGCTGGCTCCCGGCACATCTCTTCTTTGCGTGCCTACATTTCTTTAAAGGCGTGCCTCCTGATAAAGGCACTAGTCTTTGGATTAGAGCCCAACCTAATCTATGCTGACCTCACCTTGGTTGGATTACATCTGCACACACCCTATTTCCAGGTGAGGTCTCCTTCACCTAATGGTAGGACTTCACCACATTTGGGCCCCTAAAATAAAGGAGTTTCAATAAACATTCATGTGATTCTCATTGGGCAAAAAAGGTACAGTGTATAATTGAATTCTCCGCATCACTGAATATATTCCTGACAAGAGAAAACTTCGTTTGTCTAGACATTAGTGAAAACTGAAAGGTTAAAATTTTTTCTGATGTTGTCTTCTTCTCATCCTGGTATGAATGTATGAGCTCAAACATCCTCTGTGTTTGAGCATTGTTTTTAGGTGTTTCTGAGGTCAGCAGTGTTCTCTGTTAGCCAGTTCAGTGCAGTCGCCCTTTCTAAGTGGAAAATATTCATCCAAGAGCTAATTCTCTACAGTTTTGTTGTGCATGAGCTGGTTTAGAGCACCTGATAAGGGTCCATCTAGGTTGTGGATAGTCCTTTAAATAATATCTTTTCCAGTATGCATAATTTCCTGGTTGCAAGTCATGGAACATCTAATCTTCATCCATAAATTATTGAGATGTGATTTAGAAGCAAGCTTAGAATGTCTTTTTAATAATTCGATTAGGGGCTTCCCTGGTGGTGCATTGGTAATGAATCTGCCTGCCAATGCAGGAGACATGAGTTCAATCCCTGTCCGGGAAGATCCCACATGCTGCGAAACAGCTAAGCTCATGGGCCACAAATACTGAGGCTGTGCTCTGGAGCCTGGGAGCCTCAACTGCTGAGCCTGTGTGCCCCAACTACTGAAGCCCGCAGCCTAGAGCCTGCGCTCTGCTACAAGAAGAGTCATCACAGTGAGCGGCTCTTGCACCATAACTAGAGAGCAGCAAGTAGAGAAAGCCCACACACAGCAATGAAGACCCAGCATGACCAAAAATAAATACATCTTAAAAAGATAATTCAGTTAAACTGCACAATCATGTAACACAACAAATAGGAGTACCACAGCATATCTATTCTTTTGTGTCCAACACTTGCCTCTCAAATCCTTTTTATGAGGCATCTATGTTTTTACTGCAGTAATTCATTCTTTATTGATTGCGTTATAGTGTTCCATTTCTGGCTATATCACACCTTATCCTTTCTTCTGTCCTGGATACATCTTTATGCATTAACTGTTAGTATCTTAATATGCATATTAATCTACATGATAATTCAACTGGTAGCCTCATACTTTTGTGTCATGACATCTAGGCAGTTAGCACTTGACTGTGGTTTCTGCATATGTATTAATCTGCTAGGTCTCTAAAGAAAAGCTATTTTTCTACACTCAGAACACCAAATATGATACCAAAATGTGGGTTTTAGAAACTCTGCTCCAGGAACCAGGACTCCGACCAAACGTATACTTCCTATTGTGTCACAACACAGACTATAACCGCACACCACCGACTGAGTGGTTTCAACAAGTCTTCCTGGAGGTGAGGATTTTATCACATGAATTAAGAACATTCAGCCCATAAAAGCATGTGGTAACTTAACTATACAAGAAAGTGAGTGTGAACACATAAATTATGTCTCATTAAATCACAGAAGTATATCCCTAATGCATTATCTTCTTAACAGAATTAAAAAAATTCCAACACTGCCCCCCGTCCCAATTCCACCCCACATGAAGGGAAGTCTGATGGAAAGAATAGAACTGGAAGTCTTAACTGATTGTGAGCAAATATTTGACTTTTGCAAATCCTCAAAACGACCAAGTCAATACATCTTAGGGGCCCATAAGCAGTTGTGGAAAGTGAAGGAATTCTTAAGCATAAGCTTCTTTAGCTTCTTGTTAAACCCCACTCTGAGTAGAAGGTAGTATATGAGATCAACAGCCAGACTGTCATCAAGGGTCAGTGTTTGCCACCCAGAGTTGGGTTAACATTGTACTTTCTCATAGTCCAGGGAGAAACATCCAAATGATGGAATAGCTGTTAAAACATTGGGGGAAATGTTCAGCTAGATAGTGCTATCATCAAAGAACAAAAGGTTTTTTTCATCAAAGGGCTGGGAAAGCCTGAGTAACATCTCAGGACAACACCCCACCCCACCACATCGACATCTCGTACCCGAGGCCCCCAAAAGAGAAGACACTTGTCTTCATCCCCACTCCCACTGCACGGTCCTGCTGCCCACACCAGCCTCTTCTACCCCAACAACAGGGTGGTTCCCAACCCTACAGGGAAGTGCGTGGGCCCAAGACAAAGACGGAACATCATCTTGGTAAAGATGGGTCCAGTGGACAGGGGCTTGGTGAGACCCGAGGCTCACCTCTCCCAAGTCCTGACCAGAACATGCCTGCCTAGGAGCCAGAGGCCGGCTGGCTTCTCACCTGCTGTGGTCCCTGATTTCTTTATAAGATTCATGACAATGAAGCAATTAGAACTAACTGGGTGATGATCAATAGGATAATGCAAGCAACCAATCAGATGGATGCAGACTGGCTGATATCTGGGGCCATTATTAGTGGTTCTAAAATGAAAAAGCAAAAGCCTTGTCAAATCTAAGAATACACCTTCCTCAGCACCTGCTGTCCTTAGCACCTGTTCCCCATATAGTTACTGACTCATGGGAAGGCACGCTTCAGGTCCGGGTATGGAAAGATCAATGGGCTTGTGCTCTGTCTTCGTGGAGCTAATATTTCTCCTGAGTTGTGTTAGTCACTCAGTCATGTCCGACTCTTTTGAGAGCTCATGGACTGTAGCCAGCCAGGCTCCTCTGTCCATGGGATTCTCCGGGCAAGAATACTAGAGTGGGTTACCATTTCCTACTCCAGGGGATCTTCCCAACCCAGGGATCGAACCTGGGTCTCCTGCCTCGCAGGCAGATTCTTTACCGTCTGAGTCACTGAGACAGCAAGTGTCCATCTGATTATCTTTCAGGTGGACATGTTTACTGTGAGGAGTCCTTTTTGAGGAGGACACAATTGGGGGCACTTAATTCTGTCTGGGAAGGGATAAGGGCTTCATTAAGTGACACTGGAGCTGGTTAAAGGACCAGTATGACAGGAGGGAGAGAAGGCCTGGAAACATAATGCATATATAGATTTGGGGACCATCGTGCAGTGCCTGGGGTCTGGGTCATTGGTTAATGGGGAAGGGGGCTCCTGTGCTGAGGGAGGTGGGCTGGGACAGGAGGATGCTGGCAAGTTCTGTGCTATGCCCATCACTGACTCTCCAGATAAGAAGTCCACCAAGAGATCAGTCACTCCATCCATCCATCATATTTTCAATTACACACACATATGTGCTCACATCCACACATGAAGGCTCTAGACCTTTGAAGAGAGCTGCCATCCCCCCCCCACACACACACACCCCACTCAGTTACCTGTGGGCTCTGGGAGCAGCATGTTCTCCCAGTGTTCCAGGAATTCCCTAAGCCAATAGCTGCAGTCTCCTGTTGAGATCTTCCTGAAACACTCTGCCAGTTCCTGGTTGTTCTCCCACTCCTCCTTGATGCTTTTGGCTCCAGGATCAATGACTGTCCAGGTTACGCTCCTGGTGTCAAGGAGGAGGACTGTCCATCCATTGAGGCTGAAGTGCAAGGAGGCACCAGAGCATTGCTCAGCTTCGCGTTGACAGCACATTTTTACCTGCAGGATGCGAGGATCTGCGCCCCCCACACACAATGAATCTTTCTGGACTCTCCACAGTCCTTCCTCCCCAGTCACTCAAATGCGTCTGCACATCTAGGGGCCTGTGATCTTCCGACCATGACCTCCCCCTCTTACCCATCATGTCCAGCGGGTCTCTAAGGCTGGATCGTGTTCAGTCCTTTCACAGGAATCTCCACCTTGCATGCACTCTCTCTTGCTATCTCCAGCTCTCCACCCCCTTCCCATACTTACCCCCTGTCTCCTTTTTGTCCAGTTTGGTGACAGGCAGGACCATCTTGAGCTCTTTTCCTGCTTCTGCCAGTGTTTGGCTCAATTCGGTCCACACTTTTGTGTCGTTTACCTCCTTCCCCAGGAAACCCAAAGGTTTGACCTTGTTGCTGTCACTGTCACACTGGAGGAAAGGCTTTGTGTCCAGGGAGCCCTGGACTCGACACCAGGGCTGGCCAGGTCTGGACTGAGATTTGATAGTGAGGTCAAGGCACAGAGAGTGGGCATCTGTGAGAGAAAACCACAGGTGTGTCTGGGAGTTTCCTCCTCCAGGGCCTGGTTGCAGAGGGAGGGGTCTCTATCCCAGACCCCCTCCTCTGCTGCATCTTCAGTCCTCCCTCTCCTTTAACTGTCTGAGCTTTAGTTAAACACTTTGGTGCCACCATGGATCTTTTCCGTCCATATACTATTAGCAGGAAGATTTACCTGATATATGGTGGCTCAGGAAGTAAATAATCTGCCTGCAATGCAGGAGACCCAGGTTTGATCCCTGGAGAAGGAAATGGCAATCCACTCCAGTATTCTTGCCTGGAGAATGGACAGAGGCGCCTACAGAGTGCATAGGCTGGCAAAGAGTTGGACACACCCATGGACGGAGGAGCCTGGTAGGCTGCAGTCCATGGGGTCGCGAAGAGCCAGACACGACTGAGCGACTTTACTTTGACTTTTTACTTTTATGCATTGGAGAAGGAAATGGCAACCCACTCCAGTATTCTTGCCTAGAGAATCCCAGGGATGGGAGAGCCTGGTGGGCTGCCGTCTATGGGGTCGCAGAGTTGGACACGACTGAAGCCACTTAGCAGCAGCAGCAAGTGACTAAGTATGCACATGCCAGCTTGTGAGGCAGCAAAAACAGAAGACAGTGTCTGGTTTCTAGAGACTTCAAATCTATCTGAACAGACAAGACTTTCAACAGAATGGGGAGAAGGATGCCATAGGGCCCATGCCGCATTCACGATGGGCCCCTGGTCATCAGGAAAGTCTTACTGGAGTAGGAGGTGGGGCTTGCCAGGAGAGGGAACGCTGCTACAGGAGCACAGACCCAGGCACCATGCCTTGGGTGGGGTCCCGGAAGGCAGGGTGTCCCCTCCTGGGCAGCCAGTCCAGCTAAACCACACCCTGTCCTAAGAGCAGGTGGACAGGCACCCACCAGGGTGGAGCCCCTTCCCTCCCCATTTTCTCATGTCCCCCCTCCCCCACCAGAGCCCCAGATCCAGGACACTCACTGCCCAGAGTCTTCCCGGCTTCTGTCAGCAGCAGTGTCAGCGAAAGACGACCTGCGCTGTAAGCCACTGACATTCCTCCCTGAAGCTTTAGGAGAGTGACCAGCAAAAGGTAGCCTGGGCTGTGTCTATACCTCTGTCTCCTGGCACCACCCAAAGTCTTCAGTCCTAGACTGAGGAAGCCCTGCTGAAAAACAAGAAAAATCACACTTATACCCAGGAAGTATTTCTTAAGTTTCAAATGTAATTACTCATTTAAAAAAAAAGTCATGACATTACAAAGCCAAATTCACTTTGAATAACTATCCTCCCTCCAAAAAAGCCCCTTCCTGGTGTGAGCAAACAAAGCCCACATTTTGTTGGCTCTTCTGCTCATTCCTTGAACCACTTCCTGCTCTGATCTTTCTTTGAACTCACTTCCTCCCTTACCTATACCCCACCGCCACTGCGGCTGCCATCTCCTGCTCAGTTATCCCTTCTTTTCTCCTACATCCACTTCCCATCCTAACCTCTCAAACTTTCTCTGTAATGATTACGATTCACTACATTTTAGTCACTCAGTCGTGTCCGACTCTTTGCGACCCCATGGACTGTATAGCCTGCCAGGCTACTCTGTCCATGGGATTCTCCAGGCAATACTGGAGTGGGTTGTCATTCCCTTCTGTTAATCAAACTAGCAGCGGCGGACCCCACCAGGTCTGCCATATCGGAGGAGGGTGTACAACAGGGTCCAATAGGCCTGTTGGAGCCGAGCTTCAGAACAGCCGGGAATTTATTATCATTTGCTCACCTGCAAGTTGGCAAAATCCTCCTAGAGACCCGGAGAAGCAAGCTCACCGCAAAACACTGACGGATTTTCCCGAGTCAAGCAGCAGCAGCGGCCCCCTCCCGCCTTTCCCAGCTCCCTCCCCTGCGCTACCCGTCTCCAGCACGACATCCGCCGCGCAGGTGGCTCAACCCCGCGGGCTCCAGGTTGGTGGCTTCAGGGTGGCGAGAGAAGACAGAACATTTGTGGGGACCCGTCCTGGGTTCGTACTCTCCGCACCCGGCTCCTGCGATCGGCGGGACGCGGTCCTCGCCTGCCGGTTCAGCCAAGGTCAGGTTTCGCTCAGGTTGAGGTTGGAGTTCGCAACCACAAAAGTTCCGAAACTCTCCTCGGGGTTTCGTTTTGGGGTTTTCAGTGTGACTCGCCCTTTCGAATCTCAGCCCGACGCCCCGTGGCCCCGGCTCGGGGGAAGCTCGGCCGGCGGCTTCGGAGAGGCGTCGCTGGAGCGCGGACGCCGGGCGGGCGCGGAAGAGGGGCCCCGGGCCGAGGTGCTGCGCTCGGGGGACGGCGCGCCGGGAGGCCCGCCCGGCAGGTGAGTGAGTCTCTGTAAGGAAGTGCCCAGGGTTGGGGGTGATGACCAGGCTCTTTCCGGTTGTCAGTTGGGCGCCGCCGCTGTGATTTCGGGGACCCAGGACCTGGAACGGAGGCAGGCTAAGGAGCCACGGGCGATTTCTCGGTCCTGCCCGGGCGAGTTTCCAGGCGCTCAGGCTCCGCCCCTCTCTTCTCTACCATCCTATCCCGTGTTTCCTGGCCACCTGACCAGCTGCCCAAGTCAGTCCTTCATAGATGGCATTCCTTATAAGGGCAGCTCAATTAGAACTGGACATAGAACAACAGACTGGTTTCAAATAGGAAAAGGAGTACATACATCAAGGCTGTATATTGTCACCCTGCTTATTTAACTTATATGCAGAGTACATCATGAGAAACGCTGGGCTAGAAGGAAGCCCAAGCTGGAATCAAGATTTCCGGGAGAAATATCAATAACCTCATATATGCAGATGACACCACCTTTATGGCAGAAAGTGAAGAAGAACTAAAGAGCCTCTTGATGAAAGTGAAAGAGGAGAGTGAGAAAGTTGGCTTGACATTCAGAAAACTAAGATCATGGCATCTGGTCCCATCACTTCATGGCACATAGACAGGGAAACAGTGGAAACAATGGCTGACTTTATTTTTCTGGGCTCCAAAATCACTGCAGATGGTGATTGCAGATGTGAAATTAAAAGACGCTTACTCCTTGGAAGGAAAGTTATGACCAACCTAGACAGCATGTTAAAAAGCAGAGACATTAGTTTGTCAACAGAGGTCAGTCAAGTCAAGGCTATGGTTTTTCCAGTGGTCATGTATGGATGTGAGAGTTGGACTAGAAAGAAAGCTGAGTGCAGAAGAATCGATGCTTTTGAACTGTGGTGTTGGAGAAGAGTCTCGAGAGTCCCTTGGACAGCAAGGGAATCCAGCCAGTCCATCCTAAAGGAGTTCAGTCCTGGGTATTCATTGGTAGGACTGATGTTGAAGCTGAAACTCCAATATTTTGGCCACCTGATGTGAAGAGCTGGCTCATTAGAAAAGACCCTGATGCTGGGAAAGATTGAGGGCAGGAGGAGAAGGGGACAACAGAGGATGAGATGGTTGGATGGCATCACCGACTCAATGGACATGGTTTGGGTGGACTCTGGGAGTTGGTGATGAACAGGGAGGCCTGGCGTGCTGCGGTTCATGGGGTCGCAAAGAGTCGGACATGACTGAGTGACTGAACTGAACTGAAATAGATGAGCTAAATAAAATACATGGCAGCAGTTACTCCCACCGCCTTTCTAGGTGGTCTGTGATCAAGTCTGGGACAAGTTAGAGGGTGCAGGGCACCACCCCACTTCTAGGGACAGTCCCTCTCTGCTCCTCCCCCACAGTGGTTCCACGTTCACCTTGAACCTCCAGGGTCCGAGGGACACGGTCTTCCCCAGCACCCCTCACTTCACACTGCCTCCCACACGGAATGTCTGTTGTGTATTGGTTTGATCTGATTTCAAATCCACTTGCTTTTGACTTAAATGAAGTTGTACTACTTGTTTATGACTTAAATGTGCTAGTCCACTTGTTTATAACAAAAACAAAAAAGTTAGTTTTTCATGGTAAAGTTATTTTGAGACTAGAATGATGTAAGATGTGACAGCGTGTCCTTTCATCCGTTGTGGTTCCTCAGCACTTTTTAGATCATCTGCCATGGGTCCTCCCTGGGAGCTTGTCCGGAGAGCACACCCATTATGGAGTGTGAGTTCTTTATCTATTCTGATGTCGGTCACTTACCAGATATATGTGAGCTCGTTCTTGTGTTCAGCCGCTCGATTGTGTTTGACTCTTTGTGATACTATGGACTGTAGACCGTCAGGCTCCCCTATCCATGGGATTTGCCAGGCAAGAATACTGGAGTGAGTTGCTGTGTCCTCCTCCAGGGAATCTTCCTGATCCAGGATCGAACTTGTGTCTCCTGTGTTGGCAGGTGGATTCTTTACCAATGAGCCACCTGGAAGCCCTACCAGACACATGACTTGCAAATATCTTCTCTCATTTTTTCACTTTCTTCATGGTATCCTTTAAAAAGCAATTTTTAAAAAAAAATTTTGAAAAAGTCTTTTTTTTTTTCTGTTGTCATTTGTGGCTAGTATTGTATTTAAGAAGAGTTTTGTCAAATGCAAAGGCAAAAATTCACTCATCTTTTCTTCTAAGACTTTCATAGTTTTATCTCTTCAATGTATGTCTATGATCCAATTTGAGTTAGTTTTGTATATGTGACTCTCCAGTTGCCCCAGCACCTTTTGCTGAAAACACTCTTCTTTGCCCATGACTTGAAAATCAATTGACCATTGTCGACTTAAAAAATAGTCACAACCTAAAAGTTGAGAGCTGTGTTTTCTTTGGTGGAATTTTTTAAGACATAAATCAGGGAGGTAGCATCTCAAGTAGCCTTGAGAGAACTCTTCCAAGAAGGCAGCGGGGAGGACTCAGGTGATGTAGAAGTTTGCAACACAGGGCAGGTAGTCTGAACATCAAAAGTATTTTTGTGAATTAAAGAAAACCAGGTATCTCAAGTTAGGGAATTTAGTGCTTTCCTATATATGGGAAGATGCAAGAGTCTGGGCTCACTGAAATCATTGCTTTCATACGCATCTCAGCTCTCTGAGGCCACTTGTCTGTGTTTTCACCTTCCAAGTTCCTCAGGGCTCCCAGTAGCAAGTGGCTGCAGCCTGATTCCTGCCATATCACACAGGTGTTCTTTTCCCTCCTGAGTGCTCTGGAGGGCCGGAATCGCTGATGACTGTGACATCCTTGTTACTGACATAACAGGAAATATTCCATTTTCCAGTCCTTTCCCTTGGTCAGAAATTCGACCGATATTTGGGAGACATTTCATGACCAATTTTGGTCCCACGGTGCTGGCAGGCTCATCCCAGGTCAGGTGAAGGTTTTCGTTGATATATCGCTCCAGCTGTTAGTTTCTGGATTAGACCCATTGATAGAGAATGAAAGATTTCCTGGGTCCTCTGTCTTTTAACCTATTGTGATCCAGGAGATAGTTCTCTTCTTTTCTTTTCCCATACCTAGAGTCACACTATTATAATTATTGATCATATACAGAACTAAATATTTGATTAATTGTTTTAAGTCACTGTTACGTTTGTTGGAAGCCTGGTTATACACTCTAAGAGACAACAATCTTATAAAATAGAATATAAGTAATGTAACTGTTAATAGCTGGAGAAGGCAATGGCACCCCACTCCAGTACTCTTGCCTGGAAAATCCAATGGATGGAGGAGCCTGGAAGGCTGCAGTCTATGGAGTCGCTGAGGGTCGGATACGACTGAGCGTCTTCACTTTCACACATTGCAGAATGGCAACCCACTCCAGTGTTCTTGCCTGGAGAATCCCAGGGACGGGGGAGCCTGGTGGGCTGCCGTCTGTGAGGTCACACAGAGTTGGACACAACTGAAGTGGCTTAGCAGCAGCAGCAGCAGCTGTTAATAGCAACATTGACAGAGTCATAGTGTAGTAGAGACACGGACATAAACAATTTGGAAATGAAAAATAAATTAAAACCAAGATTAGTATCACTAGTTGTAATCCAGTTGTAATAAACCATCAAATCCATAGGAGAGCCAGCTGGAGAATCCAAATTTTGCCAGTATCAGGTAGAGAGAAAAAGTTAAATGTTTCATCTTTGTTTACAAAGGCTTAATATATCAACTTGGGACAGTATCAGAGAAAAAGGTTTACTGGAAGACAGATTCAAGTTAGTATGTTTTCTAAAATCCAAGTTATAAATTATATTTATCTATTTAGTGTCATGTACTTAACTCCTATTGATCTGCAGGAATTAGTCAAGTTTTCTATTATAGTGTGTCGTTTATTATCCAGTTTAGTGGCATTACCTAAAGGCTATCAGAAACTTACATTTGTTTAAACAGGTTCTTTTTATGAGTCTTTTTGAAAATCTTTATTTTGTACAAGCCATATAAAATTATAATACTCTATGAAGGACAAATTTAAAATAGTATAGTTAAAACTTTGAATACAATGTAATTAGCAGGAAGCTTGGATATTTCTGTAACATATAACCTTTTAGGATAATAACTAGAATTATGACTGATAACATTATATCAGGCCATATCAGATGTTAGGGATAAATTTTGGAATATCTATATCAATGACATTTATCTGTACATTACAACCTAAAGTTTACCTTCAATAACTTGACAATGTTTTTGAATTTAAAATAAACTTAATTTAGTATTTTTCTCTGAGATGTCTCAGAGATTTTTTTGAAGCATCTCTGAGTCAGCTGGAGGCTAAAGGAGTTTTAGTTAGATTTTACTATTTGGGAAGTTTGTTAGAAATATTTAAAAAAAAGTTTTAAAAGACAACAGGATCATAGGTCACTGAAACAGTACTTATTCACTTCACCAAAGTCACAAAAACAGTAAATATGGCTCACCTAAGGGCACAGAAACTCATGCAATTTGTTTTCAAACAGGAGTACTTTTAACAGAAAGAGAAATCAAATTCCAGTCTTGCATTAGCTTGCTTAACAAAATCCATTTAGTTAGCTTCAAGGCTCAGATGGTAAAGCATCTGCCTACAATCCGGGAGACCCAGGTTCAATCCCTGGGTTGGGAAGATCTCCTGGAGAAGGAAATGGCAACCCATTCCAATATTCTTGCCTGGAAAATCCCATAGACAGAAAAGCCTGGTAGGCTACAGTCCATGGGGTCGCAAAGAGTCGGACACAACTGAGCGACTTCACTTAGCACTTAAGTGTTGTTCATCCTAACTATGTATAAAATTTTTCCTCCTCAGGCTTCCTTTGCATAATCTCTCATCACTTTCTGTATTCATCCTGTCTCTCATTTTTCCATCTAAATATGATCAACCAGCTAATTGTTTTCCTGCATAGAATATAATCTCATTTCTCATGTATTTTTTAACTGAAAACATATATTTTACTTCTTACTATATACTGAAATGTTACTGTATTATTCCTTGTAGCTTTAGTGACATGTTTAAATTAGAATCCTCAACACTTAAAACCTTAGTTTTTAGTAAAAGCTAAGAATTAAGCAATGAACTGTCTTTTACATTGGCATTTTATAGATTGGTTATCATAAACACCGGTGATAAGGTTTTAAAACTTTTGTTCTCTTATAGAGAACATATCGATGTGATAGCAACATTTTTTAATATTTCTAAATACCTTTAGTTTTTCTATTTAGTAATTGATGTTTCAGTGTATTTTATTTAATACACTTTGATCACTTAAATTAGCACAGTTCTAGGACTTTCAGCCAGTCAGTCATTTCAGTTGTTCAGTTGTGTCCGACTCTTTGCGACCCCCTGGACTGCAGCATGCCAGGTTTTCCTGTCCATCACCAACTCCTGGAGCTTGCTCTGACTCAGGTATCAAATATCTAGAAATATTATTTTAGGTAGACATTTCTAAAATTTAATTATTTTAAAGAGTTTATCCCAATGTTTTTATCTCATTTACATTTACTTTCAGATTTCATAATATCAAGTTATTTTTCTTATAACAGATCTAGTAAGGTCTTATGTATTAAATCTAGGTACAATACGGAGTTACATAATTTTGATGACTTGAGATGTCTATATCAATTAGATAAACAAACGTTAATACCAGATATCAACTTAATATTGAATATTTGCCAGTTTACATGAACCTGAAAGTTACTTTAGCCACTGTCTTTAAATGTAAGTGCTTTTTATTAAAATTAAATAGTTATTTATAAATCGAATTTTGATAAAACTTTTTAGAAGTAGAGATATCTCACATGTATAATGTGTACACAGAAATATACAGGCAAAACCAGAGATCTCATAGCTTCACTTAAAAGCTTAACCATGAATCGGGTATTATAATATAAAGTTATTAGTTTACAAAGAACAGCTGAAATGCATTAACATTGTTTGCTCAGATGACGAAGGCTTTGCTATCTGTGCGGTTTGGTTAACAGAACATTCCCAGGGCTTTTAATTTTAAAGCTGCCACTTTTCCCCTTGGTTTCCAGTCTTGTCTGATGGAGCTAATTAGGCTCAGTCTCAGTCCTTGGGGCTTGTATTTACACTTTGGTTTGTAAGAGATTTCTAAGAGAAAGCCAGTTGCTTTTACAGTTTTCTAAAGAACAGTTCTGTCACCTAAAGATATTAAAATCAGTGACAAGATCTTTAACAAAACTGAAATTTCTTTTACTAATTGTCTGTTTTAGAACTTTAGAGTTTAACTTACCATGCCTTCAAAGGTTTATATTAAATATTTAGCAAAGATCCTTTTGAGTTTACAAATTAAACCCAAAGCAAAATCACTATTTTTATTAGTCCTTGTATGTTAGTTCCCAGTTTTTTTTCTTTTTTTTCCTTTTTTGTATGGCTCAGGTAACATTATTGGTTAGTACGTTTAGTTATTATCTCCTGGGTGGCAATCTATATCTCTTGTCTTATAATACCAGGCAGGAGAACTATTCTCCAGTGAAACATGTCTATCTCATAGTACAGTTAAGCAAGAGATTTAACCATTTTCTATAAATCCATTTAAATATACCAATGTTATATACTCTTATCTAAATTCCATTAACTTGTATACCTTTTAACTTTATTTTCTATCATTATTGTTGTTCAGTAGCTCAGTCGCATCTGACTTTCTGTGACTCCATGGACGGTAGCCCACCAGGCTCCTCTGTCCATGGATTTCCCAGGCAAGAATACTGGAGTGGGTTGCCGTTTCCTTCTCCAGAGGATCATCCTGACCCAGCGTTCGAACCTATGTCACCTGCATTACAGGCGGATTCTTTACCACTGAGCCACAGGGGAAGCATATTGGAATTTTTTTTCTTTTGTTCCCTGTCCATTTTATCGAGTTTTATATAAAAAGCTCTGGGATCCCCAGAGTGGGGTTGAGCCAAGATGGTCAGGCCCCTTGGTCTAATTCTTGCCCCAAATAACTGTTGGTCAGATATCTCAATGTGAATTTTTCTAGCCCCTTAAATAACGGCTGCAGCCTGATGGCTGCTAGATCATAGGTGTTCTTCCTGAGTGCCCTTAGGGCTCACCAGCTCTTGTAGGAAGGCTGAGCAATCACTGGTGACTATAGCATCCTCATTTGCTGATATGGCAGAAGATATTCCATTTCTCACTTTCTTAAACATCTTTTATCTCCCCTAAGCCTACATCCCTCTCCTCTCTCATTTCCTTATTAATGAGATATTTTGTGTGTGTATGAAAAACTGCTTTTTATTATTTATTAAAATTTTTTTGGATTGTGGTATTGAGATATCTATTATATAAGTTTCAGGTATACAGCGCAGTGATTCACAATGTTAACATGTTATTCTCCGCTTATAGTTATAAAATATTGACTGTATTCCCTGTGCTGTACAATTAAAGGTAGTATTTAAGTCTGAATTCTAAGGAGATACTCATTTTTCCGTGGGTATCTCCCATATATACATGAGGTATACATGTTAATAAACTTAGCCACCTGATGCAAAGAACTGACTCATTGGAAAAGACCCTGATGCTGGGAAAGACTGAAGGCAGGAGAAGGAGACAACAGAGGATGAGGTGGTTGGGTGGCATCACTGACTCGATGGACATGAGTTTGAGTAAATTCTGGGAGTTGGTGATAGACAGGGAAGCCTGGCGTGCTGCAGTCCATGGGGTTGCAAAGAGGCAGACACAAGCCACGGAACTGAACTGAAACTTTTGTTTCTTTTTCTCTTGTTAACCTGTCTTTTATTAGAGCCTAGAACTCAGAGGGATGGAGGGGAAATTATTTTTCCTCCCCTACAATACGAATATTTTATAAAATAATTTTATGTATCTATTGATTTAGTCGTGGCTGTGCTGGGTCTTCATTGTTGTGAAGGCTTTTCTCTAGTTATGGAGAGATTTTCTCTGGTCATGGAGAGCCGGGGCTACTCTGCATTTGTGGTACGCAGACTTCTCCTTGCAGTGGCTTCTCTTGCTGTGGCGCCACCGCTCCAAGGTGCGAGGGCTCAGTAGCTGAACCACGTGGTCTCAGGAGTTGTGGTTCCCCGGCTCTAGAGCAATAGTTGTGGCACAAAGGCTTAGTTGCTCTGCGGCACTGGAACCTTCCTGGATCAGGCAACGAACCCCTGTCTGCTGCATTGACAGGCAGATTCTTTACCACTGAGCCAGCAGGGAAACACCCCAGTATTTACAAAAGACTCATTCTTTCTCAAGCTGAGCGCTTTGTCTGGCTTTTGCTTGTCGGGCTTGAGAAGGTGTACCTTAGGTCTTGAACTACAGTGTGCTTACTTGACCACAAGCCCCAAGCTGAGCTCTGAAGTCCATCGCTGTGTTTGTATCAAGGTCATTCACCCCATGTCTGCTCCCAGCCAAGAAGTAAGCCTGATAGTCTTGGGGGCTGAGGCATGCCCCTTCCTGGGGGACATGGATTCCTCGAGAGCCTTATGGAACTTTCCCCAGACGACATGGCAGTGTGGGATGCCACCACCCTTCCTCCCGCCCCTCTCTCCTTCATTTTGGGTCAGAACTGCCTCCATCTGAATGGTTCTCCAGCCTCCTCAATCTTCCTCCTTTTCTCTCACAGGGGTTTTCTTCAATGAAATTCCTGTAAGTTAATCCCATCTTGAAATCTTCTTCTCAAACCTGGACTACCATCTGGATTTATGAGCTGAATGCATCTTATTTATTGACTATCAGGAGAAAAGTAAGAGAAGGGGGAACATGTAAGTTAAGCAGCGCTGTCCAGGTTTGGAATGAGTATGGAGAGTGAAAAGGTAGTCCAGAGAGTAAGCAGCTGAAAAAGGAATGTTCAGGTGAGCGCTGGGTGGGGAGAAAAGGATGCTTTATGTCCCCAGTGTCCCTGAGACCACAAGGAAACCTCTGAAGGGCTGGGCCACCAGTGGGAGGGGCCTCCATTCTGGGTCCCAGCGGTCTCAGCCCCCAAATCCTCAGCCCTAACTCCTCTGACTCTCTGAGGTTCACAAAAAATGGCAAATTCTGCAGATCACTGAGTGCGTGTTCACGGGTGCCAGGTGCATTCCCATGGTCAGACGTTGGGGGAGTAGCTACTATAAGCAGAGCATGAAGTGGGGTGTGGAGAAAATTATGACAGTGCAAGACAGGGTCTGTCCTCTGCCAGGGCTTCCAGGTGGCTCAGCAATAAAGAATCTGTCTTTAATGTAGGAGGCGCGAGTTGGATCCCTGGGTTGGGAAGATCCCCTGGAGAAAGAAATGGCAACCCATGCCAGTATTCTTACCTGGAAAATCCCTAGTGGGCTACAGTCAGTGGGGTTGCAAAGAATCAGACATGCCTGAGCTACTAACACATGTATCCTCCAAAGGCTCACAGTCTGTCTGGACACACAGGACGTTCAGCAGATAGTGAAGAGGCAGAACATCCTGGAAAACGTGGTAAATGAACCCGGGGCGCAGGGTGGCCAGAGGCCTCCTGGGGAAGAAGGTAGGACACAGCAACAGGCAGAGTGAAGAGGAAGACTAGAGGCAGGAGTTATAAACCAAGGGTCTTCTTTCCAGAAGATCCAGAGAAAGGCGCAGTGCGAGGAGGGGTCTACCTTGGGGTCTAAGAGGCAAGATTGCAGAGTAGTGATGAAAGAGATTTTCACATATTGGGATATAGGGAAGTCATTCTGGCTTATACATGAGTTTACCTGAATTTTATGTTAGTTAAAATAGCCTGTTTGTGGCCTATCAAACACACACTGTACGTCTGCTTTAATTGCTACGGAAAAGGACACCCTGACCAGAAGGACAGAATGTCCATGCTAAAAATGAAGAATTAAATGCCCTTCCTCCTGGGATTCCAATGCTGGTCCTTCTTTGAGGGTAAGACGCCCTTCCCAGGGGCCAAGGCTGTACCGACTGGATGTGTGCATGCTGGTCTGTTCTTTCTTGAATCATTGGAGAAATAGAAGCCTCGCTTCTTTTTGTTCTTTGTCCTGACGAGATATGAGACTGTGCGGAAAACCCTGCCTCTCTGGAGCATGTTCTCAGAGTGACCTGAAAGCTGGCCACGGGCTGGTTGTTGCTTGGCTCCAACAGAACTCTTTTCTATTCTTATTACAAATTGTTTCTTGCTTATTTCTGTTGACAGAGGGCCAGGCTCTCTCTCAAACACTGGGAGGGGAAAACTTCCCTGGTACCTCCTGGCTAATCTACAGGCCCCTCTAAATACACCTGGAAATCAGACAGACAGACACTCACACACACAAAGAAAGAAACAGGCAAAGCCCCAAGCCCCTGGCTCAGAAGATTGAGGGAAGGATGAGAAAGACTCATCTTCTTCCTTCACCAAGACAGAGTTCCCTCCTCCTTGGCTGAGGGGACCCAGCTCTGCAGAACAATGACCAATTCCAGGAGAGAGAAAAAGCATCGCGCAGCCATGCTCCAGAGACAAGGCAGAGGCAGGAACCTCAGCTTCACCTAAGGGCACAGGGATGGGAGGCCAGGCCTGAAGCCGCAGCCCCTCCTGCCCTTCCAAGTCCTGTACTTCTGTTAGGGGTGGATCCCCAGAAGTGGCACTGACCCGGGTTCTGGTGAGGGAGGCAACAGTGGGCCCCTTGGCTGGACACCTGGTATTTGTCAGGTGGAATAACATTCAAGCTTTGTTCTCACTCTAAGGACAAATTTAGTGGCAAAAGTTGAGCTCTGCTGAAGCAGAGATGAGGTGCCCACTCCTGAGGTTAAGGAAGACTTCCCTGGGTGCACATGTGCAGGAAGGCTTCTTGGAGGTCAAAAACGGAGGCCGCCCCATAATAAGTGTGAACATGTAGGCCTCTGTGGTGCGATCCAACTTAGAAAAACATTGCACATGTTACAGTTCGCAAGGGGCTCATAGCGTATTATTAAAATATGGCCCATTGTGGTCACCTGACAAACAAGGGATGAAGTCACCGTGGCCACATTGCCCTGGTGGTCAGACTGTACCTTCCTTAAGGCGATATCCTGTTTTCCCCTGTTGGTGCCAGTTTCTCAAGACTACGTGACCACCTGACCCTGAGAACCCTTCAACTAAGTGACCATAAGACCCCAGCTGTAGGCTAAAGATAAACTGAGACCACCTTCCTCCAGGGCACAATTTCCCATTAATAGGGGATGAGAAGGCTTGGCTGTAAAAAAGAGCACTGGTTTCTCTCTATAGCCAGTCGCTTTCTTTCTTTCCTCCTATAATAAATCTTCTCTGCTTGAATGCCTGGCTCACTCTTTTTCATCGCGCTTGCCTTACGTTTCTGGCGCTGAAACATGGGAGGGAAGACCCACTGCGGCTAGGTGGGCTCCTCTCCTGAGCCCACCTTTGGTGGTTCCCTCCCTTGGACCTCACTAAGAAACTGAAGGGAGTCCCCAGGTTGGGACTCTCCACTTGCCTTCCTGGATTGACATCCACACACAGCCTCTAATTTCATCAGCTGCAGGGGTGAGTGAATTCCTGCTCACTGGGATCCTCTTTCTCTGGTCTGGTTTTTGAAGCCCTAGAGCTAGGCAGAGGATCCCCTCAGCCCTTGGGCCCTGGTCCCACTTTGAAATAGGGGATGCCCATTTCAAAAAAATAAAATGCTGAGCACTGAAGAATTGGTGCTTTTGAACTGTTGTGTGGTATTGGAGAAGACTCTTGAGAGTCCCTTGGACAGCAAGGAGATCTAACCAGTCCATCCTAAAGGAAATCAATCCTGAATATTCATTGGAAGGACTGATGCTGAAGCTGAAACTCCAATCCTTTGGCCACCTGATGTGAAGAACTGACTCATTAGAAAATACCCTGATGCTGGGAAAGATTAAAGGCAGGAGGAGAAGGGATGACAGAGAAGGAGGTGGTTGGATGGCATCATGGATTCGATGGACATGAGTTTGAATAAACTCCGGGAGTTGGTGATGGACAGGGAAGCCTGGCGTGCTGGAGTCCATCGGGTCGCAAAGAGTCGGATATGACTGAGTGACTGAACTGAACTGATTTCAAGGTAGACCCTGCCGCTGTCTGGCTGTCTGAGAAGCCCGTGAGAGTGGGTATGCCTTTTCTCTGAGACCTTTCTCCTCGTTTTTCTCTCGCCCCAGTTTGCCCTCCCTCCCTATTCGTCCATAATGGGAAATTCTCAGTCCCAACCTACAAAATCTACCCCTTTAGGCTGCCTTCTCCAAAACCTAAAAACCTTGGGTTTTCAAGGAGAGATAAGGCCAATGCAACTCACTTATCACCCTAACACTGTCTGGCCACAATCTCGACTGGATATTAGGTTCCAATGGCCAGAAAACGGAACTCTCCGTTCCAGTACTTTACGGGACCTCTGTAACTTTGGCCGCCACAATGGCAAGTGGTCAGAGATCCCTTATGTTCAGGCTTTCTTTGCTTTCAACCCTTGGTCCTCTGTACTTCCTGTTCTACTCCTCAGATACTTTTAGGCCATCCTGGGGCACATCCCCCAATACTATATCTCCTGATCCCTGTTCGAATTTTTCCTCCTCTTCTTTTGAGCCTTCTGACCACAGTGCACCTCCAATCACCTCTAATCCTATGGTAGCAGACCTGGTTCCCCAACCTCCACCTTAGGTTCCCCCTCTCCTCTTGCTCTCAGGTGCAGGCTGCCACCACTTCTCACCCTCCCCCCAAGCCTGTTTGGAAGGGGCTCTGGGGCTTTGATCCACCCCTGCTACCAGAGTCTCAAGTCCCATCCCGACCTCCCTAAATCCCCTCCTCACACCTGGCTGCAAAGGGCCTTAAAGAAACAGGACCCTGAATCTCTACTGCTCCCCTCCTTCCCTTAGTAGAGGTGGCTGCTACAGAAGGCATTGTTCAGGTACACGTCTCATTCTCCCTCTCCGATTTATCTCAAATCAAGAAACATATTGGCTCTTTTTCCTCTGACCCTGACACTTGTTTCAGTTCAGTTCAGTCGCTCAGTCATGTCTGACTCTTTGAGACCCCATGGACAGCACGCCTGGCTTCCCATCGGGAAATCCGGGAGTCCATCACCAACTCCCAGAGCTTACTCAGACTCATGTCCATCGAGTTGGTGATGCCATCCAACCATCTCCTCCTCTGTCGTCCCCTTATCCTTCTGCCTTCAATCTTTCCCAGAATCAGGGTCTTTTCCAATAAGTCAGTTCTTTGCATCAGGTGACCAAAGTATTGGAGCTTCAGCTTCAGCATCAGTCCTTCCAATGAGTGTTCAGGATTGATTTCCTTTAGGATGGACCGGTTAGATCTCCTTGCTGTCCAAGGGACTCTCAAGGGACACTAATCCCTAATGCCCTAATCCCTCTCTAGGGATCCAGACATCTCCTGGTCCTGAGCAGGAATCCTCAGACTCAGCTCTGCCCAGGCTCCTCGGACTGGCTGCTGAAGACTGAAGGTGCCCAGGACCCCAGGCCCCAACTCTCATCACCTTTACAGAGTCCAGGGTATCTCACAGTGGCAGGGAAGCCGATCTCTTTTCTTATCAACACAGGGGCCACCTGTTCTGCCACACCTGCTTATTCCAGAAAAACTAAAGTCTTTCAGATCTCTGTCGTGGGGGTTGACGGTTTAGCGCCTACACCACAGATTACCAAGCCTCTGCCTTGCACACTTCAAAATACCCCATTCTCTCATTCTTTCCTTGTACTCCCAAACTGCCCCACTCCAATCCTTGGAAGGAATCTGCTCTCCAAATTCAAGGCTTTCCTCACTGTTCCAAATCTTTCTCCTGACATGGCCTGGCTACTGCTTCTCGAACCTACTATTTCTTCACCTCCCTCACTACCCTCCTCATCTCTAAACCCTATAGTCTGGGATACTGATAACCCCTCCAGTGCCTCCCACCATACTCCCATTTATATTTGTCTAAAAGATCCAACAAAGTTTCCCAATCAACCTCAATATCCTATTTCCCAAATACATCAACAGGGATTAAAACCCAACATCTCTAAGCTGCTGCATCAGGGTCTCTTGTGCCCTACTCACTCTCCTTATAACACGCCTATCCTACTTGTTAAAAAGCCAAATGGCTCCTACCGTCTGGGTCAGGAACTAACCCAGGGATTAAACCCAGATCTCCTGCATTGCAGGCAGGTTCAGAGCTACCATATGATACAGCTATCCCACTCCTGGGCATATATCCAGAGGTGATAGGTGATGGAGAGAGATAAACTGGGAGTTTAGGATTGACATATACACACTACTATACTTAAAATAGATAACAAGTACTTATTGTGTGGCATAGGGAACTCTGCTCAATATTCCATAATAACATAAATGGGAAAAGAATTTGTAAAAAAAATAGATACATGTACATGCTTAATTGAATCACTTTGCTGTACACCTGAAACTAACACACATTTTAATCACCTATATACTCTAATCAATATAAATTTAAATTAATTAAAAATAATAAATATTGATATTGAGCCTCTTTTCACATGCCTATGGGCCATGTGTATGCCTTCTTTGGAGAAATGTCTATTTAGATCTTCTGCCCATTCTTTGATTGGATTCCCTGTCTTTATTATTGAGTTGTAACAGCTTTTTGTATATTTTGGAAATTAAGCCCTTGTCAGCTGCATCATTTGCAAATCTTTTCTCCCAGTCTGTAGTTTGCCTTTTTTTGTTTTGTGTATGGTTTCCTTTGCTGTGCAAAAGTATATAAGTTTGATGAGGATCCATGGCTTTATTGCTTTTTCTCATCTTTTTGTTTTCTGTTTCTACCAGAGTAGAAGCCATCTTGAATTGGCCTTCTTTCAGGAACTTTAATTCCCCTGGATGGTTGCTGGGAGCAAGAGAAAGTTGTGTTGTTTTGTTTTGTTTTTGAATGACAAATAATACTGGATCATTATAACTTATGTAATTTTCAAAGTTGTACAATTATACAAAAAAAAAAAGGAGGGGCAAACAACTTGTAGAATTACACAGAATCCTTCTTCAAAATGCATTGGCATTGAAATTTTGAAGGAAAAATAAACAAATGGGACCGAAGCAAACTTGCAGAGTGATGAACTGGCCTAATTTCAATACTGTTGTGTCTCTGGGACTCAGGCAGCTGGAGGAGAGAGAGAGGGATGAGAGAAGGGCAGGTCGGTGGAACCGTCAGGACACAGACGACGTTTATCAATTAAGTTTGCCACCTGAACTGGCACCGGAAACAATAAGTGGGTTGGCTGAAAAGTTCCTTCAATTTTCATAATATGGTATGGAAAACTCTTAGTGACCCCATGGAATGCAGCCCACCAGGCTCCTCCGTCCATGGGATTTTCCAGGCAAGAGTACTGGAGTGGGGCGCCATTGCCTTTTCCATGGAAAACCCTCAGGAAACTCAATACAATGAAAAGGTCAGTGATCACCCAAGGCAAGCTCAAGATGGGGAAGTAGGAAGCCCTGAACTCTTCCCTCCATGACCTGCTTGCCAGAAATTCTTCCCTGACCTCTGATCAATTTCTATTAATTAGGGAGACGAAAATGACAAAATGATCTAACTAGGAATATTCTGGCTATCAGCCCACGAAACGCCTCCACCAAGTGGTAAGAGGAGGAAGTGGCGACACCCTGGCTTCGAGCTAGCAGTCTGGGGAAGCCACAGGTTAATGACTGCACAGGCCTTGCCTGGGGCGGGGCGTCAGGGCGGAGCAATGTCTGCAGCGCCAGAAGCGCAGTGTCTGCCTCCCCAGGGGCAGACCTCTGACCTGGCATCCTCCACTCCTGCAAAATCGAGATCCAGATGGCAAAGGGGGAGATTGGTAGCCCTGAGACCCGTTTTGGCTTCCTGGACTTGCTTGTCATTGTCTGATTCAGCCGGACTCCCAGTGGTGAGTTCCGGAATGAACCTGTGGGGGGGGCGGGGAAGTTGGGTGAGCGGGGGTTCGCGAAACTTCTTGCGGGGTTGCGCCACCGCCCTCTCCTCTTTTCCCTCCCCTGGGTCCTTTACTTCTCTGTGGCTCCCCCGGGCTACTTGCCGGCTCTTCGGGCCAGAACAGGGGTGCCTTGGTGAAGCAGTAATGCCTGGAGTTTGGGAGGTGACACTAGAAGCAGGGGCCAGAACGCTACAGGAAATGCTGAGGAGGCCCCCAGGGCTGAGCCCGGCCCTGGAAAGTGGGAGGGGACCCAGAGCCGCCCTGAACCACAAGCCCTTAATCTGCCCATCTGCACCATCGCAGCCGCCTCGCTCCTGTCCCCTGTCGCAGCCACCCAGCTCCCGAGCCAGGCTTCAGCAATACCTGAACCATGAAGTTCCAGATGTTCAAGCTGGTTTTAGAAAAGGCAGAGGAACCAGAGATCAAATTGCCAACATCCGCTGGATCATGGAAAAAGCAAGAGAGTTCCAGAAAAACATCTATTTCTGCTTTATTGACTATGCCAAAGCCTTTGACTGTATGGATCACAATAAACTGTGGAAAATTCTGAAAGAGGTGGGAACACCAGACCACCTGACCTGCCTCTTGAGAAACCTATATGCAGGTCAGGAAGCAACAGTTAGATCTGGACATGGAACAACAGACTGGTTCCAAATAGGAAAAGGAGTCCATCAAGGCTGTAAATTGTCACCCCGCTTATTTAACTTCTATGCAGAGTACATCATGAGAAACACTGGGCTGGAAGAAGCACAAGCTGGAATCAAGATTGCCAGGAGAAATTTCAATAACCTCAGATATTCAGATAACACCACTCTTATGGAAGAAAGTGAAGAGGAACTACAAACCCTCTTGATGACAGTGAAAGACGAGAGTGAAAATAGTTGGCTTAAAGCCCACATTCAGAAAATGAAGATCAGGGCATCTGGTCCCATCAGTTCAGTTCAGTTCAGTTCAATTCAGTCGCTCAGTTGTGTCCCAGTCTTTGCGACCCCATGAATCGCAGCACACCAGGTCTCCCTGTCCATCACCAAATCCCAGAGTTCACTCAGACTCACGTCCATCGAGTCAGTGATGCCATCCAGCCATCTCATCCTCTGTCGTCCCCTTCTCCTCCTGCCCCCAATCCCTCCCAGCATCAGACTCTTTTCAAATGAGTCAACTCTTCGCATGAGGTGGCCAAAGTACTGGAGCTTCAGCTTTAGCATCATTCCTTCCAAAGAAATCCCAGGGCTGATCTCCTTCAGAATGGACTGGTTGGATCTCCTTGCAGTCCAAGGGACTCTCAAGAGTCTTCTCCAATACCACAGTTCAAAAGCATCAATTCTTCGGTGCTCAGCCTTCTCCACAGTCCAACTCTCACATCCATACATGACCACAGGAAAAACCATAGCCTTGACTAGACGGACCTTTGTTGGCAAAGTAATGTCTCTGCTTTTCAATATGCTATCTAGGTTGGTCATTGGAGAAGGCGATGGCACCCCACTCCAGTACTCTTGCCTGGAAAAGCCCATGGATGGAGGAGCCACGTAGGCTACAGTCCACGGGGTCGCGAAGAGTCGGACACGACTGAGCGACTTCCGTTTCACTTTTCACTTTCATGCGTTGGAGAAGGAAATGGCAACCCACTACAGTGTTCTTGCCTGGAGAGTCCCAGGGACAGGGGAGCCTGGTGGGCTGCCGTCTATGGGGTCGCACAGAGTCGGACACGACTAAAGTGATTTAGCAGCAGCATCTAGGTTGGTCATAACTTTTCTTCCAAGGAGTAAGCGTCTTTTAATTTCATGGCTGCAATCACCATCTGCAGTGATTTTGGAGCCCAAAAAAATAAAGTCTGACACTGTTTCCACTGTTTCCCCATCTATTTCCCATGAAGTGATGGGACCAGATGCCATGATCTTCGTTTTCTGAATGTTGAGCTTTAAGCCAACTTTTTCACTCTCTTCTTTCACATTCATCAGGAGGCTTTTTAGTTCCTCTTCACTTTCTGCCATAAGGGTGGTGTCTCTGCACATCTGAGGTTATTGATATTTCTCCCAGCAATCTTGATTCCAGCTTGTGCTTCTTCCAGCCCAGCGTTTCTCATGATGTACTCTGCATAGAAGTTAAATAAGCAGGATGACAATATACAGCCTTGACGTACTCCTTTTCCTATTTGGAACCAGTCTGTTCCATGTCCAGTTCTAACAATCTTAAAAACTATTTATTTTATAACATTGTTTAAAAATTTCTTGGTCACAAAAGTTATACAAACATTTTCAGATTAACCTAATGAAGGTGATATCTAGAAAATATTCCACATCCCTAAGTCTGTCTTAGAAAGTTCAGATGCTATGGCTTTCCTAAGGCACAGTGTTCTGGAAGACAGTGTGCTTCTGCGGTGCTGGGTGATGTATGTGGCTGCCTGGCTCCAAGCGGGCTTCAGCAGGCACCTTCCCCCTGACGCTGGGGGACTGTGAGAGGACAGTCAGACACAGGCCCCCAGGGCTGCATGGAGCCCTGTGAGACACTGGGCCAGCTGCTGGAACTGGGCTTCTCCTCCGAATCTAAGGCCCAGCACAAGCCATCACATTTTGTAGCACATTTTCCTTCCTTTCAAATTTTTGAAGAAGGGAAGTTTTTGAAGAACTTACGGTCAATACTAATACTGACAACAGACAGACTAATCCTGTCAGTGCAGCACTGCATTTAGTATCAGAACCTCATCATCTACTTTGCAGAGAAGGAAAGCTAGAGCCAAATCACTGATACAGGGCCTGGAAATCCCCCCACCCCGTGCCTCTCGCACCCCCACCCCCAAGCAGAAATGCTGGCCTGGGGAAGGTTCCCGAAATTGTCTACTTGGAAACCTGCTTATATTCAACTTGTACTCTGCAGGCCACGTGAAAGGCAGGACATCTGTTTCGCTGGGTAAGAACAGGTTAAAGGATAGACGTAGTGCCCAACAAGATCAATTCTCTCTTTTTTAAATTTATTTTTATTTTATTTTACTTTACAATACGGTATTGGTTTTGCCATACATTGCCATGAATCCACCACGGGTGTATACGAGCTCACAATCCTGAATCCCCCTCCCACCTCCCACCTCATATCATCTCTCTGGATCATCCTCCTGCACCAGCCCCAAGCATCCTGTATCATGTATCGAACATAGGCTGGCGCTTCGTTTCTTACATGATAGTATACATGTTTCAATGCCATTCTCCCAAATCATCCCACCCTCTCCCTCTCCCTCAGAGTCTAAAAGTCCGTTCTATACATCTGTGTCTCTTTTGCTGTCTCGCATACAGGGCCATCATTACCATCTTTCTAAATTCCATGCATATGTGTCAGTATACTGTATTGGTGTTTTTCTTTCTGGCTTACTTCACTCTGTATAATCGGCTCCAGTTTCATCCATCTCATTAGAACTGATTCAAATGTATTCTTTATAATGGCTGAATAATACTCCATTGTGTATATGTACCACTGCTTTCTTATCCATTCATCTGCTGATGCACATCTAGGTTGTTTTCATGTCCTGGCTATTATTAAAAAAGTTCTGCATCTAGATCAATGGGCCAGCGCACGTAATCCCTGCACAGGAAGAGGCTCGCACCGACCCCGGGGTCCGGGGTGGAGCCGAGCAGGGGAGCCCAGGAACGGGGAAGGAGCTGCGTCTTGGAGCCCAGGGATCACCCGGGGAGCAGCGCAGCGGAGCCTCGGGGTCCAGGGGTGGAGCCCTGGGGCCGGGGGTGGAGCCCAGGGAACACCGTTGGAGCCGCGCCTTGGAGCCCGGAGACCAGGGTGGAGCCAGCAGCTGCGGCTTGGACAAGAGCCACTCAAGCACGTTTAAGCCAGGAGCGCGCCGCCGCCGCCGCCGCCGCCTGGGCACCCGGGTCCGCTCTGCGTTTATAACTTACCGCCGGGAAAGAGCGCGGGTCCTTCAAGGGCCGGCAGATGGAGGGACCAGAAGGGTCTCTGTTGCACAGGTCGGGGCGGGAGGGCGTGCTTTGTGGGGTGGATCTGGGTCCCTTCTCCCCGGGAAGGCCGACTGGTCCCAAACCGCCCGGCTCCAGGGCTCCCACTTTGCAGGGGCGGGCTGGACCCTTGGGGGTGGGGGTGGGGGGCGGTTCACCGCATTTCCTGCCGCGTCCCGGCCGCCCGCTTCTCCCAGCGTCACCTTCCAAACTCCCTGCATTACTATTTCACCCAAGGCGCCCCTGTTCTGGCCTGGGGAGCCGGCAAGAAGCCGGGAGGAGCCTCTGAGGAGAAAAGGGGCCGAGGGAAGGGAAGAGGAGGCAGCGGCGGCGACACCATGCAAGAAGTTTCGCGAACCCCCGCGGACACCACCCCCATCCCCTTTCCGGGTCAGAACCCATGCAACCTCCTCGCGTTTCCCTGCAGGTTCATCCCGGAACTCACCGCTGGACGTCCCGCTGAACAAGACAATCAGAAGCAAAACGAGGAAGACAAGACTGCTCTTGGAATCACCCATCTCTCCCTTTGCCACCTGGATCCCAATTTTCCAAGAGTGCGAGGCTGCCAAGTCAGAACCTGTGATCCTCTTCCGCTAGGCGGCAGCTGCGGTCTGGACCTGCGCCTCTGCGCTGACTGCCTGGGCGGTCCCTCCGCCGACAGGCCCCGCCCAGGTTTCCCCTTGGAGGCTTCGCGCCAGGGTCTGGGCTGGGCACTCTTGTCAGCTCCCTCACTCACAGGCTTGCCTTCCTGTAAACCAGCCTACCCGCCTGTTTACCCTGGGCGCCAACGTGCACTGGTTACAGGAGACCGCCAGGCCCTTGTTCCTTCAATTCAGTTCAGTCGCTCAGTCGTGTCCAACTCTTTGCGACCCCATAGACTGCAGCTCGCCAGGCCTCCCTGTCCATCACCACCTCCTGCAGTTTACTCAAACTCATGTCCACTGAGTCGCTGATGCCATGCAACCATCTCATCCTCTGTTGTCCCCTTCTCCTCCCGCCTTCCATCTTTCCCAGCATCAGGGTCTTTTCCAATGACTCAATTCTTTGCATCAGGTGGCCAAAGGATTGGAGTTTCAGCTTCAACATCAGTCCTTCCAACGATTATTCAGGACTGATTTCCTCTAGGATGGACTGGTTGGATCTTCTTGCACCAAGAGTCTTGTTCAACACCGCAGATCAAAAGCATCAATTCTATGGCACTCAGCTTTCTTTACAGTTCAACTCTCACATCCATACATGACTATTGGAAAAATCATAGCTTTGACTAGACAGATGTTTGTTGGCAAAGTAATGTCTCTGGTTTTTAATATGCTGTCTAGGTTGGTCGTAACTTTTCTTCCAAGGAGCAAGAGTTTTTTTAATTTCATGGCTGCAGTCACCATCTGCAGTAATTTCTGGAGTCCAAGAATATAAAGTCTCTTACTGTTTCCATTGTTTCCCTATCCATTTGCATAAAGTGATGGGACCAGATGCCATGTTGAGCTTTAAGCCAACTTTTTCACTCTCCTCTTTCACTTTCATCAAGAGTTCTTTTTCACTTTCTGCCATAAGGGTGGTGTCATCTACATATCTGCGGTTATTGATATTTCTCCCAGCAATCTTGATTCCAGTTTGTGCTTCCTCCAGCCCAGCATTTCTCATGATATACTCTGCATATAAGATAAATAAGCAGGGTGATAATATATAGCCTTGATTTACTCCTTTCCCGAACTGGAACCACTCTGTTGTTCCATGTCCAGTTCTAACTGTTTCTTCCTGACCTCCATACAGATTTCTCAAGAGGCAGGTGAGGTGCTCTGGTATTCCCACCTCTTGAAGAATTTTCCACAGTTTGCTGTGATCCATAGAGTCAAAGGCTTTGGCATAGTCAATAAAGCAGAAGTAGATGTTTTTCTGGAACTCTCTTGCTTTTTCAATGATCCTTCTTCCTTAACTTGTTCCTTATCAGATCGGGGCACTCAGACCAGTCGTCGGAGTTGAGGGGAGACAAAGGAGAAAAGAAAATACTTGTTTAGGCCACTGGATTGGGTCAGTCAGTGGACAAGCTTGTCCCTAAGTACCTGAATGATCAGGGCATCGGTCACAGTGAAGAAACCCCACCAGAGTTGCCATCTGTTACAGAAAGGGAGACTCCTTGCAGGGTCTGAGAATGGGCTTTTGTCTAACACTGAGAAGTGAATTGTTCCATGCTAACAAAGCAAGAGGCTTTTTTGGGAAGGGGCTACAAGGTGGAGAGCAGCAGGGTAAGGGAACCCAGGAGAACTGCTCTGCCACATGGCTTGTAGTCTCAGGTTCTCTGGTGATGGAGTTAGTTTCTGGGTCATCTCTGGCTAATCATTCTTACTCAGGGACCTTCCTGGTTTCAGAAATGTGTTCTGGTGAGTTTTATTGATATTTCTGAGAGTTTATTTATATAGTGCTTCAGTTCAGTTCAGTTCAGTTCAGTCGCTCAGTCGTGTCCGACTGTTTGTGACCGCATGAATTGTAGCACACCAGGCCTCCTTGTCCATCACCAACTCCCAGACTTCACTCAAACGCATGTCCATCGAGTCGGTGATGCCATCCAGCCATCTCATCCTCTGTCGTCCCCTTCTCCTGCCCCAAATCCCTCCCAGCATCAGAGACTTTTCCAATGAGTCAACTCTTTGCACGAGGTGGCCAAAGTATTGGAGTTTCAGCTTTAGCATCATTCCTTCCAAAGAACACCCAGGACTGATCTCCTTTAGAATGGACTGGTTGGATCTCCTTGCTGTCCAAGGGACTCTCCAGAGTCAATTCCAACACCACAGTTCAAAAGCATCAATTCTTCAGTGCTCAGCTTTCTTCACAGTCCAACTCTCACATCCATACATGACCACTGGAAAAACCATAGCCTTGACTAGACAGACCTTTGTTGGCAAAGTGATGTCTCTGCTTTTTAATATGCTATCTAGGTTGGTCATAGCTTTCCTTCCCAGGAGTAAGCATCTTTTAAGTGCATGCCAGAACTAGAAGTCACTTCCACTTACTATGGTGTTTATAATTTATGAGCTTCATAAAATTAGTCCACATAATACTATATTTATTACAAGTATGATAGATATTTTAATGAGCTGCCCACTCACTTTTAGTCACTGGAAACACTTATGTTGATTATAGACTTAAAAAAATATGGACTTCCTTGGTGGTCCAGGAGATTAAGACTCCATGCTTCCAATGCAGGGGCATGGGTTCGGTCCCTGGCGAGGCAAGTACTACATGCTGCATGGTGTGGGCCCCCACCCCCTAAAAAAGTCCACAGCCGTTGGTGACAACATGGATGGACCATGAAAGTGAAAGTGAAAGTCAGCTCGGTCGTGTCTGACTCTTTGCTGACCCCATGAACCATATAGTTCCATGGAATTCTCCAGGCCAGAATACTGGAGCGTGTAGCCTTTCCCTTCTCCAGGGGATCTTCCCAACCCAGGGATTGAACCCAGGTCTCCCGCATTGCAGGTGGATTCTTTACCAGCTGAGCCATTAGGGTGGTCCGAGAATACTGGAGTGGGTAGCCTATCCCTTCTCCAGTGAATCTTCCGGACCCAGGGACTCGAACTGGGGTCTGCCTGCATTGCAGACGGATTCTTTCACCAACTGAGCTCTCAGGGAAGCTAAGGGGAATAAGTCAGACAGAGAAAGATAAATATTGGTATGCCTTTGCATGTGGAACCTAAAAAACAAAACAAATGAACAGAGTCATCGATACAAAGAACAAACAAGTGGTTGTCAGGGTGGGTGGAGGCGAGAAAGAAGTAGGGGATGGAGATTAAGAGGAACAGACCTGCAGTTACAAAATAAATGAGGCAAGGGCATGAAAAGTACAATGTGGGGAACATAGTCAGTCAAGTTTAACATCTGTGCATGGTGATCAGAAAGTAGCTCGAATTTACTGACTTACGGTGATCATTTTGAAATATATAGAAAAATTTAAGTCACTATGCTGTATACCAGGAACTAACATAGTGTTGTATGTCAGTTATATTTCAAACACAAATCAACAACCTCAGAAAAAGAGATTAGGTTTGTGTTTACCAGAGGCGGGGTGGGGGTGGAAGTGCTGGGAGAGGGGGAATTGAATGAAGTTAGCCAAAAGGTACAAACTTCCAGTTATAAGATAAGTAATCACTAGGGGTGTAATATACAGTATAGTAAATGAAATTAACACTGCTGTATGTATGATATATCTCATCAGAGGATGAGATGGTTGGATGGCATCACTGACTCAATGGACATGAACTTGAGCAAACTTCGGGAGATAGTGAAGGACAGGGAAGCCTGGTGGGCTGCAGTACATGGGGTCTCAAAGAGTCAGACATGACTTAGCGACTGAACAACAATGTTATATGTTAAATTTCTTAAGTGGGTAAATCTTAAGAATTCTCATCACAAGTAAAAAACATTTTCTTCTTTTGTATCTAAATGAAGTGATGGATATTTACAAAACTTGTGGTAATCATTTTATGGTGTATATAAGTCAAAGCATTATCTTGTATACCTTAATCTTATGATGTTTTTGTACATCAATTATATCTCAAAAATGGAAGAAAAAATAGATTAATTTACTTAAAAAAACAAAAAAAATTTTAAAAAGTCACATTGTAGAATACAGCACCCTTTAAAAACTGAACTCAACCAAATTAAATCAGATACACTAGATAGTTTGAAGACTCTCAGAGAAGCTTAATGAATAGTTTGAAATAATTTAAAATACAATTTAGAATATATCTAAATAGCATGAATTATAGTAACACTTTGCTGTTGAGGAGAAATCATTAGTTTTGGATTTAACATAGATTTGCACAATAGGAAAAGATGAATTGGGAGAATTGTGCCTTTATGAATACAAGCGAGCAGTGAAAATCCATACTACACAGTTACTTCATTGGATGATTAGACATTTCCTTGTAATATGAGAATTTTTTTTCTTTTTACCTTGAAACTACATAATTAACTGTCAGTTTTAGTTACCAGATACCAGGTGATACAGTAGCAGAAGTGAGAAAAGCACATGTTATTTTTTCTGCTACAATCAGTTTCAGATCATCTTCTACAAAACATTTTGGCTAAAGCCCATCTTCCCCATGATGAACTAACAAACAAGGAACAAGGAATAGCAACAAAGATGAACAACATTTAAATGTTGTTTAGGCTGATTTCTATAATAATGGATGAAAATTGTCAGTGGGAGACAGTAATATTTATCCAGGGGAAAAAAGGTATAAAATGGAAAGCTAGTGACATGCTTTTCATGAACATGTTTTGCCTTATTAGCAGGTATGTGCTAAACATGTAATTGCACTTATTTTAATATTTAACAAATCAGATAGTAATTTTGTTTTCCATTTTTTCTGATTTTTTTGTATATTATGTAAGACATTTTCTCTTATTTTTTCCCCACAATATTGAATGCCTGAAATTTGTTCCTGTCAGGATGCCATCCATTTTAATTACTATCAAAATATTTTTTATCTTTTCATAAAGGTAAAGCTTATCTCAGAGAAGTGTGCTTGATTTCTCAAAGACTCCTTTGGAAAGCTCCTATCTACCCACGGTAATTTGAATTCTCCTTCACTTCTCTCTCTTTTGGAAAGGACTCCTTTGGTCTCCCTTCTGAGCCATAAGATTCATCTTTGCAATGATAGTACTTAGCTTCTCTGTTTCTTCTCGTGGAGAACATGAATCTGGTCACAGGCACTCCTTGGCTGAATTTACAGCAAGTCATGCTCATTTTCTCACAAAGGCTTCGGCTGCTTCTAAGTAGCTTCAGTAGTGTCCGACTCTGTTCGACCCCATAGATGGCAGCCCCCCAGGCTCCCCCATCCCTGGGATTCTCCAGGCAAGAACACTGGAGTGGCTTGCCGTTTCCTTCTCCAATGCATGAAAGGGAAAGGTGAAAGTAAAGTCCCTCAGTCGTGACTGACCCTCAGTGACCCCATGGACTGCAGCCTACCAAGCTCCTCCATCCATGCGATTTTCCAGGCAAGAGTACTGGAGTGGGGTGCCATTGCCTTCTCTGTCTCACAAAGGCAGCTTTACTCATTTGTTCCATAACCATTGGTGGGAAAGAGAATGGATTGGGTCCCGGTGTGAGCAGTTAAGTAATGCGCTGGAATAAGAGAGGAGAAGGAGAAGTAAAAATAAAAGGAGAGGAAATATGAGACAGAATGCTCTAAGTCATCAGCAGGTTTCAGATGGTGTGCAGCTGTTACTCATGTAAAGAACACTTGCCCAGGATTCCTTGAGTGGTTTATCACCATCTCCATTGGCTCTCTCCAGTTGGGGGTGGGGGGACCTTCTCTTGATAGTTCTTGAAGACACCATCTAAGACTTTCTCTCAGGGTTTAGGATTTTGGTAGGGGTGGGGTTGGGGTGGAGGGAAGGGAGTCTTTTTCACGTTGCTGTGAATCTCCCTAGAGGGAAAGAACCCAGAAAACTACTTGCTCAGATGGCGAGGTGGGAAAATGGAAATATATAGAGAAACTTCTAATGTTTATGTTGCAACAGTGAAGTCAGATTAGATTTTATTCTCTAGAAGTTTAAGCTGAATAAGAACACATGAGAACCATTCCTGTGTGTTCTAATGGGGTAAGATTCATGATGAAATATTCACCTTTAACTGAGAATTGAGATATTCTCAGTTTAGAGTTTTGGTTCTGAGTCTCCAAAGCGAGAGGGACACATAACTCCTTCTTAAAGGAAGTTTACAAGGGAGGGAAATTTGTGAGGGCCAAACCAGAAAAGAGTGGTAAGTCAAGTGTGGGGGAGGGGATTTCCAGAGGATGGTGGAAGGGCAGGGAAAGGAGGTGAATGTTCTTGGCCTCAGGATGCTAAGTGTTTAGATTTCACACCTATCTAGGCACCAGCCTATGGGCTTTATCAAGGTGAGGAGTTGCATCTGGGACACCATATAAAGCTGAGAGTGAAAAGATGATTTGGAAAGACATCTCAGGGCCACAGAGAGACAACAGTAAAAGGGGACAGCAGGCAGACTTCTCTGTCTTGGCCCGAGAGATCTGTGTAAAACAAACGAGAACCCTCTGCGGAGAATTAATAGCTATAGGCTGTCTTTACCTGGTTTTAGGGTTAGAATTTACTCTGCCTGACCCATCAAGGCATCTCCAAGTCACAAAAATAACATAAAAATGATTCCTGCTAGCAAAGATCCATGTGTGTCTACAGGACTAAACTAATATTCCTCCAGAAGAACACAGTCTCAAGTAGGCTGCTGACATTACCCATAGATAAAGGCCAGCCAAAGAAAACCTCACAGCTTAAACTTAGAAATTGCATCAAGACTCAAAGCACAGTAAGTGAAACAAGTCTATCCAACTCAGTAGGAACCATTATATATATATATATATGGTTAAAACTCACTGCACTGGTGAATCAGCGTTTTAGACAAAGCAGCATAAAGAATCTGTGACGTAGATGATTGATCTGAATAAATTAATCAAAATTCAGCAGAGAGTTTCATTCTGAAACTGAGAGAGAGACTCTACTTTATTGACTATGCCAAAGCCTTTGACTATGTGGATCACAAGAGACTGTGGAAAATTCTGAAAGAGATGGGAATACCAGACCACCTAACCTGCCTCTTGAGAAATCTCTATGCAGGCCAGGAAGCAACAGTTAGAACTGGACATGGAACAACAGACTTGTCCCAAATATGAAAAGGAGTATGTCAAGGCTGTATATTGTCACCCTGCTTATTTAACTTATCTGCAGAGTACATCATGAGAAACACTGGACTGGGAGAAACACAAGCTGGAATCAAGATTGCCCTGAGAAATATCAATAACCTCAGATATGCAGATGACACCACCCTTATGGCAGAAAGTGAAGAGGAACTAAAAAGCCTCTTGATGAAAGTGAAAGAGGAGAGTGAAAAAGTTGGCTTAAAGCTCAACATTCAGAAAACGAAGATCATGGCATCTGGTCCCATCACTTCATGGGAAATAGATGGAGAAACAGTGGAAACAGTGGCAGACTTTATTTTTTTGGGCTCCAAAATCACTGCAGATGGTGATTGCAGCCATGAAATTAAAAGATGCTTACTTCTTGGAAGAAAAGTTATGTCCAAACTAGATAGCATATTCAAAAGCAGAGACATTACTTTGCCGACTAAGGTCCGTCTAGTGAAGGCTATGGTTTTTCCTGTGGTCATGTATGAATGTGAGAGTTGGACTGTGAAGAAGACTGAGCACCAAAGAATTGATGCTTTTGAACTGTGGTGTTGGAGAAGACTCTTGAGAGTCCCTTGGACTGCAAGGAGATCCAACCAGTCCATTCTGCTGGAGATCAACCCTGGGATTTATTTGAAAGGAATGATGCTAAAGCTGAAACTCCAGGACTTTAGCCACCTCATGCGAAGAGTTGACTCATTGGAAAAGACTTTGATGCTGGGAGGGATTGGGGGCAGGAGAAGAAGGGGATGACCGAGGATGAGATGGCCGGATGGCATCACTGACTCGATAAATGCAAGTCTGAGTGAACTCCGGAAGTTGGTTGTGGACAGCGAGGCTTGGCGTGCTGTGATTCATGGGGTCACAAAAAATCGGACACGACTGAGCGACTGAACTGAACTTAACTGAAAGGGAAACTCCCCTAGCACAGAAACCATACAAATTCAAGAGTTCAGGTCCATGCAAATGAAGAAAGAACATAAGATAAAAATAGACATCAGGAATCAAGACAGCGTGTCATTATCGTCCCTTTTGGTCCTTGTGGTTAGTGTTAGTCCTGTTTAGGACGATCATCTCTAAGATGTTTTTAGGGGATATATCAACCAGGCTCCCCTCTGATTTTCAGAAAATGATAGGGACCTCAACTCCAGAATTCTCCCAGGGGACTGATGAACGTGATGGTAGCAAAACCACAGTCATAGGAGAGAAAAACCTCTCCGTCCACCTGGCCTTGAACCTCACACCATGGCTGTCCAGATCTGGGCTGAGGACTGATGGTGAAATTATAGGAAAGAGAGTGAGCATGTGTGAAGGCAAAACACAGTGAGGGTGAGGTTGGGAGGAAAAAACCTATAGGCCTCCTCCCCCAGTTGTGTGAGAGCAGAATAGGGCTGCAGGGCTGGGCTGACAGAGCAGGACGGCCCCGCCTGCCACCCCCCACCCTAAACATACCCCAGTTACTGGCTGAGGAAGAGGAGGAAGCCTTGATCAGGCAAAAAACCACACAGTCCTGGATATACCTATCTCCACTTTGTTCAAAAGCTCCACAGCTAGCATGAACTGACACAATTTTTTCCAGAGGTGGGCCAGGCCAGCTCAGAAGGAGAGGCCTAAACACAGAGGACTGTGAGAATGTCTCCGAGTGTCCTGAGGAGAGATGGGGAGCCTTTGGGGACTGCTCCTGAGGAAGCAGGATCACAGTGGGGGAGAATGAGCACAGAACCCAAAGCTGTAGAAGGGAGAGCTCACAATTAGGGGGTGACAGGACTTAGCAAGGCCAAGGAGATGCTGCTGATCTCCCACTAGGATGGGTCTTGGAAGCCTGGAGAAAGGCCTGGCCCACCTGGCATGAAACAGAAAGTCCAGAACTTCTGAGGCAGGTGGGAGAGGAGGGGATCCAAGGCTCAGAGAAGTGAATCTGCCGGGGCGGACACGGTATGAAAGGGCAGGAACGTGTGCAGTCCGCCAGCTCCATGGGAGAGCCTGATGGACTCCACGGAGCCCGAGAGGAAAGTGCAGATGAGAAACATGTCCAACAGCACCAGTGAGATCTGCCGGGACTTGAAACCTGGGATCTGTGGACCTTTGCTCTAGTGCTTGCACCTGGACAATGATCTCCTCCCGCAACAAAATACAAAGACATTATAAGGGACTGAAAATAACTGTATGCATGCCAAGTTGGGGTTAATTATGAATGAAAAGATAAAAAACCCAACTGGAAAAGTAGGGTACACTGTATGATCCCTGCACAGGGCACTGCCATAACGGTGGGCAGACCACCTAAGCCATCCTTCAGGTCCTAACCCTTGGCCTGCCCCTACCCTCACCCCATATAAGGGGCCAGCCCGCCCCCACCGCCCCCCCCCAAGGGAATGAGCAAGGAGACCCGTTGCTGGTGCTTGCGCCCTCACACTGCAGCACGTGTCCCAGGGAAGCTTCACCTGGATTTCTTATCTGGCCTCTTATCCACTTTTATAGATTAAGGTTCTGTGTGTGCCCTCCAAGAGTTTATTTCACCAGTCCTGTGTATGTTCTGGCAGCATTTTGGCGGGGTTAATGGCGACCTCCACCAAGAGGACTTAGGCCATACCCATGTCTGCAGCACCCAGCCATACCCAAGTCTGCCGAACCCAGAGTCCCTGCCCCTGTGGCATCATTGACTCAATGGGCATGAGTTTGAGTAAACACTGGGAGTTGGTGATGGACAGGGAGGCCTGGCATGCTGCAGTCCATGGGGTCACAAAGAGTTGGACACGACTGAGTGACTGAGTGAAGTGAACTGAATGAACTGATTGATTAAGCAGGCCAAGAAGCCTGGTCGCTAACATGCTCTGTGGCAACCACGAAGGGCTACTGTCCCCTTTCTGCCAGAGCATCTGGGCATCTCTGTGACCTCGGGGTGCAACTTCCCCATGGTGACAGGTGGCCACCTGAACCTCGGCTCAGAGTCACCAGTTTGATTGGCCTGACTTCCTGGCCCCTGGGGGCCTCAGGGCCCTCATTAAGCCATCATGCTCCCCCTCACCATTTGTCTCCTTCCCTTATCTATTATGTATCCACTTCTCTCTCTCTCCTTTTCTCTCTCCGTCCTATCCTTCTGAGAGAGTGGACCTCGGCAAGAACAGCATCACTCCTCTCAACTTAGGAGACAAAGCTCCCTCTGATCAATGGCTCACTTTGATGGGTGACAAGCTGGTGGGAGAGACCCACCTCATACCCTGCAGGTCTTGGTCCAGCAGGCTCTGCCTCATAGGAGATTGTGAGAATGATAGAGGTTCAAACCTCTTATTAGATAGTGGCTGCATGTCTGATCATACCAATATTCTCACTTCTATTTTCCTGCCGCCAAGAGAAGTTCCGTTGGGAACTCAGTGAACTGGCAGATTTCTCTATATGCTGGTTTACGGGTGGGTGAGAATCCCACCTCTGGGCTGCAGGCCCACAGCCAATATTCAAGGGGCTGGTTTCTGGGCTTGATCACCCCAGTGGGCAGTGGACAGGGTGCTCCCTCCCTCACTGGCCCTTTCTGGAAGCCTGCAGGTTGGTGCCTGAATAAATAGACACCCGCAGGTGCAGGGGCTGAAAAGGCAATGGCTCCCTTCCGTTTCTCAGTCTTTTCTGTGCCTCCTCCCTTTTGCTCCCCCTTGGGCCTCATACCTCCACTCCTGTCCTTTTGCATCCAAGAGACTCCCTGCTGGGTCACCTTTTTCACCACCACTTGTTTGCTTTGTGTTCCCACCTCAGGCTTGAGGTTCCCACTGGCCCCATTGCAGAAGGGCCAGTTGAGAGAAGAGTTGGGCTGGGCTGGACAAAGTGCCCCAGAGGCCACTTCCCAGTAAGACCCTCTCTTTGTTTCTTATTTGTTAATTTTCTGTCATTGGGAGGTTCTCTCAGTCAATGCATTTAAAGGCATCCTTGTTTTATGTACTTTTCTCTGTCCAATTGCTCCTGCAAAGCTCTGTTACAATTGTGGGCATGGGTTACTTGTTGTTCAGTCACTCAGCCATGTCTGACTCTTTGCGACCCCATGGACTGCAGCAAACCAGGCTTCCTTGTCCTTCACCATCTCCTGGAGCTTGCTCACACTCATGTCCATTGAGTCAGTGATGTCATCCAACCATCTCATCCCCTGTCATCTCCTCCTCTTGCCTTCAATCTTCCCCAGCATCTTTCCCAGGTCTTTTCCAATGAGTCATCTCTTCGCATCAGGTGGCCAATGTACTGGAGCTTCAACTTCAGCATCAGTCCTTCCAATGAGTATTCAGGACTGATTTCCTTCAGGATTGATTGGTTTGTTTTCCTTGCTGTCTAAGGGACTCTCAAGTCTTGCCCAACACCACAGCTCAAAAGCATCAATTCTTCAGTTCTCAGCCAATTCTCACATTGCTTTAACTATAGGTACTTTTGTTAGGAAAGTGATGTCTCTGCTTTTTAGTATGCTATATAGTTTTATCATAGCTTTTCTTCCAAGGAGCAAGCATCTTTTAATTTCATGGCTGCAGTCAGTGTTCACAATCATTTTGGAAGGCTTTAAAAACAAAGCAAACAAAAAAGGGAGCTTCCATTTCTCCCTTCCAAAATGTAAGTCTTTCGCCTGGGTTCTCAGGAACCATTTGATCCATCTGTGGTCCCCCAGAGGGAGGAAAAAAACAGCATTTTAAAACCGAAGCAGTAAAACAAGGAAATCTCTGGTTCTGTCTTTACATGGAAATGAATTTGTAACTGAGCTGGATTTAATTGGGTTAAGGGAAAGTAAGCACTATACAAATAAACTCTCAGAAATATCAATAAAGCTCACCAGAGCACATATCTGACACCAGGGATGACCTGAGTCAGAATGATTGGCCAGAGATGACCCAGAAACTAACTCCATCACCAGAGACCCTGAGACTACAAGCCATGTGGCAGAGCAGTTCTCCTGGGTTCCCTTACCCTGCTGCTCTCTGCCCTGTAGCCCCTTCCCAAAAAAGCTTCTTGCCTTGTCAGCATGTGTGTCTCCTGGAACAATTCACTTCTCAGTGTTAGACAAAAGCCCACTCTCAGACCCTGCAAGAAGTCCCCCTTTCTGTAATAGATGGTGACTCTGGTGGGATTTCCTCACTGCGACTGATGCCCTGACCATTCAGGTACTTAGGGACAAGCTTGTCCGCTGACTGACCCGACCCAGTGGCCTGAAGAAGAATTTTCTTTTGTTCCTTGTCTCCTCCTAACTCAGATGACTGGCCTGAGTGCCCCCGATCTGATAAGGAACAAGAGACTTAAGACTGAGAAGGAACAAGGTGAGAAACAAGAGTTCAGTGGCTCAGTCGTGTCCAACTCTACAACCCCATGGACTGCAAGCCTGTCACCAACTCCCGGATTTTACTCAAACTCATGTCCATGGAGTCGGTGATGCCTTCCAACCATCCTCTGTCGCCCCCTTCTCCTACCGTCTTCAATCCTTCCCAGCATCAGGGTCTTTTCCAGTGAGTCAGTTCTTCGCATCAGGTGGCCAAAGTATTGGCGTTTCAGCTTTGGCAACAAGAACTAGGCGGTCTCCTATCACCATTGAGAGTTGGCGCACCGCGTAAGCAAGTGGGCGGGCGAGTACACAGGGAAGCCGGGCTAGAGAGGGAGTGAGCTATTAGGATGCCCCGCCCAGCCCCCGGAGCGGGGGTTCCTAGTGGTTACTGCTAGGAAACCTGGGGCGGGGCCTGTCGGCGGAGGGGCGGGCCAGGCAGTCCTGGCAGGAGCGGAGGTCCAGAGTGCAGCTGTGGGCTAGCGGGAGAGGATGGTGGGTTCTGGCTTGGCAGCCTGGCACTCCTGAAAAATTGGGATCCAGGTGGCAAAGGGATAGATGGATGGCTCCAAGACCAGTCTTGGTTTCCTCGTTTTGCTTTCGATGGTCTTGTTCAGCGGAACGTCCAGCGGTGAGTGCGGGGATGACCCTGCGCGGGGCTTGGCGGGGAAAGGCGAGGAGGTTGGATGGGTTATGAGCCGGGAAGGGGATGGGGGCGGTGTCCGTAGGGTTTCGCGAAACTTTTTACAGGGTGGCGCCGCCGCCCCCACCTCTTTCCCCTCCCTGGCCCATTTAGTCCTCGGAGTTTCCTCCCGGCTTCTTGCCGGCTCTCCGGGCCAGAACAGGGGTGACTTGGATGAAGTAGTAATGCCGGGAATTTGGGAAGTGACGCTGGGAGAAGAGGGGGCCGGGACGCGGCAGGAAATAGGGTTGAAACCCCCCAAGGGTCCAGACCGCCCCTGGGAAGTGGGAGCCGTGGAGCCGGGCGGTTTGGGACCAGTCGGCCATCCCGCGGAGAAGAGACCCAGACCCGCCCCGGAAAGCACACCCTCCCGCCCCGACCTGTGCAACAGAGACCCTTCTGGTCCCTCCATCTCCGGCCCTTGAAGGACCAGCGCTCTTTCCCGGCCGTAAGTTATCAACGCGGAGCGGACCCGGGTGACCAGCGGCGGCGGCGGCGCACTCCCGGCTGAAACGTGCTTGAGTGCTCTTGTCCCAGCCGTCGCTGCTGGCTCCACCACTGGCCCCGCGCTCCACCCCCAGCTCCCGGGCCTCACCCGCGATCCCAGGGCCGGTGCGAGCCTCTTCCTGAGCAGGGACCTGGTGCCTAGGCTCATTGGTCTAGATGCAGAACTTTTTAGTAGAGAAGTGGCCTTGTTGGGCACTACGTCTATCCTTTAACCCAGCGAAACAGATGTCCTGTCTTTCGCTTGGTCTGCAGAGTCCCAAGTTGAATATAAGCAGGTTTCCAAGTAGACGATTTCGTGGACCTGCCCCGGGTCAGCATTTCTGCTTGGTAGGGTTGGGGCGTGTGAGGGGCACGTGGTGGGGGGATTTCCACGCACTATATTGGCTCTAGATTTCCTTTTCTGCAAAGTAGATGATGAGGTTATGATACTAAACGCAGCTCAACTTGACAGTAAATTCTTCAGAATCTTCCCTTCTTCAAAAATCTGAAAGGAAGGAAAATGTGCTACAAAAAAACTTCGGTCTTAGACAAAGCCACTAGCAGAACTGTTTATGATCCTGTTCATGCAGCTCCAGCTACTTCTACCCGTGTGTTTTATATCAGCGCAGGGGTTTGCCGTGCAGTTATATTTCTTGTAGTAATAATATTAGCTGTTTTGCACCTTCATAATATGACAAGAATTGAACTGGAAGACAGCATCAGTGTCCAGTAGTTCCCAAAGGTTGTCTCAGCCATGTCCCAGATGACTCAGTATCTGAGAGGAGACACACTCAACAGTGGTACTTCCATCCCATTATCCTACCTTGTGGCTGGGTAGAGGAGTGTTTTGAGAAGTGCCACTCTTTTGGAGGCCAGAGCTAAGGTGAAGGATATCAAAATATCCAAGGAGAGGATAACTCTATCCACAGACAGGATGTACTCCAAGAAGGTAGTTTAGGGTGTATTTTCCATGGGATTTATGTAGATGAAAAAGATCCAAATAAAGAACAGCAATCATTTGTAAAAACAGAGATTAAGCTTCTGAAATTCAGGTGACAATGATACTTACTGAATGTTGCATGCTATGAGATCTTCATCACAGAAATCTTCCTCCTATTTCCCTTATGTGTATAGAAGAAAGAGAAAACCCCTGGTGATATTGCATTACATTAATTGGGAGAATCGTACATAGTTTTCACAGCATTGCAAATTGTGTGTCTGTGTGTATTAGTCAGTCAGTCCTGTCCGACTCTTGCCACCCCATGGACTGTAGGCCGCCAAGCTCTTCTGTCTGAGGAATTCTTTAGGCAAGAATAATGGGGTGGGTGGCCATTCCCTTCTCCAGGTGATCTTTCCCACCCGGGGATCAAACTCAGGTCTCCTGAATTGCAGGCAGATTCTTTACTGTCTATGCCACCAGGGGAGCCTGCAGCACAAATTAGTAGAGGCCAATAATCCGCAGGCAATTTCTCAACAGGACCTGGTCCACAAGGTCAGATTGCCTGTGGAATGGATTACCTGGTCAGAAGAGAAGTCCTCCACAAAGACCTGGCTGCTAGGAGCTCTGCCATTGATGACAGCCTCAAGTTAAGAGTGCAGATAGCTCCTCTCCAGAGTCTTGTTCCCTCCCCATGGACTCTCACTGTGTGGGGGACAATGAAAAAGTGGGAGCGATGGATGGCTCATGAACATCTGGTTAAGAATGAGGTCTCCAGACTTCCCTGGTGATCCAGTCGCTAAGACGCCACACTCCCAATGAAGGGGCCCGGTTCGATCCTTGGTAGTGGAACTGGATCCCGCATGCTACAACTAAGAAGTCAGCATGTTGCAACTAAGAGTCTTCACGCTGCAAAAAGATCTCAAGTGCCACAACTAAGACCCTATACAACCAAAACAAAAAAAAAAAGAGAGAGATAAAAAAATAATTTATTTTAGTTCTCCAGTGCTAGTGATGTGTGGGCCTTCAGAGTTATACTGTAGGAGTTCATGACTCTGGGTCAAATACCCTACACAGATGTCGACTCTTTAGAGATATGGAAGGTTATCAAATACCCCAGCCAATCAACTGTCCTGATGAACCATTTGCTGTGATGGCTTGTGCTGGGCCTTAGATTCAGAGGAGAAGCCCAGTTCCAGCAGCTGGCCCAGTGTCTCACAGAGCTCCATGCAGCCCTGGAGGCCTGTGTCTGACTGTCCTCTCACAGTCCCCCAACATCAGGGGAAAGGTGCCTGCTGAGGCCCTCTTGGAGCCAGCCAGTCACATATATCACCCAGCACCACAAAAGCACATTGTCTTCCAGAACACTGTGCCTTAGGAAAGCCATAGCATCTAAACTTCCTAAGACAGACTTAGTGATGTGGAATATTTTCTAGATATCACTTTCATTAGGTTGAACTGAAAATGTTTATATAAATTTTTTCACCAAGAAATTTTTAAACAGTGTTATAAATAAATAGTTTTTTAAAACTGTTTCAATACAAATACTTGGACTACTTAGTGCCAAGTGTCCTTTAGGTTGTACTTCATCAAAGTAACGTAGTTGATTCACCCTTGAATGTGCCAGGCTTAGTTGCTTAGTCATGTCCAACTATTTGCAACCCTGTGGACTATACAGTCCATGGAATTCTCCAGGGTTGAGTACTGGAATGGGTAGCCTTTCTCTTCTCTAGGGGATCTTCCCAACCTAGGGATCGAACCCAGGTCTTCCACATTGCAGGTGGATTCTTTACCATCTAAGGCACCAGGGAAGCTCAAGAATACTGGAGTACTCGATTTTCCAAGGGATCTTTCTGACCCAGGAATTGAGCTGGGGTCTCCTGCATTGCATGTGGATTCATTACCTGCTGAACCACCAGGGAAACCCTTAAGTTTCTTTCTTCTTCTTCTTCTTCTTCTTCTTCTTTTTTTTAAATATTTATCACTAGTCTTGGGAATTATTGTCTATAAGATAAAATACTTCATCTTAGGAAAAGAAAAATGAAAAAATGCTGTTGCCTTGTACAGGAAAAGGCAGTGTTGGAGGAAGAAAACTTAAAAGCTAGAAGGAAAAAAAACAGAAAAATACACCAGAAACAGAAACTACTCTTTCATGAAAAATTGCCTTTTAAATTTTTTTTTTAATAGAGAGTTCCGCCTTCTTACTTGGGGGAAAGTAGGAGTGGAATTCATTGAAACATCTTAAATTTGGCAGATCTTAGCATATGGCACCCGGCTCTAGTACTCTTGCCTGGAAAATCCCATGGACAGAGGAGCCTGGTAGGCTGCAGTCCACGGGATCGCTAAGAATCGGACACAACTGGGAGACTTCACTTTCACTTTTCACTTTCATGCATTGGAGAAGGACATGGCAACCCACTCCAGTATTCTTGCCTGAAGAATCCCAAGGATGGGGGAGTCTGGTGGGCTGCCATCTATGGGGTCGCACAACGTCAGACATGACTGAAGCGATTTAGTAGCAGCAGCAGCAACAGCAGCAGTTCTGCGAGCCAGAAGTGGATTTGGGGCAGGTCAATAATAAACAACGGTGATTTTATTTATTTTTACTTTCTGGAAAAGGAGGATAACACCATTCCAGAAGGTGCAATCATGGTTTAAGGTTAAGAATCCCTTTTACTGCACCTAGAATAGTGCTATGCACAGAATGGGTGCCCGAGTTGTGTTGCACACACACACGAAAAAAGTAAACAGATTTTGTGCTTATCTTCAAGGCTGGCTTAAGTATAAAATGGATTTTTTTAAAACACTTGAAAAAATTAAAGAATTCAAATTTTTTTTTTAATTACATATGCATCATGAGGAAAGCGCTCAGTGCCTAGCCACCGATCAGCGCCTCCCTGGAATTAAAGCTCCTCCCAGACAGCTCAGGCTGTTACTAGTTGAAGCTGGTTATGACCCAGATCCTACCACTGGTGAAGGTAACAAGTGGTGAAAAAGGACAAGTTGGTTTGCTCAGGAGCCCCGGGAAAATAGTGGCCTAATGTCCTCAGACCGCCTCAAAGTTTCCAGGTTAGAAAGGGGGCAGAGGTGGCTGCTGCAGGGCGCATCAGCATCTTGAGGACAGTCAGGTTGGTTGGCACAAGGCGAACGTTTGAGCACCACCAAGCTTATGGTTTCAACCAGTCTGGGGGTCTGCATGCTTGCAGCCAGCAGTATTGATGTGCTGGAGGTCTGCTTCCTATAAAAACAACTTGAGGCTTGTGTCAGCTCTTTTTTATCTTTCATGGAACTGGGAAATTCATGACACTGCTATGTGGCTGCTCACAGTCTACATTGTAACCAGTTTCCCAGCCTAAGGAGTATTCCTTTCTCCATCTTCACATGTTCTAATCCTTAACTCGTAAATCACCATTTTGAGACTCACAGGAGGCCTGGCTGACTAAAACTTTTCTACAAACAAGAGGCAGACAGATAGCATGGGGGTGGTCTTTCCCACTCAGGCTCCCTAGGGCCCTTTTGGTTACAAGACCATTTATTACCCATTTTTCCATGGCCCCAAGAAGCCCAGGGCCTCCAACAGCTTCCTGTCTCTTGAAGAGAGTCTCAACATGCCCTCTCTCAACTGGCATCTTATCCCTCTGTCTGATAACTCACCCAGCAAAACCCCCCGACCTGGTGCCCAGGACCTAACTTAGGAGGGACGGGAACAGGGTTTCCCAGAGTGTGACACAGGGCTCGAGGGTGAGGCTGGGCATCCCCACTTCTACCCTTTGCTCCCACATTCATAGTGTCTAGGAATTGGGACAGCAGCAGCCTATAATGGTTATTGATTAAGGTAGGTGTTGACAGATGTTTTTCTCAGGAAGAAAGTAAATCTCGAGGTCTCTTTAGGCAATTTGGTATCTGTCTCTGGGTGGAAAAGGAGCTTCCGCATTTGTGGGGCACCAGAAGCCAAACATAATGTGTACATCAACTGAGAACCAGACTTGTCCATGGTCCTGCTTTCGGACCCCAGTAATGAGTGACCCATCCCGTAGAGAATCATCCAAGAGCTGCCTCAGTTGTCTGTTTATGAACCAGAAACTTACCCTGTCCTGCCTTGTAGCTTCTGGTGGTGGGACTGCGATAGGAGTGTGGATCTGGCTGTTATGGGCTAATGAACCCCCTCTGCTGTAGACTGGCTTCCTTGGTTCAAGGAGCCATAGGGGACACTGCATGAAGCCACAGGTGTGATCAGGGGATAGTGTCCCTGTATCAACTCTGGTGTCAGGCCTAGGTCCCCTGCTGGTACATCTGATTTGTTCCCTGTGGCCCTGGTTATGCCAAGCCACATAATCACTTCTATCCTATGACGGCTGGCCTATCTGAACTAATGGTTAGGGGTTGGTGAACCCAGATCATGCTGGGCAACTCTGACATTCCATGACCAGAGGCCTCATCTCTGCCAGGCCCCAGGACCATACCAGGAGCCACACTGAATGGTATGGGCTTTCTCACTGCAAGTGGTGTGCCCTTTCTTCAGGACACTAGGAGTCTGTGTTGTGAGCCTCCAAGTAAAATGCCACATACAGCATGTAGCACCTTTCCAAACACAGATAGCTATGACGTCACCGGTTCTGTTGGGTCATCTGCCCAAGAAGCAGGTCCAGCCACACTCATCATTCATCAATTGTGACTGCTTTTGTGCCAGGACAGCAGTTGCAGCAGAGACCTAGGGTCTGTGAAGCCTGAAATGTTTCATATGTACCATTAGAGGAAACCTAGGACCTCAGTGGTAATTCAGTGTGGAGATAAGATAGGGACCAGAGCTCTGCAGGCCTAGGGAGACTGTAGGTTGGTACTCGTTTCCATGATTTCCTCCAGGAGATGATGTTGTTTACACGTACTATCAGGGGATGGGGAGTCAGGGTCAGAAGAATGAATGTGGAATTCACGACTATGGTACCCTCACCCATGGTAGTTTACTAACAACACAGACTGTCCATTCATGTCAGAAGTCCAGGACATGTGCAATGGACACTGAATGGATCTGTGGACCCAGAGATAAGCACTGTTAGCAGGACCTGGGACAGGTGTCTATTAATTGCCTGGTCCTCGGAGCATCACTTCACAGCACGGGGGCCATGATCATGCTACAGTCCTGTGCATGGCGTTAGTAACACACTGGGTCCCATATGAATGTGGGAGTAGTTCCAGCTCACTTCAGTCGCTCAGTGGTGTCCGACTCTTTGCGACCCCATGGACTGCAGCCCGCCAAGCTTCCCTGTACATCACCAACTCCCAGAGCTTACTCAAACTCATGTGCATCATGTCAGTGATGCCATCCAGCCATCTCATCCTCTGTCGTCCGCTTCTCCTCTGGCCTTCCATCCTTCCCAGCATCAGGGTCTTTTCCAATGAGTCAGTTCTTCCCATCAGGTGGCCAAAGTATTGGACTGACTTACCCCAGTAAATAACCATGTGGCTCATCGGGAGAGAATGGAAGGACTTCTGCACTTGCTGTCATGATGAAAGGGCCCTCCTCACTGGGACGGGGCTTCTTTCTCTGGTGATGCCTTCTGAAAACTAGCTCAGTTCTGGAAATTTTGGTAGGGATGTTTGGGAGGGATGGCTGCTTTCAGCCTGCTGATCATCCAGTCTTGTGTTTGTCTCTCCTTGGTTTCTGTCTCTCAATCAAGCAGTTTGCATCCAGGTTCACTGGCCATCTCTCTGCCTCTAGATCACCCTGTGCTCTGAGCCAGCATTGTGCTCTGGGCAGCCAGGCCCTGGCTGGCATTGGGACTCTCTAATCACTTTCAGCTTCCCTGATAGCTCAGTTGGTAAAGAATCAGCCTGCAACACAGGAGGCCCCAGTTTGATTCCTGGGTCGGGAAGATCCGCTGGAGAAGGGATAGGCTACCCACTCCGGTATTCTTGGGCTTCCCTTGTGTCTCAGCTGGTAAAGAATCCGCCTGAAATGCGGGAGACCTGGGTTCGATCCCTGAATTGGGAAGATCCTCTGGAGAAGGGAAAGGCTACCCACCGCAGTATTCTGGCCTGTGGAATTCCATGGACTGTATAGTCCATGGAGGTCACAAGAGTCAGACATGACTAGCGACTTTCACTAATCACTTTGACCATTGTACCAACTTTGCTCCTGACATACAACACTCCACCTGGAATCTGATTTTTCCCCATTTTCCATCCTGTTCCTGCTGGAAGCCCATGGCAACACGGTCTCCTACCACTATCCCTGATTTCCACAAAAGTCAGCCTTGAGCTGCTGGAGATGCTTCTCATGCACGCTTTCCTCTCTAGCTCCATAGACTCCATCAGGCTTTCCCATGGTGCCTGGTGGCCTGGACACTTTCCTGCCCTTTCATACCGTGTCTGCCCTGGCAGATTCACTTCTCTGAGCCTTGGATCCCCTCCTCTACCACCTGCCTCGGAAGTTCTGGACTTTCTCTTTCATGCCATGTGGGCCAGGCCTTTCTCCAGGCTTCTGAGACCCATCCTAGTGGGAGATCAGCAGCATCTCCCCAGCCTTGCTAAGTCCTGTGACCCGTAATTATTAACTCTTCCTTCTCCAACTTGGGGTTGTGTGCTCACCAGTCGCCTCTTTGCCTCTTCTCCCTGTGGTCCTGCTTCCTCAGGACCATCCCCACAGGCTCCCCATCTACAGGACCTGTGGTTAGATTCTGACAGTCCTCTGTTATCTAGACTTTTCCTGCATAGCAGCCTGGCATGTCTCTGCAAAGGTTATGATGCTGGGAATGGACCTGATGGACAAGGGGACACAGCCAGATGTGTGATCTTTGCCAGGCAGGGGACTCCTCCTTCTCCACAAGGAGAGGAGGGGCACTGGCTGTATGGTGTGTGTTGTGGGGAGTCATTGCTCTGTCAGCCCGCCCTGCACTTTACTCCGCTCTCACATAACTGGGGGAAGGGGCCTCAGGGTCTTTTTTCCCCAACCTCACCCTCACTGTGTTTTGCCTTCACAGACGCTCATTCTCTTTCCTATAATTTCACCATCGATCCTCAGCCCAGAGATGATCAGCCATGGTGTGAGGTTCAAGGAGAAGTTGACCAAAAGGTCTTTCTCTCCTATGACTGTGGTACAGCTAAGATCAAGTACATGAGTCCATTGGGAGAGGAAGTGAAAAGTATGAATGCCTGGGAAGCACAGACTGTCACACTCAGAGACACTGGAGACTTGCTCCAGGGGCAGATGCCTGACGTTACACCGGAGAATCACACAGACAAGGGTGAGTTAGAAAATCCAAATGCAGGAGGAGTAGACTGGGGGCTTAGCTGTATCACTGTTTTCAGGTTAAAAAAAAAAATTGGATATTGTCCTTCCCTAGTAGTCCAGTAGAAAGTGCAGGTGTTGCAGGAGAGACCAGGGCCAGATTAGCTGGGGCCAGGGGAGGTGGACCCAGGTGGGTAAGAATCTGTCAAGCCCAGAGGCTGAGCTCTTTCTTTCCTTCCGTGGGATCAGGCCCTCTGACCCTGCAGGCCAGGATGACATGCTGGCGTGAAGACAATGGACACACCAGTGCATCCTGGGAGTTTGGCTTCAATGGACAACTGTGCCTCCTCTTTGATTCGGAGAATGGACACTGGACAGTGGTTCATCCTGGAGGGAGACAGATGAGAGAGAAATGGGAGAATGACAGGGCTGTGACCGACTTCTTCAGGAAGGTCTCCATGGGAGCCTGTCGGGCCTGGCTTCAGGCTTTCTTAGTGCGCTGGGAGAAAATGCTGAAGACCTCAGGTAAGTGAGAAGAGTAGGAGAAAGTGGTCGTCCACTCCCGTGTGTGTGTGTGTGTGTGTTTGAGAATGTGATCCGTCAGAGGTGAGTTGTTCCTGGCAGAGCAATGGCCCGGGGAAGCTCTGTCATCCTCCTTCCTCTTCCACTCCTGACGTCTCTCCTCACAGCACAGGCCTTGGAAGACTGAACATGGATTTTTGCTGACCCCAAACCTGTAGACATCTCTTTGATTTCTGGGATTTATTTCTCACTGTACCCTCTTTCCAGAATCTTCTTTCAAATGTCACCTATACTACTTCAGGAAATCTGTCAATACCGCCTCTGCTGTAGCTCCTGAGGACTGCATCCTCATGTCACCGTCTCTGATGTCACAGCAGGACTGAGTGGCTGGAAACCTTGCTCCCCCATTAGCTGTCAGAGCCTCGTGAAGACTGGGCTCCTCCCTTCCCCATCTGGCCTGAGGATCTATCATAGGGGCCTCTATGTGATGGGTGCCAGCTGTCTGCACAGTAGGGGTACTGAGTGAGGGGGGTGAGGAGGCATCTGCTGAGTTTAGGGTCTGGACAAGGGTTTCACTCTTACTCTCCTTGCAGTACCACCGACCACAGTCCCCACTACAGTGCAGCCCACGGCCCCAGCCAGCAACCACATAACCAAGATCGTCCTTGTGGTTCTCGCCGTTTTTGTCATAATAAGCATCGTAGCCTGGATCCTTTACAAGAAGAGGTACTGAGGGCAGAATTCAGAGGGAAAGCAGGGGCATGGGGCCTGGCGTGAAGACGGGGAGGGAAATCCCAGCCAAGCCCTGCCCCTCACTGAACCTCCTCATCCTGCAAATGAGCAGGTGAACAAGGCCTCATATAACCTGAGAGCAAGAACTCAGACAAGCTCAGGCCTCAGTACTGAAAGGTCCTCACTGTCAGATGACAGTGGAAAGTGGGGGCCTGTTGGAAGTTAAAAGGGTTTAGCCAAGTCCCCTGGCTGAGCACAGACTGCTGGCTGGCAGGGCCCAGGGTAGGTGGTGTGAGAACAGCAGGCACTCAGGGGGAGGGCAGGACTAAGGGGAGTTGAGAGCAGCATGGGGGCTCCACATGCTGTGTCAGTGAAGAGGGGACCCACCCAGGGGCCAAGATGAGAGGGGCCGGGCTCCCATCCCAGGAGGAAGGGGTGGGAAGGCCTTTGCAGACCCAACTCCAAAGGCCCGTTCTCACAGGAAGTGGCGTGGGTCAAGCAGGCAAGTCAGGAGCCCCACAGTGGAGACGGTGGGAAGGGCTGAGGCCTGGCCTGTGTTCCTGGAGGAGCAGCAGCTCTGACTCAGCCTGTGGCCTGCACGTCACCAGCCTCCTGGGGACCCAGAGCTCCATCACTGAGCGGCCCTGCCTTGAGCAGAGGTGCCTGGGGATGGTGGGCCTGAGCTGGGGTGGAGGCGCCCGGCTGGGCAGGACCAGGAAGAGATGGGAGGCAGGGACCCTGGTCCTGAGAGCTGTGTGTGCTGCTCAGAGGCTGGAGGGGTGCGAAGGAAGGAGGTTTGCCTGCAGCCCCCCAAGGCTGTCAGGAAGCAAGGCCCCTCCTCTGGGGATCTGCTCCCTGGTCCTTTAGGCCCCCTTCGGGGAGGATTTGGACCTGAGTAAAGGGAGCAGTTTGATTCCTCACTGGCTCCAGTCCTGAGCCTGAGCAGGGGGTGTCAGGGCCTGGGGTGACTCTGTGATGCAGGAAGGAAGGAGCAGGTGACAAGAAGCTGCTGGGCCTGGGGTGGGGGTGAGGGTGGAGGACATAGGAGCCCCTCAGTGAGGGCAGGGCTGGGGGTGCTGGGGAGGGGCAGGCCCAGGAAAGTGAGAGGAGTTCCTCAGCCTCCTGGACCAAGGCCTCTTTCTTTTCTGCAGGAGACGGTGCTCCCAGGAAGCACGGCAGGTGCTCTGTTGTCCTGAGGACTCAGTCTTTCCTTGGCTGCCTTTGTTTTCCTGGGTTCACTTTAGAGGCAAGAGATGAGACCCAGGAATTCGGAGCCTGCCTTCCTGTTATGATGACAAGGTGGCTGCACTGTTACTCCAGGTGTTTCTTGACTTCCTACTTTTGCATTCCAGTCCCCTATACTGAAAAGGACATCTTTTTTGGGTGTTAGTTCTAAAAGGTCTTGTAGGTCTTCATAGAACCATTCAACTTCAGCTTCTTCAGTGTTACTGGTTGGGGCATAGGCTTGGATTACTGTGATATTGAATGGTTTGCCTTGGAAACAGAGATCATTCTGTCGTTTTTGAGACTGCATCCAAGTACTGCATTTCGGACTCTTTTGGTGACCATGATGGCTACTCCATTTCTTAGAGGGATTCCTGCCCACAGTAGTAGATATAGTGGTCATCTGAGTTAAATTCACCCATTCCAGTCCATTTTAGTTTGCTGATTCCTATAATGTCGATGTTCACTCTTGCCATCTCTTGTCTGACCACTTCCAATTTGCCTTGATTCATGGACCTGACATTCCAGGTTCCTATGCAATATTGCTCTTTACAGCATCGGACCTTGCTTCTATCACCAGTCACATCCACAGCTAGGTATTGTTTTTGCATTGGCTCCATCCCTTCACTCTTTCTGGAGTTATTTCTCCACTGATCTCCAGTAGCTTATTGGGCTCCTACTGACCTGGGGAGTTCCTCTTTCATTATCCTATCATTTTGCCTTTTCATACTGTATATGGGGTTCTCAAGTCAAGAATACTGAAGTGGTTTGCCATTCCCTTCTCCAGTGGACCACATTCTGTCAGACCTCTCCACCATGACCTGCCTGTCTTGGGTTGCCCCGTGGGCATGGTTTAGTTTCATTGAGTTAGACAAGGCTGTAGTCCTAGTGTGATTAGATTGGCTAGTTTTCTGTGAGTATGGTTTCAGTGTGTCTGCCCTCTGATGCCCTCTTGGAACACCTATCATCTTACTTGAGTTTCTCTTACCTTGGGCGTGGGGTATTTCTTCATGGCTGCTCCAGCAAAGCGCAGCCGCTGCTCCTTACCTTGGATGAAGGATATCTCCTCACCGCCAGCCCTCGTGACCTTCAACTTGGGATAGCTCCTCTAGGCCCTCCTGCGCCCACGCAGCCACTGCTCCTTGGACGTGGGGTTGCTTTTCCCGGCCGCCGCCCCTGACCTCGGACGCGGGGTAGCTCCTCCCGGCCGTTCCTGCGCTGTCGCAGCCTGGCAGTCTTGACCGCTGCCCCTGACCTCGGACATGGGGTATCTCCTCTCGGCCTGTGCTTAGTGCACCGGTCAGCAGCCGCCTACGCTTAGTGAGTAGTTGAAGCAAATTCTGGAAAAAGGATACAAAGAGATGAAAAACCCAACTGCCACTTTTGAAGAGCCCAGAGCAAAAGCAGGATGCCTCACATGCCCCCGGAACACAACAACACTTAAGGGTTCAGCCAGTCACCTAGCCACCCCTCTGACTGGCCCCTGGACACACCCCTCCCCTCACCCCATAGAAGGAACCAGCTCGCCCCGCCACCTCGGGGAGTGGGCACCCAAGGAAACTGTCATTTGTTCTCACTCCCCTCTGCTGCAGTAGTGGCCCCAATAAAGCCTTGCCTCAATTTCTCTTCATTAAGAAATTTGATTAATTTCTATTGTCTGGCCTCAGATTGATTTCTACTGATTAAGGAGGCCAAGAGCCTGGTGTGTATCAATTTGGGGACAAGAGATACATGGGGGCTGGGAGGAGGACAGGACTCAGATTTGGGTGGGGCACCAATTTAGTGGGTTCAGGTGATCAATGTGTCAGGGGAAAACTCTCATGCCTGGGGGACAGGGCCCTGGGTTTAATCTCTGGCAAGAGGCAACACGGGGACCACATAGCCCCAGTGGAGGAGGCTGGTAAAGAGGCAAGTGATTAGGAGAGCAAGAGAAAGATGAAAAGACAGCGTTAGAGCCCTGGTCAGGACTGCCACATAGAGGAAGATGGGCCACTCTGGACAGGCCTGGCCACCCTCAGACACAGAGTAGCCCCAGATGGGAGTGAAATCAACCAGGAGGTGATTTTAATGAGTGTCAACAATGAACATCCTTCCAAGAACATGAAACTCCACCTGATTGCTCTTGCTACTTCCATAATATTCTGTTCGCATCCATTTCCATATCTACAAATAGGGAAGCCAGCCTCACTCAGTGAGAAGACATGAAATGGAGCACTGCCCGTGCTGAGGTGTCAGCGCGACCTTCCGAGGTCAGGGCTCAGTCACCCCTGAAGCTAGCAAAAGCCAAGAGCCCCGTGATAACAGAGAGATGGATCCCTCTGTCACAGACGTTGACCTCTCAATGTCATTGATAGATCACTATGTCATAGATAGACCACTTCCCAAGAATTAGGAGGTCTTGTCAGTCCCAAAGAGTGATGGATCATCTCACTCTTCATCAGCGGATAGCCCTGAGATGTGAAAGTGAGATGTTCAGTGCTGGCTGGATGCTGCATACAAGTAAATTATGAGGGGGAATAAAATGGATCACACAGGCTGCTGCTAAGTCACGTCAGTCGTATCCGACTCTGTGCTATCCCATAGACGGCAGCCCACCAGGCTCCCCCGTCCCTGGCATTCTCCAGGCAAGAACACTGGAGTGGGTTGCCATTTCCTTCTCCAATGCATGAAAGTGAAAAGTGAAAGTGAAGTCACTCAGTCCTGACACAGGCTACTAGTGTAGAACGAGCAGCCTGAAGAGACCGCCAGGGGGCGCGCGGTGGCAGCGCTGGATCCCGGTCTCCACGAGGAACCTGCAAATTCAGGTTCTGGCCTCAGTCCTCAAACTCTTTCTAATGAGCAGTTACTTTGGCCCACAAAAGGTCTAGGACTACTCTGGGGACAGAAAGTACTAGAAAACATATTGCTGATGACACTGCAGTTAAGGGCTCTCTTCAGGCCCTTTCAAGAGATCCGCAGAATTCTTTGGTGGGAGTGGTTGAGGGGTGGTGGATGGCGTGAAAATCTTGAGTCTTTAAAAAAAAAAAAAAAGCAGGGCTTCCCTCCTACCTCAGTCGGTAAAGTTCTGCCTGCAACGTAGGAGATCCAACTTCGATCCCAGGGTCAGGAAGATCCCAAGGAGGAGGGCATGGCGACCCACTGAAGTACTCTCGCCTGGAGAATCCCCATGGTTAGAGGAGCCAGGCGGGCTACAGCCTTCGGGGTCACAAGAGTCGGGCACGACTGAGCCAGTAAACCACCACCGCAGGAAGACTGCAGGCGGGAATGGGGAGGAAGGTTGAGGGGCGAGAAGGACTCGGAGGAGCAAGGAGTGAGTCAGGAGGGGGCGGCTGGGTGGGGCCATGCGAGGCTTCCGACGCCAGACTCCGGAGAAGGAAGCGCCTGGCTCCCCTGGACCGTCCAGGCGTCACCTGAGGAGGGCGGGGAGGTGACACGGCGGGGCAGTGACACGGCGGGAACCGGCGGGAGTGGACGGGAGGGCGGGGCGGAGAGTGGAAGGGCGGGGCGGGCTCTCAATATAAATAGCTCCCATCTCCCCGCGAAGTCAGATCAAAGCACTTTCCACGTGGTGATGGGCTGGACCACTGACTTCGAAGCGCCTCTTAGTTTGGCTGCCCTGCTTCTTCTCCTGGCTCTCCGGTCTGCCCGGCGCGAGGCGGTGAGTTCATGGATTAACCTGCGTGGAGTGGACACGATGCCTTAAGACCCGGAGAGGGATGAGGGTGTCCGCCGGTTTCGGGGAACGTCGAGCCGGGACCGCCTCCCTGCTTTTAGACCTCCGCGCGCTCCTTTCCTGCTGGGCTCCTGCTCCCCGCCCCCACTCCCCAGCTTGTTGCCGTCCCTCGTCCCCCGCCCCGGCCCTCCTCCCCGCCCTGGCATGTAAAAGACACGATCTGGGTGAAAAAGGAATCACAGTATAAAGGGAGGGGAAGCTGGGAGAAATGGGAGGGAGCCCGGGCAGCAGCAAGAAATGCTGCTCCAATCCGCGGGCCGCCTCTCGGGAATTTGGAGCCACTGGAGCTAGTGGAGGACAGGTGGGGGCCGCTCCCGAGGGACCGAACCCACGGGGTTCAGGGGAAGGCTGGGTGGAGTCTGACCAGTTGCGTTGGGCGGGCCGGCTGGGGCGGCAGGGGGCGGGGGAGATGGGCAAAGGTCTAGGTGGAGTCCACCACTTGGGCGGGGTATGGGGTGCGGTGCAGGAGGTGGGGGCAGGGAGATGGCTGGAATCTACCTAAGAAGCCTCCTTAGAGTCCTGCTTGGTTACAACACTATTTTTTCCATATCCCTTCCCATCCCAAGAAGCTCAGGGCTTCCAACAACTTCCCATCTGTGAAGGGATCCTAAACGTGCCCTCTGTCAACTGGCACCCTATCCTCTTGCCTGAGAATTCACCCCAGCAGAAGCCTCCCACCCTGACCCCCAGGACATAAAGCAGGAGAGATGGGAGAAGAGTTTCCCAAAGTGTGTGACACAGGGCATGAGGGTGAGGATGGGCACCCCCACTTCTACCCTTCGGTCCCACATTCATATTCCCTGAGACTATGGAGACAGTGGCCTATAATAGCTATTATTTAAGGCAGGAGTTGGAGAACCTTTTCTTCAAAAGACAGAGAGTAACACAGTTGGTCTCGACACAGTTGGTGTCTGTGTGCATTATACATCTCCACATTAGTGCTACAAGAGCAGGCAAAGTCGACCTGAAAATAAATAAATAAATAACAATGTGACTCCCCTGTAATAGTAATAGATGACTCATCCCTTAGGGACTAGTGCAAGGATGGCTTAGCTGCCTGTTTGTGAACCAAAAACTTGCTCTATCCTGCCTTGTAGGTTCTGGGTGGTTTGAATGTGAAAGGAGTGTGGGTCCAGCAGATATGGGCTAATGTCCCCTGACCCTCTCTGCTCTAGACTGGTTTCCATGGTCCATGGAGATATAGGGGACACTGCATGAAGCCTCTGGCATGAGCAGAGAATAGTGTGTGCATGCTAAGACACTCCAGTCATGTCCAACTCTTTATGATCCTATGGACTGTAGCCCACGAGGGTCCTCTGTCCAAGAGATTCTCCAGGCAAGAACACTGGAGTGGGTTGCCATGCTTTCCTCCACGGGATCTTCTCTCACTCAGGGATAGATCCCACATCTACTCCAGCTCCGACATTGCAAGTGGATTCCTTATGGCTGAGCCACGGGGGCAGGCCCTGGAGAATAGTGGTCCTACAACAATTCTGATGTCAGGACTAGGCCACCTGCTGCTCTCTCTTATTTGTTGCCTCTGGCCATTCTTATGCCAAACCACAATATCACTTTAATCCTCTGATGGCTGGTCTATCTGAACTAATGATTAGGGGTTGGTGAGCCCAGATCATGATAGACAACGCTGACATTTCATGACCAGAGGCCTCACCTCCACCAGCCCCCAGGACCATACCAGGAGCCACATTTAAATGATGTAGTATTCCCCACTGCAAATCTCATGGCCTTGCTTCAGGACATAAAGGGTCTGTGTTGTGAACCTCCAAGTAAAATGCCATATTGGGCACATAGCACCTTTCTGACCACCGACAGATACCTCTGACGTCACACGTTCTGCTGGGTCATCTGCCCAAGAAGCAGGTCATCAGTCACCAATCATCTCTGACTGCTTTTGTGCTAGGACAGCAGTTGTAACAGAAAACTATGGTCTGCAGAGCCTGAAATATGTCATATGTACAATTATAGAAATCTATGGGCCACACTGGGAATTAAGTGGAGATAGGATAGGGATGACAGTCCTGCAGCCCTGGAGGGTTGAAGGTTGTTACTCTGTCATTTTCTCCAGAATATGATATTGCTTACATGTATTATTGGGGGATGAAGGTCAGTGTCAGGAGTGTGAACTTGGGAATCGCTTTATGGTAGCCCTCACCACACGGTAATTTACTAACTGTGAAGATTTTTCATTCATATGCAAATGCAGTGGATGTGAAATGAGCACTATGAGGACCAGTGAATGGGTGACACTCCTGTGGGCAGGACGTGGGACAGATGTGTATTCCTTACACAGATCTCAGGCACCGCAGTAATAACAGGCGGGCCATGACGATGTTTCAGACTGCTGGACATGACGACAGTCCCACTCTAGGTCCTTATGGATGTGGGGATGGCTTCTCTGCCAAGTGTGCACTTACCCCAGTCAATGAGCGTGTGGCTTCCAAGGCCAGAAGGACTTCTGCACTTGCTGTGGTGATAAGAGGGCCCTCCTTGCTGATGCCTGGCATCTCTGTCTCTAGGAATGGATTCTGAATATAAGACCTGACTCAGTGCTGGATACGGCACAAAGGACCTGGGCATTTTGTTGGGATGTCTGCACTCAGCTTCCTGAACATCCAGCCTTGTGTTTGTCTCTGGTTTTTTCATATAATTTTTCCTTTCAATCATGTAGTTTTTAGCAGGGCTCACTGCTCATCTGTCTGCCTCTAGGATCACCCTGTGCAATGACCCAGCATGGTACTCCCTGCAGTGAAGCCCTGGTACAGTGGGGCTCTCTGGTCCCCTTGGCCGCTGCATCTGCTTTGTTTCTGACATAGGGCACTCCCCCTGGCATCAGCTCTTCCGCCTTCTCCATCCTCACTCCTGCTGGAAGCGCACAGGAACACCAGTCCCACCACCGACCCTGACCCTCAGGAAAAGTCACCCTAGAGCTGTTGGAGATGCTTCTCATCCGTTCTTTCCTCTCGGGCTCCATAGAACCTGGGGGACTGCACACTTTCCTGCCCTTTCATACCGTGCCCACCCTGGCACATTCACTTCTCTGAGCATTTGATCCCCTCCTCAACCACCTGCCTCGGAAGTTCTGGATTTTCTCTTTCATGCCATGTGGGCCAGGCCTTCTCCAGGATCCCAAGACCCATCAAAGTGGTAGATCAGCAGCATCTCCCTGGCCTTGCTAAATCCTGTGACCCCAATTGTGAATTCTCCTTTCTGCAGCTTTGAGTTCTGTGTGGGCCTATGAGCAGAGTAGAGATAATGCTATGTGGTTTCTCCACTTGCTCAGCCTGTAGGTGGTGTTGGGGGGCAGGGGGGCCTTCCTGCTCTACCAACCCAGCCCTGCAGCTTTCCTCTGCTCTCACATAAGTGGGGGGAGAAGGTAATGGGTCTTCTTCTCCAAAACGTGCCCTCACCTGCGTCTTCCTTCACAGATGCTCACTCCCTTTGCTACAACTTCACCATCGATCTTCACCCCAGTCCTGGAGAGCCGTGGTGTGTGGCTCAAGGCCAGGTAGATGGGAATGTTTTTCTCTCCTATGACTGTGGTGGCGCCATGATCCAATCCACAAGTCCATTGGGAGAGGAGGTGAAAACTATGAACACTTGGGAAACACAGAGAGAAACACTGAGAGACACCGGGGACTTCCTCAAGGGGCAACTGCCTGACTTTATACCAGAGAAACACACACCCAGAGGTGAGTTCAATTCAGTTCAGTTCCATCGCTCAGTCATGTCCTACTCCTTGCAACCCCATGGACTGCAGCACGCCAGGCTTCCCTGTCCTTCACCAACTCCCAGAGGTTGCTCAAACTCATGTCCATCAAGTCAAACTCATGTCCATCGAGTCCAGAGGTGAGTTAGGAAGTCCAAATACTGAAGGAGCTGCATCCATTGCTTATGGGGAAAAAGTTCAATTGGGTGTTGTCCTTCCCTAGTAGTCCAGTGGAAGGAGTGGGCCTTGGAGGAGAGAACAGGGCCAGATTTCCAGGGCCCAGGAGAGGTGGACACGGTGAGGCAAAGAATTCATCAAGTCCAGAGCCTGAGCTCTTTCTTTTCCTTGGTGGGGTCAGACCCTCTGACCCTGCAGGGCAGGATGACGTGCTGGTGTGAAGACGATGGACGCATCAGTGGATCCTGGCAGTTTGGCTTCAATGGAGAAATGTGCCTCCGCTTTGATTCAGAGAATGGGCACTGGACAGTGGATCATTCTGGAGGGAGGCGGATTAAAGAGAAGTGGGAGAAGGACAGAGCTGTGACCGACTTCTTCAAGAAGGTCTCCATGGAGACTGTCGGGCCTGGCTTCGGGAGTTTATGGTGCACTGGGAGAAAATGTTGAAGACCTCGGGTAAGTGAGATGAGTATAAGGAAGTGGTAGTCCACTCAAGGTGATATGGACCCACCCTCTGTGTGTGCGGGTGTGTCTGTGTGTGTCTGTGTGTGTTTTGGCAAAGTGATCCATCTCACAGTGAGCTGTTCCTGAAACGGACTGCCCTAGAGAGTGTCATACTGAGGGATCTAAGTCAGAAAGAGAAGGAGAAATATCATATGACATGCCTTATATGTGGAATCTAAACAGAAATAGTACAAGAAAACCTACAAAACAGAAAGAGACTCGCAGACTTAGAAAACAAGCTTATGGTTACCCGGGGGAAGGGATAGTTAGGGACTCTGGGAAGGTCATGTACACACCACTATATATAAATGGATAACCAATAAGCTCCCATGGTATAGCACATGGAACTCTCCTCAGTGGTATGTGTCAGCCTTAATGGGAGAGGGGTTTAGGGGAGAAGGGGTACATGTATATCTATGGCTGAATCCCTTCACTGTTCACCTGAAACTACCATAGCATTGTTAATGGCTATTCTCCAATTAACAATGTTTTTGCAGTGAATAAAAATAAAATAAAAGAATGTAAAAAAATAAATTAAAAGTGAGTTGTTCCTGGGAGAACAATGATCCGGGATGCTCTGTCATCCTCCCTCCTCTTCCACCTCCTGACGTCTCTCCTCACAGCACAGGCGTTTGGACGACTGAACGTGGATTTTTGCTGATCCAAATCCTGTAGATATCTTTTTGATTTCTGGGATTTATTTCTCACTGTACCCTCTTTCCAGAATCTTCTTCTAAATGTCACCAATTCCACTTTGGGAAAACTGTCAATACCACCTCTACTGTAGCTCCTGAGGACTGCATCCTCAGGTCACCGTCTCTGATGTCACACGGGACTGAGTGGCTGTGTTGGAAACCTTGCTCCCCCATTAGCTGTCAGAGCCCCGTGAGGACTGGGCTCCTCCCTTCCCCCCGTCTGGCCTGGGGACCTATCATAGGGGCCTCCATGTGATGGGTACAAGCTGTCTGCACAGTAGGGGTACTGAGTCAGGGGGGCGAGGAGGCATCTGCCGAGTTTGGGGTCTAGACAAGGGCTTCACTCTTATTCTCTTTTCAGCATCACCGACCACAGTCCCCACTACAGTGCAGCCCACAGACCCAGCCAGCAATCGCATAACCGAGATCGTCCTTGTGGTTCTCGCCATTTTCGTCATACTAAGCATCATAGCCTGGATCCTTTTCAAGAAGAGGTACTGAGGGCAAAATTCAGAGGGAAGGCAGGGGCACACCGCCTGGTGTGAGGTCTGGGAAGGTGAATCCCAGCCAACCCCTGTCCCTCACTGAACCTCCTCATCCTGGAAATGAGCAGGGGGATAAGACCCCATATCACCTGAGAGCAGAACTCGACATGCTCAGCCCAGCATTCTGAGAGGTCCTCACTATCAGGTGACATTGTGAAAAGGGAGGGGCCTTCACTAGGCTGAGGGCCTACTGAGGCTTAAAGGGTTTAGCCAAATCCCCTGACTGAGCACAGACTGCTGGCTGGCAGGGCCCAGGGTACGTGGTGTAAGAACAGCAGGCACTCAGGGGAAGGGCAAGACACACGGGGGCTGAGAGCAGCATGGGGGCTCCACGTGCTGTGTCAGCGGGGAGGGGAGGGGACCCACGGGGACCCACCCAGGGGCCAAGATGAGAGGGGCTGGGCTCTCATCCCAGAGGAATTGGTGGGAAGGCCTTTGCAGACCCAACTCCAAAGGCCCGTTCTCACAGGAAGTGACGTGGGTCAAGCAGGCAAGGCAGGAGACCCACAGCAGAGACTGGGGGAAGGGCTGAGGCCAGGCCTGTGCTCCTGGAACAGCTGCAGTTGTGGTTCAGCCTGTGATCTGCACGTCACCAGCCTCCTGGGGACCCAGAACCTCCATCACTGAGTGGCCCTGCCTTGAGCAGAGGTGCCTGGGGGTGATGGGCCTGAGCTGGGGTGGAGGCGTCCAGCTGGAGGGACCAGGAAGATATGGGAGGCAGAGACCCTGGTCCTGAGAGCTGTGTGTGCTGCTCAGAGGCTGGAGGGGCACAAAGGAAGGAGATTTGCCTGCAGCCCCCCAAGGCTGTCAGGAAGAAAGGCCCCTCCTCTGGGGACCTGCTCCCTGGTCCTTTAGGCCCCCCTCGGGGAAGATCTGGACCTGAGTAAAGGGAGCAGATTGATTCCTCACTGGCTCCAGTCCTGAGCCTGAGCAGGGGTGTCAGGGCCTGGGGTGACTCTGTGATGCAGGAAGGAAGGAGGAGGTGACAAGAAGCTGCTGGGCCTGGGGTGGGGCTGGGGGTGGAGGACATAGGAGCCCCTCAGTGAGGGCGGGGCTGGAGGGGGCTGGGGAGGGGCAGCCCCAGGAAAGTGACAGGAGTTCCTCAGCCTCCTGGACCAACACCTGTTTCTTTTCTGCAGGAGACGGTGCTCCCAGGAAGCCCAACAGGTGCTCTGTCGGCCTGAGGACTCAGTCTCTGCTTGGCCACTTTTGTTCTCCTGCATTCATTTTAGAGCCAAGAGACCAGACCTTAGGAATCCCAAGTCTGTCTGCCAGTTATGACGACACGGTGGCTGCACCATCTCGAGTCTCTTGTCGCATCTGATGAGCATCCTCCTCAACATCTTTACTTTTTTCAAATCTCCTTTCCCACTTTCTCTTGGTGTTGAGTGATGCAGTCTCTGCACTGATACTTCAACTACTTGTACAAGAGATCACCATAAACATAACACTTTCAATCTTCTAGTTTTTGGAAAATTAGACTTTTCCCTGCATCGTGACCTTATTCTTAAAAATGATGATATTGGTGGAAAAATCCATCTGCTATTACAAGACTCAGGGTTTTGTTTCTTTATCCAGAGAAACTACTTCATTATATTTTCAAAGGATACAATTTTACATTGACTGGTTCCCTTCATAATTTATTACCCTATTGGTGCTGAGTCATGTTCGACTCTTTGCGACCCCATGGACTGTAGGCCACCAGGCTCCTCTGTCCATGGGATTTCCCAAGCAAGAATCCTGGAGTGAGTTGCTATTTCCATCTCCAGGGCATCTTCCTGATCCAGGGATCAAACTCATGTCGCCTGTGTCTCCTGTACCTCATTCGTTGGCAGGCTGATTCTTTACCACAAGCACCACCTGGGAAGCCTTTATAGTGATTCTTAAATCAACATCTCTATATTGCAGAAAAGTTAAGTACTTCATGCCTGTTTTCTAATCCAGGAGAAAAGTCATCAGTTCAGTTCAGTCTCTCAGTCGTGTCCGACTCTTTGCGACCCCATGAATCGCAGCACCTCAGACTCACGTCCATCGAGTCAGTGATGCCATCCAGCCATCTCATCCTCTGTCGTCCCTTTCTCCTCCTGCCCCCAATCCCTCCCAGCATCAGAGTCTTTTCCAATGAGTCAACTCTTCACATGAGGCGGCCAAAGTACTGGAGTTTCAGCTTTAGCATCATTCGTTCCAAAGAAATCCCAGGGCTGATCTCCTTCAGAATGGACTGGTTGGATCTCCTTGCAGTCCAAGGGACTCTCAAGAGTCTTCTCCAACACCACAGTTCAAAAGCATCAATTCTTTGGTGCTCAGTCTTCTTCACAGTCCAACTCTCACATTCATACATGACCACAGGAAAAACCATAGCCTTCACTAGACGGACCTTAGTCGGCAAAGTAATGTCTCTGCTTTTGAATATGCTATCTAGTTTGGTCATAACTTTTCTTCCAAGGAGTAAGCGTCTTTTAATTTCATGGCTGCAGTCACCATCTGCAGTGATTTTGGAGCCCCCCCAAAATAAAGTCTGGCACTGTTTCCACTGTTTCCCCATCTATTTCCCATGAAGTGATCGGACCGGATGCCATGATCTTTGTTTTCTGAATGTTGAGCTTGAAGCCAACTTTTTCACTCTCCTCTATTACTTTCATCAAGAGGCTTTTTAGTTCCTCTTCACTTTCTGCCATAAGGGTGGTGTCTTGGTATTTCCCATTTCTCCACATTCTATAAATAAAACCAATGATAATGCTTTATTTCTTGTGGAAACAGAGAAGTTAAGGATCATTCTTAAACTAACATGCAGTCCACCTGTGAAGTGATCCTTAAATTTTCTGGATTTTTTAATGTATATTTCACCGTATCCCAACAGTAGGTCATGTGTTCACCCTACTATGCAGCCATCCAAGTGTTAGTTCCAGGCTGGGAAACATAGACTAAAAGCCATGTAGATAGAGGCCACCTCAGAGATACTGTGGGCTGGGTTCCAGACGAGGGCAATAAAGTAAATTTAACAATAAAGGGAATCACACAAATTTTTTCATTTCCACTGCACATAATATTGTGTTGACATGGAAGTCTGTTAAGTGTGCAATACCTTCATGTCTAAATAAACAATGTCCAGACCTTAATACACAACACTTTGTTTCTAAAATAAAATATGTTGAGCATCATCTGAGCGTCCGGTGAGTCAACATGTTTTTGCTGGTGGACGGTCCTGTCTCAGTGTCTGTAGCTACTGACTAATCAGGGTGGTGGTTGCTGAGGGTTTTGGTGGGTAGCACAATTTCTGAAAATAAGACAACATTGAAATTTGCCACATCATTTGACTCTTCCTTTCACAGAAGGATTCTCTTAGCAGCAACGCTCTTTGACAGCGTTTTACCCATAGTAGAACTTCTTTCAAAACTGGAGGTAATCCTCTCAAATCCTCCTCCTGCCTTTTCAACTAAATTTATTCTAAACTTAAAAGATTCTAAGTCCTTTGTTGTCATTTCAACAATCTTCACAGAATCTTCACCAGGAGTAGATTTTATATCAAGAAGCCACTTTGTTTGCTCATCCATTAGAGTCAACTCTCATTTATTCCAATTTTATCATTAGATTGCAACAATCAGTCCCATCTTTACATTAGGCTCCACTTTAATTCTAACTCTCTTGCTATTTTCACCACATCTATAGTTACTTCTTCAAAAGTGAACTCTTGAACCCCTCAAAGTCATCTAAGAAAGTTAAAATCAACTTCTTCTAAATTTCTATTAATGTTGAAATTTCAACCTCTGTTCATGAATCACGAATGTTTTGAGTGGAACTTGTAATCTTGAATTCGCTTTAGAAAGTTTTCAATTGACTTTGCCCAGATCCATCAGAGGAATCATTATTTGTGGCAGCTATAGCCTTACAGAAACTATTTCCTAAATGCCACGACTTGAACATCGTGACTACTCCTTGATCCGTGGGCTAGAGAACGGATGCTGTGTTAGCAGGTGTGAAAACAACGTGAATCTCATTGCACTTCTCCATCAAGGCCCTTGGGTGCTTTCTAAGTGAGCAGTGATATCTTGAACGGAATCCTTTTTTGGGAGCACTAGGTCTCCATAGTGTATTTACTATTTTTGGTAATCGGTGTTGTAAACAGAGATGCTGTCATCTCGACTGTGTTGTTCCGTTTGCAGAGCACAGGCAGAGCAGATTTAGCAGAATTCTGAAAATCACTAGGATTTTCAGAAGGTAAGTGAGGCTTGGCTTCAACTTCAAGTCACCAGCTACATTAGGCCCTAACAAGAGAGTCAGCCTATCCTTTGAATCTTTGAAGCCAGGCACTGAGTTCTCCTTGCTAGCCATGCAAGTCCTCGGGGGCATCTTCTTCCAATAGAACACTCTTTTCTCTACACTGGAAAGCTCTAATTTAGGATAGCCATCTTCAGAGATTATTTTATTAGATATTCTAGATAAATTACTGCAGCTTCGGCATCAACCCTCTCTCTTCCACTCTGCGCTTTATATTACAAAGATGGCTTCTTTCCTTAAAACACATGAACCAGCCTCTACAGGCTTTCAGCTCTTTTTTCTGCAGCTTCCTCACCTCCTTTAGCCTTCATAGACTTGAAGTGAGCTAGGGCCTTGCTCTGGATTAGGCTTTGGCCTAAGGCAGTGTTGTGATCTTTCCTCCAGTCCATCGAAAGATTCTCCATATCAGCAGTAAGGCTGTTTTGCTATCTTCCCCTTTGTGTGTTCACTTTGATTTCCTTTAAGAACATTTCCTTTGCATTCACAACTTGAATGTTAGAGGGAAGAGGCCTCGTTTCTGGCCCATCTTGGCTTTGACATGCCTTCTTCAAAAGCTTAACCATTTCTATCTTTGGATTTAAAGTGAGAGAGGCGTGATTCTTCCTGTCAATGGGACATGTAGAGGTAATGTTATTAATTGGCCTAATTTTGATATTGCTGTGTCTCAAGCACTCAGGAGTCTCAGGACAGAGATGGACGGGTCAACGGAGCAGTCAGGACACACACACATATCAGATGGCAATGTGCCCATGGTTCCTGGCACCCCAAAACAATTACAATACTAACATGAAAGATCATTGATCACACAAAGGCAAAATCAAGATGGCCAAGTAGGACACCCTGAGCTCCACTCTCCCATGAATACACCAAAACTACAACCACATACAAAACAGCTCTCTTTCCAAAAAAATGACCTGAAACCAGCAGAACTTCCCCTCTACAACAAGCATAGAGAAAGAACCACGCTGACAAGGGCAGGAGCAGAAAAGAAGGGATCTAGTGGGGACCCTTTGGCCAGGTACTCTCCAACAGAGGGGTCATCACAAACTTGAGCATTCTGCCTAAGGAGCAGGAGGTTTTGCCCCTACATCAGGCACCCCAGCCCTGGTGCAGTGCTGGGAGAACCAGCCCCACGTCCCTACTCCCTCACTCCTGTTTTAGAAACCAAGAGGGTTTATGATCTGGAGCACTGGAGGACTGTGGGAAATGGAGACTCCACTCTTAGAGACCGTGAGCACAGAATTACTTGCTTCCTGTCCCAGCAGAGTCAGCAGATTGCAAAGCATCTGGTGCTCTGGCCAGCATTTGGAGACCATGCCTAGCATTGGCTGGGGCTCACAGCCAAGAGAGCTCCAGACAGGAGCCTCCCCACAAACCATCCCCCCACCAACACAGACACAGACACACAGGGAGAGGCCAAAGCTTGGCTCTAGCCAATCTCTCAGCTCTGCCCCACCTCCATGTGACGCCAGCCCAGGCTAAGACAATCACTGCAGGTCCCTGGGATCCTGATGAGTTGTGTGACTGCATTGCCACACGAAGGATTATCTGGTAGAAGCCCTGACTCACATCCGTCTGGCACCAGGCTCTACCTTGGGGTCACCCAGCTGCCGCCCACGGAGAGCTCCAAACTCTGTGAATCAGCAGGTGCAAAGGAGACAAGAAGGTTCTCAATGGACTCACTAGAATCTCTGTGTGGGACGGACCTGTGCTGGGAGGCTGGTTGAAGGACAAGAGACCCACAAGTGTGGGCAGGACTCAGGGTTGGGTGGGGCAAGAGCTTGGTGGGGCCAGGTGAGCTGCATGTGGAGAGACTCCCTTATGAAGGGCTGAGGGCGGGAACCTGGGTTGAATCCCCTGGAGGAGGCAACCCGGAAGCCCCTGGTAGACTCAGACCACAGGGACGAAGGACTGGGAGAACAGGAGGAAGTCAGAGGCTGCCGCCACAGATGGGCTGGGTCGGCCCCATGTGAGGAGCACGGGCCCCAGGGACCTGGGCACCCAGACTCACCCCATGCATGCCCCTGATCCCTCGGGCTCACTCCAGATCCCCAGGCATGAGGTCAGAGGTGGAGGGCTAGGGAGATTGGAATTAGTACCTGAGCAGTTTCATGGATGTGGACTATAGATACCTCCAGAAACAGGAATCTGGACAAAATTCTGACTGTGCTAGTTTCCTCATCTTGCCATGCCTCAACTTACACATTTGTCAATGGGAAACGCTACCTACGGGAATGAACAGAGGCTGAACATTCTTTTAGGACCTGAGGAGATCATGCAGGTGGCCCCGAGTGTGTATACGCTGAAGGCTCGTCAACCCCTGTCTCGGGAGTTGTTGTTGTTTGGTCACTAAGTCTTATCTCTGTGATCCTGTGGACTGTAGGCCGCTAGCCTCCTCTGTCCATGGGATTTCCTCAGGCAAGAATATTGGAGTGTGCTGCCATTTCCTCCTCCAGGGGATCTTCCCCATCCAGGGATGGAACAGACATCTCCCACATTGACAGGCGGATTCTTTACTGCTGAGCCACCCGGGAAGCCACTTATCAGGTGTTATGAAGTCGCTCAGTCGTGTCCGGACTCTTTCTGACCCTATGAACTGTAGCCTATCAGGCTTCTCCGTCCATGGGATTTTCAATGGAAGAGTGCTGGAGTGGATTGCCATTTCCTTCTCCAGGGGATCTTCCTGATCCAGGAATCGAACCCAGGTCTCCTGCATTGCAGGCAGACACTTTACCGCTGAGCCACCAGGGAAGTCCCTATCAGGTGTTAGTGCTGCTAAAGAAAAAACACAAGGAACACGGGGATCCAGAGAAGGGGCTGGATAGAAGAATGGTGAGGGACAGATCATTGAAATTTTGAGGAACATCAGTCCCACAGAGGGTGTGGGGAGCCTGGGGGAGCCCCCAGGAGAGACTCCAGTGGGAGGACTCTGGGGACTCATTCCCTTCTCCACTGGCCAACCAAGCTCCTCCCCAAGGGTGGGTCACCCCGGGGCTCCAGGTGGCAAGGGCTGCAGGCACCAACTTCAGTCTTGCCATCCTGGTCCTGCTTCTGCTGCCCAACTGTGCCCACAAAGCAAAGGGTGGTGAGCTCCCGGTGAACCTCCTGGAAGAGGGCGGGGATGATGCATTATAACCAGAGAGCGGGACCCGAGCTGGCCTTGGTTAGAGAGCCCATGGGCATGGTGTTGCCTCTGCCTCCTCCTCCTCAATCCATAGGTGAGCTCCTTTCCTTGTTGGCAGCTGCTGGGCTGGTTGGCCACTTTCAGCCGAGCAAAAGGGCAAACTGGTTGAAATAACAATGCTCAGACAATGGGAGGTGGGGAGGCGAGAGGACAAGAGAGCATGGCAGGAAACACGGCCATCCCTAAGCTCCCAGCCCCTCAGCCAGCCTCCAGGAGTGGGAGCCCCCATGGCAGGGCTGGGACAGGTGACCTTCCTGTGGGGAGGAACCCATTCACCCCCTGAAAAGCACACACCACTCATCTAATCTGTTCATACAAACCCCTTCTCCTCCACATGACAGCCTGCCCTTGACTCCCAGGCCATTTTACCAGCCATGAAACACCCAGGCTCTCCAGCTCTCCCTTCTCTCGCCGCCCAGGCTCTCCCTTCCTCAGACACATCCCCTTAGTGGCCACAGCTCCTCCTCTGCAGCTCACTAAGTTCATTCCACATCTCTGCATCCCGAGCAGCCCAGGGCCTCCAATAGGTTCCCACATGTGAAGGGACATGAATCACACTCTCCACCACTGACATCTTATCCCCTTGCCTGAGGACTCACCCCAACAAAAGCCCTCCAGCCTGGTCCCCAGGAGGGACAGGAGCCCATTCTTACAAAGTGTGACATGGGGACTCAGAGTGAGGAGGGGCAGCCCCACTTCTACCCTTTGGTCCCACATTCATATCGTCCACAGGCTGTGGAGATGGCAGCCTGTAATGGTTATTGATTAAGACAGGAGCTGGGGAACTCTTCTACAGAAGACAAATCTGTTCGTCTCTTCAGGCCTTTTGGTGTCTGTCTCTGTGCACGTCCAGGTTTGTGGTGCGACAACAGGCAAAGACAACGTGAAAAACCAAAGGAACCCCTCTGACCACTGCCCTGGTTTGCGAATCCCAGCACTGGGTGACTCATCACCTGGGGAATTATCCAGCGGCTGCCTTGCTGCCTGTTTATGAATCCCAACCCTGCCCGGTCGCCTTATAGCCACTGGTGGTGGGAATGTGATAGGAGGGTGGGTCCTGCAGTTACAGGCTAACATCCCCCTCCTCTGCTGCAGAGTGGCTTCCTCGGTCCAAGCGGCCACGGGGACCCTGTGAAGCCACAGAGGTGAGCAGAGGACAGGGAGGTGCCACAGTTCTGGTGTCAGGTCTTGGTCCCCTGCTGGTCATCTTACTTGTTCCCTGTGGCCCTGCTTATGCCAAACCACACGATCACTTCTATCCTATGACAGCTGACCTCTCAGTAACGATTACTGAGTGGATGAGCCCAGTTCATCAAGACTGGAGATCCTTTCTCTACCAGACTCAGGACCATATCAGTAGCCATGTTTAAATGTCAGGCTTTCCTCACTGAAGTGGAGTGGTCGTGCCTCTGACCCTGTGGGGCTGGGTTGTGATGCTCTGATTAGATGTCGCAAGCTGTCTCTGGGGGAGGGCATGGCAGCCCACACTGGTATTCTTGCCCGGAGAATCCCATGGACTGAGGGACCTGGTGGGCTATAGTCCATAGGGTCGCAAGAAGTCAGACACGACTGAAGTGACTTAGCAGGCAGGCAGGTTACCCCTGGCACGATTTCCCCCGCTGATGGACTTCTGTGTCATGGGTGCTGCAGGGTCCTAGGGTCCCAGTGGCAGATCCCGCCACACTCCTTCCTTCATGTCCTTTCCATGAACACCTTCTACAGCTGAGTTGAGCAGTTGCAGAGGCCTCTGGTCTGCAAATTCTGAAATATTTAGTGTCTGGCCATTGATAGAAATGCTTTAGACCAGGCAGATGTAAAAAGGAGATGTGAAGGGATCACAGCCTTGCATGCTTTCTGGTTACGATTATTCACTATTCTCTGTCATTTTACCCAGAAAAGGGTGGTCTTGCAACATTCTGTTTGTAGCAAAGGAAAGGCAATATGAGAATGTACTCGTACTTCTCAACTATGGCAGCCTTCACCCCATTCCTAACTACAGAGAATTTTCCATCACTGGTTCAAATCTGGAGAATGTGAAATAACCACTGTGTGGGTCTTCACACACCGTGAGACCCCTGTAAGCAGGATGCAGGGCGGTTATGTACTCAGTACCCTGCATCTCATGCATCACATTAATAACAGCGGGGCTGCAATGATGCTTCAGATCCCCGGACATGATGTGAGTCACACCCTGGGTCCATAGGAATGTGGGGTGGCTTCTGCTTCCCAGTGGGCACTTACCTGAGTCAATGGCCATGTGGCTCCCAGGGATGGGGAAGGCCAGAGGACTGCTGCACTGCGCTTGCCATGGTGATGAGGGCCCGCCTGCTGGAAACTGCATCTCTCTCAGGTAACTGTTCTTGGTTCTGATAACTGGCTCAGTTCTAGCAACTGGGCAAAGTATCCAGACAAGCTGTTGTGATGGCTGTTTTCAGCGTCCTGATTATCCAGCTTGTGTTCTATTTTCTTTTCGTTTCTTGGGTTTTTTGTTTTTTGTCAGCTGCCTGGCTTTTGGGATCTTAACTCCCTGACCAGTGATCAAACTGGGCACCTGTCAGTGAAACCCGGAGTCCTAACCAGTGGAGCCCCGGGGCATCCCCTGTCTCACTCCTTTCAGTCGTGCAGTTTGTGTCTAGGTTGGCCGCCCATCCGGGTGTTTGCCTCTAGGATAGCCCTGTGCTGGGAACCAGCGTCATACTCTGCAGTCAGGACCTGGCAGCCGTCCCATCTCTCTACTCATATCAACCATTGCACCTGCTTTGTTCCTGACACGGTGCATCCCCACCTGGGATCTGCATGCGTTCAACCCCTGTTTCTGCTGGAAGCCCATTGGAGACACCATCTCCGAGCAGCATCCTGACCTTCAGCAAAAGCCCTCCTGTGGTACCTACCAAGGCTCCTGGACTCGATCAATAGAAGTTGGTAAAAGGCCAGACACAAATTCAGGGGAATAAAAGCTTTATTGGGACTCATGAGGGAGCAAAAAGAAGTAACATGTTCCCTTGCTGGCTCCAGAGGGTGGGGGAGCCAGTCCCGCATATGAGATGAGGGTGGGGGAGGGTCCTAGGTTCAGGCCAGGGAGGTGACCTGGGTGCTTTGCTCCCCCTTGGTGGTGCTGTGTGTAGGGATCATGACCAGTACCTTGCTTTTGCTCCTGGCTGCTCTGAAATCCCCTTGGGTTTTTGGTCTAGTTGTATATTGTTGTTGATTATTTTTCTCAACTGCACCTGCATGCAATTATTTTTAGCCCCTTACAATTTCTTTGTATTGTGATGCTTGATGTGACTTTTGTCCAGGTCACTCACTGCAGCAAACTGTCCCAGCCTGTCTCATTCCCCACTGAGGGGTCTACACCCTTATTCTTAAGGGTTAAGGGGCTGAAGCTTTCTTCTATCAAAACTTCTCCCTGCTGGACAGGGACCACTGAACTGAGCCTCCCCTCAAGGTGCAGAAGTCCCTCACAAGGACCTACATGGATCTGGGCCACCCTCCACTGGAACGGGCTGTATTCCTTGAGCCACCAGGAGTGTTACTTCAAACTGGTAGATCCTACAGACACAAAATCAGTCAAAAGGTTAAATAAACAAGGACTAGAAAGGAAAGAACAACAATAGTCATTGAAGGGCCTAGAAAGGGAAGGAACCGGGTTAACTTTGGAAGGACTTTCACTTTTTTTTTTTAAACTCTTGGCAGAGGCGCAATCTCCCATGACAAAATTGTGAAGCCCCTCTACCTGTATATTCAAGGTGCATATTTACACCTTAATATAAGGTGTAGTAATATAAGGTGTATATTTCCTTAATATTGATCTAGAGGGACCGCAGTGAGCGGTGCTAAAGAGGGATCGTAGTTTCCTGCCCAGGAATTGAACCTGGGGAGCTTGGCATAAAATGAGGAGTTCTAGACACTAAACACCAGGGGCGAGATGCAAAGTTCCCTTGGCTCTTACCATCTTTGAAAGCAAGAATGTTTCAAGGAGGCAAAAGCTGTAAAAACAGATTCCAAAGTTATTACTGGAGACATACAGAAATAGTTCATTTATTTAAGACGGAGACAAGGCGGAAATATACACCCAGAGAGGAGTGCAGGAGTCCTGAATGAGCAGCACAAAGAAGCTAGGCGAGGGATTTAACACACACATACAGGGCTTCCCTTGTAGCTCAGTCAGTAAAGAATCTGCCTGTAGTGCAGGAAACCCAGGTTCGATCCCTGGGTTGAGGAGATCCCCTGGAGAAGGAAATGGCAACCCACTCCAGTATCCTTGCCTGGAAAATCTCATGGACAGAGGAGTCTGGTGGTCTGCAGTCCATGGGGTTGCAAACAGTCAGGCACGACTGAGCGACTAACACTTCCTCACTTACATGTCTCTATCTTCCCTGGTGGCTCAGTTGCTAAAGAATTTGCCTACAATGCAAGAGACCCGGATTCAATCCCTGGGTCATGAAGATCCCCTGGAGAAGAAAATGGCAACTCATTCCAGAACTCCCTTGCCTGGAGATTTCCATGAACAGAGGAGCTGGCATCTGACAGTCCACGGGATCCCAAAGAGTCGGACATGACTGTGTAACTAACCTTCTTTCACTTTCACTTCCATACATGCATCTATTCTTCCCCAGCTCCCCTCCCATCCCCACCCAGGCTGCCACATAACATTAAGCAGAGTTCTATGTGCTATACAGTAGGTCCTTGCTGGTTATCCATTTTAAATAAATCAGTGTGTACACGTTGATCCCAGACTCCCTAACTATTCCTTTCCCCTCATCCTTTCCCCCTGGCAACCATAAATTCATTTTTAAGTCTGTGAGTCTCTTTCTGTTTTGTAAGTAAGAGCACTTATATCATGACTTTTTTGATTCTGAGTATAAAGGATGTCAACAGGTGCTTCTGCCTCTCTGTCTGACTTATGTTGTTCAATATGACAATCTCCAGCTCCATGCATGTTGCTACATATGGTATTATTTCTTTCTTTCTGACAGCTGAGTAATATTGCCCTGTGTATATGTCCCACATCTTCTTTATCCATTTACCTGTGGGTGGACGTTTAGGTGGCTTCCAGGTCTGGCTACCGTGAGCAGTGCTGCCATGAACACAGGGTGCATGTGTCCTCTCAGACCCTGTTTCCTCCATATCACCAGGTGCACTGAATCCCATAAGATGGAGAAATGGTGAGACATCATGATCTCTCTCATGGGTCAGAAAACAAAACTCTCACATACTTCAAGTTTTCTGGAGACTGAGATGCTGATTTAAACAGCACCAGCATCATAAACAGGCTTCCACAGTGGCTCAGATGGTAAAGAATCCACCTGTCAACGCAGGAGACACGGGTTCAATCCCTGAGTTGGAGAGGTCCCCTGGAGAAGGAAACAGCAACCCACTTCAGTGTTCTTGCCTGGAGAATCCCATGGACAGAGGAACCTGGTGGGCTAAAGTCCATGGGGTCGCAAAGAGTTGGACAAGACTGAGTGACTAACACTTTCACTTTCAGCATAATAAATTATTAAGGGAAATAGTCATAAATAAAACTTTCTTCTATTGAAAATAGGCTGAGGTGATTTCTCCAGACACAGAAAGAATCCCTGAGTCCTGTAATAGCTGATGGTATTTTTCTTGCAATATCATTAGCAAGAACGAGGTCACGAGGCAGAGTTTAATTATCCACAAACTAGAATACGATGAAAAATGTCCTGTTTATGGAGATTTCTTCAAGTACTTGAATATTTCAGTGTCAAAATTCCATCACTTAGCACCAGGAGAAAGTGGTGAAATAAATTGTTTCTGTTTTTTTTTTTTTAGAAATGCTGAGTAGGATTTCGTCAAATGTGATAAAGCCCATGAAGTGATGCATCTACTGTGACATTGTAACTGGAAAACAGACTCAGGATTCATGGGGTCTGATCTCCTGGATCTAAAGTGAAGAGCAGGAGAAAGGCAGACAGAGCACCTGTCGCGCTTCCTGGGAGAACAGTCTCCTGCAGGAAAGAAAGAGGCCTTGGTCCAGGAGGATGAGGAACTCCTCTCACTTTCCTGGGGCGGCCCCTCCCCAGCCCCCCTCCAGCCCCGCCCTCACTGAGGGGCTCCTATGTCCTCCACCCCCAGCCCCACCCCAGGTCCAGCAGCTTCTTGTCACCTCTCCTTCCTTCCTGCATCACAGAGTCACCCCAGGCCCTGACACCCCCTGCTCAGGCTCAGGACTGGAGCCAGTGAGGAATCAATCTGCTCCCTTTACTCAGGTCCAGATCCTCCCTGAAGGGGGCCTAAAGGACCAGGGAGCAGGTGCCCGAAGGAGGGGCCTTGCATCCTGACAGCCTTGGGGGACTGCAGGCAAACCTCCTTCCTTCACTCCCCTCCAGCCTCTGAGCAGCACACACAGCTCCCAGGACCAGGGTCCATGCCTCCCATCTCTTCCTGCTCCCTCCCCGCTGTGCACCTCCACCCCAGCTCAGACCCACCCATCCGCAGGTACCTCTGCTCAAGGCAGGGCCGCTCAGTGATAGAGGCTCTGGGTCCCCAGGAGGTTGGTGAGGTGCAGACCACACTGAGTCAGACCTGCTGCTGCTCCAGGAGCACAGGCCTGGCCTCAGCCCTTCCCACAGTCTCTGCTGAGGGGCTCCTGCCTTGCCTGCTTGATCCACCCACTTCCTGTGAGGTCGGGCCTTTGGAGCTGGGTCGGCAATTATTGCTCTCGGGTGATATGGGGTCTTATTCACCTGCTCATTTCCAGGGTGAAGAGCTTCAGTGAGGGGCATGGGTTGGCTGGGATTCACCTTCCCCAGCCTCACACCAGGCCCTGTGCCCCTGCATTCCCTCTGAATTCTGCCCTCAGTACCTGCTCCTGAAAGGACTCAGCCCAGGAAGACAGTTATGACAAAACTGGTGAGGAGCACGGGGAGGATCCCTGTGATGTGCTTGATGGCTGTGGCTGAGGACTTCACTGTAGGGGGGCCCGTGGTCAGTGATGCTGCAAGGAGAATAAGGGTGAAGCCCTCGTCCAGACCCCAAACTCGGCAGATGCCGCCTCAGCCCCCCTGACCCAGGTACCCCTACTATGCAGCCTGTTTGCACCCATATGTGGAGGCCCTTGTGACAGGTCCTCAGGCGAGATGGGAGGGAGGGAGGAGCCCAGTCCCCATGGGATTCTGACAGCTAATGGGGAAGCAAGATTTCAACAGAGTCACTCAGTCCTGCTGTGCCATCAGAGATGGTGACATCAGGATGGAGTCCTCAGGAGCTGACAGCAGAGGTGCTATTGACAGATTTCCAGAAGGAGGACTGGGGACACTTAAAAGAAGCTTCCGAAAGAGGGAATAGTAAGAAGGAGACTGGAATCATAGAGATGCTCTCATGCTTAGGATCAGTGAGAATCCGTGTTCAACAGTACAAAGGCCTGTGCTGTGAGGAGAGATGCCAAGAGATGGAAGAGGAAGGAGGGTGACAGAACATCCCTGGGCCATTGTTCTTCCAGGACAGCTCACCTCTGACGGGTCATTTTCACAAACACAGAGGGGTGGGTCCATGTCACCATGAGAGTACGACCACTTTCTCCTCCCTTCTCACTTACCCAAGGTCTTCAGCATTTTCTCCCAGCACACCATGAAATCCTGAAGCCAGGTCCAACAGCCTCGCATGGAGACCGTCCTGAAGAAGTCCGTTACAGCCCTGTCTCCCATTTCTCTTTCATCCGCCTCCCTTTAGAATCAACCATTGTCCAGGATCCATTCTTCGAATCAAAGAGGAGGCACAGTTGTCCATTGAAGCCAAACTCCCAGGATGCACTGGTGTGTCCATTGCCTTCATGCCAGCATGTCATCCTGGCTTGCAGGGTCAGAGGGCCTATTCCCACCGAGGAAAAGACAGAACTCAGCCTCTGCACTTGACAGATACTTTGCCCCACCGGGGTCCACCTTCCCTGGGTCCAGCTAGTCTGGTCCTGGTCTCTCCTGCAACAGCTGCTCTTTCCACTGGACTACTAGGGAAGGACAGTATCCAATTTTTTTTTTTTTACCTGAAAACAGTGAATGCAGCTAAGCCCCCAGTCTACTCCTCCTGCATTTGGATTTTCTAACTCACCCTTGTCTGTGTGATTCTCCGGTGTAACGTCAGGCATTTGCCCCTGGAGCAAGTCTCCAGTGTCCTTGAATGTTTCCCAGGCACTCATACTTTTCACTTCCTCTCCCAGTGGACTCAGGTACTTGATCTTAGCTGTATCACAGTCATAGGAGAGGAAGATCTTTTGATCAACTTCTCCTTGAACCTCACACCATGGCTGATCATCTCTGTGCCGAGGATCACTGGTGAAATTATAGGAAAGACAATGAGCATCTGTGAAGGCAAAACACAGTGAGGGTGAGGTTGGGGAAAAAAGACCCTGAGGCCCCTTCCCCCAGTTATGTGAGAGCGGAGTAAAGTGCAGGGCTGGGCTGACAGAGCAATGGCACCCCACAACACACACCATACAGCCAGTGCCCCTCCTCTGCTTGTGAAGAAGGAGGAGTCCCCTGCCTGGCAAATTTCACACATCCTGGCTTTGTCCCCTTGTCCACCAGGTCTGTTCACAGCATCATAACCTTTGCAGAGATGTGCCAGGCTGCTCTGCAGGAAAAGCCTAGATGACAGAGGACTGTCAGAATCTAACCCCGGGTACTGTGAGAGATGGGGAGCCTGTGGGGATGGTCCTGAGGAAGCAGGATCACAGGGAGGGGGCAAAGAGCTGACGGGTGAGCACAGAACCCAAGTTGGAGAAGGGACAGTTCACAATTAGGGGTCACAGGATTTAGCAAGGCCGGGGAGATGGTGCTGATCTCCCATTAGGATGGGCCTTGGAAGCCTTGAGAAAGGCCTGGCCCACATGGCATGAAAGAGAAAATCCAGAACTTCCAAGGCAGGTGGTAAAGGAGGGGATCCAAGGCTCAGAGAAGTGAATCTGCCAGGGCAGACACGGTATGAAAGGGCAGGAAAGTGTCCAGGCCTCCAGGCGCCATGGGAAAGCCTGATGGACTCTATGGAGCCCAAGAAGAAAGCATGCATGAGAAGCATCTCCAGCAGCTCAAGGCTGACTTTTGTGGAAATCAAGGATAGTGGTAGGAGACTGTGTACCATGGGCTTCCGGCAGGAACAGGATGGAAAATGGGGAAAGATCAGATTCCAGGTGGAGTGTTGTATGTCAGGAGCAAAGTTGGTACAACAGTCAAAGTGATTAGTGAAAGTTGCTCAGTCATGTCTGACTCTTGTGACCCTCATGGACTATACAGTCCCTGGAATTCTCCAGGCCAGAATACTACAGTGGGTAGCCTTTCCCTTCTACAGAGGATCTTCCCAATTCAGGGATCGAACCCAGGTCTCCCGCATTTCAGGCGGATTCTTTACCAGCTGAGCCACAAGGGAAGCCCAAGAATACTGAAATGGGTAGCCTGTTCCTTCTCCAGTGGATTTTCCCAACCCAGGAATCAAATTGGGGTCTCCTGTGTTGCAGGTGTATTCTTTACCAACTGAGCTATCAGGGAAGCTGAAAGTGACCAGAGAGTCCCAATGCCAGCCAGGGCCTGGCTGCAGAGAGTGCAATGCTGGCTCAGAGCACAGGCTGATCTAGAGGCAGAGAGATGGCCAGTGAACCTGGATGCAAACTGCTTGATTGACAGACAGAAAACAAGGAGAGACAAACACAAGACTGGATGATCAGCAGGCTAAAAGCAGCCATTCCTCCCAAACATCCCTACCAAAATTCCCAGAACTGAGCTACTTCTCAGAAGGCATCACCAGGGAAAGAAGCCACATCCCAGTGAGGAGGGCCCTTTCATCACCACAGCAAGTGCAAAAGTCCTTCCATTCTCTCCTGATGAGCCACATGGTTATTTACTGGGGTAAGTAAGTCCAATACTTTGCCACCTGATGTGAAGAACCGACTCATTAGAAAAGACCCTGATGCTGGGAAGGATTGAAGGCCAGAGGAGAAGCGATGACAGAGGATGAGATGGCTGGATCGACATGATACACATGAGTTTGAGTAAGCTCTGGGAGTCGATGATAGACAGGGAAGCCTGGCAGGCTGCAGTCCATGGGGCCGCAAAGAGTCGGACACGACTGAGTGACTGAACTGAACTGGAACTGCAGAAGGAGAAACTATTCCCACATTCATATGGGACCCAGTGTGTTGATAACATCATGCACAGGAACGGCAGCATGATCATGGCCTCCGTGCTGTGAAGTGATGCTCCGAGGACCAGGCAATTAATAGACGCTTGTCCCAGGTCCTGCTAACAGTGGTTATCTCTGGGCCCACAGATCCATTCAGTGTCCATTGCACATGTCCTGGACTTCTGACATGAATGGACAGTCTGTGTTGTTAGTAAACTACCATGGGTGAGGGGACCATAGTCGTGAATTCCACGTTCACTCTTCTAACCCTGACTCCCCATCCCCTGATAGTACGTGTAAACAACATCATCTCCTGGAGGAAATAATGGAAACGAGTACCAACCTGCAGTCTCCCTAGGCCTGCAGAGCTGTGGTCCCTATCTCATCTCCACTGAATTACCACTGAGGTCCTGGGTCTCCTCTAATGGTACATATGACACATTTCAGGCTTCACAGACCCTAGGTCTCTGCTGCAACTGCTGTCCTGGCACAAAAGCAGTCACAATTGATGAATCTTGAGTGTGGCTGGACCTGCTTCTTGGGCAGATGACCCAACAGAACTGATGACATCATAGCTATCTGTGTTTGGAAAGGTGCTACATGCTGTATGCGGCATTTTACTTGGAGGCTCACAACACAGACTCCTAGTGTCCTGAAGAAAGGACACACCACTTGCAGTGAGAAAGCCCATACCATTCAGTGTGGCTCCTGGTATGGTCCTGGGGCCTGGCAGAGATGAGGCCTCTGGTCATGGAATGTCAGAGTTGCCCAGCATGATCTGGGTTCGTCAACCCCTAACCATTAGTTCAGATAGGCCAGCCGTCATAGGATAGAAGTGATTATGTGGCTTGGCATAACCAGGGCCACAGGGAACAAATAAGATGTACCAGCAAGGGACCTAGGCCTGACACCAGAGTTGATACAGGGCCACTATCCCCTGCTCACACCTGTGACTTCATGCAGTGTCCCCTACCGCTCCTTGAACCAAGGAAGCCAGTCTACAGCAGAGGGGGTGCATTAGCCCATAACAGCCAGATCCACACTCCTATCACAGTCCCACCACCAGAAGCTACAAGGCAGGACAGGGTATGTTTCTGATTCATAAACAAACAACTGAGGCAGCTCTTGGATGATTCTCTATGGGATGGGTCACTCATTACTGGGGTCATAAACCAGGACAGTGGACAAGTCTGGTTCTCAGTTGATGTACACATTATATTTGGCTTCTGGTGCTCCACAAACATGGAAGCTCCTTTTGCACCCAGATACAGATACCAAATTGCCTAAAGATGCTTTGAGATTTATTTTCTTCTGTAGAAAAAAGTCTGTCAACTCCTACCTTAATCAATATCCATTATAGGCTGCTGCTGTCCCAATTCCTAGGCACTATGAATGTGAGAGCAAAGGGTAGAAGCGGGGATGCCCAGCCTCACCCTCGAGCCCTGTGTCACACTCTGGGAAACTCTGTTCCCGTCCCTCCTAAGTTAGGTCCTGGGGGCCAGGTAGTGTGGTTTTTTGGGTGCGTTATCAGACAGAGGGATGAGATGCCAGTTGAGAGAGGGCATGTTTAGACTTTCTTCAAGAGACGGGAAGCTGTTGGAGGCCCTGGGCTTCTTGGGACCATGGAAAAATGGGTAATAAATTGTCTTGTAACCAAAAGGGCCCTAGAGCGCCTTAGTGGGAAAGACCCACCCCCATGGTCTCTGTCTGCCTCTTGATTGTAGAAAAGTTTTAGTCAGCCAGGCCTCCTGTGAGTCTTAAAATGGTGGTTTAAGAGTTAAGGATTAGAACATGTGAAGATGGAGAAAGAAATACTCCTTAGGCTGGGAAACTGGTAACAATTTAGACTGTGAGCAGCCACAGAGCAGTGTCATGAAATTCCCAGTTCCCTGAAAGATAACAAAGAGCTGACACAAGCCTCAAGTTGTTTCTATAGGAAGCAGACCCCCAGCACATCAAAACTGCTGGCTCAAGCACGCAGACCCCCTGACTGGTTGAAACCATAAGCTTGGTAGTGCTCAAACGTTCGCCTTGTGCCAACCAACCTGCACACAAGACAGCCACCTGGTGGGCTGATGCGCCCTGCAGCAGCCACCTCTGCCCCCTTTCTAACCTGGAAACTTGGAGGCGGTCTGAGGACTTTAGGTCACTATTTCCCCAGGGCTCCAGACAAACCAACTTTTCCTTTTCCACCACTTGTTAACTTCACCAGTGGTAGGATCTGGGTCATAATAATCTTCAATTAGTAACAGCCTGAGCTGTCTGGGAGGAGCTTTGACTCCAGGGAGGTGCTGATCAGTGGTTAGGCATGGAGTGCCTTTCACCGAGAAGCATATGTAATTTTTTTTTTAAAATAAATTGAATTCTTTAATTTTTTCAAGTGTTTTAAAAATCCATTTAATACTTAAGCCAGCCTTGAAGATAAGCACAAAATCTGTTTGCCTTTTTTTTTTTTTTTAACACAACACAACTCGGGCACCTATTCTGTGCATAGCACTGTTCTAGGTGCAGTAAAAGGCATTCTTAACCCTAAACCATGACTGCACCTTCTGGAATTGTGTTATCTCCTTTTCCAGAAAGTAAAAATAAAATCACCATTGTTTACTATTGACCTGCCCCAAATCCACTCCTGGCTCTGAAAACTGCTGCTGCTGCTGCTACTGCTGCTGCTGCTGCTGCTAAGTCACTTCAGTCGTGTCTGACTCTGTGCGACCCCATAGACGGCAGCCCACCAGGCTCCCCTGTCCCTGGGATTCTCCAGGCAAGAATACTGGAGTGGGTTGCCATGTCCTTCTCCAGTGCACGAAAGTGAAAAGTGAAAGTGAAGTCTTCCAGTCGTGTCTGACTCTTAGTGACCCCATGGACTGCAGCCAACCAGGCTCCTCCATCCATGGGATTTTCCAGGCAAGAGTACTGGAGTGGGGTATCATATGCTAGGATCTGCCAAATTTAAGATGTTTCAGTGAATTCCTCTCCTACTTTCCCCAAAGTAAGAAGGCAGAACTCCTCTTTATTTAAAAAAAAAATTAAAAAGGCAATTTTTCATGAAAGAGTAGTTTCTGTTTCTATTGTATTTTTCTCTTTTTCTTCCTTCTAGCTTTTAAGTTTTCTTCCTCCAACACTGCCTTTTCCTATACAAGGCAACAGCATTTTTTCATTTTTCTTTTCCTAAGACAAAGTATTTTATCTTATAGACAAATAATTCCCAAGACTAGTGATAAATATTAAAAAAAGAAGAAGAAAGAAACTTAAGGGTTTCCCTGGTGGCTCAGCAGGTGATGAATCCACCTGCAATGCAGGAGACCCCAGTTCAATTCCTGGGTCAGAAAGATCCTTTGGAAAATGGAGAGGCTACTCACTCCAGTTTTCTTGAGCTTCCCTGGTGCCTTAGATGGTAAAGAATCCACCTGCAATGTGGAAGACCTGGGTTCGATCCCTGGGTTGGAAAGATCCCCAGAGAAGGGAAAAGCTACCCATTCCAGTATTCAATCCTGGAGAATTCCACGGACTGTATAGTCCACAGGGTTGCAAATAGTCAGACACAACTGAGCAACTAAGCCCGGCACATTCAACGGTGAATCAACTACATTACTTTGATGAAGTAAAAACTAAAAAGCACTTGGTAGTAAGCTAGCCCAAGCATTTGCGTTGAAACAATTTTAAAAATTATTTATTTTATAACACTATTTAAAAATTTCTTGGTCAAAAGATTTATACAAACATTTTCAGTTCAACCTATTGAAAGTGATATCTAGAAAATATTCCACATCACTAAGTCTGTCTTAGAAAGGTCAGATGCTATGGCTTTCCTAAGGCACAGTGTTCTGAAAGACAATGTGCTTTTGCGATGCTGGGTGATGTTTGTGACTGCCTGGCTCCAAGTGGGCCTTGACAGGCACCTTCCCCCTGATGTTGGGGGACTGTGAGAGGACAGTCAGACATAGGCCTCCAGGGCTGCATGGAACCCTGTGAGACACTGGGCCACCTGCTGAAACTGGGCTTCTCCTCTGAATCTAAGGCCCAGCACAAGCCATCACAGCAAATGGTTCATCAGGACAGTTGATAGGCTGGGGCACTTGATAACCTTCTTTCATATCTCTAAAGAGTCGACATCCGTGTAAGGTATTTGACCCAGAGCTATGAACTCCTACACTATCCCTCTGAAGGCCCACACATCACTAGCACTGGAGAACTAAAAAAAATTATTTTTTTAGTATCTTTTTTTGTTTGTTTGTTTTTGGTTGTATTGGGTCTTAGTTGTGGCACTTGGGATCTTTTTGCAGCATGAAGACTCTTAGTTGCAATATGCTGACTTCTTAGTTGTAGCATGCAGGATCCAATTCCCCAACCAAGGATCGAACTGGGCCCCTTCATTTGGAGTATGAAGTCTTAGCGACTGGATCACCAGGGAAGTCCGGAGACCTCATTCTTAACCAGACGTTCATGAGCCATCCATCGATCCCACTTTTTCATTGTCCCCCACACAGTGAGAGTCCATGGGTACAAGATTCTGGAGAGGGGCTCTCTGCACTCTTAACTTGAGGCTGTCATCAATGGCAGAGCTCCTAGCAGCCAGGTCTTTGTGGAGGACTTCTCTTCTGACCAGGTAATCCATTCCACAGGCAATCTGACCTTGTGGACCAGGTCCTGTTGAGAAATTGCCTGCGGATTATTGGCCTCTACTAATTTGAGCTGCAGGCTCCCCTGGTGGCTCAGACAGTAAAGAATCTGCCTGCAATTCAGGAGACCAGAGTTTGATCCCTGGGTCGGAAAGATCACCTGGAGAAGGGAATGGCCACCCACTCCATTATTCTTGCCTGAAGAATTCCTCGGACAGAAGAGCTTGGTGGCCTACAGTCCATGGGGTGGCAAGAGTTGGACAGGACTGACTGGCTAATACACACAGACACACAATCTGCAATGCTGTGAAAACTATTTACGATTCTCCCAATTCATGTAAGGCAATATCACCAGGGGTTTTCTCTTTCCTCTATATACATAAGGGAAATAGGAGGACGATTTCTGAAGATCTCATAGCTTGCAACATTCAGTGAGAATCATTGTCACCTGAATTTCAGAAGCTTAATCTCTGTTTGTACAAACGATTCTATGCTAGTTTAAAACTCAATCCAGTTGTTGGGTTGTGGCCAAATACCTGTGCCTAGTACTTCTGGGTTACCTTGGTGGATTTCTGTTCTCTAGGGCTCTGATTGGATACCCCCTAGAAAATTTATTTTAGATGAGTGTTCAGTCCTGTTCTATCTATTCATGATATTACTAGATGAGATCCTCTCACATGGCCTATTAATAATACCTGCTCTGATGCTGTCCATAGATTTAAGTTTTCTCTTAGGGTCATTCAAACTCAAGCAGAGTGACAAGCCTAGTCTCAATAAAAAAAAAAAATTAACCTATCATCTATTAAAAGGAAAACTCTCACAATTATAGGGTGGATCTACATGGTTAACACCAGGCCATGGTCATTTAAGTTTAAAGGCTCCTCTGTGTTAGGAATGGTTAAATCATACTAAAAAAAAAATGATAAACCTGGTAATTACAAATGATTGCTGTTCTTTATTTGGATCTTTTTCATCTAAATAAATCCCATGGAAAATATGCCCTAAACTACCTTCTTGGAGTACATCCTCTCCGTGGATAGAGTTATCCTCTCCTTGGATATTTTGATATCCTTCACCTTAGCTCTGGCCTCCAAAAGAGTGGCACTTCTCAAAACACTCCTCTACCCAGCCACAAGGTAGGATAACGGGATGGAAGTACCACTGTTGGGTGTGTCTCCTCTCAGATACTGAGTCATCTGGGACATGGCTGAGACCACCTTTGAGAACTACTGGACACTGATGCTGTCTTCCAGTTCAATTCTTGTCATACTATGAAGGTGCAAAACAGTTAATATTATTACTACAAGAAATATAATTGCATGGCAAACCCCTGCTCTGATATAAAACACATGGGTAGAAGTAGTTGGAGCTGCATGAACAGGATCATAAATAGTTCTGCTAGTGGCTTTGTCTAAGACCGAAGTTTTTTGTAGCATATTTTCCTTCCCTTCAAATTTTTGAAGAAGGGAAGTTTCTGAAGAATTTCTGTCAAGTTGAGCTGCATTTAGTCTCATAACCTCATCATCTACTTTGCAGAAAAGGAAAGCTAGAGCCAATATAGTGCGTGGAAGTCCCCCCACCCCATGCCCCTCGCACGCCCCACCCCCACCAAGCAGAAATGCTGACCCGGGGCAGGTCCACGAAATTGTCTACTTGGAAACCTGCTTTTATTCAACTTGGACTCTGCAGGCCAAGTGAAAGGCAGGGCATCTGTTTCACTGGGTTAAAAGACAGACATAGTGCCCAACAAGGCCACTTCTCTCATAAAAAATTCCTGCATCTAGACCACTGAGCCAAGGCACCAATTAAATCCAACTCAGTTACAAATTCAATTTCATGTAAAGACAGAACCAGAAATCTCCTTGTTTTACTGCTTCGGTTTTAAAAATGCTGTTTTTTCCCCCTCACTCTGGAGGACCACAGATGGATCAGATGGTTCCCGAGAACCCAGCCGAAAGAGTTACATTTTGGAAGGGAGAAATGGAAGCTCCCTTTTTTCTTTGTTTTGTTTTAAAAGCCTTCCAAAATATTGTGAACAGTGACTGAAGCCATGAAATTAAAAGATGCTTGCTCCTTTGAAGAAAAGCTATGATAAACCTGCTGCTGTTACTGCTGCTAAGTCACTTCAGTCGTGTCTGACTCTGTGTGACCCCCTACATGGCAGCCCACCAAGCTCCCCCGTCCCTGGGATTCTCCAGGCAAACCTAGACAGCATCTTAAAAAACAGAGACATCACTTTCCCAACAAAGGTCCCTATAGTCAAAGCTATGGTTTTTTCAGTAGTCATGTATGGATGTGAGAGTTGGATCATAAGAAGGCTGAGAACTGACGGATTGATGTTTTTGAGCTGTGGTGTTGGGGAAGACTCTTGAGAGTCCCTTGGACAGCAAGGACATCAAACCAGTCAATCCTAAAGGAAATCGGGCAGAATATTCATTGGAAGCACTGATGCTGAAGTTGAACCTCCAGTATATTGGCCACCGGATGCGAAGAGATGACTCATTGGAAAAGACCTGGGAAAGATGCTGGGGAAGATTGAAGGCAGGAGGAGAAGGGGATGACAGGGGACAAGATGGTTGGATGGCATCACTGACTCAATGGACATGAGTGTGAGCAAGCTCCAGGAGATGGTGAAGGACAAGGAAGCCTGGTTTGCTGCAGTCCATGGGGTCGCAAAGAGTCAGACATGGCTGAGTGACTGAACAACAAGTAACCCATGCCCACAGTTGTAGCAGAGCTTTGAAGGAGCAATTGGAGAGAGAAAAGTACATAAAACAAAGATGCTTTTAAATGCATTGACTGAGAGAACCTCCCAATGACAGAAAATTAACAAACAAGAAACAAAGAGAGGGTCTTACTGGGAAGTGGCCTCTGGGGCACTTTGTCCAGCCCAGCCCAAGTCTCCTCTCAACTGGCCCTTCTGCAAGGGGGCCAGTGGGAACCTCAAGCCTGAGGTGGGAACACAAAAGAAACAAGTGGTGGTGAAAAAGGTGACCTAGCAGGGAGTCTCTTGGATGGAAAAGGACAGGAGTGTAGGTATGAGGACCAAGGGGGAGCAAAAGGGAGGAGGCACAGAAAAGGCTGAAAAACAGAAAGGGCGCCATTGCCTTTTCAGTCCCTGCACCTGTGGGTGTCTATTTATTCAGGCACCAACCTGCAGGCTTCCAGAAAGGGCCAGTGAGGGAGGGAGCACCCTGTCTTCTGCCCACTGGGGTGATCAAGCCCAGAAACCAGCCCCCTGTACATCGGCTGTGGGCCTGCAGCCCAGAAGTGGGATTCTCACCCACACGTAAACCAGCACATAGAAATCTGCCAGTTCACTGAGTTCCCAACGGGTCTTCTCTTGGCGGCAGGAAAATAGAAGTGAGAATATCGGTATAATCAGACGTCCAGCCACTACCTAATAAGAGGTTTGAACTTCTGTCATTCCAACAAATCTCCTATGAGGCAGAACCTGCTGCACCAAGACCTGCAGGGTATGAGGTGTGTCTCTCCCACCTTGTCACCCTTCAAAGTGAGCCATTGACAATCAGAGGGAACTTTGTCTCCTAAGTTGAGATGAGTGATGTTGTCCTTGCTGAGGTCCACTCTCTCAGAAGGATAAGACAGAGAGAGGAGAAGTGGAGAGATAATAGATGAAGGAAAGGGACAAAGGGTAAGGGGGAGCGCGATGCCTGAGTGAGGGCCCTGAGGCCCCCAGGGGCCAGGAAGGCAGACCAACCAAACCTGGTGACTCTGAGCCGAGGTTCAGGTGGCCACTTGTCACCACAGGGATGTTGCACCCTGAGTTCACAGAGATGCCCAGATGCTCTGGCAGAAAAGGGACAGTAGCCCTTCATGGTTGCCACAGATTATGTTAACAACCAGGCTTCTTGGCATCCTTAATCAATCAGTTCATTCAGTTCAGTTCATTCAGTCGCTTAGTCATGTCCGACTCTTTACGACCCATGGACCACAGCATGCCAGGCTTCCCTGTCCATCACCAACTCCCAGTGTTTACTCAAACTCATGCCTATTGAGTCAATGATGCCACAGGGGCAGGGGCTCTGGGTTCATCAGACTTGGGTATGCTTGGTGCTGCAGACATGGGTATGGCATAAGTCCTCCTGGTGGAGGTCGCCATTAACCCCCCCAAACAGCTGCCAGACATACACAGGACTGGGCAAATAGACTCTTGGAGGACAGGAACAGAACCTTAATTGATAGAAGTGGATAAGAGGCCAGATAAGAAATCCAGGCGAGGCTTCCCTGGGACACGTGCTGCAGTTTAAGGGCACCAGCACCCACAAGGGGTCTCCTTGCTCATTCCCTTGGCGGGGGGCCAGGGGGGGGCAGGCTGGCCCCTTATATGGGGTGAGGGTAGGGCGAGGCCAAGGGTTAGGACCTGAAGGATGGCTTAGGTGGCCTGCCCACTGTCGTGGCAGTGCCCTGTGCAGGGATCATACCCCATACCCTGCTTTTCCAGTTGGGTTTTTTATCTTTTCACTCATAATTAACCTCAACTTGGCATGCATGCAGTTATTTTCAGTCCCTTATAATTTCTTTGTATTTTGTTACTGGAGGAGATCATTGTCCAGGTGCAAGCACTAGAGCAAAGGTCCACAGATCCCAGGTTTCAAGTCCTGGCAGATCTCACTGGTGCTGTTGGACATGTTTCTCATCCGCGCTTTCCTCTCGGGCTCCGGGGAGTCCATCAGGCTCTCCCATGGAGCTGGCGGACTGCACACGTTTCTGCCCTTTCATACCGTGTCCGCCCCGGCAGATTCACTTCTCTGAGCCTTGGATCCCCTCCTCTCCCACCTGCCTCAGAAGTTCTGGACTTGCTGTTTCATGCCAGGTGGGCCAGGCCTTTCTCCAGGCTTCCAAGACCCATCCTAGTGGGAGATCAGCAGCATCTCCTTGGCCTTGCTAAGTCCTGTGACCCCCTAATTGTGAACTCTCCCTTCCCCAGCTTTGGGTTCTGTGCTCATCCTCCCCCACTGTGATCCTGCTTCCTCAGGAGCAGCCCCCAAAGGCTCCCCATCTCTCCTCAGGACACTTGGAGACATTCTCACAGTCCTCTGTGTTTAGGCCTCTCCTTCTGAGCTGGCCTGGCCCACCTCTGGAAAAAATTGTGTCAGTTCATGCTAGGTGTGGAGCCTTTGAACAGAGTGGAGATAGGCATATCCAGGACGGTGTGGTTTTTTGTGTGATCAAGTCTTCCTCCTCTTCCTCAGCCAGTAACTAGGGTGTGTTTGGGATAGGGGGCATAGACAGGGCTGTCCTGCTCTGTCAGCCCAGCCCTGCAGCCCTATTCCGCTCTCACATAACTGGGGGAGGAGGTCTATGGGTCTTTTTCTCCCAACCTCACCCTCACTGTGTTTTGCCTTCACACATGCTCACTCTCTTTCCTATAATTTCACCATCAGTCCTCAGCCCAGACCTGGACAGCCATGGTGTGAGGTTCAAGGCCAAGTGAATGGAGAGGTTTTTCTCTCCTATAACTGTGATCTTGCTAACATCACGTTCAAGAGTCCTCTGGGAGAATTCTGGAGCTGAGGTCCCTATCGTTTTCTGAAAATTAGAGGGCAGCCTGGTTGATATATCCCCTAAAAATGTATTGGAGATGATCATTCTGAACAGCACTAACACTAACAACAATAATCAAAAGGGACGGTAATGAAAGGCTGTCTAGATTCCTGATGTCTATTTTTATCTTATGTTCTTTCTTCATTTCCATCCATGGACCGGAGCTCTTCAATTTGTACTATTTATGCAGTTGGGGAGGCTCCCGTTAGTGATCAGTTATCTCTTAATGAGATAAAGATAAATATAAAATATATTTATAATATCTATATTATATATATATATGTATATATAAATGGTGGGTCGGGGGGCTTCCCTGGTGGTCCAGTGGTAAAGACTCCATGCTTAGACTGCTAGGGGGTAGGAGTTTGTTCCCTGGTTAAGGAACAAGACCCTACATGCCTCATGGCACAGCCAGAAACTAAAAATGATGCATCTTAATTTCTATCCGGGGAAACTAAATTTTAAACCTTAACCTTTAAATATTAAAACTAAAAAATTAATACAGTCCATTAAAGAAAATGCAGCAATATTCATTAAATTAGAAGTTCAAGGTGACATGGGGAAACAGAGTACAGATTCAAAGAAAAAAAAGACCATTAGTTACTGAACTACATGATGAAGTGTTTGAGGCAAATTTATTGTCTTCAAGTTTGAAATGCATCAAGAAATAAGACATATTCATCTTATGAAGATACAAACCCTCCAGCACCATGATCTTGGACTTCCTCCCTACAGAACTGTAGAAAAACCTGTGTTTGTGGTGTAAGCCATCCAGTCTGTGGTCCTTTGTATGGCAGGACCAGCCGACTAGTATAGGCTCCTCTGCTGTGCTGTGCCTAGTTGCTCAGTCCTGTCTGACTCTTTGCGACTCTACGTACTATAGCCCTCCAGGCTCCTCCGTCCACAGGGATTCTCCAGGCAAGAATACTGGAGTGAGTTACCAGGCCCTCCTCCAAGGGTTCTTCCCAACCCAGGAACCGAACCAGGGTCTCCTGCCTTGCAGGTGGATTCTTTACCAGCTGAGCTACTTAGGAGCAAAATATAGGCTCCTACCCTCCTACAGAGACTGGGAGATGCCAGTACTATCTCTTTTAATACTTCACATTCAAAGAGATGGCTCCCAAGGCCCACACTCTAGAGCCTCCAGGCATAACTGCCAAACCAAATACCGTGACTACTGAACCCCACATGCCAAAGGCCAGTGCTCCACAGCAAGAAAAGCCACCTCAGTGAGAAGCCCAAGCACTGCAACTAGAGAGGAGCCCCTGCTAGCTGCAGCAGGAGAAAGCCTGCACTCAGAAACACAGACCCAGGGCAACCAAAAAAAAAAAAAAATCTGTTAACAGATGCTACTCCAGTATTCTTCCCTGGGAAATCCCATGGACATAGGAGCCTAGCTGGCTATGGTCCATGAGGTCTCAAAGAGTTGGACATGACTTAGGGACTAAACAGCAGCAACAACAGCAAAGGAAGTTATACATTATTAGATAATACACAGTAGGAAAGCTCATGTCACACAGACTGGCAAATCAGTATCCTTCACTGATTCCGTTTCCACTAGGTGTATAGCTTGTCTTAGTTTCTCATTCTTCCTTTCATCTGGGTGGGCTTGGTCATAGAGTATGCTAGCACATTTAAGTAATAAATGGCCTTAATAAGTCACCTTAAGAGAAAGAAAGAAACAGATGGCTCCCAGAGCTTTGAGAAAACAGGCCTCAGTTGTAAAACTGGTAAGAGAAAAAGTGACAACAAGATTTTGAAATAAAATGTTCTAAGAAAAGGGAAGTCAGAGGCCGAGAGCCAGGAATGAGCTCAAGCTTCATCTCAAGTTTAGTCCAGCTAAAAGAAATATTAAGGTTACCCTGGTCACACTTCTCAAAAAAAGCCAGTGGAAACCACACAGCAACTCACCTAAGGAAGAAAAAGTCCTCAATAGTCAGGATAAAGGAGGTCAAACCAAAGTCTCCAGAATGTCAATAAGATACAGACTAGCAAGTGATCATGACGATGATGATAAAAATAAAAGGTGAGTTTCATTCTGACATTTGTACAGACAAAAAAAATGTGGGTTGAAACTTCATTTCTGCGTTAGAATAGAGGGATATGCCTCTATTATAAAACAGTAATAATAATAGGAATATTGTAATATTCCTCTATCATAAAACAGGAATATCCTTTTCCCTGACAATATTTCAGCCCATAATTTTACCATCTATTGATGATCCTGGACAGATAACATATTCATTAACACTAGAGAACAAGCAGTAACTGAACATGTAGTCAGTCAATAAATATTTATTGGACTCTTGCTGAGAAATGGGAACTTGGCAGGCGCGGAGACAGCAGCTGCCCCTGTTGACCATCTCCTCACACACTGTGGCCAGGATCTCTCTCTGTGTCAACCACACTCTTCATCTGAACCATGGAGCACAGTAATTGAGTTCAGTGACTCTTGCCTCAATTCATCCCACAAGGATGGCACATAGCCAGAACCAGTTTTAGATGTCTGGATGAGAAGTTAATTCACTACACACTGTGAAATTAACTCCATACAGCAGTTCTTCCAATTAACTAGATTGATGAAATCAGGTGGAAGGGGGTTCAGTTATTTTGAGAACTCATTTTCTGGGTGTTGAGTACAGACTGTGGGAAAGTTTATGACCAGGGAGTCCAGGCCAGAATTCCCTCTTCTCCTCCTCCTTCTGTCACACCTGAGACAGGCTGGGACCTGGACTAAGGTCTCATCAAGCATCAAAATGCAAAGACACTATAAAGGGAGAAAAAGTGCTGCATGCATGCACAGTTTGGACAATTATGAGCAACAAGATACAAAATGATCAAGCCCCAACTGCCACTACTGAGGTGTTGGGAGCAAAACAAGGTAGTGAGTATAAGCCTACACACAGCACCACCAATGGGGTGGGCAGACCACCTAAGCCACGCCTTCTGCCTCACCCACGGATCTGCCCCCATCTTCAGCCCATATAAGGGACCAGCCTGTCCCCCTCAGGATCAAGCGAAGGAACTTGTTTCCCTTCCCTCGAACTGTAGTAAGAATTCTGATGAAACAGAGCAGGACCCTATGGTCCTTGCCCCGCCATGTCCTCAGCCTGCTTTTTGTCTGTGGAAAAGCTTTAGCCACACACTAAGCTTAATCAGAGAAGTGAAAAAATGAAGAAATTAAGGAAAATAGTCAACAGAGACCAAATAAGAATAATATAGTCATTAAGCATAGTCAAAGACTGTGAGGTCCTTCTCAAGGGCTGTTGATAATATTCTGAGCTCTATCCTGTGAGCTGTCTTATAGATACATAAATTCCCACCAGTTGGAAGAAATTAGCTACATGATGACTAGACAGTAGCCATGATATAAGCTGCCACAATTCCAGGAATTGTCCTCAAGGAGATGAGAACAAACCAGCCATGGAACCAAAGGTTAACTGTACTTGAAACAATCAGGAGGACTTTGGTCAGACCATCCATGACCAATTTGGGGATGACTGTCAGAGCTGACTGTGCTGTTTCTGCATGCAGCCCCCTCCCTCTGTCTATAAAAGTTCTTGCCTACTGATTGTCAGTTGTGGGGAGTCAGCCTTTGGACAGATGTCCATCCTTCCCACACCTCCCTCACCTCCATTTGTTGTTTAGTCACTAAGTGTGTGACTCTTTGTGACCCCATGAACTGTAGCTTGCCAGACTCCTCTGTCCATGGGATTTTCCAGGCAAGAATACTGGGGTGGGTTGCTATTTCCTTCTGCAAGGGATCTTTTGGAGGCAGGGATTGAACCCACACATCCTGCATTGATGGGTGGATTCTGGGCAGATTCTCTACCACTGAACCACCATGGAAATCCCCTACCCCCTTCCTCTCCACCGTTGCTGGCATCCAAACTAAGGCAAACTTTCCTTTCCATCAACATGACCTCTTTAATGGCTTTTGAGCGGGAAGCAGCCAGACCCTAGTTCAGGAACACCAATAAAACCTAGCCTGAATTTCTCGTCTGGCCTGTTATCAATTTCTATTGATTAAATACCTGAGAGGAGGTACCCCATGTCCAAGGTAAGGAGCAATGGCTGTGCTTTGCTGGAGCAGCTGTGAAGAGATATCCCACGTCCAAGGTAAGAGAAACCCAAGTGAGACAGTAGCACTAAGAGAGGGCGTCAGAGGGCAGACAGATGGAAACCACAATCACAGACAACTAGCCAATCTGATCACATGGACCACAGCCTCGTCTAACTCAGTGAAACCAAGCCATGCTGTGTGGGGCAACCCAAGATGGGCGGGTCACGGTGGAGAGGTCTGACAGAATGTGGTCCACTGGAGAAGGGAATGGCAAGCCACTTCAGTATTCTTGCCTTGAGAACCCCATGAATAGTGTGAAAAAGCAAAAAGACAGGACACTGAAAGATGAACTCCCCAGGTCGGTAGGTGCCAACATGCTACTGGAGATTAGTGGAGAAATAACTTCAGAAAGAATGAAGGGATTGAGCCAAAGAAAAACAACACCCAGTTGTGGATGGGAATGGTGATAGAAGCAAGGTTCGATGCTGTAAAGAGCAATATTGCATAGGAACCTGGAATGTTAGGTCCATGAATCAAGGCAGATTGGAAGTGGTCAAACAGGAGGTGACAAGAGTGAATATTGACATTCTAGGAATCAGCGAACTAAAATGGACTGGAATGGGTGAATTTAACTTAGATGACTATTATATCTACTGCTGTGGACAGGAATCCCTTAGAAGAAATGGAGTAGCCATCATGGTCAACAAGAGTCCAAAATGCAGTACTTGGATATAATATCAAAAATGACAGAATGATCTCTGTTCATTTCCAAGGCAAACATTCAATATCACGGTAATGCAAGCCTATGCCCCAACCAGGAACGCTGAAGAAGTGGAAGGTGAATGGTCTATGAAGACCTACAAGCCCTGCTAGAACTAACACCTAAAAAAGATGTCCTTTTCATTATGGAGGACTGGAATTCAAAAGTAGGAAGTCAAGAAACACCTGGAGTAACAGGAAAATTTGGCCTTGGAGTATGTAATGAAGCAGGGCAAAGGCTAATAGAGTTTCGCCAAGAGAACACACTGGTCATAGCAAACACCAACAACACAAGAGAAAACTCTATACATGGACATCACAGATGGTCAACACCGAAATCAGATTGATTATATTCTTTGCAGTCAAGATGGAGAAGCCCTATACAGTCAGCAAAAACAAGACAGGGAGCTGACTGTGGCTCAGATCATGAACTCCTTATTGCCAAATCAGACTGAAATTGAAGAAAGTAGGGGAAACCACTAGACCATTCAAGTATGACCTAAATCAAATCCCTTATGACTATACAGTGGAAGTGAGAAATAGATTTAAGGGACTAGATGTGATAGATAGAGTGCCTGATAAACTATGGACAGAAGTTTGTGACATTGTACAGGAGACAGGGATCAAGACCATCCCCATGGAAAAGAAATGCAAAAATGCAAAATGGCTATCTGGGGAGGCCTTATAAATGGCTGTGAAAAGAAGAAAAGGGAAAAGCAAAGGAGAAAAGGAAAGATCTAAGCATCTGAATGCAGAGTTCCAAAGAATAGCAAGGAGAGAGACATAAGAAAGCCTTCCTCAACGATCAATGCAAAGAAATAGAGGAAAATAACAGAATGGGAAAGCCTAGAGATCTCTTCAAGAAAGTTAGAGATACCAAGGGAACATTTCATGCAAAGATGGGCTCGATAAAGTACAGAAACGGTATGGGCCTAACAGAAGCAGAAGATATTAAGAAGAGGTGGCAAGAATACACGGAACTGTACAAAAAAGATCTTCACAAGCAAGATAATCACGATGGTGTGATCACTCACCTAGAGCCAGACATCTTGGAATGTGAAGGCAAGTGGGCCTTAGAAAGCATCACTACGAACAAAGCTAGTGGAGGTGATGGAATTCCAGGTGAGCTATTTCAAATCCTGAAAGATGATGCTGTGAAAGTGCTGCACTCAATATGCCAGCAAATTTGGAAAACTCAGCAGTGGCCACAGGACTGGAAAAGGTCAGTTTTCATTCCAATCCCAAAGAAAGGCAATGCCAAAGATGCTCAAACTACCACACAATTGCACTCATCTCACATGCTAGTAGAGTAGTGTTCAAAATTCTCCAAGCCAGGCTTCAGCAATATGTGAACCATGAACTTCCAGATGTTCAAGCTGGTTTTAGAAAAGGCAGAGGAACCAGAGATCAAACTGCCAACATCTGCTGGATCATCAAAAAAGCAAGAGAGTTCCAGAAAAACATCAATTTCTGCTTTCTTGACTATGCCAAAGCCTTTGACTGTGTGGATCACAAGAAACTGTGGAAAATTCTGAAAGAGATGGGGATATCAGACCACCTGACCCACCTCTTGAGCAACCTGTATGCAGGTCAGGAAGCAACAGTTAGAACTGGACATGGAAAAATAGACTGGTTCCAAATAGGAAAAGGAGTATGTTGAGGCTGGATATTGTCACCCTGCTTATTTAACTTATATGCAGAGTACATCACGAGAAATGCTGGGCTGAAAGAAGCACAAGCTGGAATCAAGATTTCCAGGAGAAATATCAATAACCTCAGATATGCAGATGAAACCACCCTTATGTCAGAAAGTGAAGAGGAAGTAAAAAGCCTGTTGATGAAAGTGAAAGAGGAGAGTGAAAAAGTTGGCTTAAAGCTCAACATTCAGAAAATTAAGATCATGGCATCTGGTCCCACCTCTTCATGGGAAATAGATGGGGAAACAGTGGAAACACTGTCAGACTTCATTTTTTTGGGCCTCAAAATCACTGCAGATGGTGACTGCAGCCATGAAATTAAAAGACACTTACTCCTTGGAAGGAAAATTATGACCAACCTAGATAGCATATTGAAAAGCAGAGACATGACTTTGCCAACAAAGGTTCATCTAGTCAGGGCTATGGTTTTTCCAGTGGTCATGTATGGATGTGAGAGTTGGACTGTGAAGAAAGCTGAGCACTGAAGAATTGATGCTTTTGAACTGTGGTGTTGGAGAAGACTCTTGAGAGTCCCTTGAACTGCAAGGAGATCCAACCAGTCCTTTCTAAAGGAGATCAGTCCTGGGTGTTCTTTGGAACGAATGATGCTAAAGCTGAAACTCCAAATCTTTTGTAAAGAATTGACTCATTGGAAAAGACTCTGATGCTGGAAGGGATTGGGGGCAGGAGGAAAAGGGGACGACAGAGGATGAGATGGCTAGATGGCATCACTGACTCGATGGACATGGGTTTGGGTGGACTCCAAGATTTGGTGATGGACAGGGAGCCATGGCCTGCTGTGGTTCAAGAGGTCGCAATGATTCGGACACGACTGAGTGACTGAACTGAATTGATGATCTGTGCACAGAGCTCCTTCTGGTCCCTTCCTAGTACTGATTAACTGAAGTAGGTCCCTTCCCTACTGCTCTCTGCCCTTGAAGGACCACCAGGTCCCTTCCCTACTGCCTCTGGTCCCTTCTTGCTACTGCTGAAGAGATGTACCTCCCTTCCCTATTGCTCTCTGGTCTCTACTTACTACTGCTGAAGGGAAGTAGATCCCTTCCCTACTGCTCTCAGCCGTTGAAGGACCAGCAGGTCCTCCCTTACTTCTCTCAGGTCCCTTCTTACTATTGCTGAAGGGAATTAGGTCCCTTCCCTACTGCTCTGGGCCCTTGAAGGACCAGCGCTCTTTATCACAAATCAGTTAACACTGGCAGGGTGGCCGGGGTAGGAGCTACTTGTCTTTCAAGGGCTCGGGCCGGGTGGGCAGCAGCAGGTGGCCTAGCTTCTCCTGGGCAGTGGAGGCAGGCACACACAGCAGGATGGATGTGCAGGGCTGTCTCCCTGGGATGGGGATTGGCAGGCTGCCACTGTACAGCTCAGATTCACTAGGCTGCCTGTGGCCCGGGCCCTCCCTGCCCCCGGAACTTCCACACACTGTATCAGTTTTGGGCTTGAGCTGTCCTGTCCTGGCAAAGTAGATTCTGAAGTTATGACACTAAATGCACCTCAACTTGACAGTAACTTCAAAAAGCTTCACAGTCTTAGAGTTGAAATGAAGGAAAAGTTGCCATCCAGAAATTGAGGAGGGAAAACTTCAGCCTTGGACAAAACAACCAGCAGAAGAACCCATTTATGATCCTGTACATGCAGCTCCAGCCGTGTCTGCACGTGTGCTTTATATCAGCCTAGGGATTTGCTGTCCAGTTATGTTTCTTGCAGTACTAGTATTAGCTGTTTTGTGTCTTCATCGTATGAAAAGGATTGAACTGGAAGATAGCATCAGCACCAGCAGTAGTTCCCAAGGGCTGTCTCAGTCCCAGTCGTTCCCAAATGTCTCGATATGTGGGAGGCAACACACCCAACAGGACAACCCCCATCTCCAGTTATCCGACCTTGTGGGTAGAGGAGTAGGACTTGAGAAGTGTCGCTCTTTTGGAGGCCAGAGCTAAGGTGAATGATATCAAAATATCTTTCCAGAGAGAGGAACTCAAAAGATATATATTCTAAGAAGGTACCTTTTGGTGTACTTTCCATGGGTTTATATAGGTGAAAAAGATCCAGATAAAGAGCAACAAGCATTTGTAAAAACAGAGATCGAGCTTCTGAAATTCAGGTGACTACGATGCTCCCTGAAAATTGTGAGCTACGAGATCTTCATCACAGAAATCTTCCTATTACCCATGTGTGAACAGAAGAAGGGGAAAAGCCCATGGTGGATTGCCTTACATGATCTGGGGGTATCTTAAATTGTTTTTATGACAGTGCAAATATGTAGAGGCCAATAGTCTGCAGGAAACTTCTCAACAAAACCTAGTTCACATGGCTGCTCAGATTGCCTGTGGAATGAGCTACCTGGTCAGAAAGAAGTCACCCACAAAGCCCTGGCAGCAAGGAGCTCTATCATTGATGACAACTTCAAGTTAAGAGCAAAGCCAGTCCCTCTCCAAGTCTTGTTCCCCAAGGACTCTCACTGTCTGGGGAACAACAAAAACACGGGATTGATGGATGGCTTTTGAAAGTCTGGTTAATAATGAGTTCTCCAGCCTTCTCTGGTGATCAAGTGGCTAAGACTCCACACTCCGAATGCAGGGGCCTGTGTTTAATCCCTGGTGGGGGAACTGGATCCTGCACGCCACAACTAAGAAGTCAGCATGCTGCTACTAAAAGAGCCCACGTGTTTATTACTCTGGCCAAACGCCCTAAGTGGACATCTACCCATTTGATGTGGCTGCATAACTGAAAGAGGGTTACCAAATAGCCCAGACTATCAACTGTCCTGATGAACTATTTATGTGATGGCTTGTGCTGGGCCTTCGATCCAGAGGAGAGGTGGAGTTCCAGAAGCTGGCCCAGTGTCTCACAGAGGTCCATGCCACCCTGGGGGCCTGTGTCTGACTCTCCTCTCACAGTCCCCCAGCATCAGGAGGAAGGTGCCTGTCGAGGCCCACTTGGAGCCAGCCAGTCACATACATCACCCAGCACCACAGAAGCAGATTTTTCTTTCAGAACAACGTGCCTTAGGAATGCTTTAGCATCTCAACTTTCTAAGACAGACTTATGGATATGGAATACTTTCTCACTTTTATTAGGTTTCACTGAAAATGTTTGTGTAAATTTTTTACAGACAGTTGCCTTTGAGGTACAGGTATATTCTTACAAAATAGTTTTTTTAATTGTTTAAACATACATAGTTGAATTAATAATCTTACTACCAACTGCTTTTTATTTTCTTAACTTCTACAAGATAATGCACGTGATTCACCTTTAAAGTTTTGCTTGCTTTCTTTCTTTTGGGAGTGATTTGTCTTCAACATACAGTACTTTTTCTTAGGAAAATGAAAACTGTCCAGCAGTTATGGGCTAATGCCCCCCTCTCCTTTGCTGCAGAGTAACTACCTTGGTCCAAAGTGCCATAGAGGAAGCCACAGGTGTGAGCAGAGGATAGTGGCCATATAACAACTCTAGCGTCACATCTAGGCCAGCTGCTGGTGGGTCTTCTTTGTTCCCTGTGGCCCTTCTTATGCCAAAACACATAATCGCCTCTATCCCGTGATGGCTGGTCTAGCTGAACTAATGATTAGGGGTTGGTGAGCCCACATCACAACGGTCAACTCTGACATTCCATGACCAGAGGCCTCATCTCTGCCAGGCCCCAGGAACATACCAGGAGCCACGTTTAAATGGTGTGACTTTCTCCAGTGCAACACTCGGGGTCTGTGTTGTGAGCCTTCAAGTAGAAAATGGCACGTAGCACCTTTCTGACCACAGATACCTCTGATATCACCGGTTCTGCTGGGTCATCTGCCCAAGAAGCAGCTCCAGCCATGCTCATCATTCACCAATTGTGACTGCTTTTGTGCTGGGGTCTGTGAAGCCTAAACTATTTCTTCTGTACCATTACAGGAAACCTAAGACCACAGTGGCAGTTAAATGGAGATAGGATAGGGACCACACCCCTGCAGCCCTCGAGAGGCTGTAGATTGGTACTTGTCTCTGTATTTCCTCCAGAATATTGTGTACACATACTATTGGTGGATGGGGAAGTAGGGTCTGAAGTTTGAATCTGGAATTCACTAATATGGTAAACTTCACCCTACAATAATTTGCTAGCTACTTAGGTTTCAATGAATGTCACAAGTCCAGAGCATGTGGAATGACCGCTGTGTGGTCTGTGGACCCAGTGATAACCACTGTAAACAGAAACTGGGACTACTGTCCATTGATGGCCTGGTACTCTGATCATCGCTTCAACACTTGGGGGACCATGATGATGCTACAGTTCCTGTGCCTGATATTAGAAACACACGAGTGCAATGTGAATGTGAGAGTAGTTTCTGCTTCTGCAGGTTCACTTACCCCAGTAAATAACCATGTGGCTCTTTGTGAAAGAATGAAAGGGCTTTTGCACTAGATGTAGTGATGAAAGGGCCCTCCTCTTTAGAACATGGCTTCTATCTTTGGTAGCTGAGATCTGAAAAATGGCTCAGATACGGAAAATGGGCCTGGATCAGGTGTTTGGTAGGGATGGCTGCCTTTGGCTTTCTGATCATCCAGCCTTGTCTTCTGTCTCTCTTTATTTCTTTCAGTGGTCCAGTTTGTATCTAGGTTCCTGCCCATCTGCTTGCCTTTAGGATTGCCCTGTGCTATAAGCCAGCATCATGTTCTCTGCAGTCAGGCCCTGGCTGCCCTTGAGACTCCGTAATCACTTTGACCCCTGCACCTCCTTTTCTGCTGCCCTAGAGCACCCCCACCTGGAATCTGATTTTTCCACAACTTCAATCCCTATTCATGATAGAAGCCCACAGGAACACCATGTGCTATCACCATCCCTGACCCTCTGCAAAAGCCATCCTTGGGCTACTGAAGATGCTTCTCATCCACGCTTTCCTCTCGGGCTCCACGGAGTCCATCAGGCTTTCCCATGGAGCTGGTGGACTGCACTCTTTCCTGCCCTTTCACACCGCATCTGCCCTGGCAGATTCACTTCTCTGAGCCTTGGATCCCCTCCTCTACCACCTGCCTTAGAAGTTCTTGATTTTCTCTTTCATGCCATGTGAGCCAGGCCTTTCTCTAGGTTTCCAAGACCCATCCTAGCAGGAGATCACCATGTCTCCCCAACCTTGCTAAGCCCAGTGACCCATAATTATAAACTCTCCCTTATCTAGATTTGGGTTCTGAGCTCATCCTCCCCACCCCCGGCCCCACTGACTGTGATCTACTTCCTCAGAAACAGCCCCGTCACCCTCTGCATGTCCCTCAGAACACTCAGAGAGAAGCTGACAGTCCTCTGGGTTTAGGCCTTTCCTTCTGAGCCAGCCTGGCCCATCCCTGGGAAACGTATGTGTCTGTTAGTGCCACATGCACGGCTTGTGAACAGAGTGGAAATGGGGCACATCCAGGGTTGTGGTGTTTCTTGCCTGACTGAGGCTTCGTCGTCTTCCTGAGTCGTAACTGGTGAGGGTGGGGGAGCAGGCGGGGCCGTGCTGCTCAGTCAGCCCAGGCCTGCAGCCCTACTCTGCTCTCACTGAACTGGGGGAGGAGGCCTATGTGTCGTCTTCTCCCAACCTCACCCTCACTGTAGTTTGCCTTCACAGACACTCACTCTCTTTCCTTTAACTTCACCATCGATCCTCAGCCCAGACCTGGACAGCTGTGGTGTGAGGTTCAAGGTCAGGTGGACAGAGAGGTTTTTCTCTCCTATGATTGTGGTCACGCTAAAATCATATTCACAAGTCCTTTGGGAGAAGAAGTGAAAACCATAAAGGCCTGGGAAACACAGATCGAAATACTCAGAGACATCAGGGACCAACTGCGTGACTTTACACTGGAGAAAAACACAGTAACAGGTACGGTAGAAAGTCCAAGTACAGGAGGAGCAGATTGGGGGCTTGAAAATACAGTTAGATATTGGTCCTTCCCTAGTTGTCCAGTGGAAAGAGCAGCTATTGCATGAGAGACCAGGGCCAGATTAGCTGGGTGCAGGTGACATGGACCCAGGGGAGGTGGACACAGGTGGGGCAAAGAATCTGTCAATCCCAAAGGCTGAGCTCCTTCTTTCCCATGGGGCAGACCCTCTCACCCTGCAGGCCAGGATGGCATGTCACTGTGAGGATGACAGACACATCAGTGGATCCTGGCAGTTTGTCTTGAATGGACAAATGAGGCCTCACTTTGATTTGGAGAGTGGATCACCCTGGAGGCAGATGCATGAAAGAGAAGTGGGAGAATGACAGAGCGGTGACCGACTTCCTGAAGAAGGTCTCCATGGAGACTGTCGGGCCTGGCCTCAGGCTTTCATGGTGCGCTGGGATAAAATGTTGAAGACCACGGGTAAGTGAGAGGGGAGGAGAAAGTGATCGTCCTCTCATGGTGACATGGACCCACTGCTGTGTGTGTGTGTGTGTGTGTGTGTGTGTGTGTGTGCGTGTTTGAGGAAGTGATCCATCGGAGGTTTTATTGTTCCTGGGAGAACAATGCTCTGCCATATCCTTCCTCTTCCACCTCCTGATGTCTCTCCTCACAGCACAGGCCTTTGGATGATTGAACATGGATTTTTTCTGATCCCAAACCTGTAAACATCTTTTTAATTTCATGGATTTATTTCTAATTGTACCCTCTTTCCAGAATCATTTTTCAAATGTCACCAGTCCTTCTTCTGGAAATCTGTCAATGCCACCTCTGCTGTCAGCTCCTGAGGACTCCATTTTCATGTCACCATCTCTAATGTCACAGCAGGACTGAGTGGCTGTATTGGAAACCTTGCTCCCCCATTAGCTGTCAGAGTGCCGTGAGGACTGGGCTCCTCCCTCCCCACCATCTCGCCTGAGTTCTGTCTCAGGGGCCTCCATCTGATGGGTGTAAACTTTCTGCATAGTAGGGGTACCTGAGTCATGGGGACGAGGAGGCATCAGCTTACTTTGGGATCTGGACAAGGGCTTCACTCTTACTCTCCTTGCAGCATCACCAACCATGGGCCCCTCTACCATGCAGCCCACCGCCACAGCCATCAAGTCCAAAGCCTGGATCCTCCCGTACTCCTCACCACTTTCATCATAACTGTCTTCCTGGGCTGAGTCCTTTCCAGGAACAGGTACTGAGGGCAGAATTCAGAGGGAAGGCAGGGGCACAGGGCCTGGCGTGAGGACGGGGAAGGTGAATCCCAGCCAACCCCTGCCCCTCACTGAACTTCCTCATCCTGGAAATGAGCAGGGGGATAAGACCCCATATCACCTGAGAGCAGAACTCAGACAAGCTCAGCCCTGAGTTCTGAAAAGTCCCCACTGTCAGGTGACATTATGAAAAGGGAGGTGCCTTCACTAGGCTAAGGGCCTATTGATGCTTAAAGGGTTTAGCCAAGTCCCCTGACTGAGCACAGACTTCTGGCTGGCAGGACCCAGGGTAGGTGGTGTGAGAACAGCAGGCACTCAGGGTGAGGGCAGGACTCAGGGGGGCTGAGAGCAGCATGGGGGCTCCACATGATGTGTCAGCGGGGAGGGGACCAACCCAGGGGCCAAGATAAGAGGGCCTGCGTTCTCATCCCAGGAGGAAGGGGTAGGAAGGCCTTTGCAGAACCAACTCCAAAGGTCTGTTCTCACAGGAAGTGGCTTGGGTCAAGCAGGCAAGGCAGGAGCCCCGCAGCAGAGACTGTGGGAAGGGCTGAGGCTAGGCCTGTGCTCCTGGAGCAGCAGTAGTTGTGGTTCAGCCTGTGGCCTACACACCACCAGCCTCCTGGGAACCCAGAGCCTCCATCACTGAGCGGTCCTGCCTTGAGCAGAGGTGCCTGGGGATGGTGGGCCTGAGCTGGGGTGGAGGTGCCCAGCGGGGAGGGAGCAGGAAGAGATGGGGGGCATGGACCCTGGTCCTGAGAGCTGTGTGTGCTGCTCAGAGGCTGGAGGGGAGTGAAGGAAGAAGGTTTGCCTGCAGTCCCCCAAGGCTGTCAGGAAGCAAGGCCCCTCCTCCGGGGACTTGCTCCCTAGTCCTTTAGGACCCCCTCGGGGAGGATCCAGACTTGAGTAACGGGAGCAGATTGATTCCTCACTGGCTCCAGTCCTGAGCCTGAGCAGGGGGTGTCAGGGCCTGGGGTGACTCTGTGATGCAGGAAGCAAGGAGGAGGTGACAAGAAGCTGCTGGGCCTGGGGTGGGGGTGGAAGACATAGGAGCCCCTCAGTGAGGGCAGGCTTGGAGGGGTGCTGGGGAAGGGCAGCCCCAGGAAATTGACAGGATTTCCTCAGCATCCTGGACCAAGGCCTCTTTCTTTTCTGCAGATGATGCTGCTCCCAGGAAGCCCCAACAGGTGTTCTGTCGGCCTCAGGATTCAGTCTTTGCTTCGCCGCCTTTGTTCTCCTTCTGTTCACTTTAGAGCCTGGAGAGCAGACCCAGGAATTGTCGAATTGAGCTGCAGGAGTTGCTTGTATATTTTTGAGATTAATTCTTTGTCAGTTGCTTTGTTTGCTATTATTTTCTCCCATTCTGAAGGCTGTCTTTTCACTTTGCTTATAGCTTCCTTTGTTGTGCAAAAGCTTTTAATTTTAATTAGGTCCCATTTGTTTATTTTTGCTTTTATTTCCAATATTCTGGGATGTGGGTCATAGAGGATCCTGCTATGATTTATGTCGGAGAGTGTTTTGCCTATGTTCTCCTCTAGGAGTTTTATAGTTTCTGGCCTTATGTTTAGATCTTTAATCCATTTTGAGTTTATTTTTGTGTATGATGTTAGAAAGTGTTCTAGTTTTATTTTTTTACAAGTCGTTGACCAGTTTTCCCAGAACTTGTTAAAGAGATTGTCTTTTCTCCATTGTATATTCTTGCCTCCTTTGTCAAAGATAAGGTGACAATAGGTGCGTGGATTTAACTCTGGGCTTTCTATTTTGTTCCACTGATCTATATTTCTGTCTTTGTGCCAGTACCATACTTTCTTGATGATTGTGGCTTTGTAGTAGAGCCTGAAGTCAGGAAGGTTGATTCCTCCAGTTCCAGTCTTCTTTCTCAAGATTGCTTTGGCTATTCAAGGTTTTTTGTATTTCCGTACAAATTGTGATATTATTTGATCTAGTTCTGTGAAAAATACTGTTGGTAGCTTGATAGGGATTGCATTAAATCTATAGATTGCTTTGGGTAGTATACTCATTTTCACTATATTGATTTTTCTGATCCATGAACACGGTATATTTCTCCATCTATTTGTGTCCTCTTTGATTTCTTTCACCAGTGTTTTATAGTTTTCTATATATAGGTCTTTTGTTTCTTTAGGTAGATATATTCCTAAGTATTTTATTCGTTTCATTGCAATAGTGAATGGAATTGTCTCTTTAATTCCTCTTTCTGTTTTCTTATTGTTAGTGTATAGAATGCAAGGGATTTCTATGTGTTGATTCTATACCCTGCAACTTTACTATATTCATTAATTAGTACTAGTACTTTTCTGGTGGAGTCTTTAGGGTTTTCTATGTAGAGGATTATGTCATCTGCAAACAGTGAGAGTTTTACTTCTTCTTTTCCAATTTGGATTCCTTTTATTTCTTTTTCTGCTCTGATTGCTATGGCCAAAACTTCCAAAACTATGTTGAATAGCAGTGGTGAGAGTGGGCACCCTTATCTTGTTCCTGACTTTAGGGGTAATGTTTTCAATTTTTCACTATCGAGGATAATGTTTGCTGTGGGTTTGTCATATATAGCTTTCATTATGTTGAGGTATGTTCCTTCTATTCCTGCTTTCTCGAGGGTTTTTATCATAAATGGATGTTGAATTTTGTCAAAGGCTTTTTCTGTATCTACTGAGATAATCATATGGTTTTTATTTTTCAATTTGTTAATGTGGTGTATTACATTGATTGATTTGTGGATATTGAAGAATCCTTGCATCCCTGGGATAAAGCCCACTTGGTCATGATGGATGATTTTTTAATATGTTGTTGGATTCTGTTTGCTAGAATTTTGTTAAGGATTTTTGCATCTATGTTCATCAGTGATATTGGCCTGTAGTTTTCTTTTTTTGTGGCATCTTTGCCCGGTTTTGGTATTAGCGTGATTGTGGCCTCATAGAATGAGTTTACCTTCCTCTGCAATTTTCTGGAACAGTTTGAGTAGGATAGATGTTAGCTCTTCTCTAAATTTTTGCTAGAATTCAGCTGTGAAGCCACCTGGTCCTGGGCTTTCGTTTGCTAGAAGATTTCTGATTACAGTTTCAATTTCCATGCTTGTGATGGGTCTATTAAGATTTTCCATTTCTTCCTGGTTCAGTTTTGGAAAGTTGTACTTTTCTAAGAATTTGTCCATTTCCTCCAAGTTGTCCATTTTATTGGTATATAGTTGCTGATAGTAGTCTCTTATGATCTTTTGTATTTCTGTGTTGTCTGTTGTGATCGCTCCATTTTTATTCCTAATTTTGTTGATTTGATTTTTCTCCCTTTGTTTCTTGATGAATCTGGCTAATGCTTTGTCAATTTTATTTAACTTCTCAAAGAACCAGTTTTTGGCTTTGTTGATTTTTGCTGTGGTCTCTTTTGTTACTTTTGCATGTATTTCTACCCTAATTTTTAAGATTTCTTTCCTTCTACTAACCCTGGGGTTCTTCATTTCTTCCTTTTCTAGTTGCTTTAGGTATTCAGTTCAGTTCAGTTCAGTCGCTCAGTCGTGTCCGACTCTTTGCGACCCCATGAATCACAGCACGCCAGGCCTCCCTGTCCATCACCAACTCCCGAAGTTCACTCAGACTCACGTCCATCAAGTCAGTGATGCCATCCAGCCATCTCATCCTCTGTCGTCCCCTCCTCCTTCTGCCCCCAATCCCCCCCAGCATCAAAGTCTTTTCCAATGAGTCAACTCTTCGCATGAGGTGGCCAGAGTACTGGAGTTTCAGCTTTAGCATCATTCCTTCCAAAGTAATCCCAGGGTTGATCTCCTTCAGAATGGAATGGTTGGATCTCCTTGCAGTCCAAGGGACTCTCAAGAGTCTTCTCCAACACCACAGTTCAAAAGCTTTAGGTGTAGAGTTAGGTTATTTATTTGACTTTTTCCTTGTTTCTTGAGGTAAGCCTGTATTGCTATGAACCTTCCCCTTAGCACTGCTTTTACAGTGTCCCACAGGTATGAGTTATTGTGTTTTCATTTTCATTCATTTCTATGTATATTTTGATTTCTTTTTTTATTTCTTCTGTGATTTGTTGATTATTCAGCAACGTGTTGTTCAGTCTTCATATGTTGGAATTGTTAAGTTTTTCTCCTGTTCAGTTCAGTTCAGTCACTCAGTCGTGTCCAACTCTTTGTGACCTCATGAATCGCAGCACGCCAGGCCTCCCTGTCCAGCACCAACTCCCAGAATTCACTCAAACTTACGTCCATCGAGTCAGTGATGCCATCCAGCCATCTCATGCTCTGTCGTGCCCTTCTCCTCCTACCCCCAATCCCTCCCGGCATCAAAGTCTTTTCCAGTGAGTCAGCTCTTCACATGAGGTAGCCAAAGTACTGGAGTTTCAGCTTCAGCATCATTCCCTCCAAAGAAATCTCAGGGCTGATCTCCTTCAGAATGGACTGGTTGGACCTCCTTGCAGTCCAAGGGACTTTCAAGAGTCTTCTCCAACACCACAGTTCAACAGCATCAATTCTTCAGCACTCAGCTTTCATCACAGTCCAACTCTCACATCTATACATGACCACTGGAAAAACCATAGCCTTGACTAGACGGACCTTAGTTGGCAAAGTCATGTCTCTGCTTTTCAATATGCTCTCTAGATTGGTCATAACTTTTCTTCCAAGGAGTAAGAGTCTTTTAATTTCATGGCTGCAATCACCATCTGCAGTGATTTTGGAGCCCCCAAAAATAAGGTTTGACACTGTTTCTACTGTTTCCCCATCTATTTGTCATGAAGTGATGGGACCAGATGCCATGATCTTCGTTTTCTGAGTGCTGAGCCTTAAGCCAACTTTTTCACTCTCCACTTTCACTTTCATCAAGAGGCTCTTTAGTTCCTCTTCACTTTCTGCCATAAGGGTGGTGTCATCTGCATATCTGAGGTGATTGATATTTCTCCTGGAAATCTTGATTGCAGCTTGCGCTTCTTCCAGCCCAGAGTTTCTCATGATGTACTCTGCAGAGAAGTTAAATAAACAGGGTAACAATATACAGCCTTGTCGGACTCCTTTTCCTATTTGGAACCAGTCTGTTGTTCCATGTGCAGTTCTAACTGTTGCTTCCTGACCTGCATATAGGTTTCTCAAGAGGCAGGTCAGGTGGTCTGGTATTCCCATCTCTTTCAGAATTTTCCAGTTTATTGTGATCCACACAATCAAAGACTTTGGCATAGTCAATAAAGCAGAAATAGATATTTTTGTGGAACTCGCTTGCTCTTTCGATGATCCAGCAGATGTTGGCAATTTGATCTCTTGTTCCTCTGCCTTTTCTAAAACCAGCTTGAACATCTGAAAGTTCACCGTTCACGTATTGCTGAAGCCTGGCTTGGAGAATTTTGAGCATTACTTTTCTCCTGTAATTGACATCTAATCTTATTCCATTGTGGTCAGAAAAGATGCTTGGAATGATTTCAATTTATTTGAATTGACCAAGGCTAGATATATGGCCCACGATGTGATCTATCCTAGAGAAGGTTCTATGTGCACTTGAGAAAAAGGTGAAATTCATCGTTTTGGGGTGAAATGTCCTATAGATATCAATTAGGTCTAACTGGTCTATTTTATCATTTAAAGTTTGTGTTTCCTTGTTAATTTTCTGTTTAGTTGATCTATCCATAGGTGTGAGTTGGGTATTAAAGTCTCCCACTATTATTGTGTCATTATTAGTTTCCCCTTTTATACTTGTTAGTATTTGTCTTACATATTGCATGGTCTTCATTGGAAAAGACTCTGATGCTGGGAGGGATTGGGGGCAGGAGGAGAAGGGGACGACAGAGGATGAGATGGCTGGATGGCATCACTGACTCGATGGTCGTGAGTCTGAGTGAACTCCGGGAGTTGGTGATGGACAGGGAGGCTTGGCGTGCTGCGATTCATGAGGTCGCAAAGAATCAGACACGACTGAGTGACTGAACTGAACTGAACTGATGTTGGGTGCATATATATTTATAATTGTTATATCTTCTTCTTGGATTGATCTTTTGATCATTATGTAGTGTCATTCTTTGTCTCTTTTCACAGCCTTTGTTTTAAAGTCTATTTTATCTGATATGAGTATTGTTCCTCCTGCTTTCTTTTGGTCGCTATTTGCATGGAATATCTTTTTCCAGCCCTTCACATTTAGTCTGTATGTGTCCCTTGTTTTGAGGTGGGTTTCTTGTAGACAACATATATAGGGGTCTTGTTTTTGTATCCATTTAGCTAATCTTCTGGAGAGGGCAATGGCACCCCACTCCAGTACTCTTGCCTGGGTAATCCCATGGATGGAGGAGCCTGGTAGGCTGCAGTCCATGGGGTCGCTAAGAATCGGACACTACTGAACGACTTCACTTTCATTTTTCACTTTCATGCATTGGAGAAGTAAATAGCAACCCATTCCAGTATTCTTGTCTGGAGAATCCCAGGGACGGCAGAGCCTGGTGGGCTGCCATCTGTGGGGTCGCACAGAGCCAGACACGATTGAAGCGACTTAGCAGCAGCAGCAGCACCCAGTGTTTGTCTTTTGGTTGGGGCATTCAACCCATTTACATGTAAGGTAATTATTGATAAGTATGATCCTGTTGCCATTTACTTTAGTGTTTTGGGTTCAAGTTTATACACCCTTTCTGTGTTTCCTGTCTAGAGAAGATCCTTTAGCATTTGCTGGAGAGCTTGTTTGGTGGTGCTGAATTCTCTCAGCTTTTGCTCGTCTGTAAAGCTTTTGATTTCTCCTTCATATTTGAATGAGATCCTTGCTGGGTACAGTAATCTGGGCTGTAGGTTATTTTCTTTCATCACTTTAAGTATGTCTTGCCATTCCCTTCTGGCCTGAAGTGTTTCTATTGAAAGATCAGCTGTTATCCTTATGGGAATCCCCTTACGTGTTGTTTGTTGTTTTTCCCTTGCTGCTTTTAATATTTGTTCTTTGTTAATTTGATTAATATGTGTCTTGGGGTGTTTTGCTTTGGGTTTATCCTGTTTGGGACTCTCTGGGTTTCTTGCACTTGGGTGACTATTTCCTTCCCCATTTTAGGGAAGTTTTCAACTATTATCTCCTCAAGTATTTTCTCATGGCCTTTCTTTTTGTCTTCTTCTTCTGGGACTCCTATGATTTGAATGTTGGGGCGTTTAACGTTGTCCCAGAGGTCTCTGAGGTTGTCCTCAATTCTTTTAATTCTTTTTTCTTTTTTCCTCTCTGTTTCATTTATTTCTACCATTCTATCTTCTACCTCACTAATCCTATCTTCTGCCTCCATTATTCTACTGTTGGTTCCCTCCAGAGTGTTTTTGAGTTCATTTATTGCATTATTCATTATAAATTGCCTCTTTTTTATTACTTCTAGGTCCTTGTTAAACATCTCTTGCATCTTCTCAATCCTTGTCTCCAGGCTATTTATCTGTAACTCCATTTTGTTTTCAAGGTTTTGGATCATTTTCACTGTCATTATTCGAAATTCTTTATCAAGTATATTCCCTATCTCTTCCCCTTTTGTTTGGTTTGGTGGGCATTTATCTTGTTCCTTTACCTGCTGGTTATTTCTCTGCCTTTTCATCTTGTTTATATTGCTGTGTTTGGGGTGGCTTTCCATATTCTGGCAGTTTGTGGTTCCTCTTTTTTGTGGATGTTTCTTGCTGTGGGTGGGGTTGGACGTGTGGCTTGTCAAGGTTTCCTGGTTAGGGAAGCTTGTGTCGGTATTCTGGTGAGTGGAGCTGGATTTCTTCTCTCTGGAGTGCACTGGAGTGCACTGAAGTGTCCAGTAATGGTTTTTGAGATGTCACTGTGTGTGGTGTGACTTTGGGCAGCCTGCATATTGAAGCTCAGGGCTATGTTCCTGTGTTGCTGAAGAATTTGCGTGGTATGTCTTTCTCTGGAACTTGTTGACCTTTGAGTGGTGCTTGGTTTCAGTGTAGGTATGGAGGCATTTGATGAGCTCCTATCGATTAATGTTCCCTGGAGTCAGGAGTTCTCTGGTGTTCTCAGGATTTGGACTTAAGCCGCCTGCCTCTGGTTTTCAGTCGTATTCTTACAGTAGCCTCAAGACTTCTCCATCTATACAGCACTGATGATTAAACATCTAGGTTGATGGTGAAAAGTTTCCCACAGTGAGGGACACCTGGAGAGGTACACAGAGTTACATGGAAAAGAGAAGAGAAGAGGGAGGAGGGAGACAGAAGTGACCAGGAGGAGAAGAGGGGGAATCAAAAGGGGAGAGAGCAAGCTAGCCAGTAATCACTTCCCTAGGTGCTCGCCACAGTCTGGATCCCTCAGAGATGTTTATGGAGTTACACAGAGAAGAGAAGAGGGAGGAAGGAGACAGAGGTGGCCAGGAGGATAAAAGAGGGAATCAAAAGGAGAGAGACAGATCCAGCTAGCAATCAGTTCCCTAAGTGTTCTCCACAGCCCAGAACACACAAAGAGATTCACAGGGTTGGATAGAGAAGAGAAGGGGGAGGGAGGAGATACAGGCTACCTGGTGAAGAAAAAGGAGAATCCAAAGCGGGGAGAGCAATCCAGCCAGTAATCTCACTTCCACGTAAAAATGGGTACTGAAGATTGGGTTCTTAAAGGTACAAAATTGATAACAAATACCAAAAGTAAAGATTAAAAATCTAAAGTAGAGGTTAAATTCTCAAAAATACAATATTAAAGAAAAAAACAAAGTCACAAAAATTATAAAATATATATATATATGAAGTTTGCTTTAAAAATTGGGTCTTTTTTTGCAAAGTAATAGTAGGTTATAAAAATGAAAATTAAAGGAGTAATACAGTCAGACACGACTGAGCAACTTCCCTTTCACTTTTTGCTTTCATGCACTGGAGAAGGAAATGGCAAGCCACTCCAGTGTTCTTGCCTGGAGAATCGCAGGGACAGGGGAGCATGGTGGGCTGCCATCTAGGGGTCACACAGAGTTGGACACGACTGAAGTGACTTAGCAGCAGCAGCAGCAGCAGCAGCAGCAGCAGCAGAGGAGTTAAAAAAATTTTTTTTAATTTAAGAAATGATAATAGTAAAAATATATTTAGGACTTTTTCTGGTGTTGTGGACAGTGTGGGGTCAGTTCATTTTCAGATAGTTCCTTGATCCGGCTTACACTTCTCAAGATCTATCGGCCCATTCCTATGTAGTTGGTGCTAACTGCAGGGTTTTAATCTATTGCAACTGTCACTTCCAATTCGGTTCCCTCTGTTTATTTTAGCTTCTGTTTGCCGGCCTCTACAGTGTCTAATTTCCATCCTGACACAAGGGGGCAGTGGTGGTCACTTTTTTTTTAGGCTCACTTATTCAGTCCTGCTATGGGGAGGGAGGAACACGGCAAACAAATATCACTGGCGTCTGTGGGGAGTGCTCCCAGGGTCTCGGCCACATTGCGTTTGCCCCCACTCATGGCGTGTGAGCTTTCCCAGTCTACACTGCTCAAGCTCTAGGTTGCTGTGCCAGGAAATGTCTGAGGCCAGTCTTGGGTTGAGTGCCCTTCCCAGGTCAAAGCTGCTCAGGTTCAGGTTCTCGGGTACTCCACAAAGGCGCAGACTTGATTGGGCCTGCATTTTGTGCCCTTCCCCAGTCCGACCAGCTCAAGTGACCAGGTGCTTGGCAGGCTGCTACTTATCGCCTCCTGGGCCCAGCCGCTCGGTTTTCTGGGTATACAACAGGTGCACCTTCTCAGGTGCGCCTATGTCTCCTCTGGGGAGCTGATCTCTGGCTGCGACCTTCCCGGCGATGTCAACCGTCCAGAATCTCAAGGAGTCTTGGTTAACAAGGAAGCCTGCTTGCAGTTTGGTAGATGATGCCTCTTTGGGGCTGTGATTCCCCTCTTCCGTCTCTGGCTGCCCTCTCCTGCCTGTCTCCAGTGGGGGATGGGCCAGTCCACAGCCGCCTAGCACTGATCAGTCCTTTGTTCTGTGAGTGGGCCTGGTAGGGTTTTAGGTTAGGGCTTTTTGCAGGATAGCTAGCTGTCCCACAGTCTGGTTTGCTACCTCAAGTTAGTTCCCTTGGATTGCCCTCAGGGCATTCAGGCACGGTCCTTACTCTAAGCAATGCAGCCTCACTGCCCAGCCCCCGCTTGCTAGTGGAGGATGCAAGGGACTGCCCTGCTTCTCCACTGGGAGTTGCCTTAGGCACATAATCTGTGGCTTTTAATTATTTATTTATTTTTCCTCCCGGGTTATGTTGCCCTCTGAGGTTCCAAGGCTCACCACAGATTAGCCGGTGAGAGTGTTTCCTGGTGTTTGGAAACATCTCTTTTTTTAAGACTCTCTTCCCAGGAGGGGGAGGGAAAGATGGCGGAGGAATAGGACGGGAAGACCACTTTCTCCCTCACAAATTCCTCAAAAGAACATTTCAATGCCGAGCAAACTCCACAAAACAACTTCTGTAGGCTGGCAGAGGACATCAGGCAACCAGAAAAGCAGACCATTGTCTTCAAAAACAGGTAGGAAAAAATATAAAAGATGAAAAAGGAGACAAAGGAGGTGGGGAGGGAGCTCCGTCCCGGGAAGGGAATTTTAAGAAGAGAGGTTTCCAAACACCAGGATACACTCTCCCTGCCGAGTCTGTGGCGAGCCTTGGAAACACAGAGGGAAACATAACAGGAAGGAAAAACAGATAAATAATTAAAACCAACAGATTACAAGCCCAACAGTAACTCCCCCAGCGGAAAAGCAGCACAGACGCCTGCATCCGCCATTGGGAAGTGGGGGCAGGGCAGGGACGCGGGGGAGGCGCAGGCTGCAGTGCTTTGTAAGAATCGGGCAGGAATGCCCCACGCGCAACCAGAATGATCTAACTTGGGCTAGCAAACCAGACTGTGGGATAGCTACCGCACGAAAAGCTCGAACATAAGACACCGCCAGGACCGAGCACAGAACAAAGGACGGATCGGAAAAAGCCAGCTGCAGACCATCCCCCGCCGGGGACAGGCAGCCAGAGCCGTAAGGACTGGAAAGGGGCAATTGCAGACCCGGAGAGACTTTACTTACCTAACTGCAAGCAGGCTTCTTTGCTAAGACTTCTGGGGGTGCTGGACAGTCACAATCTGCCTCACGGGGTGCACCAGTGGTCCACCCAGAAAGCTAAGCAGCAGCGGCAGAAAAGGTGACAAGCCACGGTGATCGCGCTCGCCAAACTCCTGAGCTACTCGGACCTGGGAAGGGCACAAAGCGCAGTCCCAGCCGAATTTGTGCCTCTGAGGGCTGCCTGAGGGCCGAACCTGAGCGGCTTGGACCGGGGAAGTGCACGCAGCCTAGGGCCGGCCCCTGACGGTTCCCGGCTGAGCATCGTAGAGCCAGAGCGGTTTGTGCGCCTCGAGAAAGGACAGGTCAAGCGGGGCTGAGATACTGTGTGCACACAACAGTGCTATTTGTTTGCAGCATCCCCCCTCCCCACAGCGCGACTGAACTAGTGAGCCTAAAAAACCAGCAAACAGAAGTTAAACAGAGGGAACCACCTTGGAAGTGATCCCACATGGCCCATAACATCAGAGAAGGGCTAGATATATTTTTAATATTTTTAAAATCATTCCTTTTTTTTTGCTTTTTTGTTTTTTTTTTCTAACTTTTTTAAAATTGTTAAGTCTTCTATTTCTCCTCTAATTTTTATTTCTATAACCTATTATTACTATTTTAAAAAAAAAGACTTTTTTTTTTTTTTAAAGGCAAACACCATATATAGTCTTTGGATGGTTGTTGGTGTTTTTTTTTTTGTTTTGTTTTTTTGTTTGTTTGTTTGTTTTTCAATAATTCTTTTTTTTTCTTTCTTCCTTTTTCCTTCTGCTTTTCTTTAATATTGTATCTTTGAAAATCCAACCTCTACTCTAGATTTTTAATCTTTGCTCTTAGGTTTTTGTTGTCAATTTTGTACATTTAAAAACCCAAACTTCACTACCCAAATTTACCTGAGAGCGAGATTACTGGCTTGACCACTCTCTCCTCCTCTGGACTCTCCTTTTTCTCCACCAGGTGGCCTCTGTCTCTTTTCTCCCCCATCTCTTCTCTATCCAACTCTGTGAATCTCCATGTGTTCCAGACGGTGGAGAACACCTAAGGAACTGGTTACTGGCAGGATTTGTCTCTCTCCTACTCATTCCTCTCTCTTATCCTCCTGGTCACCTCTGTCTACTTCCTCCCTCTCCTCTTCCCCATATAACTCTGTAAATACCTCTGAGCGGTCCAGACTATAGAGCGCACATAAGGAAGTGACTACTGGCTAGCTTGCTCTCTCCTCTTTTGATCTCACTGCATCTCATTCCAGTTACCTCTAACTACCCCCTCCATCTTCTCTTCTCCTTGTAACTCAGTGAACCTCTCTGAGTGTCCCTCAATGTGGAGAAACTTTTCATATTTAACCTAGATGTTTTATCATCGGTGCTGTATAGATGGAGAAGTCTAGAGGCTACTGTAAAAATAAAACTGAAAACGAGAAGCAGGAGGCTTAAATCCAAAGCCTGAAAACATTAGAGAACTCTTGAATTCAGGGAACATTAAGCAATAGGAGCTCATCAAATGCCTTCATACCTACACTGAAACCAAGCTCCACCCAAGGGCCAACAAGTTCCAAAACAAAACATACCACGCAAATTCTCCAGCAACACAGGAACACTCCCCTGAGCTTCAATATACAGGCAGCTCAAAATTATCCCAAAACCTTTGATGTCTCATAACCCATTACAGGTCACTCCACTGCACTCCAGAGAGAAGAAACCCAGCTCCACCCACCAAAACTCCAACACAAGCCTCCCTAACCAGGAAACCTTGACAAGCCACTGATAGAACCCCACCCACAGTGAGGAAGCTCCATAATAAAGAGAACTCCACAAATTACCAGAATATAAAAAGGCCACCCCAAACGCAGCAATATAACCAAGATGAAGAGACAGAGGAATACTCAGCAGGTAAAGGAACAGGAGAGTTGCCCACCAAACCAAACCAAAGAGGAAGAAGTAGGGAATCTACTGGAGAAGGAATTCCGAATATTGATAGTGAAAATGATCCAAAATCTTGAAATCAAAATGGAATCACAGATAAATAGCCTAGAGACAAGGATTGAGAAGATGCAAGAAATGTTTAACAAGGACCTAGAAGAAATAAAAAAGAGTCAAAATATAATGAATAACGCAATAAATGAGATCAGAAACACTCTGGAGGCAACAAATAGTAGAATAACGGAGGCAGAAGATAGGATTAGTGAAATAGAAGATAGAATGGTAGAAATAAATGAATCAGAGAGGAAACAAGAAAAACGAATTAAAAGAAACGAGGACAATCTCAGAGACCCCCAGGACAATATGAAACGCTCCAACATTCGAATTATAGGAGTCCCAGAAGAAGAAGACAGAAAGAAAGATCATGAGAAAATCCTTGAGGAGATAATAGTTGAAAACTTCCCTAAAATGGGGAAGGAAATAATCACCCAAGTCCAAAAAACACAGAGAGTTCCAAATAGGATAAACCCAAGGCGAAACACCCCAAGACACATATTAATCAAATTAACAAAGATCAAACACAAAGAACAAATATTAAAAGCAACAAGGGAAAAACAACAAATAACACACAAGGGGATTCCCATAAGGATAACAGCTGATCTTTCAATAGAAACTCTTCAGGCCAGGAGGGAATGGCAAGACACACTTAACGTGGTGAAAGACAATAACCTACAGCCCAGATTACTGTAACCAGCAAGGATCTCATTCAAATATGAAGGAGAAATCAAAAGCTTTACAGACAAGCAAAAGCTGAGAGAATTCAGCACCACCAAACCAGCTCTCCAACAAATTCTAAAGGATATTCTCTAGACAGGAAACACGAAATGGGTGTATAAACCCGAACCCAAAACAATAAAGTAAATGGTAACGGGATCATACTTATCAATAATTACCTTAAACGTAAATGGGTTGAACGCCCCAACCAAAAGACAAAGACTGGCCGAATGGATACAAAAACAAGACCCCTCTATATGCTGCTTACAAGAGACCCACCTCAAAACAAGGGACACATACAGACTGAAAGTGAAGGGCTGGAAAAAGATATACCACGCAAATAGAGAGCAAAAGAAAGCAGGAGTGGCAATACTCATATCAGATAAAATAGACTTTAAAACAAAGGCTGTGAAAAGAGACAAAGAAGGCCACTACATAATGATCAAAGGAACAATCCAAGAAGAAGATATAACAATTATAAATATATATGCACCCAATATAGGAGCACTGCAATATGTAAGACAAATGCTAACAAGTATGAAAGGGGAAATCAACAATAACACAATAATAGTGGGAGACTTTAATACCCCACTCACACCTATGGACAGATCAACTAAACAGAAAATTAACAAAGAAACGCAAACTTTAAATGATACATTAGATCAGTTAGACCTAATTGATGTCTATAGGACATTTCACCCCAAAACAATGAATTTCACCTTTTTTTCAAGTGCTCATGGAACCTTCTCCAGGATAGATCACATCCTGGGCCATAAATCTAAACTTGATAAATTCAAAAAAATCGAAATCATTCCAAGCATCTTTTCCGACCACAATGCATTAAGATTAGATCTCAATTACAGGAGAAAAACTATTAAAAATTCCAACATATGGAGGATGAACAACACACTTCTGAATAACCAACAAACCACAGAAGAAATCAAAAAAGAAATCAAAATATGCATAGAAACTAATGAAAATGAAAACAAAACAACCCAAAACCTGTGGGACACTATAAAAGCAGTGCTAAGAGGAAAGTTCATAGCAATACAGGCATACCTCAAGAAACAAGAAAAAAGTCAAATAAATAACCTAACTCTACAACTAAAGCAACTAGAAAAGGAAGAATTGGAGAACCCCAGAGTTAGTAGAAGGAAAGAAATCTTAAAAATTAGGGCAGAAATAAATGCAAAAGAAACAAAAGAGACCATAGCAAAAATCAACAAAGCCAAAAGCTGGTTCTTTGAAAGAATAAATAAAATTGACAAACCATTAGCCAGACTCATCAAGAAGCAAAGAGACAAAAATCAAATCAATAAAATTAGAAATGAAAATGGAGAGATCACAACAGACAACACAGAAATAGAAAGGATCATAAGAGACTACTATCAGCAGTTGTATGCCAATAAAATGGACAACGTGGAAGAAATGGACAAATTCTTAGAAAAGTACAATTTTCCAAAACTGAACCAGGAAGAAATAGAAAATCTTAACAGACCCATCACAAGCACGGAAATTGAAACTGTAATCAGAAATCTTCCAGCAAACAAAAGCCCAGGTCCAGACGGCTTCACAGCTGAATTCTACCAAAAATTTCAAGAAGAGCTAACACCTATCCTCCTCAAACTCTTCCAGAAAATTGCAGAGGAAGGTAAACTTCCAAACTCATTCTATGAGGCCACCATCACCCTAATACCAAAACATGATAAAGATGTCACAAAAAAAGAAAACTACAGGCCAATATCACTGATGAACATAGATGCAAAAATCCTCAACAAAATTCTAGCAATCAGAATCCAACAACACATTAAAAAGATCATACACCATGACCAAGTGGGCTTTATCCCAGGGATGCAAGGATTCTTCAATATCCGCAAATCAATCAATGTAATTCACCACATTAACAAATTGAAAAATAAAAACCATATGATTATCTCAATAGATGCAGAGAAGGCCTTTGACAAAATTCAACATCCATTTATGATAAAAACTCTCCAGAAAGCAGGAATAGAAGGAACATACCTCAACATAATAAAAGCTATATATGACAAACCCACAGCAAACATTATCCTCAATGGTGAAAAATTGAAAGCATTTCCCCTAAAGTCAGGAACAAGACAAGGATGTCCACTTTCACTGCTACTATTCAACATTGTTCTGGAAGTTTTGTCCACAGCAATCAGAGCAGAAAAAGAAATAAAAGGAATCCAAATTGGAAAAGAAGAAGTAAAACTCTCACTGTTTGCAGATGACATGATCCTCTACATGGAAAACCCTAAAGACTCCACCAGAAAATTACTAGAGCTAATCAATGAATATAGTAAAGTTGCAGGATATAAAATCAACACACAGAAATCCCTTGCATTCCTATACACGAATAATGAGAAAGTAGAAAAAGAAATTAAGGAAACAATTCCATTCACCATTGCAATGAAAAGAATAAAATACTTAGGAATATATCTACCTAAAGAAACTAAAGACCTATATATAGAAAACTATAAAACACTGATGAAAGAAATCAAAGAGGACACTAATAGATGGAGAAATATACCATGTTCATGGATCGGAAGAATCAATATAGTGAAAATGAGTATACTACCCAAAGCAATTTACAAGTTCAATGCAATCCCTATCAAGCTACCAGCCACATTTTTCACAGAACTAGAACAAATAATTTCAAGATTTGTATGGAAATACAAAAAACCTCGAATAGCCAAAGCAATCTTGAGAAAGAAGAATGGAACTGGAGGAATCAACTTGCCTGACTTCAGGCTCTACTACAAAGCCACAGTCATCAAGACAGTATGGTACTGGCACAAAGACAGACATATAGATCAATGGAACAAAATAGAAAGCCCAGAGATAAATCCACACACATATGGACACCTTATCTTTGACAAAGGAGGCAAGAATATACAATGGAGTAAAGACAATCTCTTTAACTAGTGGTGCTGGGAAAACTGGTCAACCACTTGTAAAAGAATGAAACTAGATCACTTTCTAACACTGCACACAAAAATAAACTCAAAATGGATTAAAGATCTAAATGTAAGATCAGAAACTATAAAACTCCTAGAGGAGAACATAGGCAAAACACTCTCAGACATAAATCACAGCAGGATCCTCTATGATCCACCTCCCAGAATTCTGGAAATAAAAGCAAAAATAAACAAATGGGATCTAATTAAAATTAAAAGCTTCTGCATAACAAAGGAAAATATAAGCAAGGTGAAAAGACTGCCTTCTGAATGGGAGAAAATAATAGCAAACGAAGCAACTGACAAACAACTCATCTCAAAAATATACAAGCAACTTATGCAGCTCAATCCCAGAAAAATAAACGACCCAATCAAAAAATGGGCCAAAGAACTAAATAGACATTTCTCCAAAGAAGACATACGGATGGCTAACAAACACATGAAAAGATGCTCAACATCACTCATTATTAGAGAAATGCAAATCAAAACCACAATGAGGTACCACTTCACACCAGTCAGAATGGCTGCGATCCAAAAATCTGCAAGCAATAAATGCTGGAGAGGGTGTGGAGAAAAGGGAACCCTCCTACACTGTTGGTGGGAATGCAAACTAGTACAGCCACTATGGAGAACAGTGTGGAGATTCCTTAAAAAATTGCAAATAGAACTACCTTATGACCCAGCAATCCCACTTCTGGGCATACACACCAAGGAAACCAGAATTGAAAGAGACACATGTACCCCAATGTTCATCGCAGCACTGTTTATAATAGCCAGGACATGGAAACAGCCTAGATGTCCATCAGCAGATGAATGGATAAGAAAGCTGTGGTACATATACACAATGGAGTATTACTCAGCCATAAAAAAGAATTCATGTGAATCAATTCTGATGAGATGGATGAAACTGGAGCCGATTATACAGAGTGAAGTAAGCCAGAAAGAAAAACACCAATACAGTATACTAACACATATATATGGAATTTAGGAAGATGGCAATGACAACCCTGTATGCAAGACAGGAAAAAAGACACAGATGTGTATAACGGACTTTTGGACTCAGAGGGAGAGGGAGAGGGTGGGATGATTTGGGAGAATGGCATTCTAACATGTATACTATCATGTAAGAATTGAATCGCCAGTCTATGTCTGATGCAGGATACAGCATGCTTGGGGCTGGTGCATGGGGATGACCCAGAGAGATGTTATGGGGAGGGAGGTGGGAGGGGGGTTCATGTTTGGGAACGCATGTAAGAATTAAAGATTTTAAAATTTAAAAAATAAAAAATAAAAATAAAATAAATAAAATAAAATAATTCATTAAAAAAAAAAAAGACTCGCTTCCCAGGATGGATCTCCATCCCTCCCTCTTTTGTCTCTCTCTTTATCTTTTATAGTTTTTTCCCTACCTCCTTTCAAAGACAATGGGCTGCCTTTCTGGGTGCCTGATTTCCTCTCCCAGCATTTAGAAGTTGTTTTCTGGAATTTGCTTAGCGTTCAAATGTTCTTTCGATGAATTTGTGGGGGAGAAAGTGGTCTCCCCGTCCTATTCCTCTGCCGTCTTAGAGAATATCTCCGTTTAGGATTTTAAATTGCTCAGCTGGAATTCCATCACCTCCACTAGCTATCTTCTTAGTAATTCTTCCTAAGGCCCACTTGACTTCACACTCCAAGATACCTGGCTCTAAAGGAGTGACCACACCATCGTGCTTATCCAGGTCATTAAGACCTTTTTTGTACACTTCTTCTGTCTGTTTTTGTCACCTCTTTTTCATCTCATCTACTTCTGTTAGGTCCTTTTGATTTGTCCTTTATTGTGCCCATCTTGGCATGAAATGTTCCCTTGGTATCCCAAATTTTCTTGAACAGATCTCTAGGCTTTCCCATTCTATTGTTTCCCTCTATTTGCACTGATCATCTAGGAAGCTTTCTTACCTCTCCTTGCTACTCTTGGGAATTCTGCATTCAGATGGAGAGATCTTTCCTTCTCTCCTTTGCCTTTCACGTCTATTGTTTTCTCAGCTATTTGTAAGGCCTCCTCAGGAATCATTTTGTCTTCTTGCATTTCTTTTTCTTGGGGATGGTTTTGGTAAGCGCCTGCTGTAAAATGTCATGAACCTCCATCCATAGTTCTTCAGGAACTCTGTGTACCACATACAATCCCTTAATTCTCTTTGTCACTTCCACTGCATAATATAAGGGAGTGGATTTAGGTCATAGCTGAATAGCCTAGTGGTTTTTCCTACTTTCTTCAATTTAAGCCTGAATTTTTCAATAAGGACCTCATGATCTAAGCCGCAGTCAGCTCCTGGTCTTGCCTTTGCTGATTGTATAGAGGTTCTCCACCTTTGGCTACAAGGAATATAATCTGTCTGATTTCAGTATTGACCATCTGGTAATGTCCATGTGTAGAGTCTTCTCTTGTTTTGTTGGAAGAGTGTTTTTGCTATGACTAGTGTGTACTCTTGACAAAACTGAAAGTAGCCTTTTCCTGCCTTCATTTTATACTCCAAGGCCAAACTTGCCTGTCACTCCAGGAATCTCTTGACTTCCTACTTTTTCATTCCAATCCCCTATGATAAAAAGGACATCTCTTTTGGGGTTAGTTCTAGAAGGTCATGTAGGTCTTCATAGAACTGTAAACCTGTGAAAATATTGGACATATCCTGAATAATCAACCTGACAAAAAATTGCTGGGATATCCTCATATATTCATATAACTGACAGCCTTTAAAATAAATCTGGATCAAGTGGTACAGGAAATGCAATCACAGGAGTTTTTGTACATTGTTTGTAGGAGTAAAACTGAATCCTGTCTTGAGACGTATATTTCACTGTATCTCACAGCAGATCGTTTGTCCATCTTACTATACAACCAACCCAATGTTAGTTCCAGATGGAAAATGTAGACCAAAAGCCATGGAGATACAGCAAAACCTCAGAGATAGTCGAGGCTGTGTTCCAGACCAGGGCAATAAATTGAATATCATAATAAAGTGAATCACACAAATTTTTCATTTCTCAATTTGTATATAGTTAATTGATACTGTCCGACATTTGTTAAGTGTGAATAGCTTTACAGCTAAATAAGTAATATACAGAATTTCATTAACAACACTTTGTTTCTAAAATAAAGTAGTTTGAGCATCATCTCTGTCTTCACAAGTCAAAATCTTTTTGCTGGTGGAGGGTCTTGTCTCAGTGTCTATGTCTGCTGACTGATCAAGATTGATGGTTGCTGAAGGTTGGGGTGGGTAGGGCAATTTCTGAAAAGAAGACAAGAGTGAAGTTTGCCACATCCTTTGACTCTTCCTTTCACAGATTTCTCTGGAGCATGCAGTGCCTTTTGTCAGTGTTTTTAACCACAGTAGAACTTCTTTGAAAATTGAAGTTAATCTTCTGCAATCTGCTGCTGCGTTTTTTAACTAAGTTTATGTTATATTCTAAATCCTTTGTTGTCATTTCCATAAACTTCATAGCTTCTTCACCAAGAGCAGTTTCTCTCTCAAGAAACCACTTTCTTTGCTCATGGATAAGAATGGACTCTCTTTCATTTCAGCTTTATGATGCAGTTGCAGCAATTCAGCCACATCTTCAGGCTCCACTTCTACCTCTAGCTTCCTTGTTATTTGCACTACATCTGCACTTACTTTCTCCAGTGAATTGTTGAACCCCTCAAAGTCATCTGTGAAGGGAGAAATCTACTTCTCCCATACTCACATTAATATTGACGTTTCAACCTATTCCCATGATTCACTGTTTTCAGTGGAATCTATAATCATGAATCCACTGTAAAGGGACTTCCCTGGTGGCCCAGTGGTGAAGAATCTACCTTCCAATGCAAGGAATGATGGCTTGATAATTGTTCAGAAAAATACCTGTTCGGATACCTAAGATCTCACATGTCACCAAACAACTAAGCCCACGTGTTGCAACTCCTGAGCCCAGGCAACAACACTAGAGAGTCTGTGTGCTGCAATGAAGGATCCTGCATGAACCAACAAAGACCCCACATGCCTCAATTACGACCAATGCAACCAAAAAATAAATTAGTAAATGTTTTTTTAAAAGATAATAAGTTTTTTCAAAAAACGAATTCAGTGAAGAAATTTTTCAGTTGACTTTGTCCAGATCCAACAAAGGAATAACTATCTACACAGCTATAGCCTATAATGTACTTCCTAAATCTATGAGTTGAACATCATAATTACTCCATGATCCATGTGCTTCGGAATAGATGTTGTGTTGGCAGCCATGAAAATAACGTGAATCTCCTTGTACTTCTCCATCAGATTCTTGGATGCTTTGTCAGTCAGCAGTAATATTTTGAAAGTGATCTTTCTTTCTGAGCAGTTGGTCTCAACATTGGACTTAAAACACTTGGCACCAATGTCGTAAACAGGTATGCTGTCATCCAGGCTTCATTGTTTCATTTAGAGAGCACAGGCAGAACAGACTCAGCCTAATTCTAAAGGGTTTAGAATTTTTCAAGTGGTAAATGACCATCGACTTCCAGTAATCTGCTGCATTAGTCCTTATCAAGAGAATCAGCCTGTTCTTGGAATCTTTAAAGCCAGGCATTGACCACTTGTCTCTAGGTATCAAATTCCTTGCAGGCATCTTCTTTCAATAGATGTATATTTTGTCTACACTGGAAATATCTGGTTCAGTGGAGACACCTTCACAGATTGCCTTAGCTAAATCTTTTGGAAAAACTTGCAGCAGCTTCTATATCAAGTTTAGTTACTACACTCTGCACTTTATGTTATGGAGATGCCTTCTTTCCTTAAACTTCATGAAGCACCCCCTGCTATCTTCAAATTTTTCCTCTGCAGCTTTTTGACCTCTTTCAGCCTTCATAGAAATGAAAAGAGTTAGGGCTTTGATCTTGATTAGGTTTTTTCTTTAGAAAATGTTGTGGTTGGTTGGATCTCCTATCCAAACCCATAAAACTTTCTTCAAATCAGCAATTAAGGACGTTTTGCATTGTCAGATAGAGACTCACAGACTTAGAGAACAAACTTATAGTCGCTGGGGGTAGGATAGGGGAAAGATATCGTTAGGGAGTGTGGAAAGGTCATGTACACTCTGCTCTATTTAAAATGGATTGCCTTCAAAGGCCTAAGTATGGTACATGGTGTGTCTGTGTGTGTGTGTGCTCTCTTTCTGTGTGTGTCCAACACTTTCTGTCCTCATGGACTGTAGCCTGCCAGGTCCTCTGTCCATGGGATTTTCCAACCAAGAATACTGGAGTGGGTTGCTCTTTCCTTCTCCAGGGGATCTTCCCAGCCCAAAGAATGAACCCACAACTCTGCTCAATGTTATGTGACTGCCCTGTCAGGATGGGAGTGTAGGCAGAATGGATACATGTATGTGTACAGGTGAGTCCCTTAACTGTTCACCTGAAACTATCCCAACACTGTTTGTAAATCAGCTATACCCAATACAAAAGAAAAAGGGTTTTAAAAATAGACTGTTTTTTAGTTGGAGTAGTTGAAGCTATTCTGGAAAAAGATACAAAGAGGAAAAACCCAACTGCCACTTTTGAAGAGCCCAGAGCAAAAGCAGGATGCCCCACATGCCCCCAGCACTCAACAACACTTAAGGGTTCAGCCAGTCACCTAGCCACCTCTCTGACTGACCCCTGGACACACCCCTCCCCTCACCCCATAGAAGGAACAAGCTGGCCCCACCACCTCGGGGAGTGAGCAAGCAACGAAACTGTCATTTGTTCTCTCTCCCCTCAGCTGCAGCAGGAGCCCCAATGAAGCCTTGCCTCAATTTCTTTTGATTAGGAAATTTGATTTATTTCTATTGTCTGGCCTCTGGTTGATTTCTATTGATGAAGGAGGCCAAGAGCCTGGTGTGTAACAATTTGAGAATAAGAGACACACGGGGGCTGGGAGGAGAACAGGACTCAGGCTTGGGTGAGGCAGCAACTTGGTGGGTTCAGGTGACTGATGTGTCAGGGGAAGATTCTCATGCATAGGCCTGGGGACAAGGGCCTGGGTTTAATCTCTGGCAAGAGGCAACACGGGGATCACGTAGCCCCAGTGGAGGAGGCTGGCGAAGAGGCAAGTGACTGGGAAAGCAGGAGAAAGGCAAAAAGACAGCATTAGAGTCCTGGTCAGGACAGCCAGGTGGGGGAAGACGGGGCTCTCTGGACAGGCCTGGCCACCCCTACCCGTGCATGCTCCTGGCACCTGGACACAGTCTAGACCCCAGATGGGAATGGAATCAACTGGGAGGTGATTTTAAAGAGTGTTGACCACTAGCATACTTCCAAGAACATGAAACTCCACCTGATTACTCTTGCTACTTTGGTAAAACTCTGTTTGCATCCATTTCCACATCTATAAATAGGGAAGCCAGCTTCACTCAGTGACAAGACATGAAGTGGAGCACTGCCTGTGCCCATCAGCGCGACCCTCCAAGGTCAGGGCTCAGTCATCCCTGAAGCTAGCAGAGGCCAAGAGCCCCCATGATAACAGAGAGATGGATCCCTTTGTCACAGACGTTGACCTCTCAATGTCATTGGTAGACCCACTTCCCAAGAATCAGGAGGTCTTGTCAGCCCCAGTGAGTGATGGATGATCTCACTCTTCATCAGTGGATAGCCCTGAGACGTAAACGTGAGATGCTCAATGCTGCTTGGACACTGCATAAAAGTAAATTATGAGGGGGAAGAAAATGGATCACACAGGCCACAGTGTAGATTCCCTGGAGGAGAGCATTGCAGTCCGCTCCTGTATTCTTGCCTAGAGAATCCCCATGGACAGAGGAGCCTGGTGGGCTAAAGTCCATGGGGCATTAGGAGTCAGACATGGCTGACGCAACTTAGCATGCCCAAAGGCACCAGAGTAGAACAAGCCGGAAGAGACCGCCAGGGGGCGCCCGGGGGAGCACAGGCTCCCCGTCTCCAAGCGGAACCTGGAAAATCGGGTTCAGGCCCCAGTCCTCAAACCCTTTCTAATGAGCAGTTACTTTGGCCCACAAAATGTCTAGGACTACCCTGGGACAGAAACTACTAGAAAATATATTGCTGCTGACACTGCAGTTAAGGGCTCTCTCCAGGCCCTTTCCACAGATCCGCAGAGTTTTCCGGTGGGGGTGGTGGGTTTTTTTTGGGGGGGCGGGGTGGGGGGAGCGGGAAATCGAGTCTTTTAAGAAAAGCAGGGCTTTCCTCGAAGCTCAGTCAGTAAAGACTCTGCCTACAATGTAAGAGATCCGGCTTCGATCCCAGGGCCAGAAAGATCCCAAGGAGGAAGGCATGGCGACCTACTGAAGTCCTCTCGCCTGGAGGATCCCCATGGTCAGAGGAGCCCGGCGGGCTACAGTCCTCGGGGTCGCAAGAGTCGGACACGACTGAGCGAGTAAACCACCACCGCAGGAAGACTGCAGGCGGGAATGGGGAGGAAGGGGCGAGAAGGACTCGGAGGAGAAAGAAACGCTGAGGAAAGGGAGGAGCAAGGAGTGAGTCACGAGGGGGCGGCTACTGCCCAGCGTCAGTGACGAGAGGAGGAGGCCTGGGCGGAGAATGGACTGAAACGCCGGGCGGGCTTTAAATAGATCCCGCAAAGTCGGATCCAACCAGTCTCCAGCTGGCGATGGACTGGAAGGCTGGCCGCGGAGCGCGTCTTGGTTTCCCGGCTCTGGCGCTCCTCGTGGCTCCCCGGTTCTGCACGGCGCGAGGCGGTGAGTTCGGGGATTAACCTGCGAGGAGAGGACATGGGGCCATAAGACCCGAGAGGGACGGGGTGTCCGAGGCGGTTCGGGGAACACCGCGGCTGGGCCGCCTCCCTGCTTTAAAGCTCCGCGCGCTCCTTTCCCGCTTGGCTCCTGCTCCCCGCCCCGACTCGCGGCTGGTTGCCGTCCGCCTGCAGGGAAAAGACAAGATCTGGGTGAAAAAGGAATCCCAGCAGGAAGGGAGGGAAGGCAGGGAGACGTGAGAGATAGGTCGGCGTCAGGAAATGCTGCTGCAGCCTCCCGGACTCCCCCGTCAGGATTCGGAGTCACTGAAGTGGGTGCAGGAAAGGTGGCAGCCGCTTCCGAGGGACCAAACCCACGGGAGTTCAGGGGAAGGCTGGGTGGAGTCTGACCAATTGCATTGGCCGCAGGAGAGGTGGCGGGAGATGGGCAAGGGTCTAGGTTGAGTCAGCCACTTGGGCAGGAAGTGAGGGGGTCAGTGCAGGAGACAGGGCCAGGGAGATGGGTGGAGTCTGTCTTAGGAAGCCTCCTTAGAGTCCTGCTTGCTAACACTATTTTTTCCGTATCCCCCCCATCCCAACAACCTCAGGGCCTCCAACTACTCCCCATCTGTGAAGGGATCCTAAACCTGCCCTCTGTCAACTGGCACCCTCTCCTCTTGCCTGAGAATTCACCCCAGCAGAAGCCTCCCAGCCTGGCCCCCAGGACATAAAGCAGGAGAGATGGGAGAAGAGCTTCCCAAAGTGTGTGACACAGGGCACGAGGGTGAGGACAGGCACTCCCGCTTCTAACCTTTGGTCCCACATTCATATTCCCTGAGACTATGGAGACAGTGGCCTATAATAGCTATTATTTAAGACAGGAGTTGGAGAACCTTTTCTTCAAAAGACAGAGAGTAACACAGTTGGTCTCAACAGGCCATTAGGTGTCTGAGTGCATTATACATCTCTACATTTGTGGTACAAGAACAAGAGGGAAAAAGAAGGAAAAAAAAAAAAATAAAAGAACAGTAAAAGACGACCTGAAAAAAATACAAAACAACCATGTGACTTCCTTGGGTCACAAAACAGTAACATATGACTCATCCCCTAGGGCCTAGTGCAAGGGATGCCTTAGCTGCCTGTTTGTAAACCAAAAACTTGATCTGTCCTGCCTTGTAGGTTCTGGGTGGTGTGAATGTGAAAGGAGTGTGGGTCCAGCAGATATGGGCTAATGTCCCCTGACTACCTCTGCTCTAGAGTGGCTTCCTTGGTCCATTGATATAGGGGACACTGCACGAAGCCTCAGGCATGAGCAGAGAATAGTGTGTGCATGCCTAGTCGCTTCAGTCATGTCCAACTCTTTATGATCCTATGGACTGTAGCCCACGAGGGTCCTCTGTGCAAGAGATTCTCCAGGCAGGAACACTGGACTGGTTTGCCATGCTCTCCTCCATAGGATCTTCTCTCACTCAAGGATAGATCCCACATCTATTCCAGCTCCAACACTGCAAGCGGATTCCTTACCGCTGAGCCACAGGGGCAGGCCACGGAGAATATGGTCCTACAACAATTCTGATGTCAGGCCTAGGCCACCTGCTGCTCTCTCTTATTTGTTGCCTCTGGCCCTTCTTATGCCAAACCACAGTATCTCTTTAATCCTCTGATGGCTGGTCTATCTGAACTAATGATTAGGGGTTGATGAGCCCAGATCATGATAGACAGCATTGACATTTCATGACCAGAGGCCTGACCTCCACCAGCCCCCAGGATCATACAAGGAGCCACATTTAAATGGTATAGTATTCCCCACTGCAAATCACATGGCCTTGCTTCAGGACATTAAGGGTCTGTGTTGTGAACCTCCACGTAAAATGCCATAGACGGCACATTGCACCTTTCCCACCACAGACATACCTCTGACGTCACAGGTTCTGCTGGGTCATCTGCCCAAGAAGCAGGTCATCATTCACCACTCATCTGTGACTGCTTTTGTGCTAGGAGAGCAGTTGTAACAGAAAACCATGGTCTGCAGAGCCTGAAATATGTCATATGTTCAGTTCAGGTCAGTTCAGTTGCTCAGTCGTGTCAGACTCTTTGCGACCCCATGAATGGCAGCACGCCAGGCCTCTGTCCATCACTGTCTCCCGGAGTTCACTCAGACTCACAACCATCGAGTCCATGATGCCATCCAGCCATCTCATCCTCTGTCGTCCCCTTCTCCTCCTGCCCCCAATCCCTCCCAGCATCAGAGTCTTTTCCAATGAGTCAACTCTTCGCATGAGGTGGCCAAAGTACTGGAGTTTCAGCTTTAGCATCATTCCTTCCAAACAAATCCCAGGGCTGATCTCCTTCAGAATGGACTGGTTGGATCTCCTTGCAGTCCAAGGGACTCTCAAGAGTCTTCTCCAACACCACAGTTCAAAAGCATCAATTCTTCGGCACTCAGCTTTCTTCACAGTCCAACTCTCATATGCATACATGACCACAGGAAAAACCATAGCCTTGGCTAGACGGACCTTAGTCGGCAAAGTATTGTCTCTGCTTTTGAATATACTATCTAGATTGGTCATAACTTTTCTTCCAAGGAGTAAGCGTCTTTTAATTTCATGACTGCAGTCACCATCTGCAGTGATTTTGGAGCCCCCAAAATAAAGTCTGACACTGTTTCTACTGTTTCCTCATCTATTTCCCATGAAGTGATGGGACCAGATGCCATGATCTTCGTTTTCTGAATGTTGAGCTTTAAGCCAACTTTTTCACTCTCCTCTTTCACTTTCATCAAGAGACTTTTTAGCTTCTCTTCACTTTCTGCCGTAAGGGTGGTGTCATCTGCATATCTGAGGTCATTGATATTTCTCCCGGCAATCTTGATTCCAGCTTGTGTTTCTTCCAGTCCAGCGTTTCTCATGATGTACTCTGCATAGAAGTTAAATAAGCAGGGTGACAATGTACAGCCTTTACGTACTCCTTTTCCTATTTGGAACCAGTCTGTTGTTCCATGTTCAGTTCTAACTGTTGCTTCCTGACCTGCATACAGATTTCTCAAGAGGCAGGTCAGGTGGTCTGGTATTCCCATCTCTTTCAGAATTTTCCACAGTTGATTGTGATCCACACAGTCCAAGGTTTTGGCATAGTCAGTAAACTGGAGAAGGGAATGGCAAGCCACTTCAGTAGTCTTGCCTTGAGAACCCCATGAACAGTATGAAAAGACAAAATGATGGAATACCAAAAGAGGAACTCCCCAGGTCATTAGGTGCCCAATATGCTACTGGAGATCAGTGGAGAAATAACTCCAGAAAGAATGAAGGGATGGAGCCAAAGCAAAAACAATACCCAGATGTGGATGTGACAGGCGATAGAAGCAAGATCCGATGCTGTAAAGAGCAATATTGCATAGGAACCTGGAATGTCAGGTCCATGAATCAAGGCAAATTGGACGTGGTCAAACAGGAGATGGCAAAAGTGAATGTCGACATTCTAGGAATCAGCGAACTAAAATGGACTGGAATGGGTGAATTTAACTCAGATGACCATTGCATCTACTACAGCGGGCAGGAATCCCTCAGAAGAAATGGAGTAGCCATCATGGTCAACAAAAGAATCCGAAATGCAGTACTTGGATGCAATCTCAAAAATGACAGAATGATCTCTATTCGTCTCCAAGGCAATGACATATGTACAGTTATAGAAATCTATGGTCACAGTGAGAATTAAATGGAGATGGAATAGAGATGACACTCCTGCAGCCCTGGAGGGTTGTAGGTTGGTACTCTGTCATTTTATCCAGGATATGATATTGTTTACACATACTATTGGGGGATGAAGGTCAGTGTCCAAAGTGTGAACTTGGAAATCACTTCTATGGTACCCTCACCACACGGTTATTTACTAACTATGAAGATTTTTCATTCATATTGCAAATGCAGTGGATGTGAAATGAGCACTTTGAGGACCAGTGAATGGGTGACACTCCTGTGGGCAGGACGTGGGACAGATGTGTATTCCTTACACAGATCTCAGGCACCACAGTAATAACAGGCGGGCCATGACGATGTTTCAGACTGCTGGACATGATGACAGTCCCAGTCTAGGTCCTTATGGATGTGGGGGTGGCTTCTCTGCCAAGTGTACACTTACCCCAGTCAATGACCGTGTGGCTTCTAAGGCCAGAAGGACTTCTGCACTTGCTGTGGTGATAAGAGGGCCCTCCTTGCTGATGCCTGGCATCTCTGTCTGTAGTAATGGATTCTGAATATAAGACCTGACTCAGTGCTGGATACTGCACAAAGGACCTGGACACTTTGTTGGGATGTCTGCACTCAGCTTCCTGAACATCCAGCCTTGTGTTTGTCTCTGTTTTTTTATATAATTTTTCCTTTCAACCGTGTAGTTTTTAGCAGGGCTCACTGCTCATCTGTCTGCCTCTAGGATCGCCCTGTGCTATGAGCCAGCGTGGTACTCTCTGCAGTGAGGCCTGGCTACAGTGGGGCTCTCTGGTCCCCTTGGCCCCTGCATCTGCTTTGTTTCTGACATAGGGCACTCCCCCTGGCATCAGCTCTTTCCCCTTCTCCATCCTCACTCCTGCTGGAAGTGCACCGGAACACCAATCCCACCACCGTCCCTGACCCTCAGGAAAAGTCACCCTGGAGCTGTTGGAGATGCTTCTCATCCGTTCTTTCCTCTCGGGCTCCATAGAACCTGGGGGACTGCACACTTTCCTGCCCTTCCATACCGTGCCCACCCTGGCACATTCACTTCTTTGAGCATTTGATCCCCTCCTCTACCACCTGCCTCGGAAGTTCTGGATTTTCTCTTTCATGCCGTGTGGGCCAGGCCTTCTCCAGGATCCCAAGACCCATCAAAGTGGTAGATCAGCAGCATCTCCCTGGCCTTGCTAAATCCTGTGACCCCAATTGTGAATTCTCCTTTCTGCAGCTTTGAGTTCTGTGTGGGCCTTATGAGCAGAGTAGAGATAATGCTATGTGGTTTCTCCACTTGCTCAGCCTGTAGGTGGTGTTGGGGGACAGGGGGGGCCTTCCTACTCTACTAACCCAGCCCTGCAGCTTTCCTCTGCCCTCACATAAGTGGGGGGAGGAGGTAATGGGTCTTCTCCAAAACGTGCCCTCACCTGCGTTTTCCTTCACACACGCTCTCTCTCTTTGCTATGACTTCCCTGTCGATCCTCAGCCCAGTCCTGGAGAGCTGTGGTGTGTGGTTCAAGGCCAGGTAGATGGGAATGTTTTTCTCTCCTATGACTGTGGTGGCGCCATGATCCAATCCACAAATCCATTGGGAGAGGAGGTGAAAACTATGAAAACTTGAGAAACACAGAGACAAACACTGAGAGACATCGGGGACTTCCTCAAGGAGCAACTGCCTGACATTATACTGGAGAAAGAGACTTCCAGAGGTGAGTTCAATTCAGTTCAGTTCAGTCGCTCAGTCGTGTCCCACTCTTTGCAACCCCATGGACTGCAGCACGCCAGGCTTCCCTGTCCTTCACCAACTCCCAGAGGTTGCTCAAACTCATGTTCATCGAGTCCAGAGGTGAGTTAGGAAGTCCAAATACTGAAGGAGCTGCATCCATTGCTTATGGGTAAAAAATTCAATTGGGTATTGGTCCTTCCCTAGTAGTCCGGTGGAAGGAGCGGGCCTTAGAGGAGAGAACAGGGCCAGATTACCTGGGCCCAGGGGAGGTGGACCACAGTGAGGCAAAGAATTTGTTAAGTCCAGAGCCTGAGCTCTTTCTTTTCTTTGGTGAGGTCAGACCCTCTGACCCTGCAGGGCAGGATGACGTGCTGGTGTGAAGAGGATGGACACATCAGTGGATCCTGGCAGTTTGGCTTCAGTGGAGAAATGTGCCTCCGCTTTGATTCAGAGAATGGGCACTGGACAGTAGATCATTCTGGAGGGAGGCGGATTAAGGAGAAGTGTGAGAAGGACAGAGCTGTGACCGACTTCTTCAAGAAGGTCTCCATGGGAGACTGTTGGGCCTGGCTTCAGGATTTTGTGGTGTGCTGGGAGAAAATGTTGAAGACCTCAGGTAGGTGAAACGAGTATAAGGAAGTGGTAGGCCACTCAAGGTGATATGGACCCACCCTCTGTGTGTGCGTGTAAGTGTCTGTGTGTGTCTGTGTGTCTCTGTGTGTGTGTGTGTTTTGGCCAAGTGATCCATCTACAGTGAGCTATTCCTGAAACGGATGGCCCTAGAGAGTGTCATACTGAGGGATCTAAGTCAGAAAGAGAAGGAGAAATATCATATGACATGCCTTATAAGTGGAATCTAAACAGAAATAGTACAAGAAAACTTACAAAACAGAAAGAGACTCGCAGACTTAGAAAACAAGCTTATGGTTACCCAGGGGAAGGGATAGTTAGGAACTCTGGGAAGGTCATGTACACACAGCTATATGTAAATGGATAACCAACAAGCTCCCACGGTACAGCACACGGAACTCTCCTCAGTGGTATGTGCCAGCCTGGATGGGAGAGGGGTTTAGGGGAGAAGGGGTACATGTATATCTATGGCTGAATCCCTTCACCGTTCACCTGAAACTACCATAGCATTGTTAATGGCTATACCCCAATTAACAATGTTTTGGGTGTGAATATAAATAAAATAAAAGAATGTAAAAAAATAAGTTTAAAAAGTGAGTTCTTCCTGGGAGAACAGTAATCCAGGATGCTCTGTCATCCTCCTTCCTCTTCCACCTCCTGATGTCTCTCCTCACAGCTCAGGCGTTTGAATGACTGAACATGGATTTTTGCTGATCCAAATCCTGTAGACATCTTTTTGATTTCTGGGATTTACTTCTCACTGTACCCTCTTTCCAGACTCTTCTTCTAAATGTCACCAATTCCACTTCAGGAAAACTGTCAATACCACCTCTGCTGTAGCTCCTGAGGACTGCATCCTCAGGTCACCGTCTCTGATGTCACAGCAGGACTGAGTGGCTGTGTTGGAAACCTTGCTCCCCCATTAGCTGTCAGAGCCCTGTGAGGACTGAGCTCCTCCCTTTTCCCCGTCTCGCCTGAGGATCTATCACAGGGGCCTCCATGTGATGGGTGCCAGCTGTCTGCATAGTAGGGTACTGAGTCAGGGGGGTGAGGAGGCATCTGCCGAGTTTGGGGTCTGGACAAGGGCTTCACTCTTACTCTCCTTGCAACACCACCGACCACAGTCCCCACTACAGTGCAGCCCACGGCCCCAGCCAGCAACCACATAACCAAGATCGTCCTTGTGGTTCTCGCCGTTTTCATCATAATAAGCATCGTAGCCTGGATCCTTTACAAGAAGAGGTACTGAGGGCAGAATTCAGAGGGAAGGCAGGGGCACAGGGCCTGGTGTGAGGACGGGGAAGGTGAATCCCAGCCAACCCCTGCCCCTCACTGAACCTCCTCATCCTGGAAATGAGCAGGGGGATAAGACCCCATATCACCTGAGAGCAGGACTCAGACAAGCTCAGCCCTGAGTTCTGAGAGGTCCCCACTGTCAGGTGACATTGTGAAAAGGAAAGAGCCTTCACTAGGCTGAGGGCCTATTGATGCTTAAAGGGTTTAGCCAAGCCCCTGACTAAGCACACACTGCTGGCTGGCAGGGCCCAGGGTAGGTGGTGTGAGAACAGCAGGCACTCAGGGGGAGGGCAGGACTCGGGGGGCTGAGAGCAGCATGGGGGCTCCACATAATGTGTCAGTGGGAAGGGGACACACCCAGGGGCCAAGATGAGAGGGGCTGGGCTCTCATCCCAGGAGGAAAGGGTGGGAAGGCCTTTGCAGACCCAACTCCAAAGGCCTGTTCTCACAGGAAGTGGCGTGGGTCAAGCAGGCAAGGCAGGAGCCCCATAGCAGAGACTGTGGGAAGGGCTGAGGCCAGGCCTGTGCTCCTGGAGCAGCAGCAGTTGTGACTCAGCCTGTAGCCTGCATGTCCCCAACCTCCTGGGGACCCAGAGCCTCCATCACTGAGCGACTCTGCCTTGAGCAGAGGTGCCTGGGGGTGGTGGGCCTGAGCTGGGGTGGAGGCACCCAGCTGGGGGGACCAGGAAGAGATGGGGGCAGGGTCCTGGGCCTGAGAGCTGTGTGTGCTGCTGGCTCGGAGGCTGGAGGGGAGTAAAGGAAGGTTTGCCTGCAGCCCCCCAAGGCTGTCAGGAAGCAAAGCCCCTCCTCTGGGGACCTGCTCCCTGGTGCTATAGGCCCCCCTCGGGGAGGATCTGGACCTGAGTAAAAAGAGCAGATTGATTCCTGACTGGCTCCAGTCCTGAGCCTGAGCAGGGGGTGTCAGGGCCTGGGGTGACTCTGTGATGCAGGAAGGAAGGAGGAGGTGACAGGAAGCTGCTGGGCCTGGGGTTCCGGTGGAGGTGGAGCCCCTCAGTGAGGGCGGGGCTGGGGGTGCTGGGGAGGGGCCGCCCCAGGAAAGTGACAGGAGTTCCTCAGCCTCCTGGACCAACACCTGTTTCTTTTCTGCAGGAGGCGGTGCTCCCAGGAAGCCTGACAGGGGCTCTGTTGGCCTCAGGACTCAGTCTCTGCTTGGCTGCTTTTGTTCTCCTGCTGTTCACTTTAGAGCCAGGAGATCAGACCTTAGGAATCCCAAGTCTGTCTGTCAGTTATGACGCCACGGTGGCTGCACCATCTCGTGTCTCTTGTAGCATCTGATGAGCATCCTCCTCAACATCTTTACTTTTTTCAAATCTCCTTTCCCACTTTCTCTTGGTGTTGAGTGATGCAATCTCTGCACTGATACTTCCAACTACTTGAACAAGAGATCACCACAAACATAACACTTTCAATCTTCTGGTTTTTGGAAAATTAGACTTCTGCCTGCGTCATGGCCTTATTCTTAAAAATGATGATATTGGTGGAAAAATACCTCTGCTATTACAGGACTCAGGGTTTTGTTTCTTTATCCAGAGAAACAACTTCATTATATTTTCAAAGGGATACAACTTTACATTGACTGGTTCCCTTCATAATTTATTACCCTATTGGTGCTGAGTCGTGTTCGACTCTTTGCGACCCCATGGACTGTAGGCCACCAGGCTCCTCTGTCCATGGGATTTCCCAAGCAAGAATCCTGGAGTGGGTTGCTATTTCCGTCTCCAGGGCATCTTCCTGATCCAGGGATCAAACTCACGTCGCCTGTGTCTCCTGTGCCTCATTCGTTGGCAGGTGATTCTTTACCACAAGCGCCACCTGGGAAGCCTTTATAGAGATTCTTAAATCAACATCTCTATATTGCAAAAAAGTTAAGTACTTCATGCCTGTTTTCTAATCCAGGAGAAAAGTCATCAGTTCAGTTCAGTCGCTCAGTCATGTCCGACTCTGTGACCCCATGAATCGCAGCACGTCAGGCCTCCCTGTCCATCACCATCTCCCGGAGTTCATTCAGATTCACGCCCATTGAGTCAGTGATGCCATCCAGCCATCTCATCCTCTGTCGTCCCCTTCTCCTCCTGCCCTCAATCCCTCCCAGCATCAGAGTCTTTTCCCATGAGTCAACTCTTCGCATAAGGTGGCCCAAGTACTGGAGTTTCAGCTTTAGCATCATTCATTCCAAAGAAATCCCAGGGCTGATCTCCTTCAGAATGGACTGGTTAGATCTCCTTGCAGTCCAAGGGACTCTCAAGAGTCTTCTCCAACACCACAGGTCAAAAGCATCATTTCTTCAGAACTCAGCTTTCTTCACAGTCCAATTCTCACATCCATACATGACTACGGGAAAAACCACAGCCTTGACTAGACAGACCTTAGTCGGCAAAGTAATGTCTCTGCTTTTCAATGTGCTATCTAGGTTGGTCATAACTTTTCTTCCAAGGAGTAAGCGTCTTTTAATTTCATGGCTGCAGTCAGCATCTGCAGTGATTTTGGATCCCCCCAAATAAAGTCTGACACTGTTTCCACTGTTTCCTCATCTATTTTCCATGAAGTGATGGGACTGGATGCCATGGTCTTCGTTTTCTGAATGTTGAGCTTTAAGCCAACTTTTTCACTCTCCTCTTTCACTTTCATCAAGAGGCTTTTTAGTTCCTCTTCACTTTCTGCCATAAGGTGGTGTCATCTGCATATCTGAGGTTATTGATATTTCTCCCGGCAATCTTGATTCCAGCTTGTGTTTCTTCCAGTCCAGCGTTTCTCATGATGTATTCTGCATAGAAGTTAAATAAGCAGGGTGACAATATACAGTCTTGATGTACTCCTTTTCCTATTTGGAACCAGCCTGTTGTTCCATGTCCAGTTCTAACTGTTGCTTCCTGACCTGCATACAGATTTCTCGAGAGGCAGGTTAGGTGGTCTAGAACAGATGCTGTGTTAGCAGGTGTGAAAACAGCGTGAATCTCATTGTACTTCTCCATCAGGGCCCTTAGGTGCATTCTCACTGAGCAGTGACATCTTGAAGGGAATCCTTTTTTGGGAGCACTAAGTCTCCACAGTGGATTTACTATTTTTGGTAACCAGTGTTGTAAACAGAGATGCTATCATCTCGACTGTGTTGTACCATTTGCAGAGCACAGGCAGAGCAGATTTAGCAGAATTCTGAGAGTCACTAGGGTTCTCAGAAGGTAGGGTAGGCTTGGCTTCAAGTCACCAGCTTCATTAGCCCCTAACAAGAGAGTCAGCCTAGCCTTTGAATCTTTGAAGCCAGGAACTGAGTTCTCCTTGCTAGCCATGTAAGTCTTCAGAGGCATCTTCTTCCAATAGAACACTCTTCTCTACACTGGAAAGCTCTAATTTAGGATAGCCATCTTAGAGATTATTTTATTAGCTCTTCTGCACGACTTGCTGCAGCTTCGGTATCAACCCTCTCTCTTCCACTCTGCACTTTATGTTACGAAGATGGCTTCTTTCCTTAAAATACATGAAGCAACCTCTACCGGCTTTCAACTCTATTTTTTCTGTGGCTTCCTCACCTCCTTCAGCCTTCATAGACTTGAAGCGAGCTAGGGCCTGGCTCTGGATTAGGCTTTGGCCTACGGCAGTATTGTGATCTTTCTCCAGTCCACTGAAAGATTCTCCATATCATCAGTAAGGCTGTTTTGCTCTTCTCCTTTGTGTGTTCACTAGAGGAGTACTTTTGATTGCCTTTAAGAACATTTCCTTTGCATTCACAACTTGACTATTAGGGGGAAGAGGCCTCATTTCTGGCCCATCTTAGCTTTGACATGCCTTCTTCAAAAGCTTAACCATTTCTATCTTTGGATTTAAAGTGAGAGAGGTATGATTCTTCCTGTCAATGGGACATGTCGAGGTAATGTTATTAATTGGCCTAATTTCGATATTGCTGTGTCTCAGGCACACAGGAGTCTCAGGAGAGAGATGGATGGGTCAACAGAGCAGTCAGGACACACACACATATCGGATGGCAATGTGCCCATGGTTCCTGGCACCTCAAAACAATCACAATACTAACATGAAAGGTCATTGATCACACAAAGGCAAAATCAAGATGGCCAAGTAGGACATCCTGAGCTCCACTCTCCCATGAACACACCAAAACTGCAACCACATACAGAACAGCTCTCTTTCTGAGAAAATGACCTGAAACCAGCAGAACATCCTCTCTACAACCAGCATAGATAAAGAACCACGCTGAGAAGGGCAGGACCAGAAAAGAAGGGATCTAGTTGGGACCCTTCCGCCAGGTACTCTCCAACAGAGGGGTCATCACAAACTGCAGCCTTCTGCCTAAGGAGCAGGAGGTTTAGGCCCTACATCAGGCACCCCAGCCCTGGTGCTTCGCTGGGAGAACCAGCACCACGTCCCTACCCCCTCACTCCTGTTTTAGAAACCAAGAAGTTTTATGATCTGGAGCACTGGAGGACTGTGGGAAATGGAGACTCCACTCTTAGAGACCATGGGCACAGAATTACTTGCTTCCTGTCCCAGCAGAATCAGCAGATTGCAAAGTGTCTGGTGCTCTGGCCAGCATTTGGAGACCATGCCTAGGATAGGCTGGCGCTCACAGCCAACAGAGCTCCTGGCAGGAGCCTCCCCGCAAACCATCCCCCCACCAATACACACACAGACACACAGGGAGTGGCCAGACCTTGGCTCTAGCCAATCTCTCAGCTCTGCCCCACCTCCATGTGATGCCAGCCCAGGCTAAGACAATCACTGCAGGTCCCTGGGATCCTGATGAGTTGTGTGACTGCATTGACACACACAGGCTTATCTGGTAGAAGCCCTGACTTACACCCAGTCCAGCACCAGGCTCTACCTTGGGGTCACCCAGCTGCCACCCACGGAGAGTTCCAAGCTCTGTGAATCAGCAGGTGCAAAGGAGACAAGAAGGTTCTCAATGGACTCACTAGAGTCTCTGTGTGGGACAGACCTGTGCTGGGAGACTGGTTGGAGGACAAGAGACCCACAAGTGTGGGCAGGACTCAGGGTTGGATGGGGCAAGAACTTGGTGGGCCAGGTGAGCTGCGACGGGAGAGACTATTTTATGAAGGGCTGGGGGCGAGAGCCTGTGTTGAATCCCCCTGCAGAGGCAACCTGGAAGCCCCTGGTAGACTCAGACCACAGGGAGGAAGGACTGAGAGAACAGGAGGAAGTCAGAGGCTGCCGCCAGAGATGGGCCAGGTCGGCCCCAAGTGAGGAGCAGGGGCCCCAGGGACCTGGGCACCCAGACTCACCCCATGCATGCCCCTGACCTCCGGGCTCACTCCAGATCCCCAGGCGTGAGGTCAGAGGTGGAGGGCTGGGGAGGTTGCAATTAGTACCTGAGGCAGTTTCATGGATGTGGACTATAGATACCTCCAGAAACAGGAATCTGGACAAAATTCTGACTGTGCTAGTTTCTTCATCTTGCCATGCCTCAACTTACACACTTGTTAATGGGAAACGCTACCTACAGGAATGAACAGAGGCTGAACATTCATTTAGGACCTGAGGAGATCATGCAGGTGGCCCCGAGTGTGTATATGCTGAGGGCTCGCCAACCCCTATCTCAGGAGTTGTTCTTGTTTAGTCACTAAATCGTATCTCTGTGATCCTGTGGTCTGTAGGCCTCTAGCCTCCTCTGTCCATGGGATTTGCTCAGGCAAGAATATTGGAGTGTGCTGCCATTTCCTCCTCCAGGGGATCTTCCCCATCCAGGGATGGATCAGACATCTCCCACATTGACAGGCAGATTCTTTACCACTGAGCCACCTAGGAAGCCACTTATCAGGTGTTAGTGCCACTAAAAAAACAAGGAACATGGGGGTCCTGAGAAGGGGATGGATAGAAGAAAGGTGAGGGACAGATCATTGAAATTTTGAGGAACATCAGTCCCACAGAGGGTGTGGGGAGCCTGTGGGGAGCCCTCAGGAGAGACTCCAGTGGGAGGACTCTGGGGACTCATTCCCTTCTCCACTGGCCAACCAGGCTCCTCCCCAAGGGTGGGTCACACCGGGGCTCCAGGTGGCAAGGGCTGCTGGCACCAACTTCAGTTGTGTTTCCTGGTCCTGCTTCTGCTGCCCAACTGTGCCCACGAAGCAAAGGGTGGTGAGCTCCCAGTGAACCTGCTGGGAGAGGGCAGGGATGATGCATTATAACCAGAGAGCGGGACCCGAGCTGGCCTTGGTTAGAGACCCCACGGGCATGGTGTTGACTCCGCCTCCTCCTCCTCCTCAATCCTTAGGTGAGCTCCTTTCCTTGTTGGCAGCTGCTGGGCTGATTGGCCTCTTTCAGGCCAGCAAAAGGGTAAACTGGTTGAAATAGCAATGCTCAGACAATGGGAGGTGGGGAGGCGAGAGGACAAGGAGAGCATGGCAGGAAACACGGCCATCCCTAAGCTCCCAGCCCCTCAGCCGTGCCTCCAGGAGTGGGAGCCCCCGTGGCAGGGCTGGGACAGGCAACCTTCCTGTGGGGAGGAACCCAGACACCCCCTGAAAAGCACACACCACTCATCTCATCCGTCCACACAAACCCTTCTCCACCACACGACCCCCTGCCCTTGACTCCCAGGCCTCTTTACCAGCCATGAACCACCCGTGCTGCCCAGCTCTCCCTTCCCCAGACACATCCTCTTAGTGGCCACAGCTCCTCTCCCACAGCTCACTAAGTTCATTCCACATCTCTGCATCCCGAGAAGCCCAGGGCCTCCAATAAGTTCCCACATGTGAAGGGACCTGAATCACACTCTCCACCACTGACATCATATCCCCTTGCCTGAGGACTTAACCCCAATAAAAGCCTCCCAGCCTGGTCCCCAGGAGGGACAGGAGCCCATTCTTCCAAAGTGTGACATGGGGACTTTGGGTAAGGAGGGGCAACCCCACTTCTGCCCTTTGGTCCCACATTCATATCGTCCACAGACTATGGAGATGGCAGCCTATAATGGCTACTGATAAGACAGGAGCTTGGGAACTCTTCTACAGAAGACAAATATGTTCGTCTCTTCAGGCCTTTGGCGTCTGTCTCTGTGCACCTCCAGGTTTGTGGTGTGACAGCAGGCAAAGACAACGTGAAAAACCAAAGGAATCCCTCTGACCACTGCCCTGGTTTGCGAACCCCAGCACTGGGTGACTCATCACTTGGGGAATTATCCAGCAGCTGCCTCGGCTCCCTGTTTATGAATCCCAACTCTGCCCTGTCCTGCCTTTAGCCTCTGGTGGTGGGAATGTGACAGGAGGGTGGGTCCTGCAGTTACAGGCTAACACCCCCCTCCTCTGCTGTAGAGTGGCTTCCTGGGTCCAAGGGGCCACAGGGACCCTGTGTAACCACAGAGGTGAGCAGAGGACAGGGAGGTACCACAGTTCTGGTGTCAGGTCTTGGTCCCCTGCTGGTCATCTTACTTGTCCCCTGTGGCCCTGCTTATGCCAAACCACACGATCACCTCTATCCTATGACAGCTGACCTTTCAGTAACAATTACTGGGTTGATGAGCCCAGTTCATCAAGACCGGAGGTCTCTTCTCTACCAGACTCAGGACCATATCAGTAGCCATGTTTAAATGTTAGGCTTTCTTTTCTCAAGTGGTGTGGCCATACCTCTGACCCTGTGGGGCTGGGTTGTGATGCTCTGATTAGGATGTCACAAGCTGTCCCTGGGTGAGGGCATGGCAACCCACATGGGTATTCTTACCTGGAGAATCCCATGGACAGAGGGACCTGGTGGGCTACAGTCCATAGGGTCGCAAAGAGTCAGACATGACTGAAGTGACTTAGCAGGCAGGTAGGTTACCCCTGGCACGATTTCCCCGCTAATGGACTTCTGTGTCATGGGTGCCCCAAGGTCCTAGGGTCCCAGTGGCAGATCCGCCACACTCCTTCCTTCATGTCCTTTCCATGAACACCTTCCATAGCTTAGTTGAGCAGTTGCAGAGGCCTCTGGTCTGCAAATCCTGAAATATTTAGTGTCCATCCATTGATAGAAATGCTTTACACCAGGCAGATATAAAAAGGAAATGTGAAGGGATCACAGCCCTGCATGCTTTCAGGTTATGATTGTTCACTAATCTCTGTCATTTTACCCAGAAAAGGGTGGTCTTGCAACATTCTATTTGTAGCATTGGAAAGACAATATGAGAATGTACTCGTACTTCTCAACTATGGCAGCCTTCACCCCATTCCTAACTACAGAGACTTTTCCATCACTGGTTCAAATCTGGAGAATGTGAAATAACCACTGTGTGGGTCTTCACACACTGTGATACCCCTGTAAGCAGGATGCAGGATGGTTATGTACTCAGTACCCTGCATCTCATGCATCACATTAATACCAGTGGGGCTGCGATGATGCTTCAGATCCCGGGACATGATGTGAGTCACACACGGGGTCCATATGAATGCGGGGTGGCTTCCTCCTCCCAGTGGGCACTTACCTGTGTCAATGGCCATGTGGCTCCCAAGGATGGGGAAGGCCAGAGGACTTCTGTACTGTCCTTGCCATGGTGATGAGGGCCCTCCTACTGGAAACTGGCATCTCTCTCTAGTAAAGGAGTCTCGGTTCTGATAACTGGCTCAGTTCTAGAAACTGGGCAAAGTATCCAGACAAGCTGTTGTGATGGTTGTTTGCAGCATCCTGATCATCCAGCTTGTGTTCTATTTTCTTTTCTTTTCTTGGGTTTTTTGTTTTTTTGTTCGGCCACCTGGCTTTTGGGGTCTTTGTTACCTGACCAGTGATCAAACCGGGCACCTGGCCGTGAAAGCCTGGAGTCCTAACCAGTGGAGCCCCAGGGCATTCCCTGTCTCATTCCCTTCAGTGGTGCAGTTTGTGTCCAGGTTGGCCATCCATCTGGGTGTTGCCTCTAGGATCGCCCTGTGCTGGGAACTAGCGTCATACGCTACAGTCAGGACCTGGCAGCCATCCCATCTCTCTACTCATATCAACCATTGCGCCTGCTTTGTTCCTGACACGGTGCATCCCCACTTGGGATCTGCATGGATTTAACCCCTGTTTCTGCTGGAAGCCCACTGGAGACACCATCTCCGAGCAGCATCCTGACCTTCAGCAAAAGCCCTCCTGTGGTACCAACTAGGGTTCCTGGACTTGATCAATAGAAGTTCATAAAGGGCCAGACACAAATTCAGGGGAAAACTTTACTGGGACACATGAGGGAACAAAACATGTAACATGTTCCCTTGCTGGCTCCAGAGGGTGGGGCAGCCGGTCCCGCATATAAGATGAGGGTGGGGGCGGGTCCTGGGTTCAGGCCAGAGGGGGTGAGCTGGGTGTTTGTTCCCCCTTGGTGGTGCTGTGTGCAGGGATCATGACCAGTACCCTGCTTTTGCTCCTGGCTGCTCTGAAATCGCCTTGGGTTTTTGGTCTATTTGTATCTTGTTGTTGATGATTTTCCCCAACTGCACATGCATGCAATTATTTTTAGCCCCTTACAATTTCTTTGTATTTTGATGCTTGATATGACTTTTGTCCAGGTACACTCACTGCAGCAAACTGTCCCAGCCTGTCTCATTACCCACTGAGGGGTCTACACCCATATTCTTAAGGGTTAAGGGGCTGAAGCTTTCTTCGATCAAAACTTCTCCCTGCTGGACAGGGACCACTGAACTGAGCCTCCCCTCAAGGTGCAGAAGTCCCTCACAAGGACCTACCTGGATCTGGGCCACCTCCACTGGAATGGGCTATATTCCTTGAGCCACCAGGAGTGTGATTTCAAACTGGTAGATCCTACAGACACAAAATCAGTCAAAAGGTTAAATAAACAAGGACTAGAAAGGAAAGATCAATAGCCATTAAAAGGCTTAGAAAGGGAAGAAAGAGGTCAACTTTTAGAGGACTTTTTTTTTAAAACTCTTGGCAGAGGCGAAATCTCCCATGAAAAACTTGTGAAGCCCCTCTACCTGTATATTTAAGCTGCATATTTACACCTTAATTAAGGTGTTGTAGTATAAGGTGTCTATTTACTTAATATTGATCTAGAGGGACCGCAGTGAGTGGTGCTAAGGAAGGATCCTAGTTCCCTGCCCAGGAATTGAACCTGGGGAGCTTGGTGTAAAATGAGGAGTTCTAGACACTAAATACCAGGGGCGAGATGCAAAGTTCCCTTGGCTCTTCCCATCTTTGAAAGCAAGAATGTTTCAAGGAGGCAAAGACAGATACCAAAGTTATTACTGGAGACATACAGAAATAGTTCATTTATTTAAGACGGAAACAAGGCAGACATATGCACCCAGAGAGGAGTGCGGGCATCCTGAATGAGCAGCACAAAGAAGCTAGGCTAGGGATTTAAAACACACTTACATGTCTCTATCTTCCCTGGTGGCTCAGTTGGTAAAGAATTTGCCTGCAATGCAAGAGACCCGGGTTCGATCCCCAGGTCGGGAAGATCTCCTGGGGAAGAAAATGGCAACCCATTCCAGTACTCCCTTGCCTGGAGATTTCCATGAACAGAGGAGCTCAAGCTGAGAGTCCATGGGATCCCAAAGAGTCGGACATGACTGTATAACTAACCTTCTTTCACTTTCACTTCCATACATGCATCTATTCTTCCCCAACTCCCCTCCCATCCCCACCCAGGCTGCCACGTAACATTGAGCAGAGTTCTATGTGCTATACAGTAGGTCCTTGCTGGTTATCCATTTTAAATAAATCAGTGTGTACATTTGATCCCAGACTCCGTAACTATCCCTCTCCCCTCATCCTTTCCCCCTGGCAACCATAAATTCATTCTCTAAGTCTGTGAGGCTCTTTCTTTTTCATAAGTAAGAGCACTTGCATCACGACTTTTTGGGTTCCACATACAAGGGACGTCAGAAGGTGCTTCTGCTTCCCTGTCTGACTTATGTTGTTCAATATGACAATCTCCAGGTCCATCCACGTTGCTGCATATGGCATTATCTCATTCTTTCTGATGGCTGAGTAATATTACACTGTGTATATGTCCCACATCTTCTTTATCCATTCACCTGTGGGTGGACGTTTAGGTGGCTTCCAGGTCCCAGCTACTGTGAACAGCACTGCCGTGAACACAGGGTGTGTGTGTCCTCTCAGACCCTGTTTCCTCAGAGTCACCAGGTGCACTGAATCCCATAAGATGGAGAAATGGTGAGACATCATGACCTCTCTTGTGGGTTAGAAAACAAAAATCTTAAATACTTCAGGTTTTCTGGAGTACTGAGATGTTGATTTAAATATCAGTAGCATAATAAATTGTTTTAAGCCACTAGGTTTTAGAGTAATTTAGTATGCATAATAGAAAACTAATAGAGAGTATTTCAATATAATTTAGGTCTATAAATATTATAGAAGTCTTTTGCTAAAATCAATTGATAAATTGTTAACTTGATGGATGATACTCTTTCTGTCCAAGGATCTTTGATGGTTGTCACATAGGGCTGTGACTTGTGATAGTTTGTCTAATAATAATCACAAACTCAAAAAACAATAAGACCAATTGATAATCCTTTACAGAACATTCAAATTATTTAAATAACATTAAAGGGACATTTCCAGACAGTAGATAAGATCACAAATGTTTATTTTCTATTTGTGCAAGAAATATCATTTTCTGAGTATTGTCTAGAAAAGACTTCATTACTTGGTGGTGGTGGCAGTAGCATTGTCACTAAAGATTTACTATTTGGAAATGTCAAATTTTTTTTTTTCATTTTCTCTGATTATCATGAATTCAGTCAGAAGAGACTAATAAAAACAGTTGAATCCTAGCATAGACTTCAAAGCCCTAAGATAATCATGGCACTGTAGCAAGTAAGTGAGATAAATATAAAATATACTCTCAATGAATAGATGAAGCAGAGGGGATTTTTTTAAGGAAGTGAAATTTTTCTAAGTGATACTGTAATCGTGGATACTTGTCACTATACATTCATTAAAATCCATAGAATACACAATATCAAATGTGACACCTAATGCAAACTATGGACTTTGGGTGATGATGATGTGCTAATGTTGGTTCACTGATTTAAAAATTGTACGACTCTGGAGGTGGATGCTGATGGTTGGAGGGGCTGTGGGAATGGAGGGAGGGGATAAATGGGAACTTCTCTGTACTTGTTCGATTTCACTGTGAAGCTACAACTGAACCTACAAGTGCTCTAAAAATGAAGTCTATTAATAAGAGGAGAAAAACAGTTTCTGCCATCTAGGATTTTTATCCTTTGTTTAACAAATAGTTGCTTGGGTTTCCTTTTTCTATTCTTTTACACTCCTTCTTTCTATGTCTTTATGCTTTATATGTCTTATAAATGGCACACAGTTTGGATCTGGGGTTTTATCTAATCTAGGAAGCTCTACACTTAATGAGGAATGTTGAACCATTCATGCTTATGATTACTACAAATATATGTGGATTTCTTTTCATTATTTTGAGTGTTCTAGCTACTTCGATTTTTCTTTGCTTCTTTTTTTTTTTTTCTTTTGCTTCTTTTCCCCCCTCTTTTTCTGTTTTCTATTTACTTGGAAAATATACATCTTATTTCTATTATTTTAATAGAAAGATTTAACATACCTACCTGACTTTAATATTTTGAGTGTAATCACTTGCTTAGACTCTTCCTGACAATGCAAAGTACTCAGAATTCTGTAACTCAAGATATTTATCCCTAGTGCTCCAAGATAGGTCATATAATATTTAATTCTATTTTATTTATACTCTATACCACTTTATGCCCCCCTCTACTGTCATAATTGCTCTTATTATTATGGGGTTATTTTCAGACAGTCACTGGATCTTTAAAATTATCAACTTGTTTGCCAATTTCTTAGTTCAACATGACTTCTTAGATACCGATTCTACTTTCTAGGTTTCCTTTTTACAGAAGTGAATCTTTTAATTTTTTAATTTTAAATTTATCTATTTATTAAAAGAAGGATAATCACTTTACAGTATTGTGTTGGTTTCTGCCAAACATCAACCTGAATCACACATAGCATCTTTTAATATTAAGGGTTTGTGAATGGTCAAGTCTTTCAGATTTTGTTGGAAAAAAATCTTTATTTCACTTTTAGTCTCAATAGGTAGTAGATGATTTTTAAATTTTCCTGCCAGTCATTTGATTGTTCTTCCTTTGTCTACATTATCTGACTCTTAATTCCCCCTCAACTTTTAAATTTTCTCCTTCCAAATTTCACATTAGTATATGTTGAGCATGTAAGAATGTAAGAATGAAGTAAGATCTCCTCATTTTCCTTTAACCTGTATTTCACAATTTCTCTTCTTTTTATGTATATAAGCTAAATTCTGGTGAAATATTTAAATCTATGTTCTAATTCTCTATTTCTTTAATTATGTCTTATCATAATGACTCAACTTGCCTCAGCTATGACTAGCATTTATACAGTGAAATTATTGAGCTAACTAGAATTATAATGAAATTATAGTGGGAAAATGAGTGTTTATGAAACATTCATTTGTGTGGTGGGGGTGAAGAGATCTGAAAGAGCTAAGTCTTGACTTAGGATAGTGAAAAAATAATTAGATAACTACTAAAGGTTAAAAAAGAATAGACATCAAAAAACTTAAGAAGTTGAAAAGTTACCTTTAAAGAAGGAAAAGGAGTGAAATAGAGGCTGAGGACTGATATTTAGTCATAAAAGCCCCCAAAAATGTCCTTTTCATTATAAGGGACTGGAATGCAAAAGCAGGAAGTCAAGAAACACCTGGAGTAACAGGCAAATTTGGCCTTGGAATATGGAATGAAGCAGGGCAAAGGCTAATAGAGTTTTGCCAAGAGAACACAATGGTCATAGCAAACACCCTCTTCCAACAACACAAGAGAAGACTCTACATATGGACATCACCAGGTGGTCAACACCGAAATCAGATTGATTATATTCTATGCAGCCAAAGAGGGAGAAGCTCTATATAGTCAGCAAAAACAAGACTGGGAGCTGACTATGGCTCAGATCATGAACTTCTTATTGCAAAATTCAGACTGAAATTGAAGAAAGTAGGGAAAACCACTAGACCATTCAGGTATGACCTAAATCATATCTGTTATGATTATACAGTGGAAGTGAGAAATAGATTTAAGGGCCTAGATCTGATAGATAGAGTGCCTGATGAGCTATATGAGCTATGGATGGAGGTTCATGACATTGTACAGGAGACAGGGATCAAGACCACCCCCATGGAAAAGAAATGCAAAAAAGCAAAATGGCTGTCTGCAGAGACTTTACAAATAGCTGTGAAAAGAAGAGAAGCAAAAAGCCAAGGAGAAAAGGAAAGATATAAGCATCTGAATGTAGAGTTCCAAAGAATAGCAAGAAGAGATAAGAAAGCCTTCCTCAGTGATCAATGCAAAGAAATAGAGGAAAACAATAGAATGGGAAAGACTAGAGAACTCTTCAAGAAAATTAGAGATATCAAGGGAACATATCATGAAAGATGGGCTTGATAAAGGACAGAAATGGTATGGACCTAACAGAAGCAGAAGATACTAAGAAAAGGTGGCAAGAATACACAGAAGAACTGTACAAAAAAGATCTTCATGACCAAGATAATCATGACAGTGTAGTCACTCACCTAAAGCCAGACATTGGAGAAGGCAGTGGAACCCCACTGCAGTACTCTTGCCTAGAAAATCCCTTGGATGGAGGAGCCTGGTGGGCTGCCATCTATGGAGTCACACAGAATTGGACACGACTGAAGAGACTTAGCAGCAGCAGCAGCAGCAGAGGAGCCAGACATCCTGGAATGTGACGTCAAGTGGGCCTTAGGAAGCATCACTATGAACAAAGCTAGAGGAGGTGATGGAATTCCAGTTGAGCTATTTCAAATCCTGAAAGATGATGCTGTGAAAGTGCTCCCCTCAATATGCCAGCAAATTTGGAAAACTCAGCAGTGGCCACAGGACTGGAAAAGGTCAGTTTTCATTCCAATCCCAAAGAGAAGCAATGCCAAAGAATGCTCAGACTACCCCACAATTGCACTCGTCTCACACGCTAGTAAATAATGCTCAAAATTATTCAAGCCAGGCTTCAACAATACATGAACCATGAACTTCCAGATGTTCAAGCTAGTTTTAGAAAAGGCAGAGGAACCAGAGATCAAATTTCCAACATCTGCTGGATCATGGAAAAAGCAAGAGAGTTCCAGAAAAACATCTATTTCTGCTTCATTGACTATGCCAAAGCCTTTGACTGTGTGGATCACAATCAACTGTGGAAAATTCTGAGAGAGATGGGAATACCAAACCACCTGACCTACCTCTTGAGAAACCTATATGCAGGTCAGGAAGCAACTATTGGGAGCTACATTAGGCATTACTGACAAAATGGAGGCACAGCCCCCAACCCCCTCTCCTTGTCCCACATGCACGGACCCAGGATGAAGGAGTTAATTCTTGTGATTCTGACTTGTTTTCTCCTTTCTCTGGTTGAGTTGGCTGAAAAGAATGTTAAGGTGCTTATTGTTCTTGAGAGAAACATGAGACAGCACAAAGCCTTCTGCAGTTGTGCCCAGAAAATAATCCATAAAGTATCCATTGACATTTGTTCAAGGATCTTTATAAAGAACCTTCCAGGATGAGCACCTAGGCCACAGCTAGAGGCCATGGGAAGGATTGTTATCTGAGACCTGTTTGTGCAGGAAATATTTATGGCAAAAGAAGTTTGCTGAGTTTATGGTCTAGGAATAATTAAGAATAGCTAGAAGCCTTTTTAGGAGATAGTGATTTTAAGATACTAGGGGCAAACAGGATTTAGAAAGATAAGAAATAAACTGAGGAATGTGGCATGAGTTACAATGTAATCACAAGGTAAGTATAGGACACATAAGGGAAAGTAGATAATAGATAGTAAAGCCGATTCTGAAAGAATCACTAAAGCAGGAACTCTGTTTGAAGGGCAACAATGATTTCTGGAGACAATAAATCTGGGTGAGGGGAACTGAAAATGCCAAACCTCTGACCTAATGCTTTTGTTAAAGTATAAATGAAAACCTGAAGCTTGAAATAAACATGTAGGCCCGTACATCCAGTCAGAGGCTACATCATTGTCCACCGACACCGCTCACCCCTTCAGGCTGATTCCGTGGCTGCCAGAGCTGGACTCCGGCAAGTGATGCCCTCGAACAGGGACATCTGAAGGGTAAGTAACTTCGTGACTGCAATGTGGAGTCGTTAGGATTGTACTGTGGGTGGCCGGCACTCCTCTGCAGTTAAGGCAGGGTGAGGAGGCTACAAAAGGAATAAGAATATTCTTTAGGAAAATGGGTCTCTCTGCATCCAAGAATAGACAAATGTTTATTGAAATATTACTTCACATGTTAGCCCACAAAGCCATTAAAGTAAACACAGGAAGACTGTCTAAATTTCTAATTTTTGTCCAAGTGCAATGCCCATGGTTTCCTGAGGAGGGTACCATAAATCTAGAAACCTGGACTAAGGTTGGAGATCAGTTACATTCATTTTATGCTTTGCATGGGCCAGAAAATGTTCCTGTAGATGCTTTTGCTCTGTGGAATATGATTAGGGACATCCTGGACCCTCAGCATGAGGCTGTTAGACAGCCTATGGGAGAGGCTACAGTGGTGGATGGTGGGTCTCCGCCTTCTGTGCAGATCATGTTTTCTGCCATTGACAAAATAAAAAGGAGGGAGACTCTGCTCTACCTCCGGAGGAGAGGGAAGACTTGCAAGATGCTGCAGCCGGGCGCCCTAGCGAGGCCCTTCCTCCTCTATGCAAACCTTTAAAAATTTGTCCATCGCTTTCTGATTTAAGGCGATCACCGCTGCCTCCGTTTGTGTCTCCCAGGGCCCAGGAGTTCCCCGCTTTGCACCCAAAGCCTCCCAGAGCATTGCCTGAGGCTTAGGAAGATAAAGAGTTTTCTGAAACAAAGGAGCTTTTGAAGCAGATATATGCACAATATATAGAGCATGCTCCTTGGAGAAAACCCCCTCAAGGGGGCCTCACCCAGGCTAGAAGAGAAGCGGAACAACAGGGGCCTTGGAATTCTCTATGGCCTTTCCAGTAGTCTTTACCAAAACAGAAGGGGGAAGGGATGAAGAGGGAAAATGGGAACTGGTCCCATATAAGCTACTGAAAGAGCTTAAACAAGCTTGTCATGATTATGGGTCTACCTCCCCCTATACACTCACCCTGCTAGATGCCTTGGCCAGAAGGTGGATGACACCATATGTTTGGAGAACCGTGGCAAAGGCTTGCCTTCCTGGAGGAGAGTTCCTCCTATGGTTGGCAGAGTATGATAAGTTGGCTAGACTACAGTCAGTGGAAAACAAAACCTGTAATGATGCACAGCCCAGGACAGTGGGATCTGCAGCATTAAAAGGAGATGGAGAATACGAATCTAAGCTAGCCCAAGCAAGGTTGTCTAAAGAATCACTGAATCAGATTATGGCCACAGGTATCTTGGCATGGAAATCTTTGCCCCCTTCAGATGGAAAGTTATCCACTTTGAGTAATATCAAACAGGGACCTGATGAGAGATATGAAGACTTTGTGGCCAGATTGAAAACTGCTGTATAAAGAACTATTAAGAGTATTGAGCCAGCAGAGATAGTTCTTAAACAATTGGCTTATGAGAATGCCAATTCTACCTGTCAGGCATTGCTTAGACCTGTTAGAAGTAAAGGAAGTCTTTGGACTTACATACAGACCTGCCAGAAAGTAGGAACTTCCTTTATGCAGGGGGTTGCCTTAGCCTCAGCCTTGAGGGGAGAAACTGCTGCCCAAGTTATTCAGGGAATGAGAAAAAAAGATTAATCCTAATGGAAACTATTCTACAAATAAAAAGTGTTTCTCTTGTGGCCAAATGAGGCATTTTTGCTGGCAATGTCCTGCCAAGCAGGGACAACAAGTTGTGCCAATACAGACTAAAGCCAACCCTCCAAAGACACCTTGCCCCCGATGCCAGAAGGGGTGTCATTGGGTGAAAGACTGTAGATCTAAATTCCATAAGGATGGGACTACGCTTGCCCCCCAAGTACAAGGAAGTAATTTTTCCCAGTTTCAGGGAAACGGGCAGCAGGAGCAGCCCCAGCCCCAGACAACAATAGAGGCAGTCACGTTGAATCCCTTTATTCCCTTTGATCCATCTCAGAACTCCTCAGAGCAACCCCAGGTAGTGCAGGACTGGACCTCAGTTCCACCACCGCAACAATATCAACCCCTGACCCACCGGTTACTCTGATTTCAACAGGAGTGGCTGGCCCCCTGCCTGAAGGCATTGCAGGACTTGTGCTAGGGCGTAGCTTGCTTTCCCTTCAAGGAATTTCGGTGGTGCCTGGTGTAGTAGAGTCTGATTATACTGGGGAAATTAAAGTTTTGATCTCACCACCTGCTAAAACTGTGCAAATTAGTAAAGGTCAAAGAATAGCACAGCTTTTGCTTTTACCTTATTATCAGACAAGAACCTTGACTCCTCAAGCTAGGGGCCCCAGAGGATTTGGATCTAGTGATCTAGCCTTTTGGGTGCAGGAAATTACAGCTTCAAGGCCTTTGAAAGACCTTTTAATTCAAAGAAATAGAATGTCAGGGCTGTTATATACTGGAGCAGATGTTTCTTGCATTGCTGGAAAAGATTGTCCCTTGTCCTGGCCAACACGTTTGACCAATGCTGGCTTGGAAGGAATAGAGTCAGTGCCCTTGGTTGCTAAGAGCTCACAAATTTTGAGCTAGTCAGATGAGAAGGGGGCACAAGGCACCTTTCATCCATATGTGATTCCTTCACTACCTTTTTCTTTATGGGGAGAGATATATTATGTCAGGTAGGAATGCTTTTATACAGCCCAAATGGAAAGGTTACTAACCAAATGCTGCAAATGAGGTATAATCCTGACAAGGGGCTTGGTAAAGACCAGCAGGGAATTGTTTCTCCATTAGAAACAGTTTCTAACAAGAATAGAGAAGGTTTAGGATATTCAAATTTATCCTAGAGGCTGTTGCTCTTGCTGCCAACCCTATTACCTGGAAATCTGATGACTCGGTATTGGTGGAGCAATGGCCCTTAACAGCTGAAAAGCTGCAGGCAGCTGAGGATTTAGTTGTGGAACAACTGGCAGCCAGCCATATAGAGCCTTCTAATAGCCCCTGGAATACTCCTATTTTTGTCATTAAGAAGAAATCAGGAAAATGGAGATTGTTACAAGATTTGAGAGCTATAAACGCAACTATGGAAGACGTGGGGGCCCTTCAGCCGGGTCTCCCTTCCCCAGTAGCTGTGCCCTTTCAATATAATGTGATAGTTACAGATCTACAGGATTGTTTCTTTACCACCCCCCTGGCTGTTCAGGATTGTAAAAAGTTTGCTTTCAGTCTCCCTTCAGCTAATTTTAAACAGCCCTATAGAAAGTTTCAATGGAAGGTTTTGCCTCAAGGAATGAAAAATAGCCCTACTTTGTGTCAGAAATTTATATCAAGCTGTGCAGAATGTTAGAAGAAGGTATCATGATCTATATTTGATACATTATATGGATGATGTTTTGGCTGCCCATAAGGATAGAGCCTTGTTGCAACAAATCTTATCTGAGTTGATTGAGGCCTTGGAAAACTGGGGTTTGAAGATAGCTCCAGATAAGATACAAGTAAATCCTCCTTTTTCTTATTTAGGGAGGGTGTTAAATACCCATACTGTGAGTCATGCCCCTTTGCAGCTGCGGAGAGATCGTTTATTAAATTTAAATGATTTCCAGAAATTATTAGGGGATATTAATTGGATACACCCATATTTAAGACTGACTACTGCAGATTTAAAGCCTCTGTTTGATTGCTTAAAGGGCTACCCTGATCCCAGTTCTAAGAGAAAATTGACTAGTGAGATGGAGTCGGCTCCTGTTAAAATGGATGAGCCTTTGAATGATTAGTTAATTAGGATTAATATTACCAGAGGATGGGATTTAATTATCCTCACCATCGAACATACACCTACAGGGTGCTTGTGGCAAGAAGGCCCAATGGAATGGCTCCATCTACCAGTGACCCCAAGAAAAATATTTTTGTCTTATCCCAGCTTGGTGGCACAATTAATTATAAAAGGTAGAAAAAGAAGTGTGGAACTTTTTGGAAAGCAAGTAGCAAATATAGTGATTCCATTTAATAATGATCAACTGCAATTTCTTTTACAAAATAGTGATGATTGGCAAGTTGCCCTGATAGATTTCAGGGGTCAAATTTTGTTTCATTTCCCTTCAAGCCCCCTTTTGCATTTTTTGAACACACATTCTGTGATTTTTCCAAGGAAATTTTCTATTCAATCTTTGGAAGGGGCAATTTTAGTTTTCACAGATGGTTCCTCTAATGGTACAGCAGCCACAATTATTAATGGAAAATCCCATATTCAGGTAACTGAAGGACATCTGCCCAGAGAGCTGAGTTAAGAGCAGTTATTTGGGCTTTTCAACATTTGAGAGACCATACCTTCAGTCTTTTGACTGACTCTCGATATACTGTAGAGACTGGTTCCAAATAGGAAAAGGAGTACAACAAGGCTGTATATTGTCACCCTGCTTATTTAACGTATATGCAGAGCACATCATGAGAAACGCTAGACTGAAAAAACACAAGCTGGAATCAAGATTGCTGGGAGAAATATCAAGAACCTCAGATATGCAGATGACACCACCCTTTTGGCAGAAAGTGAAGAGGAGCTAAAAAGCCTCTTGATGAAAGTGAAAGAGGAGAGTGAAAAAGTTGGCTTAAAGCTCAACATTCAGAAAACGAAGATCATGGCATCCGGTCCCATCACTTCATTGGAAATAGATGGGGAAACAGTAGAAACAGTGTCAGACTTTATTTTGGGGGGCTCCAAAATCACTGCAGATGGTGATTGCAGCCATGAAATTAAAAGACGCTTACTCCTTGGAAGAAAAGATATGAGCAACCTAGATAGTATATTCAAAAGCAGAGACATTACTTTGCCAACTAAGTTCTGTCTAGTCAAGGCTATGGTTTTTCCTGTGGTCATGTATGAATGTGAGAGTTGGACTGTGAAGAAGGCTGAGCGCCAAAGAATTGATGCTTTTGAACTGTGGTGTTGGAGAAGACTCTTGAGAGTCCCTTGGACTGCAAGGAGATCCAACCAGTCCATTCTGAAGGAGATCAGCCCTGGGATTTCTTTGGAAGGAATGATGCTGAAGCTGAAGCTCCAGTACTTTGGACACCTCATGAGAAGAGTTGACTCATGGGAAAAGACTCTGATGCTGGGAGGGATTGGGTTGGGGGCAGGAGGAGAAGCGGATGACCCAGGATGAGATGGCTGGATGGCATCACGGCCTCGATGGACATGAGTCTGAGTGAACTCTGGGAGATGGTGATGGATAGGGAGGCCTGGCGTGCTGCGATTCATTGGGTCACAAAGAGTCGGACACGACTGAGCGACTGAACTGAACTGAACTGTTTCCTCATATTGAGACTGCTAATATTCCGGAAAATAAGACTACCAGCTTCTCCTCGTTATCTGATTTACAGTAGGAGATTAAGCATAGAGATAAGAAATATTTTGTGGGACATATTAGAGCCCATTCTGGCTTGCCCGGCCCTTTACATGAAGGAAATGCTTTCGCAGATGCATTAACTAAAGTAATTGCTTTAAACTTACATGAAAAGATTGACAAGGCCAAAAATTCTCACACAATTCACTATCAAAATGCAGCTGATTTAAGGTATGAATTTCATATCCCGAGAGAGGCAGCTAAACAAATAGTTAAGTTATATCCAAATTGTCCAACATCTAATCCATCTCTACCATTAGGAGTAAATCCCCGAAGCCTTAGGCCTGATGCTCTCTGGCAAATGGACGTAACTCATACCCGGCCTTTGGAAAACTGTCCTTTGTGCATGTTACCGTGGATACATTTTCTTATGCTATTACGGCCTCTGTTAGATCAGGTGAAGCAGCAAAAGATGTAACTCAGCACTTGTTTTAGTGCTTTTCCCAAATAGGACTCCCTGAACAGATACAAACAGATAATGCCCCAGCTTATACTTCTGCTTTTAGATTTTGTCAACAATTTTCTATAGTGCATTCAACAGGAATACCTTATAAGCCCCAAGGTCAAGCCATAGTAGAAAGGGTACACCAGACTTTTAAAAATCAGATAGCTAAATTAAGGCAGGGAGAATTTAAGTATTCCTCTCCACATCATGTTCTACACCATTCTTTGTTTGTAATTAATCATTTAAACGTGGACACACAGGGGCAGACTGCAATGATGAGACACTGGATTCCTGAAGGGGCTAAGGCTTGGCTCCTGGTCAAGTGGAAGGACCTTCTTACCAGAGAATGGAAAGGGCCAGATGTGCTGTTTAATTGCGGGAGCGGGTATGCTTGTGTGTTTCCACAGGATTCCACTTCTCCTGTTTGGATTCCTGACAGACTGATTCTACATGTCCAGTCCCATGAGATATCCAAGATCACAAAGACCAAGGTCACTGAGATCCCTGGAGTCCTGGAGTCCAGGACAGAGGGAAGATGGGGAGATCAGAAGCTCGTTGAGTCTGGACCTGAGGGAGCCAAGGAGAAGCTGAAGGGCGAGTGACCCTTCACCTGAGGCTTCACAGCTAGTACATTGCTTCAGGCACCTGGTGCTTCAGGAGAGACATGCTGATCGAGTCCAGCCATATTCTGCTCCATCTCATTGCCGTCATCGTACTCAAGCAACTACCTCCAGCACGGTGCCACCTTGTGGCCAGCTGAAACATCTCACTCAGCAGGCTGAAGAATTAATAGAAAGGGGGAGACATGAGGCCACTCCTATGGTAATGGTTGTGGCTACGCTTGCTGTGTTGGCTTGTCAGCCGAGGCCCTCCAGTGCAAAGAGTTCGTTGGGCTTATTTGCCTAATTCGCCTTCTTTTCAGCCTGTTGATTGGATGAACGAGTCCATTCGTGTTTTTGTTAATGATACTCATCTTTTGGGCGGGGCTTCCATCTATCCTAATAATGCTAAAGCAGTATTCAGCGCTCCCTTCAATTTTTCAGGCATGTGCGTTTATCCACCTATTTGCTTTGCCATGCCTTCCTCATTACAAGTATCAACATTGGTTTTGAACGGATGTGTTAGCACTTCCTTGAAAGGTATGCTTACTGATTCTCTGAGAAGCAATGTCAAGAGAGACTTTTGGCCCTTACAGCTGCTGATGCTGGGGGTGCAAGAAAAACTATATGATGCCATAGAACAGGCAGCCCCTCATTTAAAGGACTTTCCGAGCTGTACACTCCCTCCTCCGGATTCTGATGAACAAGGACAACAGGCCTGGGAAAGCATAAGCAGAATTCCGGGCTTTCCTCATTGGAAAGAATCTATTCCCATTGTTGCCACCAGACATTTTCTGACAAAATGAGGGTGCCGCTATCTTTCAGATCAACAGTTGAACTTGATTTTTGAAGAATCTTTCAAAGTGGAGAGTGAAAAAGTTGGCTTAAAGCTCAACATTCAGAAAACGAAGATCATGGCATCTGATCCCATCACTTCATTGGAAATAGATGGGGAAACAGTGGAAACAGTGTCAGACTTTATATCTTTGGGCTCTAAAATCACTACAGATGGTGACTGCAGCCATGAAATTAAAAGATGCTTACTCCTTGGAAGAAAAGTTATGACCAACCTAGATAGCATATTCAAAAGCAGAGACATTACTTTGCCAGCTAAGGTCCATCTAGTCAAGGCTATGGTTTTTCCAGTGGTCATGTATGGATGTGAGAGTTGGACTATGAAGAAAGCTGAGTGCCAAAGAATTGATGCTTTTGACCTGTGGTGTTGGAGAAGACTCTTGAGAGTCCCTTGCACTGCAAGGAGATCCAACCAGTCCATTCTGAAGGAGATCAACCCTGGGATTTCTTTGGAGGGAATGATGCTAAAGCTGAAACTCCAATACTTTGGTCACCTCATGCGAAGAGTTGACTCATGGGGAAAGACTCTGATGCTGGGAGGGATTAGGGGCAGGAGGAGAAGGGGATGACAGAGAATGAGATGGCTGGATGGCATCACTCACTCGATGGATGTGCATTTGCGTAAACTCTTGGAGTTGGTGATGGACAGTGAGGCCTGGCATGCTGTGATTCCTGGGTTCGCAAAGAGTCGGACACAACTGAACGACTGAACTGAACTGAACTGATAGATCCACATGGAATGATTCATTCATCCCTTATCCTTTAGCAGTTACTAGGTGGCATATTAATGGATGGGTTCCTCCTTTAGTGAGTTTAGATGGAACAGGTCCCGTGCAGCCTGAATGATGGAGAGCACTGGCTGCTATGGCACCTGTGACTTTACATAGACCTTTAAATGAACAAAGATATATTGTACGGGCCTGCGTACATTCTCCCTATGCCTTTCTGTTGGCCAAAAATCGGAGTGATTTGGGAGTTTCTGAAGGAGAAACTGTTTATAATGTTGAATGTGTGAATTGTTTTATATCAAATTGTGTTGATGGGATGATTATAGTAATTATAAGGCTGTGATGATTATAAAGCAGCCAGCATATTTGATGGTTCCTGTAAAACTAGAGGGACAATGGCTTGATGATTATGCATTGAAAGTTTTGTATGAACTTAATGGCTTAATTTCTCAACCTAAGAGATTCACTGAAGCTCTGATTGTGGGAATAACTGCCTTGACTGCCATAATCGCTTCAGTTATGGTTTCTCCTATTGCCCTGTCAATGTCGATCAGCTGTCCAAAAATGTCTCTGTAGCTCTTACTACACAGGAAATTATAGATAGGAAAATAGAATATAATGTCAATGCTTTAGAAGAAGCAGTCCTGCTTTAGGGCAAGAAATTACAAATTTAAAAATTAAGTTGTCTTTAAGGTCCCATGCTGAATTTAAATGGATGTGTGTTACCCCTCTACAAGTGAATGATTCTGTACATTCTTGGGAATGCATTAGGAATCATATTTGAGGCGTCTGGAATCATTCAGCTTTTAGTATTGATATTTCTAAGTTACATCAGGATATTCAGAGTATGAATCAGGTGGAGTCTGACTTTTCCTCTCAATGGCTTTCGAATTCCCTTTTTAGAAATCTGAAGGGGTATCTTTCCCAAGGATCCTTTTTTACAATAATGATTAATGTGGCCATGTGCCTATGCCTCTGGATTCTGATTTGTGTATTAGCCCTGTGCCTTTTCAGAATACTCAACCAAAGAGTTTCTGCTTTATCTACTGAGTTTCATATTTATGCTCTAAAAAATAAGAAAGAGGGAGATGTCGGGAGCCATGTTAGGCATTACTGACAAAATGGAGGCACAGCCCCCAACCCCCTCTCCTTGTCCCACAGGCACAGACCCAGGATGAAGGAGTTAGGTCTTGTGATTCTGACTTGTTTTCTCCTTTCTCTGGTTGAGTTGGCTGGAAAGAATGTTAAGGTGCTTATTGTTCTTGAGAGAAACATGAGAAGGCACAAAGCCTTCTGCAGTTGTGCTCAGAAAATAATCCATAAAGTAACCATTGGCATTTGTTCAAGGATCTTTACAAAGAACCTTCCAGGATGAGCACCTAGGCCTCAGCTTGAGGCCATGGGAAGGACTGTTATCTGAGACCTGTTTGTGAGGGAAATATTTATGGCAAAAGAAGTTTGCTCAATTTAGGGTCTAGGAATAATTAAGAAATGCTAGAAGCCTTTTTTTTTTTTTTTTGGTGGCTACAGCCAGTGCACTAAGTGCGGCCGAGAGGAGCTACCCCACGTCCAAGGTCAGGGGCAGCGGCTGAGAAGAGCCACCCCGCATCCGAGGCCAGGGGTGGTGGCTGCGTGGCCACAGGAGGGACTAGAGGAGCCACACCACACTGAAGGTCAGGAAGGGTGGTGGTGAGGAGATACCCCTCATCCAAGGTAAGGAGCCGCTGCTGCACTTTACTGGAGCAGCCATGAAGAGATACCCCACGCCCAAGGTAAGAGAAACCCAAGTAAGATGGTAGATGTTGCAAGAGGGCATCAGAGGGCAGACAAACTGAAACCATACTCACAGAAAACTAAGCAATCTAATCACACTAGGACCACAGCCTTGTCTAACTCAATGAAACTAAGCCATGCCAGCGGGGCAACCCAAGACGGGTGGGTCATGGTGGAGAAGTCTGACAGAATGTGGTCCACTGGAGAAGGGAATGGCAAACCACTTCAGTATTCTTGCCTTGAGAACCCCATGAACAGTATGAAAAGGCAAAATGATAGGATACTGAAAGAGGAACTCCCCAGGTCAGTAGGTGCCCAATATGCTACTGGAGATCAGTGGAGAAATAACTCCAGAAAGAATGAATGGATGGAGCCAAAGCAAACACAATACCCAGCTGTGGATGTGACTGATGATAGAAGCAAGGTCTGATGCTGTAAAGAGCAATATTGCATAGAAACCTGGAATGTCAGGTCCATGAATCAAGGCAAATTGGAAGTGGTCAAACAAGAGATGGCAAGAGTGAACGTCGACATTCTAGGAATCAGCAAACTAAAATGGACTGGAATGGGTGAATTTAACTCAGATGACCATTATATCTACTACTGCAGGCAGGAACACCTCAGAAGAAATGGAGTAGCCATCATGGTCAACAAAAGAGTCCAAAATGCAGTACTTGGATGTAATATCAAAAATGACAGAATGATCTCTGTTCGTCTCCAAGGCAAACCATTCAATATCACAGTAATCCAAGTCTATGCCCCAAACAGTAACATTGAAGAACCTGAAGTTCAACGGTTCTATGAAGACCTACAAGACCTTTTAGAACTAACACCCAAAAAAGATGTCCTTTTCATTATAGGGGACTGGAATGCAAAAGTAGGAAGTCAAGAAACACCTGGAGTAACAGAAAAATTTGGCCTTGGAATGTGGAATGAAGCAGGGCAAAGACTAATAGAGTTTTGCCAAGAAAATGCACTGGTCATAGCAAACACCCTCTTCCAACAACACAAGAGAAGACTCTACACATGGACATCACCAGATGGTCAACACCAAAATCAGATTGATTATATTCTTTGCAGCCAAAGATGGAGAAGTTCTATACAGTCAACAAAAACAAGACCAGGAGCTGACTGTGGCTCAGATCATGAACTCCTTATTGCCAAATTCAGACTTAAACTGAAGAAAGTAGGGAAAACCGCTAGACCATTCAGGTATGACCTAAATCAAATCCCTTATGATTATACAGGGGAAGTGAGAAATAGACTTCAGGGCCTAAATCTGATAGATAGAGTGTCTGATGAACTATGGAATGAAGTTCGTGACATTGTACAGGAGACAGGGATCAAGACCATCCCCATGTAAAAGAAATGTGAAAAAGCAAAATGGCTGTCTGGGGAGGCCTTACAAATAGCTGCGAAAAGAAGAGAAGTGAAAAGCAAAGGAGAAAAGGAAAGATATAAGCATCTGAATGCAGAGTTCCAAAGAATAGCAAGAAGAGATAAGAAAGCCTTCTTCAGTGATCAATGCAAAAAAATAGAGGAAAACAACAGAATGGGAACGGCTAGAGATCTCTTTAAGAAAATTAGAGATACCAAGGGAACATTTCATGCAAAGATGGGCTCAATAAAGGACAGAAATGGTATGGACCTAACAAAAGCAGAAGATATTAAGAAGAGGTGGTAAGAATACACAGAGGAACTGTACAAAAAATATCTTCATGACCCAGATAATCATGATGGTGTGATCACTCATCTAGAGCCAGACATCCTGGAATGTGAAGTCAAGTGGACCTTAGAAAGCATCACTACAAACAAAGCTAGTGGAGGTGATGGCATTCCAGTTGAACTATTTCAAATCCTGAAAGATGATGCTGTGAAGGTGCTGCACTCAACATGCCAGCAAATTTGGAATACTCAGTAGTGGCCAAAGGACTGGAAAAGGTCAGTTTTCATTCCAATCCCAAAGAAAAGCAATGCCAAAGAATGCTCAAACTACCGCACAATTGCACTCATCTCACATGCTAGTAAAGTAATGCTCAAAATGCTCCAAGCCAGGCTTCAGCAATATGCAAACCGTGAACTTCCTGATGTTCAAGCTAGTTTTAGAAAAGGCAGAGGAACCAGAGATCAAATTGCCAACATCCGCTGGATCATGGAAAGAGCAAGAGAGTTCCAGAAAAACATCTATTTCTGCTTTATTGACTATGCCAAAGCCTTTGACTGTGTGGATCACAATCAACTGTGGAAAATTCTGAGAGATGGGAATACCAAACCACCTGACCTGCCTCTTGAGAAATCTGTATGCAGGTCAGGAAGCAACAGTTAGAACTGGACATGGAACAACAGACTAGTTCCAAATAGGAAAAGGAGTAAGTCAAGGCTGTATATTGTCACCTTGCTTATTTAACTTCTATGCAGAGTACATCATGAGAAATGCTGGACTGGATGAAGCATAAGCTGGAATAAAGATTGCCCAGAGAAATATCAATAACCTCAGATATGCAGATGACACCACCCTTATGGCAGAAAGTGAAGAGGAACTAAAAAGCCTCTTGATGAAAGTGTAAGAGGAGAGTGAAAATGTTGGCTTAAAGCTCAACATTCAGAAAACAAAGATCATGGCATCTGGTCCCATCACTTCATGGGAAATAGATGAGGAAACAGTGGAAACAGTGTCAGACTTTATTTTTGGGGCTCCAGAATCACTGCAGATGGTGATTGCAGCCATGAAATTAAAAGACACTTACTCCTTGGAAGAAAACTTATCAATCTAGACAGCATATTCAAAAGCAGAGACATTACTTTGCCGACTAAGGTCCAACTAGTCAAGGCTATGGTTTTTCCAGTAGTCATGTATGGATGTGAGAGTTGGACTGTGAAGAAGGCTGAGCGCCAAAGAATTGATGCTTTTGAACTGTGGTGTTGGAGAAGACTCTTGAGAGTCCCTTGGACTGCAAGGAGCTCCAACCAGTCCATTCTGAATGAGATCAGCCCTGGGATTTCTTTGGAATGAATGATGCTAAAGCTGAAACTCCAGTACTTTGGCCACCTCATGCGCAGAGTTGACTCATTGGAAAAGACTTTGATGCTGGGAGGGATTGGGGGCAGGAGGAGAAGGGGATGACAGAGGATGAGATGGCTGGATGGCATCATGGACTCGATGGACGTGAGTCTGAGTGAACTCTGGGAGTTGGTGATGGACAGGGAGGCCTGGTGTGCTGCGATTCCTGGGGTCGCAAAGCTTTGGACAGGACTGAGTTGCTGAACTGAACTGTAGTCTTGAGAATCGGAGAAGGCAATGGCACCCCACTCCAGTACTCTTGCCTAGAAAACCCCATGAACAGAGGAGCCTGGTGGGCTGCAGTCCATGGAGTCGCTAAGAGTTGGACACGACTGAGCGACTTCCCTTTCACTTTTCACTTTTCTGCATTGGAGAAGGAAATGGCAACCCACTCCAGTGTTCTTGCCTGGAGAATCCCAGGGATGGTGGAGCCTGGTGGTCTGCCGTCTGTGGGGTCACACAGAGTCGGACACGACTGAAGCGACTTAGCAGCAGCAGCAGCAGTCTTGAGAATAGCAAGGAGAGATAAGAAAGATAAGAGAGATAAGAAAGCCTTCCTCACTGATCAATGCAAAGAAACAGAGGAAAACAATAGAATGGGAAAGACTAGAGATCTCTTCAAGAAAATTGGAGATACCAAGGGAACATTTCATGTAATGATGGGCTCAATAAAGGACAGAAATTGTATGGACCTAACAGAAGCAAATATATTAAGAGGTGGCAACAATACACAGAAAAGCTATACAAAAAAGATCTTCATGACCCAAATAACCACAACAGCAGCAGCAGCATAATAAATGGGCTTTCTCAGTGGCTCAGATTGTAAAAAATCTGCCTGCCATCACAGGAGACACAGCAGACGTGGGTTCAGTCCTTGAATTAGAGAGGTCCCCTGCAGAAGGAAATAGGAACCCACTTCAGTATTCTTGCCTGGGGAATCCCATGGACAGAGGAGCCTGGCAGGCTACAGTCCACAGGGTCACAAAGAGTTGGACCCGACTGAGTGACTAACACTTTCACTTTAAACATAATAAATTATTAAGGGAAACAGTCATGAACAAAACTTCACTTTATTGAAAATAGGCTGAGGTAATTTCTCCAGACACAGAAAGAATCCCTGAGTTCCGTAATAGCAGATGGTATTCTTCTTGCAATATCATTTGCAAGAACGAGGTCACAAGGCTGAGTCTAATTATCCACAAACTAGAATAAGATGAAAAATGTCCTGTTTGTGGAGATTTCTTCAAGTACTTGAATATTTCAGTGTAGAAATACTATCAGTTAGCACCAGGCGAAAGTGGCGAAATAAATTGTTCCTGTTTTTTTTTTTTTTTTTTTTAATAGATGCTGTGTAGGATTTCGTCAAATGTGATAAAGCCCATGAGATGATACATCTACTGTGTCATCATAACCGGAAAACAGACTCAGGATTCATGGGGTCTGATCTCCTGGATCTAAAGTGAAAAGCAGGAGAAAGGCAAACAGGGCACGTGTCAAGGGCTTCCTGGGAGCACCATCTCTTGCAGAAAAGAAAGGCCTTGGTCCAGGGGGCTGAGGAACTCCTGTCACTTTCCTGGGGTGGCCCCTGCCCTGCTCCCCTCCAGCCCCGCCCTCACTGAGGGGTTCCTGTGTCCTCCACCCCTGCCCCCACCTCAGGCCCAGAAGCTTCTTGTCACCTCCTCCTTCCTTCCTGCATCACAGAGTCACCCCAGGCCCTGACACCCCCTGCTCAGGCTCAGGACTGGAGCCAGTAAGGAATCAATCTGCTCCCTTTACTCAGGCCCAGATCCTCCCCGAGGGGGGCCTAAAGGACCAGGGAGCAGGTCCCTGGAGGAGGGGCCTTGCTTTCTGACAGCCTTGGGGGCTGCAGGCAAACCTCCTTCCTTTGCACCCCTCCAGCCTCTGAGCAGCACACACAGCTCTCAGGACCAGGGTCCCTGCCACCCATCTCTTCCTGGTCCCCCCAGCTGGGCACCTCCACCCCAGCTCAGGCCCACCATCCCCAGGCACCTCTGCTCAAGGCAGGGCCGCTCAGTGATAGAGGCTCTGGGTCCCCAGGAAGCTGGGGACATGCAGGCCACAGGCTGAGTCAGAACTGCTGCTGCTCCAGGAGCACAGGCCTGGCCTCAGCCCTTCCCACAGTCTCTGCTGTGGGGCTCCTGCCTTGCCTGCTTGACCCAGGCCACTTCCTGTGAGAACAGGCCTTTGGAGTTGGGTCTGCAGTTCTTGCTCTCAGGTGATATGGGGTCTTATCCACCTGCTCATTTCCAGGGTGAGGAGGTTCAGTGAGGGGCAGGGGTTAACTGGGATTCACCTTCCCCGGCCTCACACCAGGCCCTGTGCCCCTGCCTTCTCTCTGAATTCTGCCCTCCATACCTGTTCCTGGAAAGGACTCAGCCCAGGAAGACAGTTATGATGAAACTGGTGAGGACCACATGGAGGATCCAGGTGATGTGCTTGATGGCTGTGGCCGTGGCGTTTACTCAGGGGAGCTGCAGTTGGTGATGTTGTAAGGAAAGTAAGAGTGAAGCCCTTGTCCCGACACCTAAACTAAGCAGATGCCTTCTCAGCCCCCTGGACCCAGGTACCCTACTATGGAGTCACTAGTGCATAATTTCTTTACAATGCTGTGTTGGTTTCTGTTGTCAGACAATGCAAATCAGCCATAATTAGATACATATATCCCCTCCATCCTGAACCTTCTTTCCCGCTCCCATCCCACCCCTCTAGGTCATCACAGAGCGCCAGGCTGGGCTCCCTGTGTTATATAGCGTCTTCCCGCTGGTTAGCTATTTTCCGCACCATAGTATGTATACATGTCACTGCTACCATCTCAATTTGTCCTACCCTGTCCTTCCCTGCTATGTTCACAAGTCTGTTTCGTGTCATGCAGTCACTTGAACCAACTGTATGGCAGCCCCTGCAACACGTCCTGAGGTGAGATGGAGGAAGGGAGGAGCCCCATCTCCACAGAACTCAGACAGTGAATGGGCAAGCAAGGTCCCCACATAGCCCCTCAGTCCTGCGTGACATCAGATGAGGTGACATGAGGATGGGAACAGATTAAGTCCTCTCAGGAGCTGATGTTTGAGGTGGTATCAACAGATTTCCAGAACTAGAAGAGCTGATATTTTTTAAAAGGGTGTAGACAGGGTCAATAAGAAGGAAATCTCTAGAATCGGAGTGGTGACCTCATGTTAGGGGTCAGCAAGAATCCATGTACAATGGTTCAAAGCCCTGTGCTATGAGGGAGAGATGTCAGGAGGTGGAAGAGGAAAGAGGATCACGGAGCATCCCCAGCGCCATTGATCTCCCAGGAACTACTCACCTTGAATAGGTCACTTTCACACACACACACACACACACACACACACACACACACACAGAGGGGTGGGTCCATGTCCCTTTGAGTGGACTACCACTTCTTTCCTCTAGTCTCACTTACCTGTGGTTGTCGACATTTCCTCCCAGTGCACCAAGAAATCCCAAAGACAGGCCTGACAGTCTCCCATGGAGACCTTCTTGAAGAAGTTGCTCACAGCCCTGTCCTTCTCCCACTTCTCTCTCATCCGTCTCCCTCCAGAATGAACCACTGTCCAGTGTCCATTCTCCAAATCAAAGAGGAGGCACATTTGTCCACTGAAGCCAAACTGCCAGGATCCACTGATGTGTCCATCCTCTTCACATCGACATGTCATCCTGCCCTGCAAGGTGAGAGGGTCTGCCCCCCGCCGTGGGAAAGAGCTCAGCCTCTGGGCTTGACAGCTTCTTTTTCCCACCTGGGTCCACCTCCCCTGAGCCCAGCTAATCTGGCCCTGTTCTCTCTTCTAAGGCCTGCTCCTTCCACTGGACTACTAGGGAAGGACCAATATCCTCCATTTTATTTTTCCCCGAAAACAATGAATGAGTTTAAGCCCCCAGCCTGCTCCTTCTGCACCTGGACTTGCTAACTCACCTGTGACTGTGTGATTCTCCGACGTAACATCAGGCAGCTGCTCCCTGAGCAAGTCCGCATTGTCTCTGAGTGTTTCAGTCTGTGTTTCCCAGGCCTTTGTCGTTTTCACTTCCTCCCCCAATGGACTTGTGAATTGGATCTTAGCATGACCACAGTCACAGGAGAGAAAAACATTTCCGTCCACCTGCCTTTGAACCACACACCATGGTTGTTCAGGTCTGGGCTGAGAATCAATGGTAAAGTTATAGCAAAGAGAGTGAGCATCTGTGAAGGCAAAAGGCAGGTGAGGGCAGGGTTGGCAGAAAAAGGCCCAAAGGCCTCCTCCCCTCAGTTATGTGAGAGCAGAGTGAAGGTGCAGGGCTGGCCTGGCAGAGCAAGCATGGTCCCTCCTGCTCCATCCCCAACACTCCATAGAGCCAGTGCCCCTCCCTTCCTTGTGAAGGAGAAGTCCCCTGCTGGACAGAAATTGCACACCCTGGATGTGTGCCCTTGCCCACCAGGTCAGTACCCAGGATCGGCCAACACACAGCCTTTCTGGATACATGCCAGATGGCTCTGCAGGAAAAGCCTAGATGGAAGAGGACTTTCAGAACCGAACCCAGTGTCCTGCCAGAGATGGAGAGCATGTGGGGGCTGCTTCTGAGGAGCATTTCATTTATAGAATGGAGCCCCTTTTCAGAATGCATCCCCAGAGAAGGAAGCCACGTTCCAGTGAGGAGTGCCCTTTCATCACCACAGTAAGCAGAGGTCCTTTCCTTCTTTCCCAATGAGCCGCATGACCGTGGACTCAGGTAAGTGAACCTGAAGGAGCAGAAATGACTCCCACATTCATGTTGGACCTAGCATGTTACTAGCATTATGCACAGGGACTGCAGTATCGTCATGGCCTCCCTGTTTCTGAAGTGAGGCTCGGGGCTCCAGGCAGTCAGTGGACAGCTGTGCCAGGCCCTGCTAACAGTGCTTATCCCTGGGCCCACAGATCCACACCACACTCATTTCACATGGCCTGGATTTCTGACATGAATGGACAATCTTTGTAGTTAGTAAAACACCATTGGATGAGGGCTACCATAGTAGGGATTTCCACATTCATACTTCTGACCTGACTCTGTATCTCACAGTAGTATCCGTTCATTTCAGTCACTTAGTCATGTCTGACTCTTTGCAACCCCATGGACCGCAGCACGCCAAGCCTCCCTGTCTATCACCAACTCCTAGAGTTTACACAAACTCATCTCCATTGAGTCGGTGATGCCATCCAACCATCTCATCCTCTGTTGCCCCCTTCTCCTCCTGCCTTCAACCTTTCCCAGCATCAGGGTCTTTTCCAAGCTGAACCAGTCCCAAAGAAATAGAAACCACTGTTTACTGTTATGCAAGCCATTTAGTTTGGGGCATAATTTGTTTTATAACAATATATAACTATTATAATTTCTCAACAAGACCTGGAACTGGGCCTCTTCTCCAGATTGAAGGCCCAGCACAAGCCATCACAGCAAATGTTCATCAGGACAGCTGATGGGCTGGGCTATTTGGTAACCCCTTTCAGGTACGTGCCCATCTCAAACGGGTAGATGTCCATTTAGAGGGTTTGGCACAAAGTCATGATCATGTGGGATCTCTTAGTTGCAGGATGCTGCCTTCTTAGATGTTCAAGTAGGATCTGGTTCCCCAACCAGGGATTGAACCTGGGCCCCTGCATTGGGAATGCTGGACCTTTAGCAACTGGATCGCCAGGGAAGTCCAGAGAACTCTTCCTTAACTAGACTTTCAGGGGCTATCCATTGATCCATTGTTTTCGTTGTTCCCCACACAATGAGATCCCATGGGGAACAAGACTCTGGAGAGGGGTTGTCTGTACTCTTAACTTGAAGCTGTCATCAATGACACAGCTCCTAGCAGCCTGGTGTTTGTGGATGACATCCCTTCTGACCAGGTAGCTAATCCCACAGGCAATGTCAACAGACCTGTGGACCAGGTCTTGTTGAGAAATTCCCTGTGGCCTCTACTAACTTGTGCTGCCATAAAAACAATTTAAGATTCTCCCAATTCATGTAAGGCAATCCACCATGGCCTTTCTCCTTCTATATACACATGGGTATCAGGAAGATTTCTGTAATGAAGCCTTCATAGCTTACAACTTTCAGTGAGCATCACTGCCACCTGAATTTCAGAAGCTTGATTTTTTTTTTTAACACAGAACAAGAAATTTTTATTATCTTGAATGCTGGTGCATAACCAAAAACAGGATTAATTAGAGGAGGAGACAGAGGGAAACTTCAAATACTGAGGTGGATTTCTGGGAAGATTTAAAACTTTTAAGGGTTGTTCATAATGTCTTTTTTTAGATGCAGGGCTTTCCTTTTACTGGACAATTTTCACTTAACATTTCTTACATTATGAAATTCAACCAGTCTTTTGCCTGTAAAGTTAAATGAAAAAAGAGAGCAAGAGATACAGAAAATTCCCTAGTATATACTGATGTTTGAAAGAGTTTGTATTCTTTGTACCTTCATGTACATTTTACAGTCTAAATTTGAAACTTTATTAAGGACGTCTTAACTTTTGCCTTTTAAAAATGTTCAAGGCAACTAATTTTGTTGAATTAAAGATTACAGTAGCTTTAAAAATGGTCAAGATAAACATACAAACAAAATCTCAGTTGTTCTTGGAAACACGTTTTAAGATATAGCACATGACACATACCTCTTTGGGGACTAGATTATCCTTTGAGATCCTGAGGAATACTGGGTGGAAGATTTATTTTACACCAAAATTTAGCCTTTGATAACCACAGCTTGGATAGATCACAAAGTTGAATCTTTAAAGTTTTCTTAATATGCTTTCAGTCCAAATAACTCAAAACTTATGTCCTAAGGTGGATAAATTGGTCATTTTTTCCTCATATAATTATCACCAGTGGGCTCTTGACTGGCAGTCTATCTTGGTCGTAACTTGCAAAGCCATTCTTTACAGTGAAACATGAAAGATTATCTTCCCCAATAAGAGGAAATTAATCTGAATAAACAACAAAGTCAAAGCCATAAGTGTCTCTGGACATTCTTGAAAACAGGTTTCGACAGTACTAAGATACTTTGCTTTAACAATTTTTCTCCTTTTTCACAACTGTGCAGTCACTACCTTTTTCTACTCTGGTTTTTTTTTTTTTTTTTTTTTTTTGAAGTTGAGTGGGGAGTGGAGTTGGAGGGAGGATCAAGCTTTTCATTGGCACAGAACTATTTGGAATGAACCCCAAAGACAGTGGAATGCTGGGTCTCTCCTCAAGCAGCTTCCTCCTCTCTTAACAGCATTCAACTACTCTCTATCAATGATCTCATCACAGCCGAGTTCTTCAGTCAGACGACTGACAACCATAAGTGAAAACTCTCTGATAAAAGCCAACTGATCAAGCAGGGCCTTCTCAGGATGCATCTGAAACCAGAGCTGCTTCTCTGGCTCTGGAGGTTCTCAGGAACATCCTGGTGGCTTCATCAAGGGCCGCTGATACTCTGTAGCCCTCAGCGCTGAGCGGCTCCTCTTGCAGAGAGTCATAGTCATCCTCCCAGTCATCGAATTCCTAGCCCTCGCCCTTGCTCTCTCTCTCGAATTCAGGGCCTGCGATCTGGCCTGGCTGCTCCTCAGGGCTGGGGCGGGGCCATTGGCTGGGCCGCCTCCTCCTCCGTGGGGCCTTCCTCCTCCAGCTGTGGCTGGGCACCGGCCGCGCGGGAGGGGTTCTGGGATAGCTCCGGGCTCCCGCCACCTACCTTGATATGCGGAAGGTGACTCTCACTAGGCATCACATCCATCTGCAGGTCATTGCTCTCTTCATAGAGCTCCGACACCTCGTTCATTTCAGACATAGTGTAAGCAGCTCAAGTTGTTCATTTTCCACCCAGAAGCTTGCTCTTTAACTGTTTCTCTTTATTTGGATATTTTTCATCTACTAAACCCTCATGAAAAATACACCCCAAAGTACATCTTTTAGAGTTATCCTCTCCCTGGATACGTGAACCATGAACTTCCAGATGTTCAAGCTGGTTTTAGAAAAGGCAGAGGAGCCAGAGATCAAATTCCCAACATCAGCTGGATCATCAAAAAAGCAAGGGAGTTCCAGAAAAACATGTATTTCTGCTTTATTGACTATGCCAAAGCCTTTGACTGTGTGGATCACAATAAACTGTGGAAAATTCTGAAAGAGATGGGAATACCAGACCACCTGACCTGCCTCTTAAGAAACCTGTATGCAGGGCAGGAAACAACAGTTAGAACTGGACATGAAACAACAATCTTGTTCCAAATAGGAAAAGTCCGTCAAGGCTGTATATTGTCACCCTGCTTATTTAACTTATATGCAGAGTACATCATGAGAAACGCTGGGCTGGAAGAAGCATAAGTTGGAATCAAGATTGCCAGGAGAAATATCAATCACCTCAGATATGCAGATGACACCACCCTTATGGCAGAAGTGAAGAGGAGCTAAAAAGCCTCTTGATGAAAGTGAAAAAGGAGAGCAAAAAAGTTGGCTTAAAGTTCAACATTCAGAAAATGAAGATCATGGCATCTGGTCTCATCACTTCATGGCAAATAGATGGGGAAACAGTGGAAACAGTGGCTGACTTTATTTTTCTGGGCTCCAAAATCACTGCAGATGGTGACTGCAGCCATGAAATTCAAAGACACTTACTCCTAAGGAAAGTTATGACCAACCTAGACAGCAAAAGCAGAGACATTACTTTGTCAGTAAAGGTCCATATAGTCTAAGGCTATGGTTTTTCCAGTAGTCATGTATGGATGTGAGAGTTGGACTATAAAGAAAGCTGAGCGCTGAAGAATTGCTGCTTTTGAACTGTGGTGAAGACTCTTGAGAATCCTTTGGACTGCAAGGAGATCCAACCAGTCCATCCTAAAGGAGACGAGTCTTGGGTGTTCACTGGAAGGACTGATGTTGAAGCTGAAACTCCAATCCTTTGACCACCTGATGCAAAGAGCTGACTCATTGGAAAAGACCCTGATGCTGGGAAAGAATGAAGGTGGGAGGAGTAGGGGATGACAGAGGATGAGATGGTTGGATGGTATCACTGACTCAATGGACATGGGTTTGTATGGACTCTAGGAATTGGTGATGGACAGGGAGGCCTGGCATGCTTGGGTTCATGGGGTCACAAAGAGTCGGACATGACTGAGCGACTGAACTGATAAAAACTGATCTCTCTGGATATCTCAATATCCTTCACCGTAGCTTTTGTCTCCAAAAAGTGACACTTTTCGACTCCCACTCCTCTATCCCAAGGGTAAAATAACTGGACATAGAAATTGCACTGTTGGGTGTGCTACCTCTCAGATACTGAGTCATCTGCACATGTCTGAGACAGCCCTTGGGAACTACTGGGCACTGATGCTGCCATCCAGTTCCATCATTTTCATACTATCAAGGTGAAAACAGCTAATATTTCAAAATATTACTGCAGAGTAAACACTTGCACTGATATAAAACAAACATGTAGAAGGGGTTGGAGCTGCGAACAGGATCATAAATAGTTCTGCTAGCGATTCTGTACAAAACTGAAGTCTTCTTCAAATTTTTTGTGGCACATTTTTTGTCATTTCAACATTAAGACTGTAAAGCATTGTGAAGACTACTGTCAAGTGGATCTGCATTGGAAGATTAGAAGATTCTTATAACCTCAGAATCTACTTTGCCAGAACAGGAAAACTCAGTCTGAAACACAGATACAATGCGTGGCCACTTCCCCCAAGTAGAAACGTTGAAGAGGGAATTCCCACAAAATTGTTTACTTGGAAACCTGCTTTATGTTCAAACTCTGCAAGCCAAGTGAAGGGCAGGGAATTTGTCTCGCTGAGTATTAACAGATTAAAGGATTAGTGTTAATCGCTCAGTCCTGTCTGACTCTGTGACCACATGGACTGTAGCCGGCCAGGCTCCTCTGTCTATGGGATTCTCAGGCAAGAAGACTGGGGTAGGTTGCCATTCCCTTCTCCAGGGGATCCTCCCAACTCAGGAATCGAACCTGGGCCTCCTGCATCGCAGGCAGATTCTTTACCGGAATAAGGTCATTTCTCACATAATGACGTTATGCATCAAAACCCAAGAGGCAACACACCCGGTTTTCGCTCAGGTAGAGGCTCGCGCTGACCTCCCTCCCCCTGCCCCTTCCCCCAACCACCTCCCCAGACCCCGGCTGCTGGTGGCAGGGTGTGGGGAGTTGGAGGGGCGGACGCGGTGCGGGGCGTCGCGGGGCTGGCGCGAGCGCAGCAGAGCCAGCAACAGCAGCACTGGCGGCAGAGGCAGCCCGCAGGATGCGCGGCCCCGGGAGAAGGCCGCGCAGATCCGTCCAGATCGGGACCGCGCCTCCGCCGCCCAGGAGAATCTGGGCCGCGGGCAGTCGCCACCGCTACCCTGAGCCCTTCAAAGACCCGTACATTGTCTGGGCCGCGGGCAGTCGCCACCGCTGCCCTGAGCCCTTCAAAGACCCGTACATTGGCCGCGGCCCAGCTCCTCTTGTCCTAGCACGTGGCAGCCAGCCCCAGCCCTTCACAGACCTGAGCGCGGCCGCCACTTCCGCGCTCTCAAGCTCGGCCCTGCCTTCTCTGCAGCCCCGAGCATTCTGCAGGTGAAATTTATCACACAGCGCTGGTCTTTCAAGGACAGATCTGAAGGGTTTGTGTGAGCAGATGGGGTGGGGGGAGGGCGTGCTTTTCGAGGAGATATCTAGGTCTCTTTTCCTGCGGACGGCCACCTGTCCCAAACCCCCTGGTTCCAGGGCTCCCACTTGGCAAGGGCAGGCCGAGGTCTTGAGGGCAGCATTTCCTGCTGCTTTCTTGCCACCTTTTCTACCAACTTCTCCTCGGAAACTCCCGGCACCACTATTTCACCAAATTCACCTCTTTTCTGGCCCAGAGGGTGGGTAACCAGCCCAGGGAAGCCCCCCACCCCAGGAGCAAAGGGGCCAGGGGAAGGGACAGAGGAGGGCGAGGGTCACACAGCACAAAGTTTCCCTAACCCCCTAGTATACTCCCATCCCCTTCCCGGGTTAAGTCATTCCCTCCACCCCCTCCACCCACAACCGAGAAGGTTCATCCCTGAACTCACTGACTGGCATCACGCTGAACAGGTAAAACAGAAGTAGAAACAAAAAGCAAAGATGGGGCTTGGAACCCCCCCATCTAGGCCATTGTCACCCCATCCCAATTCCACAGGAATGCGAGGTTGCCTGTCCGAAGTGGGGATTATCTGAGACCTAGCTGGCTCTGGTTGCTTTCTTTTCTGCCTGCTCCTTTCCAGCTGCATCCCTCTGGGGCCCACCCCTTGTGCTGGGTCAAACCAGCTTGGCCAGGCTTGTCCTAAAAGACCCGCTGGCTCCTGATTGCCAGTTGCTGTGCCCCAGCCCTTCCCTCCAGAATCATGGGCTCATAGCTAGAATCTTTGCAGTCAGATAGCATTCACTCAAGATACCTCCACAGTGCAACAGAACCAGAATTTCTAATTTCAGAAGGCAGAACGGCCACCACATATCATAACACAGAACACAAGCTATACACTTAGGCCCAGCCACCCTAATTGGTTGCCCCTTTAAATGAAAGGCTTCAGTCTTTCCGAAAACCTCCTACAGAGACCCAGAACTTCAGCTCCAAGTACTGAGTAAACTGAAATAGCTCAGGTCTTGAAATGTTGCAAAGGGAGGAAAGGAGGCCAGGTTGAAAGAAGAGGGGAAGGAGGGGGGACTAACGGGGGTCTTGTGGACATCACCTGCCACCAGGCATTGCAGGACTTTTCCCTTGGCTTCCAGGCAGGGAGGACTGGAACTCAGCCCTCCAGAAACCAGACAGCAGACCAGAATTCAAGTTCTCTGCTCATTGGAGATGATCAGGCTCCGACCCTCAGTTCAGGCTGAGGCCCTTCAACTAGACTCCTGTATTCGGGACCTGGACAGAAGAAAAAGTACACAAAAGGAGGGATTGAAAAGAAGAAAGGGGAAAAAGGTCAGTAAATTCTCTTGTTTCTTACCCAGTCGGGGCACTAGCCAGTTGTCTTTGTCAGGAGGAAAACAGGGACAAAAGAGTCCCTGTTTCTACCACTGGGACTGATTGGTCAGCAGACGAGCTGGTCCCTGAGTACCTGAGAGGTCAGCTGTATTGAAGAAATCCCACCAGAGTTGCCCTTTGTTGCAGGAAGGGGGAGCCCTTCCCAGGAACGAGAGTGGGCTCTTGTCTAACATTTGGAAATGAATTTTCCGAACAGGTACAGGCACTGACAAAGCAACAGACTTCATTGGGAAGGGGCGCCCAGGTGGAGAGAAACAGCGTAAGGGAACCCAGGAGAACTGCTCTGCCACGTGGCTCACGGTCTTGGATTTTATGGTGATGGGGTTATTTTCCAGGCCTCTGGAAATTGTCTCTGACCAGTCATCTTGCTTGATCCATCTTTGGTCTTAGGATCCTTTCTGGAGGTGCAGGCATCTCTCAGCCAAGATGGATTCCAGGGAGGATTCTGGCAAGCTGATAGGACATATGGACTGTCGTATCCTCTCCCCTTTGGACCTTCCCCCAATTCTTCTGGTTGATGGTATCTTGTAAGTGCTGCATTCCTCACCAGGACTTCTGGTTGTAAGCCAATTCATGCAAATGGTCTGTATCAGGCCAGGCTAGGGCCCGTGGTTTTGGTCAATGGTTCCCATAACAGAGCCTTTGTGGAGGATTTTCCCCCCTCACGTTTGTCTCATTCAGTCAGTCTTTTGTGCTGCCTCTAACCAAGATTTCAGCATCTCTGAATTCACTTCTTTGGGCTATCTATCCGGTGATGAAGAGTGGGCTCATCACCTGTTGGGACTGACAAGCCCTCTTGATTCTTTGAAAGTGGGTCCTTGTCTTTGGACATTATTTTTCACTCCAGGAGACTGCCAGTGACATCAACGTCTGTGACAGAGGGCTCCATCTCTGTTATCATGGGGGCTCTGGCCTTTGCTGGCTTCAGGGGTGACTGAGCCCTGAACTAGGAGGGGCATGTGGAGTCTTCAGCACGGGCAGTGCCCCATTCATGTCTTGTCACTGAGTGAGGCTGGGTTTCCTATTTATAGATGCAAGAAGGATTTTAAGGAAGTAGCAGAACAATCAGGTTCTTGGAAGTATGCTCTGTTGCAGACACCCATTAAAATCACCTCCCCAGTTGATTTCACTCCCATATGGGGTCTGCAATTTTGTCTGGGTGCCAGGAGCATGCACGAGGTAGGGTTGGCCAGGGCTGTCCAGGTGTCAGGAGAGGCTTGTCTTCCCCACCTGGCTGTCCTGACCAGGACTCTAACACTGTCCTTCTGTCTTTCTCCCTCTCCCAGTCACTTGCCTCTTCACCATCCTCCTCCACTGAGGCTACCAGGTCCCCATGTTGCCTCTTTCCAAGGATTAAACCCAGGCCCTTGTTCCCCAGACCTATGCATGAGGCCCTGACACATCGATCACCTGAACCCACCAAGCTGGTGACCCACCAAGCCTGCATGCGAGATGGACTTATTCCATCGACCCCTGTGGCTATTTAAAACAAAAATAAAACTTACCAGAAGATTAGCAAAATGTTGATTTCTAGGTATATAAAATAAACATGTATAAAATAAAATATAAATAAATATTTGTATTTAGTTAGTTGCAACCAACTAATGCAACTATTACCTATCTATAGTCTTGAACATAATACCACAGATTCTAGGTCTGCAGCCTATCTATCTGGCATTCTCTCTCCTTTTATTAATCCATCAAAATTGCAAGGAATATTCTTCTAAGTATAAGAGGACAAAAGTCAACATTCAAGTTTCTGGGTTTATCTAACATGAGAATTCAGCATGCCCATTAAGTCCTCTCTCTTTTCTCTTCCCCATCTAGTTTCTAGCACACCTTTCCAGCAAAGATTGGATCTCACTCTCACAGAGCACTCCCCCTAGCTCTGGATGCCTCAATTAGAGGAGGATGGAAAGCAGGTGAGAAACAAGGGAATATTTGTAAGAAAGCACTGGGATGAGTCTTTAAATTAATCCTGAAGAAAAAAAATCATCGGACACAACTGAGCGACTTGACTTTCACATTTCACTTTCATGCATTGGAGGAGGAAATGGCAACCCACTCCAGTGTTCTTGCCTGGAGAATCCCAGAGACGGCGGAGCCAGGTGGGCTGCTGTCTATGGGGTCGCACAGAGTCGGACATGGCTGAAGTGACTTACCAGCAGCAGCAGCAGCCTGACAAGAAACTGAGGAAGCTTTTTACATAATTCCCACGTGAGATGAGAAAATATAAGTGATTTTTTAATCACATTCTATCCTTACCACCACTGCTTTAATTCAGCCCACCATCACTGCACCCCTGATTTGCTATAGGTATCTTCTATTTCTGGCTATAGCTTTATCCCTTTCCAATCTACTCTCTACCCTACAACCAAAATAATCTTTCTGAAATGGAATTCTGATCCCTTCACTGCCTGGCTTGAACAATTGCTCCCTACCACCCTCAAGCCAGAGTCAACACATTGCACTCTAACTGCCTGTTTGTCTCGTTTTTTTGATTTTTTGGATCCTCTACCTGACTGTAAGTTCCACTAGAATGGTCAAATTCACAGCTGTGTATTCCTGGCCCTGCAGCAATGCCCACATAGTGGGCACACACACACTTGTTGAATTTATGATGTATTAGAAGGTCATCACACTAAAGATATTTAACAAATTTAACAGAATTGCCAAAGAAAAGTATTAGATGATGCTTTTCAAAGGCAATTTAAAACAGATGCTCTTTTTTTTCCTGTCAAGAACAGTTTAAGCACAGATGAGCCTGATGGCAGTAGAAACAGGACATATAAAAGCTAGACGCCCTCTCAAATCTCTTCCATTCCTAAACTTAAAAAGAAGCAGAGATATCTGCTCCATGGGAGGAAAGAGGAAGGAAGGAGGTGGTAAGAGCTGACTTCAGACTACATCTGGCCGAGGACCTCTTCCGCTCTGACTTAAAGTCTGTCTGCTGTGATGCCCTGGTAGAGAGAAGAGGGCAGTGGGAGAGAACTGAGGCGATCCCTACATGTGGGAGCAGCTGCTTTGCTCTCTAGCTACAGCTCCCGTCAGAGACCCCCGCTCCCCACCCTGTCTCTGCTCTCAGTGGGTTCCAGTAAAACTGTTCCCTCACCTTTAGGTCTGGAGTGGTAACAGCTTCCTACTACCACCTTGGGAATCCCTGGTCCCTGGCTATGTCGCATCCTTTACAGCTCCCATAACTTTTCCCATATTTCTTTGAATAGTCCCTTCATTAAAATCACTTCAAAATGCTAGCTAAGCACACTCGGACCTTGACTGACAGTTTATGAACACAAAAATGAATAGCAGATGAATGGTCCCTTAAGATGTTAAGTTAACTGTTGATGCTTTACTCTTTCAAACATTCTATTTTCTAATAATTTCTTTCAGCACAAATTTTTTTAATGTCAGTTTTTTTGCCAATTTCATTTCTAGATTCTGTTTTATATTCTTTAAACTTCATGATTTATAACTAAGTAACTGATTATCTCTGTAATTAGAACTACATCTTTGGATGTAGGAAAATGTGTTTGAAAATACAGTAAATTTGCAATAGAAAAAAATTAGAAAATCCTCTTAGTACAACTGGAGAAAAGTTTCCTATGTGCATATATGTAAAATTGCTCAGCATTTTAAAAAGTTGAAGGCTAAAAAGAAAACCAAGTGTGTATATATATATATATATATATATTTAAATATTTGGTAAATGACTGAACAATTGTCCATAGATTTAAAAATTATTCTAAATTTAATACAAATAGTTTAGTCTTATCAGGGGTAAAATACAGCTAAGTGGAAGCGTGAAGCTTATATAATTGGGTAAGTGGGCAGGGGGGAGCTGCTTTATGAAGGGGAAAAAAAAAAGGTAAATTAAAAACAAGACTATGTAAATAAAATTTGGTATAAGGCCATGAATGGCCCAAAGCAAGTGAGGGCCCAGAAACTTAAGTTTCATTACCTTCAAGCTAAATCTACTTCTGGTTATAAAAACAAAACTCATTTTATATATATCTGGTTATAAAAACAAAAAGCACTCTTACCTGATACCATATTTCAGTAATTTCAGTGATATGTTTGCCCCATTTATAGAGCAGCAATTATAATATTTTGTAATTATATAACCATACTAGCAGCAAAGTGAAGGAAGTTTGTAACTATATCTGATTCTAATTGACAAGACTGCTAGCTTTTAAAAAACTTTAACCTGGCTGTGCTCCAGGTTAGAATTCAAAGAAAACAGCTATAACTACATTGTGAAGTGAAAGTCAATCAGTCGTTTCCAACTGTTTAAGACCCCATGAACTGACTATACATGTAATTCTCCATGCCAGAATACTGGAGTGGGTAGCCTTTCCCTTCTCCAGGGTATCTTCCCAATCCAGGGATCGAACCCAGGTTTCCTGCATTGCAGGTGGATTCTTTACCAGCTGAGCCACAAGGGAAGTCCTTAACTTTATTAATAACTATATTAGGTGAAGAATTAAAATGCATTTCCTGATAAGGATCAACAGAAATGGCCAGTCAGAATTAATCGAAGTAAAACTCAGTTTTGAACAAACAGAGTTAGATTCATTACCACTTTTGCTGTTAAACATTCATTAAAAAGGCATCTTTCCTCTTCCCAGAAAACAAAATTGAGAGGTCTATGAAGCCTGGTGTGTTGCAGTTCACGGGGTCACAAAGAGTCAGACACTACTTAGCAACTAAACAACAACAGCATTAAATCTATAATCGCCATTTTACTTATTAATTAAGAAATCATCTTAAAATAAGCAACTCTTGTCAAGTAAAAACAGATTCTAAAACAAGGAAACAGTAACACCTTTCTTATTTTGGCAGTTAATTTCAAGTAGTCTTAGCTAATGTCTTACTTATGGATCTCACTCCCTCCCCCTGGAGAGAGTGGGCAGGGGAAGAAGGAAGAGAAAAAACAGAGAAAGCTTGGCTTCAAAGGGAATATCCAATGATGCTGAGACACAGAAACAAAAGTGGGCATTAAATGAGCCATGCTGTGCTGAAGATATGCCGCATGCTGCTGGCCCTTTGGGTGGGTGTGTGAGACCTGGGCACTCACTCACAGAACCCTCTTCCCTCCCCAAGAACTTAGAGGAGCTCAACAATTGACCAGTCTGTTGTATAAAATGGTAAGCTTTTTCCTTACTGTGGTTCTGAAATGACAGCGGGACATAAAACCAGCACAAGTTGTCAGGCATCTATGAACCTGATTGAAAAAGAGAAGTCAAGCTCAGAGTGACAGTGTCCTCTCTGGCACTGACACCTTCGAAAACTGGGACAAGAGTATCTTTTCCCTTCTTTGTCTTCACAAAATGCTATAATAGAAGATGAACTAGGGCAGGAAATTATCCCTTCTCTTCAGATGAAAGCCTTCATTTCCATGACCATATAGCAGATGTAAAAATTAGTTGTCAATATAGAAACAGAGTGGCTGATAATAAAGTAACTTTACGAAGTGTGACTGACAGCCTCTTTAAAAAGAAAAACACCTTTGTGCCAACCAAGTCTCACCCCCTTTCCCAAAGATGAGTTAAATCAAAAGGACAGACCATGCAAAACTTTTTCTACATTTTTAATGTAGTGAATTTTTGATGTTAAAATGGAGTAGCATAAAGGTGACAACCAAAAAAGCGGCTCTTGCAGTCTGATCTCTTAAAATTCACACCCTTTCACCTTGCATGTGTGGAAGAAGAAAGAGCAGAAGATAAAATCACTTCCACCTGGACCACTGCTTTTCTTTATCTGTTAAAGGCACGTATATCACTCCCATCAGAGGTTTCATTTTGACACTGCCATCTTGCAGCTTGTCATACTGCTCCAACATCTGGTTTCCACCTGCAGGACCGACTGGCAATATCAATCTTCCACCAGGTTTTAACTGGTCTATTAGCTAAAAGAAAGAGAAAAGGACACACACACCAAGTTATAGATTTTATACTAATAGTCATTTTACATCACTATAGACAACTTTCAGTGTCCATAGGCAGAAAGCAGAAATGTACCTTATTTAGTACATACATTCTTCCATTGTTAAACTTGTTACTCAATTACTCACTCACTTATTTACTAGCGACCTCCTCTACTACAGTACAAATTCTCTGATGACGGGGATGGTGTCTTATTCACCTTTGTGCCCTTAGCATCAAACATAGTACCTAGTATAACTGCAAAGCTCAAAATGTTTGAGTTGAACTACATAATGTGGACTATCCTCTTGAGAAGACCAAAGGCAAAGCAGAAAATTTCAATTCCTGTATGCCTGTTTTCAATCTTTGTAGTTTGGAGGGGAAGCGGGGAAGTGTAGAAAATCAGCAAGGAATCCCTATCCTGTCTAAGAATTTAAGGCATCACTGAACCAGAGATAAGGGAACTCTGGTTTTACAACTGAATTTAGGATCACAGGCAGCATGACATGATAAAGGAAGGTAGGGCTGGAGTCTCTGCAGCATTAGAAAGAGGACGTCCCTGTCAATGAAGAACCAAAATTGCTCAGTTAAAGCCCCTCTGGTTAGAAAATTTTTAAGTCACATGTTACAATGTGAATGCAGCTGAAAGATGACCATCAATCAAAAACAGTAAGGAAAAAACCTGCCCAGAGAAGGGAGTCCTTAATTAAAATTTTGGTTGTCAGCAAGTCTATCTTAGTTTTTCCAATTCCTCTAAATGTCAAGATTTTCAATAAAAAAATAGACTTCTTCCCTCTCCCTCAATCTTGCTCCTTTAATCCATTAATTTTAAAACCTTTTAGCTGTCTTTTTTTATAGTGCTTACTTCTAAAGCATGCCATTTATTCTTTTTAACTGAAATATAATTGACATATAAACATTGTGTTAGTTTTAGGTGTACAACATAATGATTTATGTATATAAAGTAAAATGATTACTATAATAAACTTAATTAACATCTATTATCACACATAGTTACAATTTTTTTGTGATGAAAACTTTTAAGGTTTACTCTCTTAGCAACTTTTAATTATATAATATAGTATTATTAACTATAGTTAATAGTCAATAATTCACATATTATTAAGTATAGTCACCATGCTGAATAACATTTCCTTTTCTACTTCAAATTATATGCCAGATGAGAACTAAGCTCTCATACATAAACAGTTGTCCCTCAGTATCCAAGGGGGACTGGTCCCAGGACCTTATCTCTGATACCAAAATCCACAGACATTCAAGTTCCTTATAGACAATGGTGTAGCATTTGCATATAACCTATATATCCCATATACTTTAAATTATCTCTAGACTTCTTATATTTAATACAAGGCAAGTACCATCTAAACAGTTGCCAGATACAACTTCAAACTGCAACGAAAAATTCAAGTTCTGTGCTTTTTGGAACTTTCTGGAAATTTTTTTCTGAATATTTTCAATCTGTGATTGGTTGAATCCTTGAATGTGGAACCCTTGGATACAGAGGGCCAGCTGCATACTGCTTCTTTCCCCTAATCCAACCAAGATCATCATTTTTTATGAAAACCATTTTCTGTTATGACTGTGTACACATAATTTGCAGCTGAGCCAAGAGGCACTCAGTTACTGTTTCCTTTCTTATAGAATGATTGTTTTCTCTGCAGTTAAAAACTGAAGCTTTTTCTTTTTTTTTTTCACTCACTTAATTTTGTTTCTCCCAACAGCTTCTTAATGAAATTTTTATACAGTCAAATCTATTTGTAAGCAACTTCCTTTTTCCTTTTACTTCTCTCTCGTGTGTGTGTGTGTGTGTATAGGCTCCCTTCTAGTTCTTTTCCTCCTCTGCTCTGAATCTGGACTGCTTACTCTCCCGGCCTGCTGTATGGCTGTCATACCAGGACTGGCCTTTGCAGCAACATGGGCAGCTCTGGCCATCTCTCTCCTGAACGAGGTGTCCTACCTTCCTAGACGCCATGGCTGCTTCCTTCTGGTTTCTCCCACTGTCTCTCTACTCCCTCACTTTTTGATGACATTTAAAGCAATTCCTCCAGAAGTATTCTGTGAAACAGTATGTGGAATACTTTTTAAAGAGATTGAGATTTGCAAGTCTAAAATTATCTTTCTTCTATGTATTCAGTGATATGTGCAGGTACAGGATTCAAGATTGGAAACTGGAAATCATTTTCAGTTCAGAATTGTGATGCTTTGCCTCTGACTTGTTCATTCTAATGCTGCTTATCTACAGTTTGATGCCTTTCTGATTACTGACCTTTAATGAATGATCCACTTTGTTTTTCTGGAAACTTTTAGAATATTCTCTTTATAATATTCTGAAATTTCATGGTGGTATTGTGAGTCCCCCCCTTTTTAAAAATTCATTATACTAGGTACTCAACAGATGTTTTTAAACTACAGAATCATGTCTTTCAGTTCCTGGAAATTTTCTTAGGGTTTCGGGCTAACTGTTCCTCATAAAGAATTTCAAGCAGCAGCTCCTCTTTTCAGGCCACACCGTCATTTCTGGTTTCCAAGGTCCTGATGCCTCCAGTTTCTAAGCTTTTGCTGAGTTCTGCAAAACAAGCGGCCTCTGCACTGATACTCCCCTCTGCAGTCTCTTTGGTTCAGCTTCCTCCACCCTTCCAGGTCAGTTATTACTCTATCTGCTTTTCTGTCTTCATACACTGTAGCGTTCGGGACTGTTAAGTATAATCTCCTAGATAACTGAATATAGAGTTTCATATTTCTTGTTTCTGTTTCTTGTTTTTCTAGCTGTTATGTGGTGGTATCCAAAGGAGGCATAAACATCTTGACTCTATTCTCTTAAAACTGGAAAGCCCCTCCAGTCTATCTTCAAATTTAATCAGATGTAAAGAGCCACCCTCCAAATAATAGTCCACCTGCTACTACAAATGTTCAAATTCATACCAAGCTAAAGCCAGAAATGCCCTTCAAGATCACCTTAGGATCTTAGTAGGGAAGATGAGTCCTGTCCCCAAGAATCTTTCATTTAAACACATTTCTATTTCCTATTTTAGATTTTAATTGTTCCCCCTAGGTTGCCAATATTTTCAAAAAAGAAAAAAGTTTAAGAAGTTAAAAAAACACCTGCTGATCATGTGTTCATATATGAAAATTCATTATTTACTTATGACTTGTACAACTTTCTACATCATGTTAATACTTCTGTTAAAAACTACTAGTTTGGCCTGTCTATGTCTGACGCAGGATACAGCATGCTTGGGGCTGGTGCATGGGGATGACCCAGAGAGATGGTATGGGGAGGGAGGCGGGAGGGGGGGTTCATGTTTGGGAACACATGTAAGAATTAAAGATTTTAAAATTAAAAAAATTAAAATAAATAAATAAATAAAATAAAAAGCAGAAAAAAAAAAAACTACTAGTTTGGTCTTTTTTAAAAAATAGATAACAGGGCCAGAGAGAATAGTTAATTTTCCTAAAGTCATTCAGTCAATGAGTAATAAGTCAGTAATCAGAACAAATCTCCAAACTTTCAGCTCCCCATAACTGTGTAAACACACACAAAACTACTTCCAGGTTGGGGAGTTAATGAGACTGGGCAAAAGAGAGTCAATTTTAGCCCCTTGTCATCTAGTTAAGAACTATGTAAGAATCACATGTAATAGAAGTCTAAGCCAAGGATTATTTGGGCTGACCTAAGTTTATCAGAGTCTTACTAAAATGAAAACTCAATTTTATACTTAAATATTTCCTTGATTATATAATACATACTACTGGAATATCCTACCTTCTCATTGCGACTATGCAAATTAAGATTTCTTTCTTTCTTCCTACTATTCTTTAAGATTCAGTTCAAATTTTATTCCTGTATGAAATTTCCTTCACTATTCTATACAACATACTCCCCCCTTCCTCTGAACTCTTACAATGCGTATTTTCTTTTCCCTTCAATATCTATCATATGCTGATGATATGCTATCAAATCATTCATTTCCCTGATATATGTACAACAGATCTCTTCTAGTAAGGTCAGTGAGGATAAGATGTATGACAAATACTTCCTGGTCTTACCCACGAACCTAACATAGTCTTGCACATAACACACCAAGTGATCACCAGGTCATGAACTCCAGAGGGATTTTCCCAATTTTACTGGTGTACTAGTTTTTAAGTTGAATCAAATACTGCTTGAAATAAGACAGTCACGAGCTGCGGCTTAGTCATCTTCATGTCATTTATACAACTGTTTGTATATGAAAAAAACTGCCTACTAACTAATTAAAATACACAGCTAATTAAAATTAAAATTCAAGTTAAAAAATTGAGCATAATTATCAGCTGCCCCCCCCCACCAAAAAAAGGGCACAGTGTAACATAGATGGTATTTTCAACATCAGTAGAAGTCACTTCCTATAAATGTTTAAGAGCTTTAGTTGAATAAAGTATACAAACACAGAAGAAAAAAAATCAACAACTCACTGCCTGGGGCACAACTGGGGCTGCAGCTCCTACGTGAATAGCATCATAAGGGGCTTCTGCGGCATATCCCATTCGTCCATCCCCCACTGAAAGAAAAAAGTGCTTTAAACACCTGTTCTGATAGAATTACCCAGTGTGAAGAATTATAGGAGGTTTAAAGCGGCGAAAGGACAGATCTTTTTAAAATCACTTAACTAAGTGATGCTGGGACAACAGATAAGTCAAAGAAAAAATAGATACTTGGACCCCCACACCTCACGAATACACAAAAATGAAAGTCAAAAAGATCAAAGGTCTAAATGTAAAAAGTTAAAATGGTAGTATGTCCGAGAAATAATTCAAGGATGTATCTTCATGATTTCAGAGTACCTTAAACAGGATATTAAAAACACTACAAGAAATGGGTTAAGTCTGACTATATTAAAATTAAGAATTTCTAATTATCAAAAAGAACAGTATAAGAGTAAAAAGACAGATCACAGAGTGGGAGAAGAGATTTACAGTGTGTATAAATAGACAAAAGGTTAGTGTATAAAAGTCCTACAAATCAAAGAAAAATATAGCTCAATATCTGAATAGACATTTCACAAAAGAAGAAATCCAAATGGCCAAACATATGAAGAAGTGTTCAACTTCACTGATTAGTATTAAAATACAAAATTAAAACCACAGAGATACTACCATACACTAAGTGGGTGAGGAGAAAAATTTAGTCATCCCAAGTACTGGGATTGTGATGGGAAGCAATAGGAACCTTGGTATATTATTGATGGGAATGTAAGCTGGTTCAGTCACTTCAAAAAACTGCTTTTTCAATATCTATGGTCACTCTATGAACCTGTAATAACACACCTACAGAAATAAGGTGCTAGTATGACGTGTATATCAGCATCTGGACTTATGTACATTGTGAATATGCAGCACTGTGAGTATCTCTTAATCAGAAACAACCCAAAATATCCATCTACAGTAGCATTAATAAAAAAATTTTGGTAATGTTCCTACAATTGACTGCTATACAGCAATAAAAATTGACTATCATGTAAAAAGAAGGATGGATCTTACAAACACAACGAGTGAAAAGTCATTCATCATAGAATATGTACTGTATGATTCCATTTGGCTAACATTCAAGATATTGAACATCATCTATGGAACTGCAATTAGGTAGTAAATGCCTAAAAGTAATGTTACTAGTTACCACTAGGGAAAAGGGAAGTAGTTACGATGATGGAACAGAAAGCAGAGGACTTTCAAGGTGCTGATAATGTCCCATTTCTTGATCAGTGTGGTGATTAAACAGGTGCTTGTTAAGCTTCACATTTATGTTTTCTGCATATTTTGAGGTCTGTTATTTTTCTCAATATAAAACATACTCACATGGAAATGTGTCCACAGATACCACTGAATGGAAAAAAGCAAACTAAAGAACAATATGTAGAGTACAAGTCAATCTAAAAAATTGTGTGTGTACAATTTATTCATACACATATTTATGTCTGAAAAACTTGAGGAAAAAGAGAGGTTTCTTTATCTTACACACCTCTGTGTACCATTTACATTTTCTATATTCAACACTGATTACTTTGATGTTACTTCTTAAAAAAGTAATGAAGAAAGAACTCAACATGACATTTTCTGAAATGGTTAATAGTCATGTCACCCCTGGTCAAGATAGAACCAGTAGGACATTTTAGAGTAATTTATTTTCTTGCTTAGTACTTAAAAGTGAATGTTTAAAAAAAAAGAAGCAGCAATAATTAGCTCTGAATATTATGTCGCTTGCATGGGATTTTTCTGAAAATAAAAATTCTCTGGAGAGGAAATTTTCAAAGTTTTCTGATACTTACCAACCAGTTGCACCCTCCCTGAAGACAAAAGCATTGGATCATCCTTTCTGACATTATTTATTGAGTCATCTACTAGCTCTTTAATGTGGTCAATTCCTATGACTTTCCCACTAGGTCCAACCTGGAAGTGAGAATAATTCAATAATTCACTGGTCTTAGTTTTGCTAAGGTGTCAATAAAATATTTATTTATCCAAAGTCATATTTAGTAATGAGAAATCAGGACAAATAAACAGTTTAAGCCTCTAATTTGATTGTTAAACACTCAGTTTATTATAGATTTGACAAATAACTTTCTCAGCCATAACCCTAAGTGAATAATGATATTTCAGTAATTATAAAACTAGAATTATAAAAAATTTATAATACTAAAAAAAATGGTATCTTTCTTCCTTCAGTTTCTAATTTTTAGACCCAGGATCCTGAAATGGGACTTAGCTACCAATATTAAATGGTAGCTATTAGTGCAACCATTTTTTATTTAAATTCCACTGAAAGTGTGACTTTAAATATTACAGATACATAAAAAATTCTATAGGAATTTCTATACCTGATTCTACTGCCACATGTGGAAAATATAAAAATAAGTAAAATATTAAAAGACTCTAAACATAAATATTAACTGTAGAATGAAATTAACACAATAAAGACTCTGAAGTCAGACTATCTGGGTTTACATTTAAATTTCTTACTTACAACTATATAACCTTGACAAGTTATTCTATCAATCAGGTTCCTCAGCTGTAAAGTGAGGAGGAAGCGGGTACATACCCCATAAATGACATGAGGAACTAATAAGAGAATACATGAAAAGTATTGTGAACACTGACCAGCACATGGTAAACATGTGAAAAACATTAATTAGTATCATTTTCAAAAAGATAACTCAGAAAGAAAATGATTTTTTTTCTTTTAGAAAATGACTTTTTAAAAAATGATAATGCCTCTGAAACCATAAACAGTCAAGTATAGAAAACAAGCCATTAAACACCATTTCTAGTATTTAATTACATCCCATTAGTGAGGGTTAAACTTATACAAAACAAGTCAAACAACTGAAAAGGAATATCTGAATTCTTATTGTGTGCCTGGCACTGTTCTGGAGGCTTAGAATACATCAATGAAAAAAACTCAGAAAAATTCCCACCACTCTGGAACTTACATTCTAATAGTCTGCCAATTATATATTCATAGCAAATTAAATGGATTCTAGTCAAAAAGGATCCATAAATCCTAACTTAAATAGACCATAACCTTCCAAGCTGGACTCCAGGTATAAGATTTTTCATGATCAACCTGACTTGATTATCTGAGCACAGATAAACTTTTACTCCAAGGTGCCTGAGTGGGTCTCCAGACTCAAACTCCAAATAGTCATTATCAGATAAACCTCTGATGATGAAATTTGAAATATAGTAAAATAAAATGAAAATGCATTCATTTTTCTTAATGTAAAAAGAGCTCTCCTTCAATCCTAATAAACCTATTGTTTGGATATCAGGCTGGTTCTGCCAGATGAGAACTTACAAGAATGAAGTCTGGGAGCTCTTGGTTGCCACTGTTTGATCACAAGAGAAAAGCATACCTGAGAATGCAGAGAACTTGTGGAGGAGAGCCAAGTCAAACCAAGAACCAGAGAGAGACTCACTATCCATAACAACTTGAGATCTTTCTCTAAATCCAGCCATACAAGAAGCCAGAGAGACCTCTAGACTTTTCCATGATATAACCAAATAATTCCCTTCTAGTTCTGCCAGAGTTTAACTGAATGTTCTGTCACCACCACAACAAAAAGAAATCCTAGGTGACACATACTCTAACTGCTATCTCAAAAGAATTTAAAAAGAAAAAAAACCCTCAAAAACTGCTAGGGGAAAAAATACATGGCCAAATCATATAATATGCTTCTGCTGGGGCCAGAATAGTAAATAAAGCTCTTACCATACGTGCAAAACAGGCAGTAAGGATTCCACTTCCAGATCCTACATCAAGAGCTTTAGCTCCTTCATGCAACTGATCAAATAGAAGTTCTAGTGCATATGCATGCTGCCAAAAGAAAACAAAGCAAGTATTCATTTTTCTTCCCAAGATTCTATAAAGTATCTATACCATGGCATACAAATAAAGCTGCTAACTTCTCAACAATTTTTTCCACTACAATGAAAACATAACATATTACATACTTACACCTACAGAGGAATTATGTAAGAACATTCTAGTTTGATTAAAATTCTTGTATTTAAAGTGTTTCAGTAATTTTAGATCTCCAGTATGTGAATATTTAAAATTTAACGATTTCACAGTAAAAAGCTACAAAAAGATTTACAGTGAAAGGTCTCCATTCCACCCCTCTCCCCAACCAGTCTCACTCCCTAAAGGCAACCAATGTTACCAGTTTCTACTGACTCCTTCCAAACATATCCACTTTATGCATATGTAAGCAAATATGTATGTATTTATAAATATATCTTACAGGAGTATATGTTTATATGAATGTATTATAAGAACAAATATGCCTAATGAGAGATACTTAAGTTGGCTTCAATCTTCCATAACAAATAGATGAAATAATCTTAAAAGGTATTAATATACCATAAGATAATAATCTTTGTAATAATCTTGTAAAGTATATCTATGGGATAAATAGCTAGAGGTGGAGGTAAGGGGGCCAAAGGATACATATGTTTATGTTCACAGCACAAATTACATGTCAAATAAAGTCACTGGTTAAGGTTTGGATCAAACCAAGAAATAAAGACTTCTCTATTCCATCCTCTTTATGAACTTATATTTTAGTACTTTTCCAAAATATGAGGTTGGAATTGATAAATGGTATCTCAAAAGCTGTCCTTAAATGCCTAGTACGTTCACTACTAAAAATCATCAGATCCAGTAGCAATAAGCACATTCACTATCAGATCTTGGTTGATAAAAATACACATCCATGAATCCATAGTGACAGTAAGTAAATATATCCCTCTGCTGCTGCTGCTGCTGCTGCTGTTGCTAAGTCACTTCAGTCGTGTCCGACTCTGTGCGACCCCAGAGACGGCAGCTCACCAGGCTCCCCCGTCCCTGGGATTCCCCGGCAAGAACACTGGAGTGGGTTGCCATTTCCTTCTCCAATGCGTGAAAGTGAAAAGCGAAAGTGAAGTCGCTCAGTCGTGTCTGACTCTTAGAGACCCCATGGACTGCAGCCTACCAGGCTCCTCTGCCCATGGGATTTTCCAGGCAAGAGTACTGGAGTGGGCTGCCATCAGTTCAGTTCAGTCGCTCAGTCGTGTCCGACTCTTTGCAACCCCATGAATCGCAGCACGCTAGGCCTCCCTGTCCATCACCAACTCCCGGAGTTCACTCAGACTCATGTCCATCGAGACAGTGATGCCATCCAGCCATCTCATCCTTGGTTGTCCCCTTCTCTTCCTGCCCCCAATCCCTCCCAGCATCAGAGTCTTTTCCAATGAGTCAACTCTTCCCATGAGGTGGCCAAAGTATTGGAGTTTCAGCTTTAGCATCATTCCTTCCAAAGAAATCCCAGGGCTGATCTCCTTCAGAATGGACTGGTTGGATCTCCTTGCAGTCCAAGGGACCCTCAAGAGTCTTCTCCAACACCACAGTTCAGAAGCATCAATTCTTCGGTGCTCTGCCTTCTTCACAGTCCAACTCTCACGTCCGTATATGACCACAGGAAAAACCATAGCCTTGACTAGATGGACCTTAGTCAGCAAAGTAATGTCTCTGCTTTTGAATATACTATCTAGGTTGGTCATAACTTTTCTTCCAAGGAGTAAGCGTCTTCTAATTTCATGGCTGCAATCACCATCTGCAGTGATTTGGGGTTGCCATACACATACATAAATGGAGGATAGGGAGAAACTGTTTCCAAATGTTCCAAATATGGATGAAATATTGAACTTAGAAAACTGCCATTTGGCAACAAGTTCAGTAATAACTGATTAAGCCAAAAATCACAAATGGATGCTAAAACTAGTATATTATCACTTGATAAGCTAATACTCTCAAAGTGTTTGCCCAAGACACATTAATTACAAAAGGGAAAAATAACAGCTTTACAATGGAGTGAGAAGTTTCTCAGTGGAGAACCTTGACTGACACTCCCTCAATCAGATGATTAATCTTAGTATCACCAAAAATGGGACACTCTGACGTTACACAACATCTGCGATATTTCAGGCAAAAGTGTGTAACTTATATCTAACCAGGTAGAAAAATCAGACCAACCTAAATTGAGAGGCAATCTATAAAATAACTGGCCTGTATTCATAAACATTTTCAATACTATAAAAGAAGAAAACTAAGGCACTATTCCAGATTAAAAAGACATGGCAACTGAATGAAACTCCTGATCTGCAACCTTCTTTTTCTATAAAGACATTATTAGAACAACTGATAACATCTAAACGAGGTCTGTAAATTAGCTAACAGTGTTGTGTCAATGTTAATTTCCTGATTTTGACAACAGCAGTATTTAGGTGAACATTCTATTTTTAAAGATAAAGAGCATTCTGTTTGCAAATTACACCTACAGAGTTCATAAAAATATATATATGTATTTCATATATATATATATATATATATATATATATATATAATATCTTCCTCCCCCCATATAAATAGGGGGAGGGAGAGAGAAGAAGGAGAGAGAGAATAAATGATAAACCAAATGTAGTACACTGAGAACACTTGGGGAATATGGTTAAACATTATCTGGGAATTATTTGTACTATCCTTAGAATATTTCTGTAAGTCTGAAATTATGTCAAAATTAAAAAAAAATTTTTTTTTAATCATCAGATACAGGTACCATTCAAAATGGGGGACAGAATAGAAACTCCCTAACTTAGCTGATAAAAGCCAGAATACTGGTTACCTAGAGGATGGAGGTTGACTAGGAAAAGAAGCCTTTCTGACTGAGAGAGCCTTCTGGAGTGCAGGAAATGACCTGAACATATGTAGACACGTAACATTCATCAAGCTGTACACTTAAGATGTGTGCATTTTGAAAAAGTGAAAGTGAAGTCGCTCAGTCATGTCCAACTCCGCAACTCCATGGACTCTAGGCTACTCTATCCATGGAATTTTCCATGCAAGGATATTAGAGTGGGTTGCCATTTCCTTTTCCAGGAGATTTTCCCGACCCTGGGATCGAATCCGGGTCTCCCACACTGCAGGGAGACTCTTTACTGTCTGAGCCACTTTTGGGTATACTGCAATTTAATTAAAAAGCTTTGAAAATACTGTTTAATCACTAAAAGTGGGTGGTACAAACATTTATGTACCTCCTGATGTGATGAACAGAAGAACCATTAGGAAATTTTCTTGAAAAGACAAAAAAGGAAAAAGTTAATATGGCTAAGAATCATTTAATGAATTTGGGAACTTCTATAGGATAAATGAACAAATTTTGTCAATAAATAAATGGCATTTTCAAAAGGGAGACTATTAAAATGAAAAGAGACTTTAAAAGACTAAAAAGGTGTAACATAAGCCTCGTTTGGATCCTGATTTAAGTAAATCAACTATAAAAGAATTTTTTGAAACAGCTGGTAAAGTTTGAACATGGACTAGGTATAAGATAATACTAAGGAACATTGTTAGGCATGATATAGTATTGTAGTTGTGCTTTTAATCCTTCAGATTTATACTATTTAGGGGTAAAATGATATTATGTTTGGGATAGCTTTAAAATATTTCAGTAAAAGAGAAATAACTATATAAAACAAGATTAGCAAATTGTTGGTAATTAATGGAGTTGGGTGACTGGCTACATGAGGGTTCCTTATATTATCCTATTTGCATGTGTGGTGTTGGAAATTTTCCATATTAAAAATTCTTTAAAAGGCATTGAGGCTATCTTTCCCCACGATTAACACAAAACGTGGAAAGTCTATTAATAGATGCAGCCTCATATAATTTGCAGCCTCATATAAAACCATGCTCCAGAAAGTAATTAAGGTTCTGTAGAACTTATTTAGGAGCAACACACAAATGTAGACCGGTGGCTACTATGTTTGGGAAAAGAGTTATAGAAAACTAATTTTTTCCATTTTTCATATAGATTCTTTTGCAAAGAGCTTCTTGCCTAATGAGTGTAAACCACTAGTACTATGAAAGAGAGTCCTGGATTAAATGTTCAAAGTATTGCTATAAAAGATATCATAAGGACACTTGGAAAAACTTAAAAGTAATTTGAAGATTAAATAGTAGTTAACGTGTCAATGTTCATGTCCTGGTTTTGATGACTAGCTATATTGTGGTTGTATAGGAGAATGTCCTTTATAGGAAATATACTACATCCTGAAGTATTCAAGAGTGATGGAGCATCATTTCAGCAACATATCAAATGGAGTAAAGAAAGAAAGGTTCTTAATAATATACTTGCAACTCTGTAAGTTTTGAGACTGTTTCAAAAATTTCAAAAATCTCTCATTAACCTTATCTTTCTTTGATGTTTCAAAAAGGTAGAGTGGGATACTATCTTTGAATTATCATTATGTACATCAACCAGTGGAACAAAGAAGCGTTAATTAATGAGGTTTCTATGAGACACACTGGTTTAACTTTAACTGAAGAAATTGCTAGAAACATTTTATTTAGTCAAAGCTATTGTTTTTAGACAAAGAGGCTTAGCATGAAGAATGGAATCTCTAATTAAGAGAAAGTTTGTGAACTTTCTTCAGGAATGTCTGTAACTTTTATCAGATATTTTGAAACAATAAGTATCCCCTGCAAGTTAAATAAACCCATTAATAAGATAGCAAATATCATATTTGGCTGAAGTAATCAAAGAAACAAAATAACTCCTGTAACAGCTGGACTTTCTTGAGTCCAAAAATGAAAGGACTAGAAAGGATTTGAGGTGCCAATCCCTAATTTATAGGCAGTACTGTCCCAACTTAACACCGAAAGAAACTCAGGAATTTTTTTTCAGTACGAGGTTTGCATAAAATTTGTTTTCTTTTAGAGTATCCTAAGCTATTATTAAAATCCTATTCAGATTTAAAACGTCAAGGTCTTCAATCGCAATTACCAGCTTTTTTCACGCTTTTATCACTATAGTTAATATTCTTTTGGATAATCCATGCTCACCTCTATGTCTAAAATTTAAGTTTTTTAAAAAACTCATTTTCAATAATTATGAAAAATTTCAAGCCCACAGAAAAATTTTAAACCCACAGGAAATGCACATAACACCCTTTTCTCCTCATATAGTCATCAACTGTTTCTATTGTGCCATACTATTTTATCAAACATCTGAAAATATGCTGTGGACATCATAATACTACACTTCTGAAACACGTTAGCATGTACCTGCCAAAAAAAGCAAACTGGGACATTTTTCTTTGCAACCACATCTCCATTACCACACTCAAGAAAATCATCTGTTTAGTATCAACACTCAAGGGAAGCCTGCAGCCCATGGGTTCAAAGAGTCAGACATGACTTAGCAACTGAACTACAACAAAGTAACATACACACCACACTCAAGTTTCCTCAGTTGTCCCCCAAATCTCCTTTACAGCTGTTCCCTCCAATCCATTCAAAGTTCATGCTTTGCAATCGCCAATTCCAGGATATTCTCCCCCATTCTTCTGTTCCATCGACCACTTTTCTTTGTCTACCAGAGCACTGACTCCTTTTAAAAGCCCTACCCAACTGTCCGACACACTACCCACACATTCTAGACGTGTCAATTTCCACATGATTAGATTTAGATCAAAGAACTTTAGCAAGACCACCACACAGGGCTTGCAGGGCACCTCCCATTGCATCACATCAGGATGCACACAGCACTGAGCCATCTCACTACTGGACTTGCTCAGCCGAACAACTCAGTAAATGTAGTAACGGCTAGATCACTCTACTTTTCAGGGCATAGCTATCTCTTTGTAATTAATATGTCAAATAATAATTTGAGACTACAAGGATGCTTTTTGTTCCCCAACAACTTTCCTCTTAATGGTTTAGATTAATTGATGATCTTTGCCTAATTCAACAATTACACTGATAATTACAAAGAACTGATTGTTTAAATTCTATTATTCTTTCCACATTTATTAATTGACATTCTTCTGTTTTTCATCTTTTCATCCTGCTATTTTTTTTTTAAGTCTCTATGGACTCACAGATTTTTGTTTCTGAATTCACTGTGTTACAATCCATTATCTTCATTATCTACCATTTTTTGATTCTCAAACTGTCTCCAGTTTGGTTTCTGGGAATCTCTAAATCTGCTCCCATGTCCTCCTGATAATACCCCAGTAGACTTTAGGTACTTCTTCACTTTCTGAAATTCAGTCACTTCTCCATGAAGCCCTAGTATTTCTTTTAGTGGTATGTGGGATTCAGTGTCCGGATACTAAATATGCTCATTGCTACCAGGACATCATTTCATATTTTTCTGTAATTAAGACTTTGGAAAATATGCCAGAAATGTAGTTACTTTCAAACCTATGACTTTGAGGTTCATTAAATGCAGATATAGAAACAGTGTATAAGCACATCAAAAGACGCTCATCATCATTATTCAGTTCAGTTGCTCAGTTGTGTCCAATTCTTTGCGACCCCATGAATCGCAGCACGCCAGGCCTCCCTGTCCAGCACCAACTCCCAGAGTTCACTGAGACTCACATCCATCGAGTCCGTGATGCCATCCAGCCATCTCATTCTCTGTCGTCCCCTTCTTCTCCTGCCCCCAATCCCTCCCAGCATTAAAGTCTTTTCCAATGAGTCAACTCTTCGCATGAGGTGGCCAAAGTACTGGAGTTTCAGCTTTAGCGTCATTCCTTCCAAAGAAATACCAGGGTTGATCTCCTTGCAGTCCAAGGGACTCTCAAGAGTCTTCTCCAACACCACAGTTCAAAAGCATCAATTCTTCGGCACTCAGCCTTCTTCACAGTCCAACTCTCACATCCATACATGACTACTGGAAAAACCATAGCCTTGACTAGATGGACCTTAGTCGGCAAAGTAATATCTCTGCTTTTCAATATGCTATCTAGGTTGGTCGTAACTTTTCTTCCAAGGAGTAAGCGTCTTTTAATTTCATGGCTGCAGTCACCATCTGCAGTGATTTTGGAGCCCCCAAAAATAAAGTCTGACACTGTTTCCACTGTTTCCCCATCTATTTCCCATGAAGTGATGGGACCAGATGCCATGATCTTCGTTTTCTGAATGTTGAGCTTTTGGTTTTTCACTCTCCTCTTTTACTTTCATCAGGAGGCTTTTTAGTTCCTCTTCACTTTCTGCCATAAGGGTGGTGTCATCTGCATATCTGAGGTTATTGATATTTCTCCTGGCAATCTTGATTCCAGCTTGTGTTTCTTCCAGCCCAGTGTTTCTCATGATGTACTCTGCATATAAGTTAAATAAGCAGGGTGACAATATACAGCCTTGACGTCCTCCTTTTCCTATTTGGAACCAGTCTGTTGTTCCACATCCAGTTCTAACTGTTGCTTCCTGACCTGCATACAGATTTCTCAAGAGGCAGGTCAGGTGGTCTGGTATTCCCATCTCTTTCAGAATTTTCCACAGTTTCTTGTGATCCACGTAGTCAAAGGCTTTGGCATAGTCATTATTATTAGGGAAATGCAAATTAAAACCACAGTGAGATACCACTTCATAGCTACTAGGATGGATAAAACAAAATATACAATATCAAGTGTTGAAAAGAAGTGGCAAAATTAGAACCCTCATACGTCGTTAGTGGGACTATAAAATGATGTAGCCACTTTGGAAGACAGTTTGCCAGTTCCTCAAAATGTTAAACATAGAAATGCCATTTGTTGTTTAGTTGCTAAGTCTTGTTCAACTCTTTTGTGACCCCATGGCCTGTAGCCTGCCTCTGTCCACGGGATTTCCCAGGCAAGAATACTGGAGTTGGTTTCCATTTCCTTCTCCAGGGGATGTTTCCAACTCAGGGATTGAATCCGTGTCTCTTGCATTGGCAGGCAGGTTCTCTACCACTGAGCCACCAAGGAAGTCCATGGTCATTATATTTTAAAAATATTCTTTCCCTTAATTAACTCATCACTAAATAAATAATTACTTTTTACATGATTAGATATCAATGACAACCACCAAAAACTTTAATGACAGTTTCTACCAGAAAGAGTTCCTTTTCCACATCTTGTATTAAGAATAATTAATTCGTTGCAAATAAAATAATAAAACATTATGATTAGAAGTTTAAAATGTTCTTATAACCATTTTTTTACTGAAGAAAGCACTCTTAAGAGGAAAAACGTGATCCATTTGCACCCAAATGAGCAACGTTAACTTACCATGTGTGGAGCACTGATTGTTGCTTGGAACCCTGCAAAAGAAGAAGAGGACTACTGATACATTCAGCTGCAAAAACATGAAATGCTCCATGTAATTCCTTTTCTAGCATCTGTACATTATTTTTCATAATTATTTTCACATTTATGATCTCAAGAAATAAAAGCATTTTGTACTTGAGAGTACTGTCATGCACAGTTAAAATTAGAAAATATAATCATGCCAAAAGCTATTTGTGCTCAGTACAACAGTCCCACTATTTCTAAAAATTTCTTCCCCCATATAGTTAGTTAAGGAAGAATTTCACTGACTTGATAAATTTATGATGTTTTTCCCTTCAGATTCATAAAAAGAAAATAAGCTTCCATATATCATAAAATATGCAAAGTCACTGCAAATTAACTTACATCATATTTTTGGCACCTTAAAACAAAAACTGGCACGAGCGACTAGAGGAACTTAAGAGACTAATAAAGTACTTCCCTTTACTCTTTACACTATCACCTAATGTTAATTAAAATAATCTTTTTTTAGTTTTTAGCTTTTAGTTTTTTTTCCAGTATTGCTTCCTCAAGACTTATTTACCTGCTTCTGCATCTGAAGCAATTTTCACTGAGCGGTGGTAGCAGGTGCCTTCGGGGTTCAGAAGCTCCCCAGGATCTTCTCTGCTGACTGTTAAAGTACTTCCAAAAGAAGGCAGCATGGCAGCTAGCCGACAGAATCCTGAGGCACTCCTAAGCCTCAAAGGCGCCCACTGCCAAGGCTCAGCAGTTCAGCAAAGCCTGCTTCAGGAGAAGGAGTTAAATATGGCACTTTCTAAAAACAAGCACAAACCAGAAAACTCAGGGCAAGTGAAGCAGAGAAGTCAGTAATAACTTTGCTATACATTCCCTTCAATATTGATTTTAGAATTTTCTGCTACTGCAAAAACCAACCTTTGTAAACATTAGAGACACTAAGAGAATTCAGCACGCAGCTTAAACTCTCAGCTTTCATCTAAAGTGCACTTTAAGGAAATGTTTATAGAATTCTTACATATATCCTTCAAGAAAATAGAAACTGTAAGTTTTCATCTAAAGGACGCTTTAAGAAATTGTTCACAAAATTCTTACATATCTCCTTTAAGAAAATAGAAAAGACACTTCATTAAAATGGATCAGCAAGGTAATAAATGGAAAATGGTCTATTTTTACTTACAAATATTAGAGAGCAAATGAGTAAAATTTGTGACATTTTCAAAAATCCAAAACTTACCTATTGATTGTGGAGAATCCATATAAGGGTTACATTTTGCATAGTGGGAGCGGTCTGTGGCCAGCATTACTTCAAACACTTTATCTGTCTTGATGATTCCATTTTCTGAAATGAATGAGGCAATACTTAAAAGTTGGGAGTGGCATGATCAGATGTAGTAGTTAAGCATAATTACTCTGGCTACACTGTAGAGACTAGACTGGAAGAGAGCAAAATTGTCACGATGGCTCAGGTAATCGCAATCTGGTCTTTAATAATGAAAGTAAGGATGAAGAAAAGAAGGATTTGAGTTATATTTAGTAGGTAAAGTATACTTGACTGACTAGACTTGGAGGTAGGGGGTGGATAATGTTTGAGATGCTGGTGTTATATACTGGTCTGAGAAATCCTAGAGAAGCATCATAGCTAAGGAGAAAAAGGAAAAGCTATGTATTTAGAAGGAGCTATGGACCATACCCATGTAGATACATAGCAGCCAGTTGGACAAACAGATCTGGGGCTCAGGAGAAAAATCTAGATTAGAGATATAAATGACTAGTTGTACAGATGGCAATCGAAGCAATGGAAGTGAAGGAAAGTGGCCAGGGGAAAAAGTACACAAAGAAGAAAAACAAAAGTGTCCATTTAAGAGAAAAGCAAAGGGACTGGAGCCTTCAAAGATTGTGATGAGGAGCAGCCACAGAGGCAGAAGAAAATCAAGTGGACACACTGTTACAGGGATCAGGAGAAAAAAAGTTTCAAAAAGGAAGGCAAGACCATATGACAGAAATGATTCTTGAAAACATGATAGAAGTGAAAGAACTCAGGCACAAAGATGGCATAGTGTATGATTCTATTTAATGAAATGTCCAGAACAGGCAAATGTATAGAGAAAGAAAGTAAAAAAAAAAAAAAAAAAGAAAGAAAGTAGACTAATGGTTGCTTATGGTTAGGAGAATAGGAGGGCAAAACAGGGTATCTTTTTGAGGTGATGAAAATATTAAATTGACCATGGTAATGGTTGCACATACCTGTAAATATACTAAAAATCACCAATACCATCTAAATTAGAGAATTGTTTTAAAAATATAGTGGGGCCAGAAGTAGCAACTATAAGAAGCACTGCTTCTGAGAGAGAACTGTATATAAGCAGGGAAAGGCTGACATCCCGTGATACGGCAATGAAGGGAAAGAAGGAAGAAAGTGAAGGATCCTACAGAAACAGAAGAGCAGCAAGATACACCGACTCCTCCCGCTTCTCACCACTGATACCAATATCATTATCCATTAACAAAACTGCAAGTGCTCTTGAACTGTGTGCATAAAATGCCTAAAAATAGGAAAAAGAAAAAGTAACTCCAGTCAAGGCTACTGCAGAAAGAAGAAAACATGCAAACAAAATACTTCAGCTGATTAAATATACCAATACTATATTCTAAGAAAACTTAACAGAAAGCAAATATTACCAGAAATATCAACATCCAAGACATCTACTAATACAATTATCAGGGGATTCCCTGGCAGCCAAGTGGTTAGGACTCAAAAGTGTTTTCACTGCAGTGCATCTGAGCTCAACCCCTGGTCTGGGAACTAAGATCCCACAAGCCACACGGCACAGCTTAAAAAAAAAAAAAAAAAAAGGGCGAGAAGAAAAGAAAATACCATCAGACTTTAAAACAAGACAAAAAAAATTTCAACTCTCAAGGCAAAAAAATAATCTAATTAACTAGTAAGAGTTTTTTTTAGAAAAAGGCAACCATTAGCTTTTTAAGGAGCAACATTCAAAGCAAAGCAAGAATGAAGCAGCAGCATTTTCAAGAAATTCAAGGAAGGAAGTGCAAGTTAATAACTAAAAAGGAGGAAACTGTAAATGTACCCAACAACATGAACAAATCTCAAGAGCACTAACCTCAGTGAAAGAAGTCAGGCAAGTAGATTTTACCCTATATGATTCCATCTATTAATATACTCAATTCCAGAAAAGTCAAAACCATAGAGGCTGAACTGATCCGGAGTTGCTAGGGGTTGGGGGGTGAAAGGAGGAGATTAATTGCAAAAGGTCATAAGAAAATTTTGTAGGTGAAAGAAATGGTCTGTATCCGAGAGCAGTAAACTTCTGTTAAGATCAAAACAGTAAATATTTTAGGCTTTGAAGGTCATATAGTCTCTGCCACAACTACTTGACTCTGCCACTAAAGTGCAAGAACAGCTATATAGCAGACATAAACTAATGGGTGTGGTTGTACTCAAATAAAACTTTATTTCTAAAAACAGGCAGCAGGCCAGATTTGGCCTGTGGGCTGTAGTTTGCTCACTCCTGTATATCATTAGGGTGGTGGTTATATAACGGTTATTTGTCAAAATTTTCAAATCGTTGTCTTAAAATTGGTGAATTTTTCCATAAATTGTGTCTCAATAAAGCTGACTTTTTAAAATTACAGCCAAAACTGTTCTTCAAATTGCCAAGGTTATAGGAAAAACGTCTTAAATGTGCAAGAACTCAGGGAATGCTAAACACACATGTCCTTCCTAAGAAATCTTCTGGAAGATGTGCTTCATCTAATGAAGCAATTACCAGGGATACCTCAGAAAAGGATATATGTCCAATTGTAGAGCAAAGGTTAAAACTGGGTGGATTGGCCTGCCTCCAGAAGGATCCTGTTAAATTGGTTTAGCCAGAACACCCATTACTCCTGATGTAATTTTCCACCCACTGATCCCCACCCTGCTCCTAGACTATAAATCCCCACTTGCTCAGCTGTATTGATAACTGGGACCAGTTTTACACTGATGTCTCTTTTCCCCTATTGCAATTGTTATTGAATAAAATTTGGTTTTAGCTTTTAAAAAAAAAAAGACTAAAAGGGTAAAGACACTAGTGGAGGACCTCCCTGGTGGCACAGGGGATGGGAGTCCACCTGCCAATGCAGGGGACATGGGTTTGATCCCTGTTCCAGGAAGAGTCCACATGCCACAGAGCGACTAAGCTCACGGGCCACAACTGCTGAGCCCGTGGCTCTAGAGCCCAGGAACTGCAACTCCTGAGTCCACATGCCGCCAACGACTGAAGCCCACACGCTGTAGAGCCCATACTCCACGAAGGAAGTCACCACAACGAGAAGCCTACATACTGCAACTAGAGAGTAGCCCCTGCCCACCGCAACTAGAGAAAAGCCTGCGCAGCAACAAAAATGCAGCACAGCCAAAAATAAATAAATAAATAAATAATTTTTAAAAAAAAAGACCAAAAGCTGTTTAAAAAAAAAAAAAAGAGAGAAGCCGCTGCAATGAGAAACCCACGCATGCAACGAATAGCAGTGCCCACTCACTCCAACTAGGAAAAGCTCTCACAAAGCAACGAAGACCCAGTGCAGCAAGAAATGTTTAAAAATGACACTGGTGGAATAATAACACTTAAATGTTATATGTTCTGACAAAGTAAAAACGATGCAACTAAAAACAATGGGAAAAGGAAAAAAAGGGAAAAGCAGAATTAGATCACTGACTGTTTTGAGGAATCAAAGGATACCACTTAATACTGACTGACCAGACAGTATTAGAAAGAAATACTAATATAAGAACTACTAAGTATAAGAAAAGGTGGTTTGAGGACACTATAAAATGTATAAATACACATTTTCCAAAAAACAAAATAATGTTTTAAAAATTAGCAAATAAGGCATACCAACTAGAGAAACATTTAAGTAGTCATAGACTGGTAGAGATACAAATCATTTTCCAACTAAAAATATTACGAATTTGGATTCATTAACCCAAATAGAAAGTACTGTTTCTACATAAATAAGCTCAGGCAAGCTACCTAAAGTAGTAGGTACCTAAAGTAGTAGCTACCTAAAGGCTACTAAAACAGTTAAAGCATTTTTTAAAAAGTTTTAAAAGCAGAGTAGTAATAAGAGAGGTATCATTTACTGAATATTTACCACATGCCAGAAAAAACCCTAAGCACATTACACTCTGTCTCTTTTGAGATATGAACTTAAGATTGCTAGCTTATGAAGCAATCTTACGTTATCTCTAACAATCCTATAAAGTAAGCACCATTATTACTCCATCTTACAGATAATAAGACTGAGCACTGAAAGACCAAGTTGTTCCAGCACAGAGCAAATGAGGGGTAGGGCCACTGAAGCTGAGCTGTCAGATTCCTGCTGACCACCTCACTGTACTGCTACTACCAGATTCAAACAGCTTAGTGGCTTACACAAATTCATAGACTCTCAAGGTCAGAAGGGTCATCAAGTCTAACTTTTTCATAAATTGGTACCATGATCTCTACTTGAAGAGCTGCACAATGTGAAACAGCCATTTCACATTTAGACTACATTAATTATCAGAATTGTGTGAACTGTGAAAGTTGCTCAGTCATGCCCAACTCTGCAACCCCATAGACTATACAGTGCATGGAATTCTCCAGGCCAGAATAGTGGAGTGGGTAGCCTTTCCCTACTCCAGGGGATCTTCCCAACCCAGGGATCGAACCTAGGTCTCCAGCATTGCAGGCAGATTCTTTACCAGCTGAGCCACAAGGGAACCCCACTTATCAGAATACTTCCCTATATTAAGAGGAAATCTCCCTCTTTATAACTCACTTACATAAACCCTTAGTGCTACTCTCTAAAGTCACCCAGAATATAATGAATTTTCTATCCAACCAACACTTTTTACACATTTAAGAAATCATGATCATTTCACGTTTTTATCTTTCTCAGGTTAAGCAGCCTCACTCAACACTTCCAATTACCATTATATTCACACATTCTTCTCTAAATGAACATTTGTGATATATAAAATCAAACACATTGCTGCCAGCACATTCTAAAAATCAAGTATATTAAAGAGATTACTTCCCTTAAGCTAGATAACATACATCTATCAAACCTACCTAATTTCTTTGGTAGGTTTCTTAATCTATAGAGGGATATAGAATTCACACACACACCAAAAAACTAACAGGTTTTAAAAGTATGTCACCAGTCATTTATTAAGAAGCTGAATGCATAAGGCTCAGGATAAAGACTTCTTAGACTATAATTAGGTGATTTCCAAAATTTCCACTGTAAGGTTATTATTTGATTTTTCCTAGGATTCCCTATTTTGAAAGATGCCTAAAGCAAGCTACGGTTACAAAGCTATTAAATCATTTTCCCATTTTTGACAATCTGACATACACAACTGCCAGTGCCCTGCAATATTTCTAGCAAACAGCAAAGTAATGTTTTACTTCATTTGTACAGCCTAATTATAAGTAAACATGCAATTACTATTAGGTTTTCTAAATTAGTGAACAGCTTTAGAACCACTCACGCTGAATTTTCCTGCACCCTAAGGATCAAGGGCCCTAATTAAATAATTATAACAATGGTTAATGTTGATCCAAATAAGAAGTTAGCAGAATCCAGAAAGGAGAATGCAACAGAATCCAAGCTATAAACAAACAAAAAAAACTTGAAAAAATTAGACCCATGTTAAGAAGGTATTTGTTTCTCTTTTCAACTTGAGGAATAGAGAAGGGTGAAAAGGGAAATAAATTCCAGGAAAAAGACAAAAACCCTATACAAGAGTGATAATTTATATAAGAACTGTAAACTGTGGCATGATTTCAAGAAACTGATGAAAGTGTAAAAGAAGGAAAAACATAAATTCCCTGGAAGTTCAGTGGTCAGGACTCAGCACTTTCGTCACTTCAGTCTCTGGTCAGGGAACTAAGATCCCACTAACCAGACAGCAAACACAGGAAAAACATCTGACTGCTCCTCATCAACAGTAGAGGGGTCTGTGATATTAGAAACAAAGAGCAGGGAATAAACTCATCACGTACTATGTAGCTCAGAGAAACATTGACCCAGTCATTAATGTTTGTGATGATGGTTATTAATTTTCAACACTTAAAAATTAACAGAGTATAGATGACTTACCGCTCAGAACCAAATGAAATGTTATCAACTTTGACAATGTAAAATAGCCACCAGTAAGTTGAAAAATAAGCACCCTTTTCTACAAAGTGGAAGGGTTAAAGTATAGTGTCAGTTTATAAATTATAGAACAAAAAATTGAGGTTAAAGTATATTACTCAAAGTTAAAAGGTAACCACAAAAGAGGAAGCAGAAATTACAACATAACTGTATGTGGGGGAAGGGAGTAAGTTAAAAGGGTGTAAATACTCATCCATCTTGACAGGAAGTCAGTAGATGATGTCTAAAGCTGATAAAGAAACAGCAGTTCAAGGATATTATTTAGAGACATGAAGACAATCACCAGAAGACCCAAAAATGCAATTAAAAGTGTTCACTAGAGGCTCCAGTGAGCAAGATGTAAGATGTGGCAGGGTCTCTGTTTCTTTCAAGGTGGTAGAATTGGGGGCATTATCTAGCCTCTCTCTAGTTAAATATAGCCTTACGATTAAGTTCTTGCCAATAAGAATACAGGAAGAAATTATGTATGCCCTTAAAAGGAATGTGGGTTTTCTCCTTTTCCCACTTTTCTTCCCACCAGCTGGAATATGGAAATAATGGGGGTAAATTAACTTCAACTTTGTACACAAGGGAAAGACTTTAGCGGTCACAACAAGAAAAAAGGAGCCCAGGTCTCCAAGACCATAGAACTATCATATTAACTCTGAATTGCTTATTTATACTTTGATTGTTACAGGAGACAAACTTTGTATGTGTAAAATGAGATCAGTCTGAACAACAGGATTGGAGTGGGAGCATGGGAACAGGTTGTAGAAGACCCCTAAAAGCCCTGAAAGCTAAGCAAGAGGCATCTCCGATTGGTACAGTAAGCAACAGAAATCTTGGCAGAACAGTGACAAAACAGAGAGCAGTATACTAAGACAATCAGTGCAAGGTGTAGCATGAACCTGAGGGGACAGAAATTCAAAATGTGATGACCAATCAGATACTTGGAGGCCTATCACTCCAAGTAAGAACTAAGAGCCTAGGCTAGGGTACAATCAATGAAAATACGGTGAAAGGGTTGACCGTGAAAGGCATTTGTAATAAATACTGAGTTAATCTCGGGACAATCTGAAAGAATCAATAACTATTACAAGATTTCTGATCTGGGAGAAAAAAAAAATTGGAAGCAATCCTGGCAGAGATGGAAAAAAAAAAGATCCTGTGCTGGTATGAAGCACTGAAAACACAGATAAGAAAACAGGCTTGGAAACAGATGGATTTCAAGTCACACAGAAACTAAGTTTCTGTACCTTGTTACAGAGTTAAATCTCAAAAAAAGAACTATTAGATGATTGTATTAGTTTTATGACTTGAGCATTTGTTAATCAACTACTCTCTATTTCTTCCCCACTAACAAAATGCCAGGGAGAACAGAAAGAAATCAACAAAATGGTTTCCTTTTACTTCCCATCTAGAACGATTAGGCATTTAAAGGAGGTAAGTAGAACCTGAGATATTCTCCATATAGAAAGTCTGAAAGGACTAATTTTAAATTATATAATAAACCATAATCAAAGCAAAAGTTTAAGTGATACCAAGTTATGATAAAGCATATCATCTAAATATCAGAGATTATTAAAAATACATCTTTCTCTAAATCATTATCACTCTTAATGGATTCACAGTCATCTGTTCTGACACTACTTCTCAAAAGAGCTTGTTCCTTGGACTCCTTACATTTCTGACAAAGTAAAATGTCATGCAAAACTCTAAAATATAGGTAACCAAATGTTAACTTCTCTGGCTCTCTCCTATAACACACACACACACATACACTCCCCATATGTGATTTCATGCAAACCATGAAGTGATTAAAATTATGGAATCTTGGATTTGGAAGGGTCCTCAGAGGTCTACTATATAGTGAAAGCCGAGGACAAATCTCTTCCACAATATCGATTACAATGAAATAGTCGATCATTCTTTGCTTCAACATATCCAGTGACAGAAAACAGTTTTTCAAAGCCAAATCTTTGTTAGGATTGCTTTGTGAATACCTCCTTATAACGGGTCAAAATCTCCCTCCCATCTGTCCTGGTTTGACCTTTCACTACATGATTTCCTTCAAATATGTAAACACTACTAGGGAGCAGGGGATGAGATTGGGATTGACATATACACACTACTACGTATAAAACGGATAACTAACAAGAATCGACTGTATAGCACAAGGAACTTTACTCAATGCTCTATGGTGTCCTAAATGGGAAGGAAATCGAATATATGTACAACTATTCACTTTGTTGCCCAGCAGCAAATTAACACAACATTGTAAAGCTACTTCAATAAAAATTAATTTTAAAATAAACAGCACTGCTCTCTTTAGCTTTCTCATTGCTAAACCAAACCACCTCCATTTCATCAAACCGTCATAGAAGCTGGTGCACTTGTCATCTTGACCACTCTTGTCTGAGAATCTCCAGTATTTCACTGCTACGCTTAAAGCGTGTTGGTCTTAACTAAGTGCAATACTAATAAAAACACGTGGAACAGCACAACAGAACTGAGATCACACTGAATAGAATGTAACATCATCTACCATCTAGGTCTAGTGCTGCTCCAGAGAACTTCTTCTGATGACAGAAATGTTCTACATCTGCATTGCTCAGTCTAGCCACTAACCTCACATGGCTACTGAGCTCTTGAAATGTGGTTGGTATGACTGAGGAGCTGAATTTTTAATTTTAGTTAAATTTAAGTAGACACACTGATATTAAAATTCTTCCTCAAAAGTTTTTCTATTAAATTTTAGTCAATACCCTGTAAGTTTACTTACCAGGGTGTAACCATAAGATGGACATAAGTTACAACGAGGAAGTATTTTTTGGATTCTAAGTGAGGCCTAAATTTCTAAAAAAAATCACTTAGGATTTTATTATCTGTTACACTTAGCCCATGAATGCACATGATAAAACTAATATTCTCTTTTCCACCAGTTATGCTGTTAGTGGATAAGAACTGACACTCCAAACAGAATAAGAAGATGATTTCAATTTATTTGTAGAAATAAAGAAGGATACAAAAACTAAAAATTTTTTAAAATTTAAATGCCTACTAAGGGTCTTCACTTTAATGTTTTATTAAGCAACTCAAACTAAACACTTCCCCAGATAAACTCCTGTTCTCCCACACTTCCTAGCACACCCCATCCCCAAACCCCTGCGGCTCACTCACTTATTTCCAACTCAGAAAACGGTAAATCGTTCCCATTGCCCAGGTCTAAAACCTTGTGTCATATCCTTGACTCCAGACTTTCTTCTACACCCCAAGTCCAAATCTAGCATATTCTATTTTCTCTGTCTAGTATGCCTGTTCCCCAGCTCTATCTGCATGGCTTGAATTTCTTCTTCTTCATCAAATCTTTACTCAAATGACACCTTAGTGAGGCCTTCTCCCCTACAACTGCAAACCTACCACCCCATACTCCCTATACTCTTTCCCTACTTTGCCACTTATCATGTGACATATATTTTATTTGTCTGCTCCCACAAGAAGTAAGCTTCAAGAGAGAATAGATGTTTGCTTCTCATTGCTGTATCCCCAGTGTCTGGCACATAGAAGACAGTCAAATGTCAGCTGACTGTTTCCATAGATTATACATACACTATACAGGCAAATGGCATACTCAAGGTTGCAAAGGAAATATAGTTAGAAATCACTGGTGTCTTAGGGCAGTGGACTGAATTTTTTTAACAACAACAACAAAATACGTAAAAGAACTATTATTAGCATTGTTTTCAGTGACCAATACAGAATCTGAAGTCTAGTCAGAGTTAATCTTTCACAAACACTCTGGTTTGGACATCCCTGCTCTAGCAGACAACCTCTCTCAAGCTCATCCACTCCTGCCCCTTTCTTTTCCTTTCACAATGGCATAAAATTATCCCCAAAAAAGTAGAAAATAAACCCTAATGTAAACATTAATTGTCACATTCCCTGGATTAAACAGGCTCTCAGTTGTTTTGAATTAACATTTCATGAGCACGTTATCAGTCTATAGCCATAAAATATCTATGTTCCATTTCTAAAGACCTGTGATGTCCAACATGTGGTATCAAAGTTAATTTAAATAACACAAAATCCAGTTCTTCAGCTGTACTCACCACATTTCAAATGCTCAATGCCCCATGTAGCTAGTGGCTACCGTACTGAGCGGCAGATACTGACACCACAGGCAGCTCTGTTGGGCAGGTCTGCTACAGATTTTTTTCCTAAAATTTTATTTCAAAGTATAAAAATGATTCAACTGAAACACTGGCAGGGTTTAGTCTTGTAAATTTTCAGTTCTCTATGTCAGTGATTCTCAAAGTGTGGTCCCCAGACCAGCAGCAGTATATTACTTAGGAACTTGTTGGAAGTGTGAATTCTTGAGCCCCAACAATCGATCTTAATTTGTTTTAACGAGCTCTCCTGGTGATCCAGCAGATTTTGAGGCATGCTCAAGTTTTAGACCACGGTTGGCAGTAACTTAAGAGTAGTTATCAATACAAATATAAGCTATGAGATATTATGACTGTATTGTTACAATCTAAAATAATCTATAAATATCAACTGTGAAATCATACTTCTATCACGTCATCTTGTAGAAGAAACACCTCAGTAGGCATTTTCAATAAAATTAATATAAAATATTAAAATGAAACCAATCATGAACCTTATTTGATTAAAAAAAGAAAACTGTAATTTGCTTCCTCTTCCAGTTGCAGATCCATATTCACTTCAGTATCAGCATTATCACATTTTAATCTTTTTCTACAGATTCAGTTAGAAGCCTTTAAGTGAGGAAGAATACACAGTGGTGCAATTACCAGGAAAGAGTGAGAAATTTTCAGTGTGTGCCAACTGAAATTTTTATGTGAGCAAATACTAGTGTTATTAATGAACTATTAAATAAATATGAAATCTATTGGCTTAAATTAATTCAGCAAGAAGTTGAAACTAAAGTTGCAAAAGGTTATGAAAAAGGCTAAACAACCTGCCTATGCTATTTCCTCTTACTAATCATAAAACTAGTATAAAACTAAGTATCAACATCTATGTATGTTAAATATTTCTCACTTAATTTTCTGATAGGAAAACATCCTTAGAAATTTCAGCTAAGAATACATTTAATGCAATACATTAAAATGATTACAAAGCCACTGGGAAAAGATCTAGTTTTGGCTTACTACAAATCTGGCCTAAAAAGGAGCGTCAAGAGCCTGATTGATTACAAATTTCTGCCACAGCCAAGTATTTACTGAGATAACCTTCTGGTGGAAAATTACTTAATCACAATTCAAGTACAGAATGTTTCAGGTGTGTAGGCACTAGATAATTTTAAGAAGTTTTATTAAAATATTTACAACATATTGAGCTTCTGGTCTATGAGAACCTAAATCACTCTTAACACTGACACTGCACATAAATTTCCATTTCCAATCAAGTATCCTTCCATAAAGTGAATATTGGCAATGTTAGACAGGGCTTTTAAACCTAAACTTTCTTTGAACATATATATATATATATATATATATAGCTAAGTTGCTTCAGTCATGTCCAGACTCTGCGACCCCCATGGACTGTAGCCTATCAGGCTCCTCTGTCCATGGGATTCTCTGGAGGGCAAGAATACTGGAGTGGAAAAAAAAAAAAGAATACTGGAGTGGGGTGCCCTATCCTCCTCAAACATTCTTTACTAAACACTAAGGAGTTGGTGATGGACAGGGAGGCCTGGCGTGCTGCGATTCATGGGGTCACAAAGAGTCGGACACGACTGAGAGACTGAATTGAACTGAACTGAAGGACACAATCTCCAACTTTGGAACATTGTGTTTAAAAAAAAAAAATGACTAACATTAAGTACTAACCATGCGCCAGCCAATGTTACTTATTCTCTCACTAATCTTAGTATTCCTAGCCTAGATCTAAGCACATAATATATACTTAACTGGCATTTATTTTTCAAAAAAGTAACGATTATTAAGATGAGGGGATTCAAAGACTGAAAAAAAAAGGTTCTGGCCCTCAAGGAGGTTACAAATCGAATTCGGAAACATGACACGCGAAAAGCTAAACAACCTATAACAATTAAAAATACCACGTGGCAGGGTTGCGATTATTTGCAAAGTCAGTGGCAAAGAAGAATGCTATAAATTCTGACCAGAGAAAGAGTACTATAGACTGCGGTTCCGGTCTCCCGACCAGACGGCGACACTATAGTTCAATTTAAAAAAAGAAAGTGACACAGCACTCATCCCACCCTAAAATTATCATCAGAGGAAGGAATACAATAACTAAAGAGAACGGTGTAAAGAAAACTTCCATACACAGCTTTTAAAGCATACGATGGCCCTGATAAAAGTGAAAACGGGCCGCAGAACACAATCTTTCGCTGGATCTCCAGGACCTCTGAAGGCTCCTGAAACACAGTCTCTCAAGGAGAGCATCCTTCCTCCTTTCTCCCTCAGCTCCCTACGAAGCTTTCCACTGGACAGCCGTCCCAGAAATTTCTCCCAGCATCCGCAGTGACAGCAACTCTCATCTTCCTCTCCCTCCCCTCGCCGGTATCAGACAGTGGCATCTCCCGCCAGGGGAAAAAACGGAGGGCGGGGGGTGGGGGGAGGCAGAATAGGCGAGAAAGCTTGCAGCTAGATTGATTTAAGACGGGAAGAGTAGGTGGGAGGACGCGGGGGTCGAGGGCGGAGTCCTCCCAGCTCCAGCTCCAGTCTCTCGGAGGTCTAGCCAATATCCCACTCCTCCCGCTCCACCCCAGGGCGCGCCCCTCGCCCGCTGGACCTGAACTGGGAGGCGACGGACTCGAGTGACAGCCCCACTACCTGTGCGCCCCCAGCCCTCAGCCCCGTCCCCAAGGCCTGCGGGGAGATGCCTGCCCCCGCCCCACGAGCAGCGGCCCGGGGCTCCTCTGATTCCAGTCCACATCGCCGATGAGTGACAGGTCCCGGGGGAGGCAATCGCCAGCGCTCGCTGGTCGGGACCGCGGGTGCAACCGTGCGCCGAAGCCCTCCAGCACGCACGGGGAGTAGACAGAACGTCCCGGGCGGCCCCAGGGGACCCGGACCAGGCCTGGCCTTCCCCGGTTGCCCCACACCCGGCGGGGGTGGCACTTACTGCGGAGGTTGTGGATTAGCTCCGAGTGGCTGGCGCCGCCGGATTTCCAGGCCATCGCTAAGCACACCCGGAGCAGGTACAGAACCACCTTCAGCGCGGCGACGGTGCCCAGTAGCTTCCCCAAGAGTGAGACCACCTCCCACACGGTCACCGCCCCGTTCTCGTCCCCGCTGGAGCCGCCGCTGTTACTGCCGTCGTCGCCGCTGCCGCCACTGCGCGCTCCCGGCATCCCCCGCGGCACGCATGCGCTCTATGACGCCGCGCGGCCTCGGGCGCGGCCGGGTGGGGCCGGAGGCGGGGGTGGCTTCGCGACCCGCAGCCGGGGCGAGGGGCCGCTGCGGCTGCCCGAGACTGGCGGCTTGGCCTCGCTGAGTCAGCGCCACCGCCGCCACTGCGTGGCCTTTCTGAGACTTCGGGCTGCGCAGCGCCTCCTTGCTTGGGTTTGCCCTGCGGTCAGGCGGGGTGGGCCCCAGGGCGGTCGGCCGCGTGCCTCGCTGCGGCTCTGGTCACCGAGAGCGGTGACAGGATGGCAGGGCGGGTCTGGTTCCGAGGCTGCCGGTGGCTCTGCAGTCGTCGCTGGGTCAGCTGTTGCGAGTGGCGGGTCTGCTCCTATAGCTGTCCAGATTGTTAAACGGTGGGCTTCCTCCGTCCTGCCTTCACCCAACCCAATGAATGACTAACATATTTAGGTCGGTTAGAGTCAGAGCTCCCTATGGTGAACACCGAGTATCTTAAACGGAGGGCAAACGTCCTCTCTAACCCGAGTACTCCAGGCTCTAGCTAACAAGTACATTTAGTGGCTGGTTAGCAGAGACTTTGGGACCCTGATTTGTTCTCAGCTGTAAAGCACAAATTCAGAGAGTGGAAGACAGACACGGGTTGGAGGGTGGAGCACCGAGAATGCTTTGCTCCTTAGGAAAATGCACTTGCTTAAAAACACTACAGTAGCCTGTGGCGACTGTTTTTCTCCTAACACAAGTGTGCGTTTTTAGCTATTTAAGCCTCACAAATTCCACCATTAGACTGGACCCCGGCTTTGCTGCTATCAGCTATGCAAGACACCGAGTGAGAAACTGACAAGGAACATTGCCAGTAGAATCCAACTTGCTGACTCCTAATCAGAACGGAGACTGGAAGGATCCAGTCATTTAGTCCCAATAAACTTTTAAGGAAGGAAACAAAGCTATGTAAAGACATTGATGCTACTGCGTCAGCAACAATGCTCAAATTTTAGTCCTAACCTGACCTTGGCAAATGTGGTGTCTATGTAAGTATGTGTATATATATATGTATATGTATATGTATATATATATATTTCCAATCCGAAATATACTTATATATTAACTATTTCGTGGGATTCTGCGATAATAACCGAAGCAGCATTCTTTACTTCAATATTGGGAATAAATTAGCCAGTTTGGGACTCAAAATTGGAACCGGGGGTCTTCAGAATTACAACTCCAGTTTCTGACCGTGTGTGTTATCATTGAAGAAAAGTACTTGCTTGGGGGGACAGGGAGGGAGAAGTTTTTAATAATACATTGGTACGTTAATGGACGTACTTCCACGAGAATTTAAGGATTTTTAATCTTTTCTATGCGCGGTGAAATGCAAGCCTGCTTAGGTGTGGCTACTAGCTCGTTTCTCTTGCATTGCTTTTATTTTGTTTTTGCTCTTAAATTTGTCTTTACATTGCAAATTCTTTTGCGCCAATGTATTGTCTCGGTGTTCCTATACGATTTTGCAGATTAGAAGATGGTCCTACAGCACAAGGACGGGCATGCTCTTGCCCTGGTGCACAAGGACGGGCATGCTGTTGCACTGGTTCAGAGCCACCTTAGTGAGGAAGGCCGTCGCATCTTCTTCGCGTTTGCGGCAGGGTTGTTCGTTCCTGCACTGCGGACGGAGGAGAATTGGCTCTCTGCAGCCACCGTCCCTCATAAGGTCCGGTCCAATCAGGGCTCAGCGAGAAGGGGCGGGACTGAGTGGCGCGCGCTGTACTTCGTGCTGTGCCTACCTGGGTTCCTCTCAGCATGGAGGAAATTTATGCTAAGTTTGTGTCACAGAAAATCAGCAAGACTCGTTGGCGACCATTACCTCCAGGGAGCCTGCAGACAGCGGAGACTTTTGCCACGGGCTCTTGGGACAATGAGGTACCCCTGCGCCCGACCGGGCGTCCCTGCTATCTCCTTCCTTCCAGGAACCGCGCCCCCGGCAGCCAGCGCGCGAACTCCTGTTTCGTAGCTCCTCGAGCGGTTGTCTGTCTCCCGAATGCACGTCTCACGCTCGGTCGCCTTATATCTGAGAGGCATCAGTGGCCTCGTTTCTTGTGTTTTTAATGATTTTTATGCCGTTTTCCCTGGATACTTTTAAAGCAGGGTTGATTGAAGGCAGTGCACATTTCAATTTCGAGGAGTTTGATGTATATTTCATCTCAAAATGAAATTTTCTGCTTTTCAGGAAAATTATGTTTCACTGTGGTCTATTGGAGATTTTGGAAACTTGGATTCTGATGGAGGATTTGAAGGAGACCATCAATTATTGTGCAGTATCAAACATCATGGTGATGTAATGGATTTACAAGTACGTCTGTTGTAATATCCAAGAGCTAACTTTTAAAAAATTGCGAGTAATACATTGAGAGATCTAAAGGACCGTAAAGTTTGTCTAGTCTTACCCTGGGTTTACAAGAACTTGAGTTCTCTGTAGGTTATGATTTGTCATGTCATATAGCTGGTTATGGCAGAATCAGCACTGGGGAAGGGGATTGTGAAGTTAATCATAGCTTGTTTGTTTAATTGACCATCTACTATGTGCCAAGCTGTGTTTACATAAGTTAATTTCATTCTCATGGAATGCTGGTGAATCAACTATAGTTATCTCTCTTATGAGAAAACTAAGATCTTTTGAGCATGGATTATATGACAAATACTGTGCAAGACACTTTACATGTTTTTGCTTTTTGAATTCTCGTTTTATAAGTTTACCAAGGCTTGGAGAACTTAACTTGGCCCAGGTTTCAAATCGGGTAATAAGTGGTGGGAATGGAATTAAGTTTTCAAATTCTGATCTGTAAGACTTCAGAGTCCCTGCATTTTCTTCTGTGGAAAGCTGCCTGACCCTGGGAATTATACTCTCCTAAACCTTTATGGTAGTTGTACAAAATTAAATCAATTGTAGATGAACAGGTTTGAGGGGGGAAATTATTGTTGTTTATTCTTCATGAAAATACTTTTATTTGTATAGCAGTTTTGACTTTGGCATTTTATTTGCTTAGCATTTGTAGGTTCTTTGCATTTTAAAATTGTTACACTGCTAATTGAGTTAGATAAATGGGCTTCTTCCCTGCTGATATTTATGAATTTATAACATGCAGGAATTTTCTGTTTAGTTTTTGGACCAGGAAAGAATTGTAGCTGCTTCATCGACAGGATGTGTGACAATTTTCCTCCACCATCCAAATAACCAGGTAAAGAATTTTTGTTTGAAAACTCAGTTTGCATTTTAATTATTTTTAGGAAGGCTTAAAGAAGGCTGTACTTAATAATGACAAATAATAAAGTTTTATTGTCTCAAAAACTATAAAAAGGAGGGGGAAATGTCATTGCATTACCCATCTTTTAGTTGACTAATTCTAGAACCATTTCTGTGTGAACTTTCATTGAAATTGGGTAACTCTTCAATTTTCTTAGGTTCCATGTAATAATATGGTATTCTGGCAAGTAATTTTCTTATAACTTTCTGTTAAGATCCTCCTCTGGTTTTCTGAAGAGAGAAAGAGCACTTTCTAGCTCAGACATCATGAGAGGGAGCAGGAACAGCTACTCTGCTTCTGTGAACAGAACCGAGGTTTTAATTAGAAGGAAAGACACACTATATGAAGGCTTGATACTTTTTCTATGCTTTTCTTGTATGTCGAAGGCTAAGAGTGCTGACCTTCAGAGCATAGTTTAAGGGCAGTCCTTTAAAATAGGCCCAGTTGAAGTTAACAGTTTTAAGTTGCTGGAAGAGAATGCTTATTTAGATTTGGATATTGATAAAGGTCATCTTACTAATAGACATGCCTAGTAAGTATAGGACCTTATAGGTCGTATAGGACAGAATCATCTGGAAAGCCCTGCAGAGATTTATCTCTTCAATGTAGATCAGTTCCCTTAAGAGTTTAGAGTTGTCTTTGAACACATAATTACCTGATGCTTAAAAACTGTTTCTTTAGTTTGAGATAAGTTTGGAATATTATTAAACAGGGTTTCTTTGGAATCTAATCTGGTGAATACAGAGCTTTAATGGAAGTATTTCCTAGACCTTAATACTTTGAAATACAAAGCGAAAAGAGTACTATTTTTCTAGAAAGGTATGAAACACAGTTTTAAAATAATAGTGTAGTTGGGGAAAGTGCTAATTATTTGGAGCTTTGCTTTAATTAATCATAGCCTCATTTCTGACACCTAGACTCTGTCAGTCAGCCAGCAGTGGACAGCAGCTCACTACCACACGGGTCCAGGCAGTCCTTCCTGTAGCAATGCACCATGCACAGGTGTTGTGTGCAACAACCCAGAAATTGTCACAGTTGGAGAAGATGGTCGGATAAATCTCTTCAGAGCTGATCACAAGGAAGCTGTAAGAACTATAGGTAAGAAAAATCATCTTTCTTTGGTCTATCTTATAGTAATTCAGCACCTCCTATGTGCAGTGCCAGGGGTTAAATGTTTGAGGGATTTAGAAATATACAAAGGAGGATCCCTTTATCAAGATAGTATGTTGATAAGGCCTGTATGAAGGACTGACTAGAAGAAAGAGAAATTTGTGGGGAGGATGGTTGGAAGGAATTATCGGATAAAGAATTGAGGGGCAGGGCAATTCATTTAATCTAGATTCTAGACCATAAATAATACTGAGAAGTGGCACGCCAGATAAAGGGAATAGCATAGAGGTGGGGTAAGGCCAGTCAGAGAATGACAGAAAGTGTAGTTTGACCTGACTTTAGATATTTGTATAGGAGAATTGAGAGATGAAACAAGATAGGTAGATTGCAGTCAGGTTGTGAAAGATTATACCTTTTTTTAGGTAGACAGCTAAGGAGCCATTGAAAGTTTTTGAGCAAAGGGGTAATGTACCCACATCGTGTTTTAGAAGGATTATTTAGTGCAGTGGTAGTGGTTTAGTTGCTAAATCATGTCTGACTAGTGTAGTAGTTCTCAACCATATTTTGCACAGACTTGCCCAAGGAGATTTTTAACAGCCCATCACCCTAGACCTCTTGAATTAGAACTTCTATGGATTGAGCCCATGAATCAGTTTTTTGTATTATTATTATTATTTTTAGTTCTGAGAAATACCATTTGTTTAGCTTTGAAAGACTGCTGGCCTGGTGACAGTTTGGAGAAGGGTCACAAAACAAAAGTCTTTAAGTATATACTAAATAAAGATGTATAAGCTTAGACACACTAGAAAAAGCAGAAGGACCATTAAGGCAAACAGGAAGAACTTCATGGCAGAAAAGAGAGCTGATAAGGATAAAGATGAATCAATTTGAGATGAGTCAGCAGAATAATACAGGGTCAGAATGAGCTCTGTAGGAAGCTGTGGTGTTTGGCCCAACAGAATGGGGGTTCTGGATGAAGCACTTGAGTTCAGTTGCTCTTTGCGACCCCATGGACTGCAGCCCTGTCCATCACCAACTCCTGGAGCTTGCTCAAGCTCATATCCATTGAGTCAGGGATGCCATCCAACCATCTCATCCTCTGTCGTCCCCTTCTCCTGCCTTCAATCTTTGCCAACATCTGAGTCTTTTCCAGTGAGTCAGTTCTTCACATCAGGTGGCCAAAGGATTGGAGTTTCAGCTTGAGCATCAGTCCTTCTAAAGAATATTCAGGACTGATCTGCTTTAGGATGGACTGGTTTGATCTCCTTGCAGTCCAAGGGACTCTCAAGAGTATTCTCCAACACCACAATTCAAAAGCATCAATTCTTCAGCACTAAGCTTTCTTTAAAGTCCAACTTTGACATCCATACATGACTAGTGGAAAAACCGTATCTTTGACTGGATGGACCTTTGCTGGCAAATAATGTCTCTGCTTTTTAACATGATGTCTAGGTTGTCTAGGGTGAAGCAGTGGTGGGAGATAAAATTGGATTATAAAGAAACTTGAACAGCTGTCTCAGAAATGGAGGGTAGTACTCTTAAGTGGAAATAGAGAAATATATGAAAACTTAGTCCTCTAGTTGGAAAACAGTTCAGATGTCCTGTGAGTAATATAATTTTTCTATCAAAGGAGAATCCATTTTAACATATGTTCCTATATTTTTCCATAGAAATAAAATTGTGACTTATTTAAAATTTCACTTGTAATTTTTCAGTCAACAGAGGGAACACTGTTTAAGGTATTCATGGAAAAGTGGTGCCCTGTTAACGTACACTGCAGTTTTCTTAATTTACAGACAACGCAGATAGCAGTACACTCCATGCTGTAACCTTCCTTCGAACTCCTGAGATTCTTACAGTAAATTCAATTGGCCAGTTAAAAATATGGGATTTTAGACAACAAGGAAATGAGCCCACGCAGATATTATCACTGTAAGTTTTGATCTGTAATTTCAGTAGTATAAAGCAAATTTGTTTATTTGTAGCAACTAACTTTATAAGCCATATTGTATTTCAATTGCATGTTAAGAGTAATTTCTGATTAACTTTGATAAAGCAAATACAGTTGACCCTTGAACAATATAAGCATTAGAGTCACTGACCCTCTATACACTCGAAAATCCATGTATACTTTATAGTTGGCACTCTACCAGGAATCCTTGGTACCAAAGGTTCCACCTTCCCAGATTCAACCAACCTTGGATCATGTAGCAATGTATATTTACTATTGAAAAATACTCATATATAAGTGGACCTATGTTGTTCAAGAGCAATTGTATAATTTGATGGACTTGATAATACCTTGCTGCATTTAATAAATATTTGTAGTATTGATTCAGAAGTTTATATTTTCTTTTTGAAATGTATATTATTTAATGGGGAACTTATTTTTGCTCATCAGGTGATCCAATTAATAGTGAAATAATACGCTCTAGATGTGATTGGGAGAAAAATACGGTACAAGATACTTTTTCTAAGCAGAAGTCCCCTTTCTATATGTGCAGCCTTCTCTAGATAATAGTATGTGTCAAACTGAAAAATATATATGTAAACTAAGCATTAAATAAGACAGAGTAGAAGTAAGGAGTATGCTGTTTATGTTGATATATAATGTTTTTTAAAAGCTAAGAAATGGAAATGTTTTGCATATCTTACCGTCAAATTTTCTTGTTCCATATATGTCCAAATTGAAGAGAGAATGAATAACTCCAGCCTTTAATTCCTCCTCAGAATTCTAGTATTTAGAGGTATATTTAATGTAATCAGGTTTTTGACATGATTTAAGTTTAGCCGGTAGCCCTAGCCACAAAATTATCATTTAGTTACTGGGATGAAACTTGTTTCATGGGTTATTCAATGATAAATTATACTTTACCACTGTTTGAAGTCACTGTATTTCCCGTTAAAGGACTGGTGACCGAGTGCCACTCCACTGTGTGGATCGACATCCCAACCAGCAGCACGTTGTAGCTACTGGCGGCCAGGATGGAATGTTGAGTATTTGGGATGTTAGACAAGGTACAATGCCTGTGTCTCTACTAAAGGCTCATGAAGCTGAAAGTAAGTGTTGTGAAGATACGTTAAGTTTTTGGTGGCTGAGCTATACAACATAGTGTTAGCAGATTTCCATAAATGATACATCATTCTACAGCAGAACTTTTGACTGAATTGTATAAATTTGTAATAATTAACTCCTTTCTTATTTGACATTTACGTTAACATGTTTATTATACATAAAACTGTAGTGATTATCCATATATGTTTATCTTTATGTGCTTATTTTTTAGGATAATTTTTAGAAATAGAATTGATGAGTCAAAAAGTTGGCATAATTTTAAAGCTGTGATTCATGTTGACAAATTGTTCTACATAAAAATAACAACCAGTTTATATTGTCATACCCAGTATGTCAGAATGCACTTTTCCCATCCAAAATGCAGGTTGTTATTCTTAATATTTGCCAGTCTGTGTGTTCTTCAATTTATTATTATACCTTTTTTTTTTCTTTTAGCAAGAACAAGAGATATAGGCTCTTCCTTTTTTTTGTTTGTCGTTTGATTTTAGTGGAGATGTTTTGGCTGAATAGAAGTGTTTCATTTTATCACCACAGGTCAGGGTGGGTTATAGTTTTAAATTCTGTCTTAGGAAAAGTTGGTATTAATTCTTGAATAAAAGTGTAGAACCTAGTGGTAGTTAGGATTATAAACTTTCAAAGCTCTTCTCACCAGCCTATTTTTAAATGCCAGCCTTTATTGTTAAGCAGAACACACTAGTGGCTTGTAGTGTATTTCGATTCATCTTGACTCTTGGCTAGAGGTTTGTTTTCTAACTGGAAAGTATATAAATACATAAGTATCTCGATTTGGGCAGTCTGCAATGGCTCTGTTAGGCTCTTCTGTTTTACTTTGTTTTAGTGAAACAGCATGAATGTACTTTACACAGGGACTCACCCAGAACACATTCTTTTCCGGAGGAAGGTCACCTTTTTGTTCTACAGCATGTTTAATTGTGGTAACTGTCAGAATGAAAATGCCAGCTTGCAAACATGTGCCTTGCACTTTTTATACTACACTCTGGGTGCTTTCTGTGCTGCCTTTCTGAGCCTACCTAACCCAGAATCATAGAACCCTTTGTTACAGACTACTTTTTTTACCTTCATGCTGCAGATACCTTCCTGAGGAGTCCTGGCCAGTCCTTGGTTCCCAGGTGTCTGTTGGCACACGAAGTTCCCCTTAATGTTTAGAGCTTGAGGAGCCCCCAGTCCCAAGTTGGCTTCTTAAAAGTCCTTCATCTGAAACTGGATCCAGATTCTTGAAGCCTTTCCAGGTTTTGGCTTGCTGAGAGCTAGTTGCTATTTCTGTGATACAGAGCAGAGTCTTGGCATGAGCCAAAATTGGACTCTGCCTCTTAGAACTTCATTTGTATACTGCTTTTATGGTCTTCCCTCTCTCCCGTTCCAATAATAAAACCTTCAAATATTAATGACATAGGAATTGAAAATAAAAGAACTTAATAAGTTTCAAAAATCTTTCAGAATTATCCCATTGTCATATTGGGTTAGCAAAAACTTTGTTCGAGTTTTGGCATAAATTGGTATGGAAAAACCTGAACACACTTTTTGGCCAACCCAGTACTTTTCCATATAAAAAAGCAGTAGGTCAGATGACTAGCATTTATGTTCATTCATTTGCTGGCCCGATACACGAGTAGATTTACTTGACTTCTTTATCCTATCTACGTTTCAGCCATTTGGAGCATTATATTATGCCTTCTCTTTGACACTGAAGCCTTTGATTTTTATCACAGGCTTGGAGTTTGAAGGTGTGTGACGGAGGTTAATGGACGATATGCCTAGAGGTAGCGTTTTGATGTTGGTTTAACTAACCTTGGTTCTTATCTCATAGTGTGGGAAGTTCACTTTCACCCATCCAACCCAGATCATCTGTTCACTTGTTCTGAAGATGGATCTCTCTGGCACTGGGATGCCTCCACAGACGGACCTGAGAAGTCGTCGCTCTTTCACCAAGGTAAAATGTTTTAATGAAGATTCTTGTGGGCAGCTTGAGATTATATTTTGGTATGCCAAATGAGAAATACTCATATTTTTAACATTAAGGAGTGATAGAAGGTTTCCATTCTCTGGCCTCAGGGTAGATTTTAGTATCACAGGGCATGAAATCTATCAGCTACTGACCACTATACTGCTGACGACTAGAAATGCTATTAGCTGGCTAACTTTGTAAGTACATTGCTGTGGGCCCTCATGCCACAGAATAGGCACTGATCACTCTCCTATATTACACTGTCAAAGGTGTATGACTCTTTTTATGTATTAAGGTACTGGTTTATCAGAATAAAAGGCTCTGTCTCCTGATTAAAGACAGAGGTAAGTAAAGGTTGGACTTCCCAGGTGGCGCTGGTTGTAAAGAACCTGCCTGTCAATGCAGGAGACCTAAGAGGTGCGGGTTCAGTCCCTGGGTTGGGAAGATCCCCGGAGGAGGGCATGGCGACCCACTCCAGTATTCTTGCCTGGAGAATCCCATGGACAGAGGGGCCTGGTGGGCTACTGTCCAGAGGGTTGCAAAGAGCTGGACACGACTGAAGCGACATAACACAAGTAAAGGTCATCCAGAAACTATATACTTAAAATCAAAACGAATTTTTATTTTCATTTTTGGTATTTTCTAAGCTTTCTGGTTTTGAGCTTGTCTGTGACTGCAAACTTTGTTCATTCACTCAGCAAATGTTTATGAAGTGCCATGTGCTAGGTACCCTTCTAGGTGTTAGAGCCCATGACAGCGAGCAGAAGAGCCTCGAGGCACGTAGAGCAAATATTCCAGTAGACAGTAAGTCAGTAGATGATATTTCAGTAAAAGTCCAAACAGAAAAGCAGAAACTACTCTGGGTTTAGAAGGAATTGTTTTCATGTGTGTTGGGCTAGAAGAATAAAAGGGAATGGGAGGGATGCTAGAAGAGCAAATGGCAAAAAGGAGGAATGCCCAGAAATGAACAGTTGTTACTAACCTCCACTGTCCTGTTAGAAGTGCTGTCAGAGTTGGTTCTGGATCAGCAGAAAAGGTGCCACCTCAGCTGGGGCTGGAATCACTGTGGTGTTGTCAGAAACCTGGAGCTTTTTCCCATTCCCACCTTACTCCCCACAGCTTCTCTGCCTTCGTCACCCACAATAGTTATCTCCCGTGCTCAGGGTTCACCTGGAAGGCAGATAGCAAGGGAGCCTGGGAAAAGGAATTCATTCCGACAGTACATAGTGGAGCATAGCAAAGGAGACAGAGCAAAATGGAAAAGAACTGGGTCAAATACCCTGATGACCATGCAGAAGAGTGAAGACAGTAGGATGATAAAAAAAAATTAATTGGGGAGGGGCCGCTTGGCAGAGGAGAGAAGATCTCAGCAGAGACCTGAAGAGATGAAACTACTAGTCACAGGCAGGCATTCCAGTAGAGGAAACACCAAATTCCAAAGGCCTGAGACTGCAAACAGAAAAGAGCCAGTGTGGCTGCAGTTCAGCAGGCAGGAGGGGGAGTAGATGGTGAGAAGGAGCTGAGGAGCAGGACTCTGCAGACTGGGAGCAGCTGAGATTTCGTTCTGACGTCACCAAATGCCACTGGAGAATTTTGAGCAGGGAAGTGGGGTGATCTGTCTTATATGTTTCCAAACAATCGCTTTGGCAACTATGGGGAGAGGGTTGGAAAAGTGGAAGCAGGAGGACCAGGAGACAGACTTTCCACAGTGGTTCTAATGTTCAATTTCACAGTATTCAAGAGTAATACTGGAGCAGTAAAAGGTAAATAGAAACTAAGAAGGAAAAGTCCAAAACTTCTCCAGAAAAATGCTGGAAAAGTATGGAATGTGCAGAGTATGGAGTATGCCTGTGCTAATAACTTCATGTATGGAGAAACTAATAGTTCTATTAGTTTCTAATAAATACCCAAGAGTAGCTAAGCACTTGGTTTTTTATTTCTTCTTCTAGCCCCACTATCTTGCATTTGAGATTTTATAGTTTGAAGAATGCTGGTTAGATTGGAAATAGTCATTAACTGTATCCTGTGTCTGGTATTGCAAAGAACAGTATTAGACACTGTGAAGAAGTAAATCTATACAACCTGCTCTTAAGGATTACTTAATTTAGTTTTAATTTAGGAGAAGGAGCCAAAGAAAGTTAAATCATGATATAAGAAATGTTGCAAATAGTAAATTATTAGGGGTGCATACAAGTGCTGCAGGTTCCAGGAAGGAAAAGAGAAGCATGAACTAGAGTCATCTTGACAGACTTCTCAGAAAAGGAAGTTGAGCTGGGCTTTCAAAATCAGCAAGATTTAAACCCACTAGTTTTTAAACTTCAAGGTATGAGAGACTTTGCCTTGTATTCCCAGCACTTAGCACAGAGCCTGGCATATAGTAGGTGTCAGCCATTTATTGAGAGTAAACGAAATCTGTCTTTATTTGATCTGGCAAAAAGTAGAAAATTTCAAATGAAGGCTAAAACTGAAATAATTAATTCTATGTTAAATGCAGAGCACTGTCAGAGATAAAAGTTTATAATTTGGTAGTGTTCTAAAATTCTACTTTTAAGAACATTTACCTAAAATAAACACAAGAATAAAAAGAGATCTACAGCAAGTTGATTATATTTTTAGAAATATATATTTTTAGAAATATGTCCAGAAATTTTCTCATGATCACTTCATTTTTTGATTATCTAACCGTTGAGGTTTCTACATATTATCTACATCTATTCTACTTGTCCTCTAGCCATTTTGCTACATTTCTGAGACTTTCCATTAAAGTATAAATAGGAAGACAAGGTCAAAATTAATCTTGGGCTTTGCTGAAGAGTTCAAGTTTGAAAGCCATGTTATCCCATGAAAATTTGAGTGTTTAATATCACTGACTTAGAAGCTTTTGGTCAAAAACGGTGATGTGTTATAATGGAATCATCAGCCTGTTATTCTTGAGAGTTAAAACAAGTTTATATCATTACATTTTTTAGATATTAGAATTTCAGAGATTTACTAGTATAAAATTCCCATTTTCTTTTTTTTCCCAGGAGGAAGAAATAGTACTTTTTTGTCTCATACCATTAGTAACCAAGCTAATGTTCACCAATCTCTTATAAGCTCCTGGCTCAGCACTGATCCTGCCAAAGATCGTATTGAAATCACAAGCTTGCTTCCTAATAGGACTTTGTCTGTGAACAGTCTGGATGTTTTAGGTCCTTGTCTTGTTTGTGGAACGGATGCAGAAGCAATTTATGTTACTAGACAGCTTTTTTCATGAAGATACTAAAAGATTTCAGGTAAAACATACAGTTAAAACCTTTCAAATGCCAGTTTCTTTGCAAATTTTTGTTATTGGAAAATGTGAAATTTGCAAGGGGAACAGCCATAAACTATTGTTAATGTTGATGCCCAGTTTGTTAGTTGAATATTGCTCTAACAGTTGCTGGAGTCTGATTGATGACCCATGGCAAAAGAATTGAAATATGTGGCGGAACATCAGAGGGATCCCTGTTCTGATGAATGCACTGCCTTCAGCACCATTCTAGATAGCTCATGGAACCAACTCTCCATTTTTGATGTTGTAGGGCTTGATAATATCAAACCACCAACAGGTTCCTTTCCTTTTCAGGAGTATGTGGGATATGGTATGTCCCTCCCTGGTGACATTTTTCAATACTAGTATTTATTCTCTTTACTGCAAGTATTTCTTCAGTCCTTCAACATTTTATTTCCTTAATAATTTCAGTAAACTTTGTTCAGTAAGAATTGAGTAGAGCAAAAATGACAGTTTTTGGTAGTGTTGAATTTTTTTTTAAGGTGAAAATGTTTTGATGGGTTCCTTTATTAGAATGGGTTTGAACAGAACTCTGTCACCTCCTTAGACCCAGCTTTGTTTCTCTTGAAAAAAGACAAAATACATTTTTCGTAAGGATTTTTGCTTTTATTTAGTTTTTTACGCCATAATTGAAAATTGCTGAATTGGACATTGTGCATTAAAATAGGATTTGACATTGGTAAGTGAGGCAGCTTCCAAACTAAAATTTGAGAGGTAACATGTATGAGACTAGTATGATGATGTGATAGGAGTAAAGAGTTTTGCCACCCTTATCTTTAATGTTAATGATGACCTAACACACAGTATTTTGAGACAGTTTTATGATACTGTCTTTCCAAAGTTTTTTAAGAGTAAATGCATCATTGAATTGTAAAGACCTTAATGAACGATCACTCCTGTTACACAGGAAGTTTCTGTTTATTTACTTTACAATTCCAACAACAGATAACTATGAATTTTTGTGTTTCTGGCCCAATAAATATTTTCCATTTTTTTATGTTGAATTCTCAGGATTTGGGGGTTTGGAGTTTGTTTTGTTTACATTTTAAAATAGAATATATATATGCATTTGTTGTTCTGTATATATATATATTTGGCTCAAAAAATAATTGACTAAAGATATTTAGTAACTCTGAATTCCAAAGACTCAAAGAAGGAAAAAAATGTTGCTGATAGGAATTTTTAACCAGTTTCTAGTTTTATTGCTGGGGCTAATTTTTAAAACTTTGTTATTACAAAAGCCATTCATTACAGAAAAAGCAGTCAAAAGAAAAAGTGCCAATAATCTCAAACAGACATAGTTCTTTTCATACCACTTTGTATCCATTAAATAATTTTTCATAAAAAATGAAATACACATATTTCTGAATGCACATTCTCTCACAGTAAATACATGGATTCAGTAATAAAAATATACCTAAGAATTATCCTTTTGACTTTATATTTCCCTTTATATGAATACCTTGTTGCAGCCTAAGCTCCACTGTCCCTCCCTTCACTTAGTAGAGGCATCCTCCCATTCCACTCGGCAGGTCAGCATCCTTGCTTTGAATGGGCTCAGAGTTGATCCTCATTCCTGGGAGACCCTGGAATGTCCCAAGTGGCACATTTTCCATGTACAGTGAATGGCAAATGCTTTGTGCCTCTGCTTTAATCATATTGCCTGCTGCTGAAAAGCTGAAGTTTTCATGACTGCTGTTAGCACCCTTCTCAATTTCCAGCAGTAATGTAAATAATTTCTCTTGATTGTTGTAGTAAATAATCGGTAGAGGGAGGGAACCAGACATTTAGGCTTAGCATACTAGCTTGGACTGGAAACAAATTTGAAATTTGAAGCTTTGATTTGATTTAAGGGTATTTGTAACCATAAGTAAAAGAAAGAACATTTGAATAGTGTTACATTTTCTATCAGTTGATGAGTTCTGCCAGATGTAATAAGAAACATAAGCTTTATGTAGTATAAATAAAACTCTAATTTATGGGGTCGCAAAGAGTCGGACACGACTGAGCAATTGAACTGAACTGAACTGAATTTATGAATTTGTTCATTCTCACTGCTTTCATTCATGAAAACTATCAAATAGTTTCTTTTGAGGGCTCTAGGATCTCCAAGGTGAATGATATCTTTGAGGGCATATCCAACCTAAATTTAATCATCACATCCACAGATTCCCAACAAAAAATTTTCATCCAGCCTCTACTTGAAAATACACGATGATAAAGTCTCCCGTTTCCCAGTGTAGCCTCCTCGTTTGGACAGCTGTAAGTGATATAGCATATGGCAAGATTTTAATGTGTGAGTGGGGTCCTAAACAATCCTGTAAAAAAGGTAGAATCATTGTGGATTAATGAAATGATCGTGTGAACCTACTATAGGTTCACTATGAGATAAAACCAACCACCAGTCGTTTTATGGAATTTCCATTGTGTTGGTGTGCTATACTGTTAAGTTTCCACTAAATAAATGAATTTTCACATACTGAACTGAAATTTGCTTCCATTTGTCTTCTTTACTCGGGAGCCACAGAAAGCAAATTTAATTTCTTTCATCATATATTTAGATACTCAAAACTACGTATTGTAGCTGCTTTGGGGCAAACTTTTAAATCAGTGGTTTCTTGTGGGCAGGGTTCCCTGTCCCACCTTTTTTGCCCTTTTTGGCTAAATCCGGCTTACCTTTCTGAACTCCTTTTAGGTGTCATTTTCTCAAGAAACCCTTCGCTGGCCTCTTAACAATCTGGACTAAATTGTACTCTGCATCAAAAGCCCATTGTGCAGAGCTTGTACTGTGCTTACTGCCATCTGCTGAGCAGCCTGTCTCCCTCTACTGGACCATAAGCCCAAGAACAGGGCCCATCTTTGAGTTGTTTAACACAATATCCGATAATAGTAAGCCCTGAATCAGCCTGAACTAAATTAAATTCACAATTATGTTTTCCCATTTGCCAAAGACCACCATTAAAAGTGTGACTTCCCAAATGAATACTTCCCCAGTGTTCTCTGCCTTGCTAAGAGTATGACAAATCTATCTTGGTTCTGGATACAGTATTCCTTTGTAGTGGCTGTCTCAGCCTTTTCTAACTATTTTGATACTTGTTCGATTAGACTGCTAATTTAACTTACACCTTTAATTTTTCACACCTGATACTCCCTAAACCATACTTCCCTATCTAAAGTTAACACCAATGGTTTTGATTCTTGCAATAGGTACAACCTTCCTGGTTAAGACAAATGTTATTTCACTTAGGAAAGAGCTAATGATCACCTTTCAGTCCTTTCTGCAGAAGCTGATCATTTTAGAATTGCCCAGCATGCTTGCTGCACCTTCATCCCCTTGCGTTAAATGGACTATAATGCTTAGGCACACTCCTAGAGTCTTCCCGAGTATCAGTGACACATGAGTCATTACTATTCGGCTACAGTTGTTGAAATATTTGTAAACCAGCCTGATTTTTTACATTCAGCCCCATTCATTTATCTTGTTTGCAAGGCTACTATGAGAATAGCCATCATCCTATCCAAATTTTGGCATAATTGAAAAATTCCTTGTCCCTTGAGAATAACACTTCTATTTCACGGTACTGTGGAAACATCATCCATTTAATAATCCATTCTAGAATCTTGTCTAAGAAGCACACTAAGCTCACTAGTGTATAAGTTTATATCAAGCCTTCATTTAAGCGTATGATATCAAGATATCTAGCTCAGACTAGTTAGATGATCTGAAGCAGTAGATGTGCTCTTGTTTTACAGAAATGAAATCTGAGTAGAGCCAAATTATGCAACTGTTAAACTGTTTCATTGGTATCATTCTGAACCACAATTAATGTTAAGTGGCAATACAGAATAAAATAACTAACAGACTACACTCAGTGGTAAAGAATCCACCTGCCAATGCAGGAGACACAGGAGATTCAGGTTCGATCCCTGGGTTGGGAAGATCCCCTGGAGGAGGAAATGGCAACTCACTTCAGTATTCTTGTCTGGAAAAATCCCATGGACAGAGGAACCTGGCGGGCTACAGTCCATAGGGTCTAAAAGAGTCAGACAACTGAGTACTGAGCATGCACACGCATACTCGACTGCAGTCATCTTAGCACCAAAACATTTTCAACACTTCACTATATTAGAAGAGAAAGCCACAAAGGAGGTGGGGGTGAGAAGACAGAATTAGGGAGAAGAGACTAAAATCTAGCTGATCAGGTAAATTTAATTATAAACAAACTGTCATGACTGGACTTTGGGGGAAGAAAGGTTGACAGCCCAACATAGCCATCAGATATGCATCAGTTTTCAAAACAATTTTTGTACAGGCCATGGAAATAAGCTAAACTAATTAATACCAGACAGTAAAATACTAGCTGCAACAAATCAAAACACAGACCTTACTCCTGCATAGTATGGAACCAAAATTTCTTAGCTAGAGATCCTACAAGCAAGGATACCTCAGTAGCAATGAGTACAACTCAAACCAGATTTGGTTTCTAACAACATTCTCCCAATAAAAGGAACCAAGACTCCTTGGAAGGCAAGAAATAAACCAGGTAGTTTAGAGCATTTTGCAGTGCCAGAAAGTGAGAAAGTTTTGTTGTTGTTGTTTTATGCCCACAATGATGCGAGTATGTCACAGGGACACAGAAGTTAACTGGAAGAGCTCTTAACAGACAAAGCTGGAAAAATTTGATCAATTTTTAAAACTCCCAAGCTATTAAATATCCATGAGTCCAGTCCACATTGATAATGTTTGAAAAAAATTGGAGAGACAAATCTGCTCAGAATTCCAAATAATTTACCTAGATTCTCTGCTCTCAAGAAGGTGGAACACAATTCTCCACTCAGGCCTGGCATGCTGTGGTTCATGGGGTTGCAAAGAGTCGGACACGACTGAGCCACTGAACTGAACTGAACTGAAGTGGAGAATATGGCTACTCACAGTTCAGAACCTTCCCCTAAGATATTATGAACTGGGAAGGCCTGTGTTCTCAGGACCACAGTGCTCTGCAGACTTCTTCCACATGTGCTGCCTCTGTTCCTACAATTACCCAAGTATGACATTTGGCCCCTTACATTTTGTTGATAAAAACAAAATGAGACAACTTACTCTACATAAAATAGACAAGCAACAAGGGTTTGCTGTATAGCACATGGAATTACATTCAATATCTTGTAATAACCTGTAATGGAAAATAATCTGAAAAATATATACATTTAGAACTGAATTACTGCTGTACACCTGAAACTAGCACAATACTGTAAATCAACTACACTTAACAACAAAAGCAAAATAACCTTCTTCCATGAAGCACTAAAGAACTGAATAGGCCGAAGCTGGACCAAGGGTTTTCTATCACAGTGACAAAAAGACCTTCAAACACAATGGCGTGTATTGTCATTCTTAGACTCCAGCACTCCTAGGAGCTACTTCCCTTGTCTTTCACTTCCACCCTCTCCCATTCTCTGCCACTTTTCATCTTTGTGGTTCATCTCCTGAGCACTCCCTCTCTTCTTTCCCTGCTCTTTTCTCCCTCAGCTTCACAAGAGTAAACCTCTTAATATAGAGAGAAATTTCCTGAGCTCCTTGAATTATCCTGGAGTTTTCCCAAAGACAGTAGCTTTTGGAGATACCCACCTTTAGGTTTAGAGAGATGAAGAGCTTAAGATCTGAGGGTTGGTGACAGGTGACAAGGTTCAAGGGGCAGTCTGCTCTTTCAGAGGGCAAGCAGGCCCCTGAACATATTAGATTGACAGAAGTCACAGAATGTTGTTCTCTAGTTGAAGACAGTTAAGACCTAGGGCCACTTTGGGTCATATCTTCTACAGACTCTGTGACTGTGGGATATAGATTTTCAACCATCCTCTCCTGGAATGTAATCTTTTAACAGAGGATTTCACATTTGAACTTCTCCATATAGTAGCCAACAACGAATTCAACATCAGAAAAAAAAAAAAGTTTTAAAAACAAATAGTCTCCTCTAGTTAAAAAAGAATGAGATATTTGAAAATACTAACTGTATATATTTTCTAGAGGCAGAATTGGCAAAGGGGCTCTGTACAATGGGTGGAAAGGACCTTTAAACATCATAAACTCAACGATCCTATCTGAACCTTTTAATTCAATCTAACAAGAAATAAAGCCTCTTCTTGCAGTCATCATTATCCCAATTACGGCAATAATGATTTCCTCTTCTACCGATTCGGTTCGTCGATCAAAATCTCTAAAACTCCCTAGTCTGCCCTGGTTAGAGAATATATTAATCCGGCTGATTCAGCAAATTCTTAAACTCACGGATTTACTCGGGGATAGTGCTAAGCAAAATTCTAGTTATTTCAAAGTCTCTAGAAATCCCGAATCCTGAACGTCCACAGCTAGGTTTCAGAGGGCAACTCACTGCTGTTTCCTTCTGAGAAATAAACTCCTTCAGATACGCATCTTTTATTCTATATTCGGCCACAGAAAGAGCGCAAATGAAAAAAGAGAGACACTGAAATACTTGAGTGGGCTTGGGAGGAGGGAGCCTGACGCCACCAGACTGGGCGAGTCACCTGGGCAGCGCGAGGCGGGGGCGACGCAGCTGGCGGACACGCAGACTAGCGGGCGACCGCAGAGGGAGGGAGGGAGGCCGCAGGCGGCGCGCTCGCTCCCCGCCGCCAGGCGGGCAGAAGCCCCCAGTCCTCGGCCCCCGCGCAAGCGACGCCGGGAAATGCCCACATCCGGGAAACCTGCAAGGGAGTGCGGCGGCGGCGACACCGAGTGAAAGGCAAAATGGCGGCGGCGGCGGTGGCCTGGTGCTGAGGGGAGAGCCAGGTCCCCGCGACCTCCGCGACGGGCCGCGCTGGCCCGCGGCAGCCCCCCGGTGCCTCTGTCCGCCCTGCCCCCTCGGGGATTCTTGGGGTCCCCGGGAAGGGCTCCGGCCGCCTCGGCGCCCGCCCTCGGGCCCGTGGCCGCTGTCCAGGAGCCCCGCTGTCCCCCTGCAGGTAGGTCCGAGGCTGGCGTAGCGGGTGGGGCGCACTCTCTCCTCCAAAGCCGGAGTTGCGGGGCGGCGGCCGTGGGGGCCCACGCCCATCCCCGCTGGCGGGGGTCCAGGGGCTGCTGTGGACGGGCGGGCCGCGGCGGCCGGTGCGGGCCCAATTTGGCTGGTTGCACGGACCTGAGAGGAGCCCTGCCCTGGGGAAGCGAGGCTTGGCCTCGCCCGGGGCTGCAGGAAGAGCCCCGGGCTTTGCGGCCTTGGAGGTTCAGGTTAGGCTAGGAGGGACCTGTGCCGCTGGAGGCCTTTCGCGGACTGTCTTCCCTCGCTCCTCCACCCTTATCCTCATCGCTCTCGGGTCAGCGGTATTTAGGAAGGAGGAAAAAGCGGAAGGTGGTTCTGAAGGAAATGTACAGCCAGAGAGCCACGGTTCTTTCATCCCAGAGGAACCAGATGCTATATACCTTGAACAACTGCTGCGAATTTCTGTTTACAGTCCTCTGTAAATAAGGTACTGTACATAGTTGGAAGGGGTAGGAAAGCTGGAGGGATCATTACGGAGTAGGAGTATGTATGTATACACAGAAAAGGAAGGAAAGGAAAGTAAGGGGACACTGTTTAGTATAACTTCAAAAAGAATTTGTATCACAAAGAATGACTCTCAGGTGACTTGATTTCACCCCATTCTCTCCAATTGAAAGTTGTTTTCTTCAGTTGAAAGTACTTCTCTAAGGGAGCAAAATTTAATGTCTGTCGACCCGTATGTTCATATTACTCAAAATATAACGTCGGGTAGAAGTTATTCGTAAATCTGGTAAGAAAAAAGTATCATCTCACAAATAGTATTGTTTCACTCCAGTTTGGGAAATGGATTTGAATCAGAAGCTTGTCAGGCCTTTATGGATTATATATTGGAGATTAAGAATTTTTTTTTTATCAAATTAACTCCATGTGGAAGAAGAGGTAGGACTCTTATCATTGGAATGAATATTCTCCGCTAAGGTGTCTACATTTGTGATTTAATAAGTTGACAGATGGGTAAAATGAGCTTGTTGATTCCCTAAGGCAGTGGAGGAATTTGACTGATTTAACAGTAAAAGAAGTAGCATTGTGTTCCCCTGATCAGCTGCTACTGCAAGAAACTAGATCATGGTACATGCCAGGGAAGGCACTTTTTTTTTTTTTCTGTGCTTGAATATTTATTGAATATGACTTGGCACTCTTCAAAAGCAAATAATAAATGCTTCTGCTGCATATTTTTGTTATGATACATAGATTTCCTTCTGTAGGTTCTTCGGTTTTTTATTGTGGGGTTTTTTTAAGTTTTTGTTTGTTTAATATTTCTGGTTGTGCATTCAGGCTTTCTCTAGTTGCGGAGAGCGGACTCTCTAGTTGCGGTGTGCAGGCTTCTCATTGTGGTGGCTTCTCTTGTTGGGATTCTAGAACATGGGCTTCAGAAGTTGTGGCACTCAGGCTTAGTTGCTCTGCAGCATTTGGAATCTTCCTGGACCAGGGATTGAACCTGTGTCCCCTGCATTGGCAGGCAGATTCTTATCCACTGTACCACCAGGGAAGTCCCTTTGTTTTTGTTTCTAATGCTTCTTCTTATTACTCTGCATAAATGTAGAATTGGAATAGTTTCCACTCTGATGATTTAGTTTTCCTTCCAGATATTATATTTAGATTAATGGGGGATTTTTGTTGACTGCAAAAGTAATTTAGTCATTGGTCAACATTTTTATCAAGTATAAATGGCGACCTTTTTCAGCATGAAGATAAAATATAGTGACTGTTTTCACTTTTGATAAGTTAGTTCTTAGAAAGTGAGTTGGAGAAAACGTCATCAATATGCAGAGATTCTTGAATATTGCTGTATGAGCAGCTAAGGCTTTGCTGCTAAGATGGTACATATTACTGTTGCTGTTCTCATAACTGATTTAGTCAAAGTATGGAGACATGCTGTCTCTTGCTGTAATGAATGGCGTCTATACTTCTTTTAAGCTGGACAAGATATCAGTGATATTTTTTGAGACATTTGTACTTTAAAAAAATATGATAATTTATTGTAAAAGGAAGAAATCTAGGGCACATCATTGTTAATGCAGTCCTTTTATCTCTGGAAAATGGAACTCATACTAAGCTTTGAATCTCAGGGGGAAGGATATGGGGGAAGGGTATGGAAGGAGCTCATTTTGTTCTTTGTGTACATCAGAAAACTCTCTTAGCAAGCTGGACTTTCAAGTGTTGAATAATGGGATAGTAGGAACAGTTATGATCTATAAGTTTTGTGTTTTTTTTTTTAAACACACCTCTAATTTTCTATTGGGGTATAGCCAATTGCCAATGTTGTGATAATTTCAGGTGAACAGCGAAGGGACTCAGCCATTCATATACATGTATCCGTTCTCCCCCAAACTCCCCTCCCATCCAGACTGCCACCTAACATTGAGCAGAGCTCCATGTGCTACACAGTAGGTCCTTGCACATTTGATCAAGGTCTGAACTTTCTAAGAAATGGAGGTTTTGTCCGTCCAGTCTAACAAATTGAAGAGTTCCTTCAGAGAATGTGAATCATAATCCCTTAGGAAGACTCAAGATGTAGGTATGATAAAAAGAGCCCTGGACTGGTTCAGGTTATGAGGAGTCCATTTCTAGCATGACTTCCAGCTGGCTATATGATCTTAGGCAGGCCACTTTACCCCTCTGGATCGATCGTCTCATCTGAAGAATATATATATATATATTCCCAACACATCTTATGCTCTTGTGATTTAGCAGGAAAAATAAGTTTTATTTGTGTAAAGTGCACTCAGATAGGATAGCAACTAACATTTCAATAAAAACTTCTTGAAGGAAGCATTTGAATAGTACCTTAAAGGCTGGGTTTCATTTCTTCAAGAAGAAGTATGGCAGAGGTTTTCCCAAGAAGAGTGAACAGGAAGGGTAAGAACATGAAAGTAGAAAAGCACAAGGTACATTAGCTGAGAGCAAGTAATTTGGTTCGATTAGCGTGTCTGTTACATCCAGGAGAATCTGGGTGGGTAAGATGGTGAAAAGAGTAAGAAGATAATAACATTTATTGAATCAGGCCCTTATTCTAAACATTTGACAGGTATTAAACTTATTTAATGCTTAAAATAACCCTATTTAAATAGGACTGTTGCCCAATTTGAAGATCACAAAGCTAGTTACTAGCAGAACTGGGATTTGTACCCTGCTCTTTGACCCAGATCTCTGGCTTTAATTACTAAGCTAAAGGAATCATTGAGGGCTCTGTAGTAGTGAGGTAACATGGTCAGGACTATATTAGAAAGATTCATCTGGCACCAGTGTGGTGTGGGTTAAAGAGGTAAGCTGTTTAGTGTTGAAGAGTTGTTTTAAAAATGTTCTCTACTTCTTGAGTTTTCACATATCATTTTCACATTTGTTAATGCCAGGGTCAACTATACATTGTTGGAGGGCTTGTAAATTAGTACAGCTTTCTGGAAGGCAACCTAAATAATAAGTATCAGAATTTTAAATATTTATCCTCTTTGACCCAGTAATTCCTTACACCTCTAGGAATTTATTTTAAAGGGAAATGCTCAATAATTGGCACACAAAGTTGTTTTTTTTTTTTAATGGATTGTTTCAATGGTTACAATTCTGTAATGATTGAATTATGCACTTCATTATTTATGTATTTATTTTTGGCTATACCACTGCATGGCATGTGGAATCTTAGTTCCCTGACCAGGGATCTAACCCATGCCCCCTTGCAGTGGAGGTCCCAACCCAAGAATTTTTATTGCCACAATTTTTATTAACTTTTATATGTACAAAGAACATGTGTATACATGTAAGCTATGAAGCATAATAAAGTGAATACCCATGAACTCACCACCCATCCTCAGAACTGGAATATTACCAATACAGTTGAAGTGATCAATGTTTAAAACATTATAATAGCAAAAAATTGGAAATAGCCTAAAGGAACATCAGTAGGGGATAGATAAGTTATGATACATCTACATGATGTAATTCAGTATAGTTATTTTAAAAGATGACGTTGAATTGTCAATTTCCTCCATTCCATGATACCATTAATTAATCTAAAACAAGCAGTCTGTTTAGTAACAGTTTTTCAGGGCAAAGGAAGTGAACATGGTTTTTAACTAACCTTCAATGGCATACAGTTATCCCTTCAATTGTATGCCTTTCAATTTTTTTTGAGCCTCAGCCTTATTCGCATTCAGAATCTGCAATTCTTCTCATTTACTTTGGGCTTCATATAACATCATGATGGTGTGTTGCTTTTTATGACCCCAGCTAATAATCTTCAACCTCTTTATTGTCTTTATGATTGAGTATATAATATGAGGCATATTGAAGAATATTGGAGTTTTGTCTTCCTTTCCTTTTTGCTTAACCTCTTAGGTTGTTGCTTTTTTTTTTTTTTTCCTAAGTTGAGTGAGTTATTGGTAGAAATTAAACAACTTCTGAAGGTAACTCAAAAGGTTTTGACAGATATTTCATGTCTGAATGCTTGTCCTTCATAAAAGACTCTTTTCTTTGAAAATTCTGTGATCTCACCGAAATTTGACAGCAGTTTATGCCTTTAATTGCATTGCATATTGGATGACAGTTTCTGAATACATAATGTTACATCATAGTGAAATCTTTTGAAGACATTTTGAAGATTAATCAAAGGTCTAGATTCAACCACATGTGGTGCTGCCAGTGAAAATAATGCAATTGAAGTGACAAGGAAATTTGACCTTTTACTTATGGTCAAGTGAGAAATCTGTATGCAGGTCAAGAAGCAACAGTTAGAACTGGACGTGGAACAACAGACTGGTTCCAAATAGGAAAAGGAGTACGTCAAGGCTGTATATTGTCACCCTGCTTATTTAACTTATATGCAGAGTGCATCATGAGAAACGCTGGACTGGAAGAAACACAAGCTGGAATCCAGATTGCCGGGAGAAATATCAATAACCTCAGATATGCAGATGACACCACCCTTATGGCAGAAAGTGAAGAGGAACTAAAAAGCCTCTTGATGAAAGTAAAAGAGGAGAGTGAAGAAGTTGGCTGAAAGCTCAACATTCAGAAAACAAAGATCATGGCATCTGGTCCCATCACTCCATGGGAAATAGATGGGGAAACAGTGTCAGACTTTATTTTTTGTGTGTGCTCCAAAATCACTGCAGATAGTGACTGCAGCCATGAAATTAAAAGACGCTTACTCCTTGGAAGGAAAGTTATGACCAACCTAGATAGCATATTCAAAAGCAGAGACATTACTTTGCCGACTAAGGTCCATCTAGTCAAGGCTATGGTTTTTCCAGTGGTCATGTATGGATGTGAGAGTTGGACTGTGAAGAAGGCTGAGCACCGAAGAATTGATGCTTTTGAACTGTGGTGTTGGAGAAGACTCTTGAGAGTCTCTTGGACTGCAAGGAGATCCAACCAGTCCATTCTGAAGGAGATCAGCCCTGGGATTTCTTTGGAAGGAAGGATGCTAAAGCTGAAACTCCAGTACTTTGGCCACCTCATGCGAAGAGTTGACTCATTGGAAAAGACTTTGATGCTGGGAGGGATTGGGGGCAGAAGGAGGAGGGGACGATAGAGGATGAGATGGCTGGATGGCATCACTGACTCAATGGGCGTGAGTCTGAGTGAATTGCGGGAGTTGGTGCTGGACAGGGAGGCCTGGCGTGCTGTGATTCATGGGGTCGGCAAAGAGTCGGACACGACTGAGACTGAGCGACTGAACTGAACTGAACTGATGGTCAAGTTACCGTGTTCTCTGCTGTTCCAGATCTTCTCTGGTTTGGAGCTGGCAAATTCCTTTTAATATTGCTTTTAAGATATGCTCAATTTCAAAAATGTTTAAATGTGGAAAAGCATGTATCTTGGAATCAAGAAAACACTATACTTTCTGTCCTAGAAAGACATTCATAGTACTATGTTATTCTCTTGCTAGCATATTGGGTCCTAAGCAGCAGTAGTTATATTCACACACAGGTCCTGTGTTCCGTATGTCCAGTAATCTCTCCATCAGGTCCAAATATAGCTCCTCTTGGTCCAGAGATCTGTGAAGTTATCCTCACTCTTGCTGTCTGTCATCCTCTCTTGTTACCTCTCATTCACCGTGTACACAATGGTAGAACAAGGACAGGAGGGCCATAATAAGCAGAAAAGAAGAGGGGACACAACTTGCCACAACTAGAGAAAGCACAAGTACAGCGATGAAGACCCACGATAGCTCTAAATAAACAAGTAAATCTTTTTAAAAAGGAAAAGAAGAATGGGAAATAGCAGTTTCTGATAACATAATTTTAAAACCTCCACAGGCAGATCTTGTGAAAGCAACCAGCCCTGGAGGAAGAGGAGATTCCTTGGAGGAACTGCCTCATCCTTTGTTCTCTGTTACTATTGGCCATTGTTCTCCAAGAAACAGGGAGTTCTTTTTCCTTTTCCATCCTTGGTCACCTATGAAGTGTGAGCTTTGGGGAAATATTCCTCTTTGGAAGGTGCAAATCTTTTTGACTAAGTCACTGCTCAAAGAAGTTAAGAGCCCAGAGGTTTTTGTTTTGTTGCCCAAGAGCTGAAAGATTTTTTAGTTTGAGCTTGAATGGTTAACAAAACAGTTTCCTCAAAGTTAGAAAGCCTCTGATGTGTTTAGTTCCAGTCAGTTCCATGTGTCAGTAACCATACAAAAGTTCACAGGTTTTAGAACTCTGATTTCTCTTCTCAATTGGTTATTTGAGGGAAGGCCATACCCTTAATGTTGTTTGTTTGTTTGTTTGTTTTAAGCCACCTGGCTACTTTAGTCAGCTAAGAGGTTTCACTGAGCATCTGCATTCAGAATCTCTGAATTCTATCCCTTCGTGTTTCGGTCTAAAAGCAAGTTGCTTTTCCAGTTCTACAAGACTTTAAATTTCTGGACTCTATCCCCTTCTATTTTTGTTTACAAGTAAGCTGCTTCTTTCATGACCTTATCCTTTATTTATAATGCTTTGCCAGATAGCCTATAGCAGCCTACATACATTTCTAAGATTCTCTTTTCCAAACTCATTTCGTGGAACTACAAGTTCAGTAGGGCTCCTTGTTACCTTGGAAGTTATAACAGGCAAATCACTTTATCAAATATTTTGCTACTGTGAAACATGGTTCTCCATTTGTCCAGCCTCCAGTAGCATTCCCTTGAAACCCTCAGCCTGGCCGCTTAGCCAATACCATGTTATGTTTATGTTATAGCAGCACCTCACGTCTAGGTATCAACTTCTGTATTAGGATAATGAGACTATGTATACAGATACACAGTGGCCAGATCATATATGAAAATAGAACTGTGACGCACAGTCTTAGTTTCAGTAGTCCCAAAGAGTCAAGTCTTGATCAGTAGTTGTCACCCTGCCTCAGGACCAAGCAGAGAAAACCAAATATGCTTCCCAAAGCAATCAAGATGCTGTACTTCTAGTTAGCTGGCCTCCAACTTCATTATGGTAGAGCATACTTGAAGTCTTCCCTCTTTTTTCGGTATAAAGTTTTTCCACTCCCATGCGTGCCTTTGAGTCTCTGCTAAACACAAGTGATGGTGGCTAACTCCCTTCCTGTAGTAAGCTCTGAGTAAATAGACTCTGCTTGTTTTGGATGGTCTTTATTGCCACATAATACTAAACTGTTTTGTGGTAACAAATCCCAAAATATCAATGGCTTCACATATCAGAGATTCCTGTCTTGCTCACACAGAGCCCCATGGGGGTCAGTAGTAAGCTATTCAGTGGCTTAGGGACCTACAGTGCCTCCATAAATTGGAGGCTACCATCTCAAAATGTCACCTAGATTGTCACTGAAGCAGGAAAATGACAGATGGAGAACCACACCAGCTTTCAACTGCCTCAGCCCAGAACTGCCTCACAGACATCTACTTGCAGGGCTTTGGCAGCTAATCTGGGAAATAGAGGGCAGTATGTCAATATAGTCTCTGCCACAGAGATTAATAAACAATGATTGAAAATAAATATATGCCGTATTTCCTCCATTTTACCATTTCTGAAGTCAAGTGATGCAGATAATCTCGTAGTTGAAATGAACATTTAAATACAGAAACTTTGTAAAACAGTTATATTCCAGTTTTTTTTAAGTTAAAAAAAACTATGTTTCTATTATTCTCCTTGAAAAGCTAATGTTGAAAAGATATTGTTACATGCTATTGATAGTTTCTTTAAAGAAACCCTGTGTGTTTTAGTGTACTTTGTATTTGAATCAGAATAATTTGTAGCAGAACCATTCCAAGATCCAGAGTCATTTCCTTTTCTTTATTTTTTAACTTTCTGTTTTGGAAAATTCAAGTGTACACAAAAGTAGAGGAAATAGTACAGTGAACTGTCAGGTACCCGTCACCCAGCTACAACAATAATCAGTTTAACACTCTTTTGTCTCATCCAGATCATCATAAAATCAGATTATTTTGAAGTTCCAGGCATCATATTTATTCACAAGTATAATATTTCAATCTGTATTTGAAAAAGTATAAACTAATTATTTGTTTATGTAAACCTAAAACACATTATTACACATATCCCAGAACTCAGTCATTTCTATGACTATTGTGCACTCACTTGGATGTTAGGAATGTTAGTAACTACATTTGAGTAATTGTCAAAGTACAGAGTTAAATATCAGTTCAGTTCAGCTGCTCAGCTGTGTCCAACTACTTGCGACCCCATGGGCTGCTGCACGCCAGACCTCCATCACCAACTCCCGAAGCTTGCTCGAACTCATGTCCATCGAGTCGGTGATGCCATCCAACCATCCCATCCTCTGTCGTTCCTATCTCCTCTTGCCCTCAATCTTTCCCAGCATCAGGGTCTTTTCCAAGGAGTCAGTTCTTCACATCAGGTGGCCAAAGCTTTGGAGTTTCAGCCTCAGCATCAGTCCTTCAATGAACATCCAGGACTGATTTCCCTTAGATTGATTGGTTTGATCTCCCTGCAGTCCAAGGGACTCCCAAGAGTCCTCTCCAACACCACAGTTCAAAAGCATCAATTCTTTGGCGCTCAGCCCTCTTCATAGTCCAACTCTCACATACAAACATGACCACTGGAAAAACCATAGCCTTGATTAGACAAACCTTTAAATATAGTCCTTTGTAAATATAGGACTAGAGTTAATCTCTCTGGTTCAGCATTTTCTAAAGTATAGGACACAGAGCATGAATTTCATAAAATGCTGTGGAGGAAAGAGTTCCTTGGTCATTTAAGTTTGGTCAGCATGACATTCTTTTCTTGTAAATTCACATGATAATGTAAAAGAATAATGTGTTGTGATCCCATTTTGATTAAGAATAAAAATATTATATATGCAGTATTAATAATAGTGACTTTAAAAAGTAGTGATTATGTTGCTTTCTTTCATCTTATATATTGGATTGGCCCAAAAGTTTGTTGGGTTTGGGCCAACCCAGTCACATTACTATAAAACTGAAAGCTTAAAACAGCATAAATGTATGCTTTTACAGTTCTAGAGGCAAGAATTCCAAAATCAGTGTCACTGGCCCAAAATTAAATCATCAGTGAGGCCACTGTTCCTTAGAGGTTCTAGGAGAAAAGCAGTTCCTTGTCATTTCCATCTTCGTTTGGCTGCCAGCATTCCTTGGCTTCTGGCTGCACCCCCTAGTCCCTGCCTCCATGGTCATATTGCCTCCATCTCTTCTGTGTATCAAATCTCCCCCTGCCTCTCATGCATGTACTTGCTCAACTGGATAATCTGTGATAATCTCCCCATTTGAAGATCCTTTAATGATATCTGCAAAGTCCCTTTTTCCAAATAAGGTAACATTTGCAGATTCCAAGGATTAGGAAGTGGTTAGCTTTGGGGATGTTATTATTCAGCCTACTGCAGTGATTCTCTGTTGAGGGAGGGAATTATAAGGGACTTCTACCTTACATAATTACATGATATTTGAATTTTTTCAATAGGGTGCATTTCTTTTTAATAATTGAAATAAAATTATACTTTCTTCAGAGTAAAAAGGAATAAATCACTTGCATTTATTAGTTTAACAGATACTTCTGCACTGCCTATATTTACCAGTTTCTGTGTTAGGGGAATGAAAGGCAAATGTATCTTGACATAGAGAAGCAAAACTATTCTTATTTCATTTTTTTCCTCTCTATTAAGGAGAACCATCTTTGGAATGGTAAATAAGAATAGTAAAATGATGGCTAACTTGGAGTTGAAACCCAAACTAAAGGAATGCCTAGATGGCTATAAATGAAGTGCAACCTAGATGCTGAGAGAATTTAATAACGGCCCCAAAGCACAAGAGTAGTGATGCTGGCAATTCAGATATGCCAAAGAAAAGCCATCAAGTGCTTGTTTAAAGTGAAAGTTCTCAGTTTAATAAGAAAAAAAATATGTACTGAGACTTTAATATCTACCATAAGAACAAATCTTCTATACACAAAATTGTGGTTGTGCAAAAGAAAAACAGAAATGTGTACTAGTTATGCTCTTACACCTCAAACTATGAAAGTTATCGCCCCAGTATATGATATGTGCTTAGTTAAGACATAACATTTATACAGTAAGGTATTTTAAGAGAGAAACTACATTCATGTTGTTACATGTATGTTGTTATAAATCTTTTTTGGGGGGAGGGGGGAGAGGGAAGTGCCCCACAGCTTGTGGGATGTTAGTTCCCTGACCTGGTATTGAACTTGAGGCATCTGGGGAATGAGAGTACAGAATCCTAACCACTGGACTGCCAAGGAATTCCCATAGCTGTTCTACTTTATTATTAGTTGTTAAATTTTTTACTGTACCTAAATTAAACTTTATCATAGTTATGTATGTATAGGAAAAAACAGTACAGTTGACTCTTGAACAGCTCAAGGGCTGGGGTGCCGTTCCTTTGTGCCATTGAAAATTTGAGTATAACTTTACAGTCAGCCCTCCATTCAGCATCCTTGGATTCAACCAACCACCAGATTGTGTTTACTGTAGTACCTGTTTGTTGAAAAAAATCCACATAAGAGTGGACCCATGCAGTTCAAGCCCATGTTGTTCAGATGTCTACTGTATATATAGGGTTGGGTACTGTCTGAAGTTTCAGGCATCTACTTGTGGTCTTAAAAGGTATACCCCCTGGATAAGGGGATACCTGCTGTGCATGGCACTTCTTTATCAGTCAGTCACTTTATAGCTTTGTTTATTTTTCCTTTTATTTAGATTGTAAAGAATTGTAGCATTCCTGGGGACTTCTGCAAAAGATTTTTTTAAGTTTTGCTCAAGGGAAAGCTCTGAATCTCAATCAAGTAGCTGTTAAAGAAGTCTTCTGTGTGGGTTATACATATAGATGTTTTCATGAAGAGAAGTGAAAAGCCAGAAGGATATAGACAAATGAGGCCTAAGACCTTTCCTGCCAGTAACTACACTGGCAGCAGTCGGCAGATGCTGCAGGAAATTCGGGAATCCCTTAGGAACTTATCCAAACCATCGGATGCTGCTAAGGCTGAGCAAAACATGGGTAAAATGTCAGCTGAAGATCCCCGGCAAGTCAGAAATCCACCCAAGTTTGGGATGCATCATAAAGCCTTGCTGGAAATTCGAAACTCTCTACAACCATTTGCAAATGAAACAAGTCGGAGTCCTTCAGAAGTTAATCCACAAATGCTTCAAGACTTGCAAGCTGCTGGATTTGATGAGGTAAGCACTGGTAAAAGAATTTTTCTTAACTTATACTGTGTAGCACTTTAGGTGACCTGCCTAAGTGTTGCCTTTGAGGATTTATTAATGTACACAAATACGTAGGGCTTCCCTGGTAGCTCAGTCCCTAGAGAATCTGCCTGCAGTGCAGGAGACTTGGGTTTGATTCCTGGGTTGGGAAGATCTCCTGGAGAAGGAAATAGCAACCCACTCCAGTATTTTTGCCTGGAGAATCCCATGGACAGAGGAACCTGGCAGGCTACAGTCCATGGGGGTCGCAAGAGTCGGTCATGACTTAGCGACTGAACCACCAACTATCGTCAGTACAGTCACTCAGTCATGTCCGACTCTTTGTGACCCCATGGACTGTAGCATACCAGGCTTCCCTGTCCATCACCAACATGCTCAAACTCATGTCCACCAAGTCAGTGATGCCATCCAACCATCTCATCATCTGTCGTCCCCTTCTCCTCCTGCCTTCAGTCTTTCCCAGCATTAGGGTCTTTTCCAATGAGTCATATAAATATGTACATTCTACAAGCAAAGAATGTTGTTTACAATTTCATTAGTTATTGAAGCAAAATAATTAATATTTCTTTAGTTTTTTTCTGTGGTTCTGAGATTTAAAAGGTTATGAAGTCAGAGCCAAAGTGCACGTGAGGAAAGCCACAGGTGGGGTCAGGGGAAGGACATCTGCTTGTATGTCATAGTTGCTATGGTGAGCTGAGTGGCTGTGGAAATGATAGCCCTAAGGATATGAAGTTTAAGCTTATGTTACAGAGAAGGAAGTACAATCAGAGATATCATTAAGCAGTTATGCTCACATAACTCTCAGATACAAGTCTTAAACTCACAAAAACTAAAAATTTACTTGTTGATCAATCTCCAAGAATTTCAGTTTTTGGATGAAATTTCAGTTCATGTTAATTATACTAACTTTAATATTTTTACCTTTAGAACTCATGTTTAAAGTTTTCATAGCCTTTATTATTTAATCATATTTTGTTTAAGTAACTAATAAAATTTCTTTTCTGTGATTATATTCTTCAGGTGAATATTTTAAATGGCAGAAATCATTCTAGGTAAAAATTCGCCATGGAAATTATAACTAAGGGTGAATAATCAGGCATTGATTACATTTTCTTTAAAAATTATAGTAACTTTTTTCCTGATTTCAAAAGTATCTATTCCATGTTAAAAATTAAACCATATAAGGAAAAAAACTAAAAATTACCTTTAGCTTCACCACACGAAAATAATTACCCTTTAAATTTCTTCACTTTGTTAATATTCTAGTGACCACATTTTCAGCTATCTCTATGTTTAATTTTAAAAATGAGAACCTAAGTAGGCATTATAGTAATGGATTTGAAAAGGGAAATTTGCAACAAAACTAGGAAGAAAAAAGATTATTTCTGGCCCATTCTCTTCATTTGATTAATCTTATTTCCTATTAATTTTATATTTAAATGTTCTAAAAATGTTGGATTTGCACCAGAAAATATATGTAGAGCAGAAGACCTGGTTAATAGTTGGGGGATTAAAGAAATGGCTTGAATGGAGATTGTTTAGAGTACTTTCTTCCTAATATTTTAGTCACACGGCAGAGAATAAAGAGAAGGCTGAATCATGATCTTTTACTTTCCTCTTACATAGTACTAGGAAGAGGAAGTTTAGGAAAGCACATGGCTATACTATAAAGGCCCTTAAGTGATAATGTGTATGTCAGATTAAGTCACATCATTAAATACATATTTATGGAACACTTACTGTGTGTGAACCCATCAGTCAGGATAGGGAATCATAACAAAAATGCTCCATTCCCTTACTGTGAAAGTTGCCCAGTCGTGTCCGACACTTTGTGACCCCATGGACTGTATAGTCCGTGGAATTCTCCAGGCTGGAATACTGGAGTGGTTAGCCTTTCCCTTCTCCAGGGAATCTTCCCAACCCAGGGATTGAACTCAGGTTTCACCCATTGCAGGCGGATTCTTTACCAGCTGAGCCGCAAGGGAAGCCACCATAGTTTTAAGGAACTTAAAATTTTTTTCTAACATAAACAATTTTAAGAATTGTAAGGCATTGGTCAGTGTCCTGTTCTTTATCTGTTGGCAATAATAACAAGAGTTGCTTTGCATTGCAAAGATGTTAGCTTTACTGCAATCACACATTTCAAAATTGTTTACCTTATGACATTAGTAGCCCCTTAAGCAAGGTTGCTTTACTGAAAACATTTAGACATTTATTAATCCTCATTTATTCAAATAAGGAAGGAATGGTATTATTTATACTTGCAGTGATATAAAGAGTATGGCAATTTACTTCTGCCTCCTGAATCATTCTTTCTGATAGCTTCCCATTGTATTGCAGAATTTGTTCAAGATCCTAACTTGGTACTTCAAAATTCTGATTCAGTTTTCACTTACTCTGTTTTTTTTTTTCTTTTTTTTGCCTTAAATATTCCAAGATTAATTTCCTTATAAGAATAAATATGAAATAGGATCACTGTATTCTTGGGTCACATATAGCTACAATCACTGGCATATATTTTTGCTTCTAAGCAACCAAAGCACAGCAATATGGACATAATGATTTCTATCATACAGGACTTCTATTCCAGTTACTGATTTGAGGGTGCTCTTTTTCACACAGGCACTAACATCCCCACTTAAGGAACACTTGGTTGATATTGTTACAGATGTAACAAATATTTTACCATATAGCAATAAAATTCAACAATAAAAGCATAATAATTAATCATCAAAATCACAAGCTGAAATTCTAATGTGCTTAAGGATATGGTTTTCACAGTGTTGAACAAGAATGGTGGATATCAATTTTCTTACCAACTGAGATGGCACTGCCATGTGATAATAGCATAAATACAGTTTGCAGTTCACTTGGTTTAACAGTTTTAAAGTTAAGCACTCCCTGATGAATTTTAATTTGGGTGATTTGTATTATTTTAAATTTGCACATAAAGTGAAACTTATTAATCCTTTGTGTCTCACTACAAATTTGCAAAGTCTGATCACATAAAATGTGACCACAGTGTACCTTTTTATCTGTTGTCTAAGAAACAGGACACAAGAAGGACCAATACCTAAATCAGTAATAGCAGCGTTCCTCCAGAAATCCTTGTGTTTTTGTCTCATTGGTCAGAATTGTCATGTGGCCACTGTACGTATAAGGAAAACTTCAATCAAAATCCTAGTAACTTTTTAAAGAAAGAATAGATCTTGAGTAAGCAGCAAGTCTCTGCCACAGCCTTTTTTCACTAGGCCTCACAGTCACCTCCAGTCATTTTGTGTAAGACGATTGTCTAACAGTGTCTGTTCCACCTATTAGTCTTCCTAAGCCGTTTTTCATTTAAAAGTAGTTTTTGAAATAGTAAATCCTATAGGACAAGTAAGTAGCTGCCTCCCTCTTGAAAAATGCGTATCAGTATACTTTCTGCATGTTAGTGTATAATCTATGTTTACATAACATAAAGGATAAGGAACAGAGCAGGAGAACAAGCCATATCTGAGCTCCAGGCACTGTGCTGCTGTGCTTTCACATATTTTCTTGTGTAATCCTCATGTCAATTCTGAGTGAATTACAGATGAAGAAATTGAGCTCTGAGATGTTAAATTAAGGTGCCAAAGTTCACTCAGTTCTAAAGTGAGGCTGGAGTGTATTTCTGCTTCTAAGCATGAGAAAATAATACAGGGCTGCTGGAACTCAGACTCTTTGGTTCCAGTTGATCTCAAACTCCTTTTTTTTTTTTTTCTGTCATACCACATAGTCTCCTAAAGTCTTTGTATAATCATATAAAGTCTGAGTGTTTTCCCTCTACCATTTGTCCTATATTTGTGTCCTTAAACTCTTAAGAAGGTAGGAACCAGAATAACGTAGGTCTTTTACTAATAAACACACAGAGAAGTTTAATAAATTACTTTCCATGATGCAAAAGAGTGGTTTCCAGTATGTTGATTGATACTGTTTTTAACAATCTGATAGTCTCTGTTTATGTAAGAATGAAATTAAGAATGAGAAAATTCAGAAGCATGTTATGACTATATCTGGGAAAAAACCCTAGAAGAAAACAGGAATACTTTACATAAAGGTGAAAATATTAAACATTTGAAGGATTTGAGGGTTTGTTTTGTTTTCTTTAGTAATTTGAGATTGTATGGATTTTTATACTGCTACTGTGCTATACCTTGTAGCTTATTTATTTTAGCTATAGTAGTTTGTACCTCTTAATACCCTACCCTTATCTTGTCCCTCCCCCTCATAGTAGTTTTACAAACAGGACATTAGATTATGGCTTGAGGCCTTGTTCCTCAAAATTATGAACTTCTCTAGTGGAAGTTATAGTGTTCTTTCCTTCTTATTAATTATATGATTTAAATTTTATTAAACTTCATGTCAGGATATGGTTATACAAGCTCTTCAGAAAACTAATAACAGAAGTATAGAAGCCGCAATTGAATTCATCAGTAAAATGAGTTATCAAGATCCTCGACGGGAACAGATGGCCGCAGCAGCTACCAGACCTGTTAATGCCAACTTGAAGCCAGGTGATTAATCATGTTTTTTTTTTTCCTAATCTTATTTTATAATATTTAAAAATATTTAAGTATATAAAATGTTTTATCCTAGGAACTGTTAAAAGCATCACAGTGAGAGTCTCAAGCCAGAATAATAACATTATAGTTGTTAAACCAAAATGAATTTGCAGATGGGGACCTAAAGTTCCATAGTTAATTCTGATAAACAGCAGTCTAGGTTGAGAACTGCTTGGTTGGTTATAATGCAACTGAAATATTTTTCTTTTTAACCATAAATATTATCATTCAAACTATTCATTTTTCATGTATATAATCTTTTCTTATTGTGAAACATGTTCGTCATAGATTTAGAAAGTAAAAGAAATAAAGCACCACTATAAATACCCACCAGACTTTGGTATGTTTTATTTCTTAGTCTTCTTTTCCTGTGAAAAACGAGTGGATTTATATGTGTGTATTTTGTTTATTGTTTAAGTGAAAGCAGCTGCTGCTGCTGCTGCTGCTAAGTCACTTCAGTTGTGTCTGACTCTGTGCGACCCCATAGATGGCAGCCCACCAGGCTCCCCCGTCCCTGGGATTCTCCAGGCAAGAACACTGGAGTGGCTTGCCATTTCCTTCTCCAGTGCGTGAAAGTGAAAAGTGAAAGGGAAGTTGCTCAGTCATGTCCGACTCTTAGCGACCCCATGGTCTGCAGCCTACCAGGCTCCTCCATCCATGGGATTTTCCAGGGAAGAGTACTGGAGTGGGGTGCCATCGCCTTCTCTGAGTGAAAGCAGAGGGCATATTAAAACCTGCTTTATTCACTTACTTCACCGTGTAGAACTTTCATTGTTATTAAGTGGCCTACAAAACACTTGGCTACAGTGAGATAGATTTGTCACATGTTATTTAGCCAGCCTTTCATTTTTTGACATTTGCCTGGCTCCTTTTTTTTTTTTTTCTTTTGGCCATTACAGACATACTGAAGTAAATGCCCTTTTACCTAAATCTTTGTACATTTCTGATGATTAGGTAAAAGTAAACTTTCAAGGATTTACAGAAAGTTTTTCTTATGGGCATAGTTCATATTGTTGTGCTTCGCTTCATTGCACTTTGCAGATACTGCATTTTTTACAAATTGAAGGTTTGTGGCAACCCTGCACCAGGCAAGTCTGTTGGTGCCATTTTGCAAGCAGCGTTTGCTCAGTTCATGTCTCTGTGTCATATTTTGGTAATCCTCGAAATATTTCAAACCTTCCACCAATAAAGAGTATGACTCACTGAAGGCTCAGATGATGGTTAGCCTCTTTTTTTTTTAGCAATAAAAGATTTTTAATAAGATATGTACATTGTTTTTTAGATGTAATGCTATTACCTACTTACTATGATATGTGTATGTATATATATTCATATATTCACGTGTGTGTATATAAGGTAAACATAACCTTTCTATGCACAGAGAAACCAAAGTCTGTATGACTCACTTTATTGCATTATTCACCTTACTGACCTGTCCTAAAACTGAACTCACAACCGTCTCCCTCCAAGATATGCCTGTATTGCTGTCCAGAAAGGTGTTACCAACTTAGACTGTCCCAATCAGTTTAATATGAGAATGCCTGTATTTGTAAATCCTAGGTATTATCCTTTTCATATGTTTAATGGTTATGAAAGTACTGTCAGTTTCCATCCACATTTCTTTGATCACTGGTGAGCTTGAATATTGTTTATTGATTGTTTTTAAATTGACATTTTAATTCTTTCTTAATCTTGTTTTTATCTTTTTAAATTGATTTGTAAGAGGCCTAATATTTTCATTCTTTCATTCAGCAAATTTTTATTGGTCAGTTCCTTGTTTCAGGCCCTTTGCTTAGCATTGGGTATAAAGTTCTTGCCCTTTTTTGGAGTTGAGATTCTAGTAAGGGAGATCAAATACAGAAATACATGTAGAATTACAAGTGTGAATGAAGAGAGGAGAGTTATGTGATTCTGTGGACTTATACGATAGAGAGGTTTTTGACCTGATCAAGGACATCAGAGAAAACCTTCCTGTTAAACTGATAATAGAGCTGATATCTGAAGAAAGAAAGTGTTAGTGGGGATGGGTTTAGTGAGGAAGTTTGTTCCTACGCATGGCTTGTCTGGCAACACAGGAGACCTGGCTTCAATCCCTGGGTTGGGAAGATCTCCTGGAGAAGAGAAAGGCTACCCACTCCAGTATTCTGGCCTAGAGAATTCGATGGACTGTATAGTCGGTGGGGTCACAAAGAGTCGGACACAACTGAGCGACTTTTGCTTTGACTTCTCTTTCAGTAAGGTATGTACATTCGAAGAAATGAATGTGGCTCAAATGCTGAAAACAAGAGTATAAAATATGAGTGGAGAAGCGCATAGGGGCCTGACTATGCAGGACTGTCTACTGATTTTATCCTAAGAGCAGTAGGAGGTAACAGAAACATTTTAAGCAGGGTAATGACGTGATTCACTTTGTGTTTCAGAAAGATAGCTGCAATGGATGAGAACGAATTAGAGCAAAGGAGGGTGTAGACTTGATAAGAAATACAGTACACAGGAAATGAAGGTAATTTGGACTAGGGAGATGGTGGTGGAGAAAATTGAATGAATTAAGAAAGAGATAGGAATAAAATTGATAACATAGATACAGATTGCATGTGGTGGGTGATAACAGAGTGGGGTGACTCTTAGGCTTTTGTGTATAAAAATGGATGGTGAGGCCTCACGTTATAAAAGGGAATGCTCAGAAGACAGAGTTTGGTGGAGAAAGTTCATAAGTCTGGTTTTTGACATAATGTTTAGCTAGGTTCATTGAGTTATCCAAGTGAAAGTGTCCCATTATATTGCAGAATTTGTTCAAGATCCTAGCTTGATACTTCAGAATTCTTATCCAGTTTTCACTTTTGTGTGGGGGTGGGGGAGAAGGGTGCAGTGCCGCACCACTTTCAGGGTCTTAGTTCCTTGACCAGGGATTGAACCTGGAACCAGGGTGATTCATGGCTTGTCCATGTGGATGTTGAAGTTATAGAATGTTGTCAGGGCTTAGTGGAGAGCATCAAAGTTAGAGTTTATGGGTGAATGAAGGTGAGCAAGTAGGTGTTCATTAAGTGAACATTAAAAGAATGAATGAGACCTCCCACAGATAGCATGAGCTTCTAAAGAACTGGCTTTTTAAAAGAGAATGCAGAAATCACCATGATCTAGAAACATAATTGGAGAGCAAAGAAGTGGAGCTCTACCTTTTAACCCAGTTTATTTTTTAAAGAAAACCTTAATTGCAAAGGGCTGAAAGGAAAGTAATGTCAGCAGATGATAATCTGCTGTAAGAAGGTAGGGGAAAGCTTGGAGCAGAGGTCAGTAATGGAGGAGCATTTGCTCGTCATAGAATAAAAGTGTGTCTAGAGGGCAGTAGTCGGGGGTTTAGGAAGCAGAACAGAGATCTTCATGGGAGGTTCATAGCAATAAGGGTGGCAGTATACTTGGGGCTTCCCTGTGGCTCAGACGGTAAAGAATCCTACTGCAGTGTGGAAGATCTGGGTTCTATGCCTGGATTGGGAAGATCCCCTTGAAGGAGGGCGTGGCAACCCACTCCAGTATTCTTGCCTAGAGAATCCCCATGTACAGAGGAGCCTAGCAGGCTGCAGTCCATGGGGTCGTGAGGAGTTGAACACGACTGAGAAGCTGAGCACGACTAAGCACAGTGTACTTGAGGGTTGCAAGTACTTGAGGGTTGCAGGGATTTCATCTTAACTGGTAAAAGTGGGAGAGTGATTTGGTGCATTTGGCCTCAGCTGACTCTCCGAGGAAGGTAAGACTGAGCCTGTGGTCAGAGGACTTGTGTAACTTACCCAGAGTGATGACTGTCCCAGAAATTATAGCCCCAGGATGCTGACAAACTTATGTAAAATAGAGCGTTAAACTGTCCATTCTGAATATTTACCAGTTTCTTTTTCTTGTGTTCTTAAATACATTTTCTCCCAGGGTAATGTGGTGGTAACCTTTCAAATTTATGAGTGTTTCTTGTTTGTTTTGTTTTGAATGATGCTAAGTGTTTTATGTACTTAAATCTATCAGTCTTTTACTGTATTGTTCTCTATATTTGTCATACTTCGGAAGACCTTCCCAGGAGGTACAAAGAAGTACCCCAGTATTAACAAATGTCCACTGCTTTTTTCCTAGTATACTTGTATGGTATCATCTTTAACATTTAAATGTTTAATCCTTCTGGAATATATTATTTATTTGTATTGTATTTTATACAAATGTATTTTACATATATTTTAAATACATTATATCAGCCCTTTTCTAAGCGACAAAACTATTTTGAACACATTTTTTTTTCCTTCGGTATTGTATGTTTTCTTGCCTGTTTATTTGGAAATTCCATTAAATAGAGACTCTGTAAAATCTCTACCTTATGTAGTGTCTAGTTATCCCTTACTTTTTTGTTTTAAAAGCCATACTGAAATATATTTAAAATTAGTGTTCTATTTATCAAAACTACAAATGGACGCATCCTTTGGCTCAATAATGCCATTTCTAATAATTTATCTACCTAACATATCTATGAAATGATATCTGTACAAAATTCTTCATTGCTTTCGGAGGGGAGGGGTAAACCAAAAGATTGGAAACCACTTTAATAGCCATCAGAGAAACTGATTAAATAAATCTGGGTACAACCATGTAGTGAAAAACTGTAATAACTTTTTTTTTACGTAAAAAACTGTTTTATATACTAATATAGAATCTTCGGTTTTTTTAAATGAAAAGACCCAGGCACAATAGTATATATAGGGGGTATATTTTTTTTTAATTAAAGTATAGTCAATTTATATTGTTTCTGATGTACAGCAAAATGGTTCAGTTTTATATATATATATTCATTTTCATATTTTTTCCATTATGGTTTATTACTATAATGGACATTAAATATAGTTCCCTTTGCTATACAATAGGACCTTGTTGTTTATTCACTCTAAATATAATAGTTTATATCTGCTAGCCCCAAACTCCCAATCTAACCTCCCCCACCTCTACCCTCACCCCCTTGACAACCAGAAATCTATTCTCTATGTCTCTGAGTCTGTTTCTCAGATAAGTTCATTTGTGTCACATTTTAGATTCCACCTATAAGTGATATATGTTATTTGTCTTTCTCTTTCTGACTTATTTTGCTTAGTATGATAATTTCTAGTTGCATCCATGTAGCTGCAAATAGCATTATTTCATTTTTTTTTTATGACTAATATTCCTGTGGGGGTATGTGTGTGTGTGTACACTACATCTTTATTCATTCATTTGTTAATGGACACTTAGGTTTCTTTCATGTCTTTGCTATTGTAAATAGTGCTGCTGTGAACACTGGGGTACATGTATCTTTTCAGATTATAGTTTTGTCCAAATACATGCCCAGAAGTGGTATTGCTGGATCATATGGCAACTTTTAGTTTTAGCTTTTTGATGAATCTCCATAGTGGCTGTACCAATTTACATTCCCACCAACAGTGTAGGAGGGTTTCCTTTCCCCTTTCTAGTACTATTTACTTGTGTATTCCTAAAATATCTTACTGATGACGTTGGTTACCTTCAGTGACATTGGTTGGCTAAGGGACAGGGATCCGTGGCCTTTTGTACTGCCTGAATTTTAAGCTATGAGAAGGTATTACCTAGTCAAAAATGGATAAAATTCTAAAATATAAAACCACATGCTGAAATTTTGTTTTTGTAATCCTTGAAAGAGTATTATCTTTTAGTAGGCTTAGAATTCCAAGCTAAATTTTTCAAAAGTAGGAGGTTTAAAAAGCATGTTGTTTTTTTCTGTTTTATTCCCATAGGGAGTGTGCAACAATCAATTAACCGCAAACAAAGCTGGAAGGGTTCTAAAGAATCCTTAGTTCCTCAGAGACATGGTCCACCACTAGGAGAAAGTGTAGCATACCGTTCTGAAAGTCCCAACTCACAGACAGATGTAGGAAGACCTTTGTCAGGATCTGGTATAACAGCGTTTACTCAAGCTCATCCTAGCAATGGACAGAGAGTGAACCCCCCACCACCTCCTCAAGTAAGGAGTGTCACTCCTCCGCCACCTCCAAGAGGCCAGACTCCCCCTCCAAGAGGTACAACTCCGCCTCCCCCATCATGGGAACCAAACTCTCAAACAAAGCGCTATTCTGGGAACATGGACTACGTCATCTCCCGAATCTCTCCAGTTCCACCTGGAGCCTGGCAGGAGGGCTATCCTCCACCACCTCTTAACACATCCCCAATGAATCCTCCTAATCAGGGACAGAGAGGCATTAATTCTGTTCCTGTTGGCAGACAGCCAATCATCATGCAGAGTTCTAACAAATTTAATTTTCCACCCGGGAGACCTGGAATTCAGAATGGTAGTGGTCAGACTGAGTTTATGATGCACCAGAATGTTGTCTCTGCTGGCACTGTCAATCGGCAGCCACCCCCTCCATATCCTCTGACCCCAACTAATGGACAAAGCCCCTCTGCTTTACAAACAGGGGGTTCTGCTGCTCCGTCATCATACACAAATGGGAACATTCCTCAAGCTATGATGGTGCCAAACAGAAATAGTCATAACATGGAACTTTATAACATTAATGTACCTGGACTGCAAACAACTTGGCCTCAGTCATCATCTGCTCCTGCCCAGTCATCCCCAAGCAGCGGACATGAAATCCCTACGTGGCAACCTAACATACCAGTGAGGTCAAATTCTTTCAATAACCCATTAGGAAACAGAACAAGTCATTCTGCTAATTCTCAACCTTCAGCTACAACAGTCACTGCTATTACACCAGCTCCCATTCAACAGCCTGTGAAAAGTATACGTGTATTGAAACCAGAGCTGCAGACTGCTTTAGCACCTACACACCCTTCTTGGATACCGCAGCCCGTTCAGAGTGTTCAACCTAGTCCTTTTTCTGAGGGTACCGTTATGCCACCTGTTGCTGAAGCTCCAAACTATCAAGGTCCGCCGCCACCTTATCCCAAGCATCTGCTACACCAAAACCCATCTGTTCCTCCATATGAATTGGTCAGTAAGTCTAGCAAAGAGGAGCAGCCAAGCTTGCCTAAGGAAGATGAGAGTGAAAAAAGTTATGACAATGTTGATACTGGAGATAAAGAAAAGAAACAGATTACCACTTCACCTATCACTGTTAGGAAAAACAAGAAAGATGAAGAGCGAAGGGAATCTCGTATTCAAAGTTACTCTCCTCAGGCATTTAAATTCTTCATGGAGCAACATGTAGAAAATGTGCTCAAATCTCATCAGCAACGTCTACATCGTAAAAAACAATTAGAGAATGAAATGATGCGGGTAAATTTTTTTTATATTATTATTTTTTATTTTTATTGGAATGTAGTTGGTTTACAGTGTTGTGTTTCAGTTGTACAGCAGAGTGAATCAGTTATTCATATACATATACCCACTGTTTTTTATATTATTTTCCCATATAAGCCATTACAGAATATTGAGTTCCATGTGCTATACAGTAGGCCTTTTTTAGTTATCTATGTAATATATAGTAGTGTGTATATGTCAGTTCCAATCTCCTAGTTTATTCCTTATTCCTCTGGTAACTGTAAGTTTGTTTTCTACATCTATAACTCTAGATCTGTTTTGTAAATAAGCCCATTTGTACCTTTTTTTTTCGATTCCACATATAAGCGATATTGTATTTGTCTCTTTTTCTGACTTACTTCACTCTGTATGACAGTCTCTAGGTCCATCCATGTTGCTGCAAATGGCATTATTTCATTCCTTTTATGGCTGAGTATAAAACCTTTAAAATTTTCTATTTTTATACTTGATCATGCATTTGCTTGGTGTTTATTTTAAAATACTGTGTTCTAGTATTTTTATGCTAAATGTATTATCAGTTATTTAAAAGTCCGTAAACATTAAAGTACTTTAGATTATACCATTTTATTTTAGCATTTCAGGATTTACCCAGAATTTTCTGTAATAAAATTGTAATAAATTAAGAAAAGTATAATTTGCAGTATGCAGTTTAGGTATACATAATCCCTTTAATGGAAACTGAAGCAAGAGTTATTTTCTAGAGTTTACATATTATCTTACATTTTAAAATAAACTAGAAATATCTTAGTCCTATCTCTTGATAAACTTATGAAACATATTTTTACTTATAGTTGTTTTGGGGCTTAGGGGTTTATTCATCAGGTTGGTCTTATTAGAAGTGTCAGAGACATCTCCTTTCAGTTATTTCCCCTCCTAATGTCCTGAAATTATTAAAATCTACTAAAAAGGAGATCAGAATAATTAAACCCTTTAGATTAATTTCTGTTGTGATTCCATGTAACTCTCTTCTTTAGATACTATGGTGGTACTGTTATTTTTATAACATGTTTATAGTTCAGAGGTTTGACTTCCAGTCTTACATCTACTGCCCCAAATCTTAAGAGGCTCGTTTGTGTTAAAGTTTCTCATGACATTTGAGAGAGCTGTTCTTTTAAAATGATTTTTCTGGATCTGACTTCACAGTATAGTTACTCTTGCTATAAACTGAATTTTATTGTGAGAAATACCATAATAACCTATATGGCTTATCCATATTTAGCTCTTAGGATTTCTTACTAAAGTCTGTCTGTATGTATTTTCTTAGTTTATTTTTCCTTTTTCCTCTTCACTTTCACTAATAGCTGATTTAAACTTTTATGGTGTTGGAAGCTTTGCTGACTTCTGTAGCCTCCATTACTGTGTAGGCAAGTAAGATTTTAAGAGAAACAGTTCTTTACTAAGTCTGGCATGCCACCCTTCTTAAAAGATTTTGCATGCAAATGCCTATTCTAACAGAAGCATGAGGTTGCTGTATTTTAATTAGCTTTGCGTTTCTAGAGTTATCTACTTTTCAAAACAAATTCCTTTTCTATTTAGATTCTTAAATTAATCCTTTATTAACTAGTCATAAATAGACTGTTTTTCCTTCTAAATCCAGGTATTCCATGTCTACTTAGACACTGGTTTTTGGTTTTTGTTTTTATCTGGGTTTTTTTTGTATCTTCACAAGTCACACTGACTCTTCTTTGAAATGTTCCAAAATATCTAAGATACCTTATAATCAAACAAGTAGTCCCTTTGAAATAAGGTAGGACATACTCTGTGCATTTTGTGTTAGTGATGGCTGTGAGTCCTACCTTTACTCTAATGCCCTGAAAAAGATAAAAGGAAAGACTGACTTATTAGTGAGTGGGTTGACTAGAGAAGATATTCTTTTGTTCTTAATACATCAGTTTTTTAGAATAAATGAACCTGGAGTGGAAGAATTTCTTTTCATGAAGACCAAAATGAGAATATTTGAGACATAGGCATTCTACAAGTAGATGCATATAATGAAAGCAATCTGATTATGTAGTTTGGGATGAATGTGCCGGGAGAGATAGATGAGGGTGCATGTTAACGTGTTTGGCGATTGCACACTGGGAACTCTTTTTTAGTGCATTAGAGAGGAGTAGAAAGCTGACCATTGATAGCATCTTCTCCTTGCTCTCCACAGCAGACTCTGTATTCACCTTGTGTATCCTGTTAACTTATCCCTTATGCTGCACTTTTGATAATTAATTTTCTCTAAAATATATTCTAGATTTCTAACATGCTTTATTAAAAATTATTATGCATTTAACCTTTAAATATATATGCCTGAACTTTTTCCAAGCGATTTCTTAATATTTAGTATAGAAGATAATTCCTCATTTAATATTAAGTTTATTTGCCTAGGTTGGATTATCTCAAGATGCCCAAGATCAAATGAGAAAGATGCTTTGCCAAAAAGAGTCTAATTACATCCGTCTTAAGAGGGCTAAAATGGACAAGTCTATGTTTGTGAAGATAAAGACATTAGGAATAGGAGCATTTGGTGAAGTCTGTCTAGCAAGAAAAGTAGATACCAAGGCTTTGTATGCAACAAAAACTCTTCGAAAGAAAGATGTTCTGCTTCGAAATCAAGTTGCTCATGTCAAAGCTGAGAGAGATATCCTGGCCGAAGCTGACAACGAATGGGTAGTTCGTCTTTATTATTCATTCCAAGACAAAGACAATTTATACTTTGTAATGGACTATATTCCTGGGGGTGATATGATGAGCCTATTAATTAGAATGGGCATCTTTCCAGAAAATCTGGCACGATTCTACATAGCAGAACTTACCTGTGCAGTCGAAAGTGTTCATAAAATGGGTTTTATTCATAGAGATATTAAACCTGATAACATTTTGATCGATCGTGATGGTCATATTAAATTGACTGACTTCGGCCTCTGCACTGGCTTCAGATGGACACATGACTCTAAGTACTACCAGAGTGGTGAGTAAAATCATAAAATTTGTATGTATTCATATGACTTATTAGTGTAATAAAATGATATTATCCCTGGATGGCAGCCAGAAGTCCTGGGTCAGGTCTTAACTCCATTGGATAAATGTGAGTGAATCCTTTAGATACTTAGATTTATAAAATGAAAGTGTGTGTTAGAATTAATTATTTCTAAATGTCATTAACATTTTTGAATTAATCTCTTTACATTTTGTTAATGTGAAATGTGTAAGACAAATAACAATTTGAAAATAATTTTTAATTTTTTAATTGAAGGATAATTGCTTTATAGAATTTTGTGGTTTTCTGTCATACGACAGTTTGGAAATAATTTTTAAATGAAGCCCCCTACACACCACTCAACTTAAGAACTAGGTTATTAGTATTTTTGAAGTCCCTAAACAATCACTTCGCTTTCTTTCCTCCATAGAGGTAACCTTTATTTCAAAACTCCATAATCAGTTCTTTACTTTTCTGTATAGTTTTATGCATATCCCTGAACAACATATTACTTCATTTTGCCTACCCTTGAACCTTTATTTAAATGTAATCATTCTACATGTATTCTTCTGTGTTGACTTCCTGTATTTGTTTGAGGTTCATCTGTGTTCCTGCATATAAATAAATAATAACATTTATTTTCACAGCTCTTTAGGATTCCATTGTATGACTGTTATACAGCTTGTTTAAACACTTTATGTACATGATTCTCTTTAATCCTCACAATGTCATTGTGAGGCAGAGTGAAGAACCTGAGGCTAAGTTAGAAATTTGCCCATGGTCGGACAGAAAATAAGTGTAAGGGCTAGGCTTTGAACCCAGGTTTGTCTGCTTACAGGGCCCATGTTATTTCTGCTATACCACACTGCCTCACCAAGATCCCTCCAAGCACTAATGGAAGTGTAAGTCAATCTAACATTTGTTGAATACTTACCATGACTAGGTGCTTTATATATATTCTAATTTAATGTTCACAGCAATCCTCTGGGGTAAGTATTATTGCCTCCAATGCTTCTTGTGAACACAAGCGGATTTACATTAATAGATAGAACTTAAGATATCTGAACCTACTTTAAAGTTCAGGTTGCTGCTGCTGCTAAGTCACTTCAGTCGTGTCCGACTCTGTGCGACCCCATAGATGGCAGCCCACCAGGCTCCCCTGACCCTGGCATTCTCCAGGCAAGAACACCAGAGTGGGCTGCCGTTTCCTTCTCCAATGCATAAAAGTGGAAAGTGAAAGTGAAGTCGCTCAGTCGTGTCCGACTCTTAGCGACCCCATGGACTGCAGCCCACCAGGCTCCTCCATGGGATTTTCTAGGCAAGAGTACTGGAGTGGGGTGCCATTGCCTTCTCCATAATTTAATATCTCCCCAGATTTACCTGAATCTTATCTGGGGCTTATCTTAAAAATATGATTCTTAGACTCTCTTCCAGTCTTCTGATTGAAAATCTTCACTGGAGGGTGGAAATTATTTTTTAATCAAACATCCCAGTTGTTTATTACAGATAGGTTAATTTCAGATTTTTTTTTTTCCCCTAGGTGATTTCATCCAGTCATAGCTTTAATTACTACCTCTGCATCAATGACTTTGAAATCTCTCTTCAGAAATGTCCTCTCCCTTTCACACGGATTCCTAATAGGCCTTTCAAACTTAAGACTGCTAATCAACGATTCTTAATTTCTCCCCCTCCCTATTTGTTCCCCCTCCTTTTTGGTAAATTGTACTACCACCACCCATCCTTGATTCTAAATGTGTTCACTTTTCTCCATCTCTACTATTATCATCATAGTCCAAACTTAACTGTAATAGCCTCTTACCTGGTCTCTTTTTCACCCTTGTCCTCCCTATACTCTATTCTCTATACAGCAGTTAAAAGTTTTCCTTTTTAAACATATATCAGACCTTTTCATCACTTCAAGAGAATGAAAAGGTCTGATACGTATTTTAAAAGAAATGCCTTCATTTAATACTTCTGTATATATAAGTATATTCATATGTATAAATACACACACACACATATATGTATTTCAGTATCTTCACTGTACTTGAAGTAAAAGGCAAACCGTTTCTTTTGCTTGTAAAACCCATGTGCGCTGTCTCCTGCTCCATTTCGTTCCATTCTCCCCTTTACTAACCACACTGGTCCTCTCGAGTACTGTTGTGTGTAGAATGCCTTGTCTGGTTTTCATATTGTTGAGTTCCTCTTTTTTTCTTTTTAAACAAATGTCACCTCAGCACATTTGCCCTTATCACCGCATGTTGATTCTCTGTGCGGGACGCATCACTGGTTCTCACATATGTATTTGTTATATTTTTCCCCTACAGATAACCTGCCTGAGAGAAGAATATTGTCTTCAATTGTTAATGTTGTCATTTGCTGAATAAATGAAACACAAATCTAATTTGTTTGAAACTTTGTCCAGAATAATTGGAGAGCAGCCTGAATAACAAATTATCAGTCCTGCCTACTCAATAACTTTTATTGTCATCATTTGTTGTTGAGTAAATTACTGCATCTTAGGCTAATTTTTCTTAGTGTAAGATTTATCCTTTGGTATTTCAAGAGTACAGTCTCTAGTTATTAATAAGTACAGCATCAGTGATTTGGCATACATTGTGTCTTAGCTTGTCAACACGGGGAAGTGTTGTTAACTTTAGGATGTCTAAAGATTAAACAGATAGGTCTACTCTTGTTGTTTTTATTTATGTATTTATTTATTTTACTATACAGGTGACCATCCACGGCAAGATAGCATGGATTTCAGTAATGAATGGGGTGACCCCTCTAACTGTCGATGTGGTGATAGACTGAAACCGCTGGAGCGGAGAGCTGCACGCCAGCACCAGCGGTGTCTCGCACATTCTTTGGTTGGGACTCCTAATTATATTGCGCCTGAAGTCTTGTTACGAACAGGTAGACGTTTGTCCTATAAAGAATCTCAGTGTGCCTGTAGACCAGGAGAATATGGTTAATGGTTCAGGTTTACAATAAAAGTATTAATTCTATAGTATAAATTGGTGATTTAATATTAATTTTGATTGTATTCATTCTGAGCAGTTTTTTCAAAAGTGCTTATGAATAACCATAAATTTGGTGTCTAATTTTAGGCTATACACAGTTGTGTGATTGGTGGAGTGTTGGTGTCATTCTTTTCGAAATGTTGGTGGGACAGCCGCCTTTCTTGGCACAGACACCATTTGAAACACAAGTGAAGGTAAGGTGTAGAATCTGTACCAAAATAATTGTTTCGAAGCCCCAATACCATACACCTTTATCAGTCCTTTATTTAGAGCATCTTAATTTACAATTAAAGAATGAGCTTGTAAGGATATAGGAACCCACTGAAATTCCACATGTGCTCTCCCCCGTGGGACTTTACCACCCCCATATCCTTCCTCATGCATATACTACATTCATGGTTCTTCCTCTTACAAGTTTTTAGTACCTTTTGAAGATGTATTCCAATTTATTCTTTCTACTGACTGCTGGCTTTGTTTCCTTTCACGTACATTCTGGCCCCAAACTACTAACAAATGTCTGTATCTCCCTAGCACTTAAATGAAAAGCTGCTCACAATGTTGATCATAAATTATCCCATTTAAGAAACCTTTTAGTGGCTTTGTCTATAAAGTCCCAGTCTTTCCTCTGTTCCTTTGTTCATACCATTCCCTCTGTACGGAATACCCTTCTTTCTCTCCCATGTTTCACAACTTTCCCTCCTTTCTGTTTCACTCCTGGGCATTTTTAATCATTCTTTGAGTGTGTCTTGACATACTGTCTTTTCTATGACACTCTACCCAAGTTATGTTTTGTCTGTCACTTCATTTAATACACTATTTTTAAAACTTCTTCAGAATTTCTTTTGTTACAGGTTTACTGGTAATACATTCTCTCAGGTTTGTGTCAGATTTGTCTGAAAGTATCTTTATTTTGCCTTCATTTTAATGCATATGTATATATGAAATAAATGCATAGGTAGAAATACAAATATGTTTGTGTAGGTCCTGTGTGTGAAAACTTGGATGCTTTCTCCCTAAAGGTGAAGAACAAGGCAAGGATGTCTGGTCTGAGTCTTATTCAGCATAGTTCTGGATGTCTTAGCCAGTGTAATACAGCAATGAAAGAAAAAGCATAAAGGTTAGAAAAAAAACACTTGCTTTATTCACAGGTGGCATAGTTTTCTATATTGAAAATCTCAGGCAATCTGTGAAAACCTCCATAGAACTAATAAGTGAGTTTAATACAGTTGTAGGGTATGAGAATAATATGTAATAATCAATCAAATAGGTGATCCAATTCTAAAATTCATTTGGGTGGACAAAGAAACTGATAACAAAAACAAGTTTTTAAAAGGATAGAGTTTGAGGAATCAGTTACTTGATTTTAAGACTTAAGAGGAAGTTACACTAATCCAGATAGTATGATATCGGCAAGAGGAAAGAATGAGTGAACTTAAAGAAAAATCAATAGAAATTATGCAGTCTCAATAGCAGAGAGAAAAAAAGAGTTTGAAAGTACAGTAACTTCAGGGACTTCCCCAGCAGTCCAGTGGTTAAGACTCTGCACTGTCAATGCAGGAGGCATGGTTTGATCCCTGGTCTGGGACCTAAGATCCCACAAGCTGTGTGGCGTGGCCAAAAAACAAACCAAAAAAATAAAGTGAAGGAATGTGAAATACCATGCAATTTATTTAAAAACACACAAATAGTCCAGTAAGACTTCTTCATATAAAACTTGGAGGAAATTTGTTTTTCTTACCTCTTTCCTTCTAATTTTTAAAAATCTTCTTTAAAGGTTATCAACTGGCAAACATCTCTTCACATCCCACCGCAAGCTAAACTGAGTCCTGAAGCCTCTGATCTTATTATTAAACTCTGCCGAGGACCAGAAGATCGCTTAGGCAAGAATGGTGCTGATGAAATAAAAGCTCATCCATTTTTTAAAACAATTGATTTTTCCAGTGACCTGAGACAGCAGTCTGCTTCATACATTCCTAAAATCACACACCCAACAGATACATCAAATTTTGATCCTGTTGATCCTGACAAGTTACGGAGTGATGATAATGAGGAAGAAAATGTAAACGACACTCTCAACGGATGGTATAAAAATGGAAAGCACCCTGAACATGCTTTCTATGAATTTACCTTTCGGAGGTTTTTTGATGACAATGGCTACCCCTACAATTATCCAAAACCTATTGAATATGAATATATTAATTCACAAGGCTCAGAGCAGCAGTCAGATGAAGATGATCAGCACACAGGCTCAGAGATGAAAAATCGTGATCTAGTGTATGTTTGACACACTAGGAAATAATTATAATGAGGATTGGCAAAAAAGGCCTGAAACGCAGGGTTTTTTGAAGCTCTGAGAGTAAAATTATGCAAATATGACAGAGCTATGTATGTGTGCTCTGTGTACAATATTTTATGTTCCTAAATTATGGGAAATCCTTTTAAATATTAATTTATTCCAGCCTTTTAAGTCAGTAATTTAGAAAAAAATTTGTTATAAAGAAAGTAAATTATGAGCTGAATATTATAGTCAGTTCTTGGTACTTAAAGTACTTAAAATAAAAAATAGTGCTTTGTTTAAAAGGAGAAGCCTGTTTTCTATGTGTACATAATGCTAAATAATTTTTAAAAACAAGAATTTTTGAAATTTTTTTGAAAGACAGTTTTAGTTTTATCTTGCTTTAACCAAATATGAAATATATCCCACATTTACAGAGCTGGTTTTTTTTCCTTTCCCCATAACTTTATTCTTAGAAAAAATAAGCTATAGAAATGAAGGCATCATGGTGGTGAGTGTTCCTAGGCTAATGATAATCTGTATAATTCACATTTGATAAATTCAAAGTTGAATATGAATATAAAATATGAAATACAAAAATGAAATATAGTATGCTCATCCAAATGAAAAATAGTGCAGCTTATTTTTTTTCCCCCTGTGTAGAATATTTAATTTTTTTAACATATCTCAAAAATTAATGACTTTGAAGGAAGCAAATCACAACATTTTTCTTTCCATACTGGTATTTTTAATGCTGCTTTAAGTTTTTAAAGGGAATAAAGCTGCCATAAATTAAAAGTTTTAGTACTAAAAGCTAAGATATTTCATATTTTGACTCTGAGATTAAAAAATAATAATAATTCCACATTTTAAGCAGAGATTATTTTCAACTTCATATAAAACTTTGATTAAAACTTACTTGTGAGTACCTTTTCTATATAGTGATAGTTTGGATTATGTCATCAATAATGTTATAGATTTGCTCTTTCAAAACAGTGCTGCATACATGGACTGTTACTGGCAAAGGAAAGTCTGGCTATTTGGCAGCATTTTACCTATGTCAGATTAATTGGTGAAAAAAATTATTATTATGTAACTCCTAATTAAGGTGGCCATTAGTAATTAGGAAAAAATACATAGTGGTCTTTTAGAAAATTCAAAACCTTATAACTTATTTAAAGTTAAATAATATGTCTTTCAGCATTACTATTATATATAATACTTAGGTTTTAAGGACAACTTGTTGTTTCATACCAAAATACATTTAGCTTATCTTTTAGGAAGGGGGAAAGGGCTCTATTCTAACATTAGTAAAATTTGTATTTTATTTGCTTAAGCTCCACTGGTAGGGAATTGTTTTATCAAAACTTAGTATCTGTGGATAAGAGGCATAATTTTAGTGATTTTCAAACTTATTCGTATAAAAGCTAATGGAATCATGTATGTAAGTAAAATTAAAGGCAAAAAAAAAGGCAAAGCCTGTTCCAGTTGAATTGGGGAGGACAAAGATTAATTAGCTCACACTTACAGCGTTTTCATAGATGGCCTTCTCAGAGCACTACATAACCCACTATGTAATGGTGGGTCTTTGGCAGTTATTGGTCATTTTGAGAATCTGATGAAAATTCTGGGCTCTGTTCCCAGAAAAATGCATATCAACAGATAATGTCTAAGATGTCGCATTGCAGTTGGATGTGTTGAAACCTGTCACTACTCTTGGTTATGGACCTCTGTCCTATAAGAACACTGATATATTAAATTAAGAACTTTGCTTTAAATTTACTGATTAGTGCTCAGATTAGCACATCGTGTATAAACACTGATAATTTATGATGAGAAAGGTCTGTACCATGTGATAAGATATCCTTGTGAATGCCTGTCTTTCTGGTACAGCGCTCCACTTTAAACACACCCTTTCAAGGGCACTAACATACATGTTTGACTTGTTTCAGGCTTAATGTAGAAATATTTGAAGGACCTCTACTCAGAACTGTGAGAAAATGCACTGTGTAAGACGGCAGTCTTCACTTCATGGAGCATTTGATTAGTCCTGTAAAATTCTATGCAAAACAAATTAGTTCAAGAACTTTTGTTGTTACCCCCCTTGCTCTTCAGGCTTTCTCAGATTTATTGAAATTTCCATTTAGTTTTTATTTCTGGACTATGGTGCAATACAGTACAGAACCAACTTTGTTACAGTTACATTATAGAAAAACTATGGTGCTGTCTTCCCCCTCTCCCCACAAAATCTGTGTTGCCCTTATTCCTCAAATGTAACAGACACTATAAATATTGTATCCTTTTAAATTTCCTCTGACAGTATAAACTTTTTGTATTTAAACGAAGCAGTGTACAAGCCTTTAGTATCTGCATTTTTTAACAGTTTGGATATACTGTCATATTCCCAAACTATTAAACTACATTCAGCTGACTTATTCCCAAACTATATCCAGTCTTCCAGTAGGAATCTGGTATTTCCTGCCAAAAAGATTAGACCAATGTCAAAAATCTATATGCTCTCAGTTGAAATAGAGTGAAAACACTGATCAATCATGTTTTCTTTTTAAAATGATATTGCCAGTCATTAAAAAAAAACTTGCTGTCTGTCTTATACTTTCCCCTTTTATGCATATCAATGGTATTTATGAAATGTGTTCTGTAATTATGTAATTGTAGATACAGTTATATATTGTCCAGTGATGTCCTAAGGCAGGCCCTGTTGCTATATCTTTTCTACCTTATTTGTAATAGAAACTATAGAATGTATGACTAAGAAGTCACTTTGAAATTGACTTTTTTAAAAAGTTATTACCTTCTGCTGTTGCAAAGTGCAAAACTGTGAGTGGAAATGATTTATTCTGACTTAATAATATGTTGAAATTAGAGAATACAGTGGGAGGATTTTTAGATATTGCTGCTGCTGTTACCTAAGGTACTTTAGACATTTTTTCTTTAATAAACAAAAATAAACAAAAGTCCCTTTGGTATTTAAAGTAAAACATTTAGCCTGTTTGTTTTAATCTAAAACAAAAAGTAATTTTGGTCAATATAATGGTATATTTGTAAAGCGCCTTAATAGATCCCTTGTGAAGGCACTATACACCACAGTTTACTTTTATATTGTATTATGTATATAAGTATTTTGTATTAAAATTGAATCAGTACAACACTACAGTTTTATAAAGTAATGCTTTGTTAGGAAAAGGAATTACAGCTTTGCAATATAACTGAATTGTTTTGCATACTTATGAATGTAGTAGAAATGAATAATCAGCCTGTGTTTTTAATGAATCTATTTGTATTTTCCCAATCATTTTCTCTAGTGTAACATTTGCTGGGATCATAATAAAAAAAAAAAGCAAAATTCAAATCTTTAAATTATGTGTGGAAAGCTTTTAGGGTAAGTTGATTTTATTAATTCAAAATTTTAATCTTTTTATTCTCAGAAAATTTATGGTAAAAAATCTGATACTTTGGAATTAAAATATATATATATAGCTAATGATAATTCCTACTTAGATTAAGGCAAACTGAATGGAGTTAGTGTAAACCAGTAAAATGTTTTCATTTTGTCCAATAGAAGTACAAAAATAGTTCATGTTAAAGGATTCCTTTAGGTCAATACAGGTTTAAAAAATCAATAATTTTCAATTATTAAACTCTGCATCTAGTATCATTTGAGTCCAGTTTATGATTTTTAAAATGTGAAGTTATTGGCTAATCCCTTTTCCTTTATTTACAGTCTTTCACTTTATCACATGAACTGCCTACCAAATATATATGTTATTGTTATACCTTAAATCCATTTTACATGGATGAACAAACATTTGGGTTTTTTCCCCCCCTTTTTCAAGTATCACCATCTTTCTTAGGTCTCCTTTTATCCTCTTGTCTGCACACGCTTTATATTTGGTCTCTATGAGACTGTTGTGTAACTGATGCAAACTGCATTATGCTTATGACTCATTTTACTACTGTTTTTAAAAATTTCCTATTAATTATTTGTCCTTTTAGTTACCTAGCATATTTTTGGTGGGTGAGAGGTGATAAGGACTCTATGCAACCAACCCATTTTCCCTTTTAATTGTGTTAATTCTTGTATGCAGTGTGTTTGCCTTCATATGTCATCACCATCGTCATCCAAGAGCTCTCCGCCAGGCTGGCTGTGGTTTCAGCAGACCTGCATCACAGCTGAATTTCTCTTTGCCCAAGCTTATTTCCCCTGACTCCTACACCATCTTCTTGCTGACAGCTGAATGGGAGACATGCACTGCTGGTCTTGGAGCATCTCCCGTTGAGGTGGGGGGCAGCTTCAGCCACAGACACTGGTGGCAGCCCTTCTTGGGAGCTCTTCTGCCACGTGAACCGTGGAGCTGGCCGGTGCCATTGTGGAACCCTCCTGGCTAGTTCATTAGCTTTGTCATTTTAATACATTTTGGATCCATGTTTGGCGTGCTTAAATTGTGACCATTGCTATGCCAAATGCAAATACACAGACAGTATATCCATTTACGTGTATGAAGGCTAAAGGGAGGATATCAAGTTTATGTTTGAAACACAGGCAGTTATTGTTCTCCCAAGTAGCCAGTCTTCTCCCTTCTGTAAAGTCACCCAGAGATCCTGGAATCTTGGTGGATTCAGAATCTGGGTGGGGCTTTGAGTTGCATTCCCTGGAGAAGGGTTAAATTTATTCTGTTGAGGAGAGGGGGATTCTTGAGGGTACCTAGCTTCCAGAGGGGCTGACACAGGCTGCTCTTGTTCTCCAGCTTCCATTCTGTTTTCCTTTTACTAACACAGCCCCCACCCCTCTCCCGCCCCGGCCACGACCCCTGTTCATGTTTCAACTGTGCCACTAGCGCACGTATTTCTCATGTTCCCTTGTAATTAGTTGTGCCATGTGACTAAGGTTTTGACCAGTGGGATATATGCAGTTCTACTTCATACCCTTGAAATTAATATTGCTAGCCTGCCGCTCACTCCTTCCTGTTGCTGAAATCATACCCTAACTAAATTTAATGTACACTTAATGTTAGTGTATAATCTGATTTCCAAAATAATTTAAGCAGGCCATTTTATACTTTGACTATTTCCCATGTAATGACTCATGAAATTCAGTTATTTAACTAGTACATTTTCTGATTCATCATCTTCACCCCTTGTTTGGTTAAACTGATTTGGTTGAGACCCCCATCAACTCGCCTGAATTATTGTAAGAACTTTCTAATGAGTCTTTTAACTTCATTCAGGTCCTTTAAGTTTATTATCCAACTGTCAACCAAATGACATACTTGAAAGATAGTTCTAGATTCTACTAGTATGACCAAGTAAGCTCCTGATGGATTGACTATCACACAACTACAAACTAGGGGGCGAAATAAAAATCTACCTAAGGATACTGAAGTGGAACAAAGAACAGGCAGATTCTGGGTGGAAGGCATCCTATCTAAAAACTAAACTAATTTGAGATGCTGCCCAACAGAATCAAACCAAGTTAACTGCCTGGCTCTTGTTCAGTCGCTAAGTCATGTCCAACTCCTTGCAACCCCAGGCAGCATGCCAGGTTTCCCTGTCTTTCACTTTCTCACAGAGTTTGCTCAGATTCATGTCCATTGAGCTGGTGATGCTATCCAACCATCTCATCCTCTGCCGCCCTCTTTTGCCTTCAATCTTTCCCAGCATCAAGGTCTTTTCCAGTGAGTCGGCTCTTCGTGTCAGGTGGCTTCCCACTATATAAGCTTCTATATCATTTGAATTTGAACTATGTGAATGCTTTGCCTATCCAAATATAAATACATAAAATGGAAATAAAAAATAAAATCTTGGGGATTTCCTGGTGGCTCAGTGGTAAAGAATCTGCCTGCCAGTGCAGGAGACATGGGTTCAATCCCTGATCCAGGAAGATCCCACATGACAGGGACAGCACAACTATTGAGCCTGTGCTCTAGAGTCTTCAAGCTGCAACTGCTGAAGGCCACATACCCTAGAGCCCATGCTCTGCACTAAGAGAAGCCACCACAATGAGAAGCCTGCACACTACAACTAGAGAGTAGCCCTCGCTTGCTGCAGCTAGAGAAAAGCCTGCACAGCAACGAAGACCGCACAGTCAAAAATGATTAATATTCAAAAAATAAAATCTTTAAGTCCAAGTGATGGAACTGGGCTTAGACTAAGCAAGATGCACTGTTAATGAGACAGGCGAAACAAAAGAGCTGTGAAAGTGAGTAGAGACGTTTGCGTGGTCAAAGTATTAGGATTAGGTTATGTGGCATAAGAAACCCAAACAAAGACTGTTTAGACACATGATATCTGGTTTGATTCCAGGAAGATCCCCTGGAGTAGGAAATGACAACCCACTCCAGTATTCTTGCCTTCTAAATTCCATGGACAGAGGGGCCTGGCAGGCTACAGTCCAGGGGGTCACAAAGACTCAAACACAACTGAGCATGCACACACGCATAAAATCCAAAAAACAACTGCTTAGACTGACTAGAGTTGGCAGTCAACACCTGGTATAGCAGCTCCACGGCCTCAGTCCATACTTCATCTGTACAATTCTGCTATCTTCACACGGCTTATATCCTAAAGGTCATTTATGGTCAGAGATAATGTTCTAACCTGAAAAGAGGGGATGGTGTGACTGGAAGGGGGATTTTCAGGGCCTCTCCCTGTAAGGTACCTTCCTAAAAGTTCTATATGACACTTCTGCTGGCCAGAAGTTAGATCCATGGCCCACCTAGCTGCATGAGAGTCTTGGAAAATGCAGCCCTTATTCCAAGAAGCCCAACTTAATCAAGGAAGACTTTGATATTAGCAAAATGAGGACTTGGTGGGCAGATGGTAGCCTCTGTCTCAGTGAGCAAGTTGAGGGAATTTCAACCGGATAGCTCCTATTTTCTCCAACAAATGTGGACATCACTTTGCCAACAAAAGTCCATATAGTCAAAGCTATGATTTTTCCAGTGTCATATACAGATATGAAAGCTGGACCATGAAGGCTGAGTGCCAAAGAATTGATGTTTTCAAATTGTGTGCTGGAGAAGACTCTTGAGAGTCCCTTGAACTGCTAGACCAAGCCAGTCAATCCTAAGGGAAATCAATCCTGAATATTCATTAGAAGGACTGTTACTGAAGTTGAAGCTGCAATACTTTGGCCATGTGATGCAAAAAGCCAACTCACTAGAAAAGACCCTGATGCTGGTAAAGATTGAGGGCAACAGCAGAAGGGGACAACAGAGGATGAGATGGTAGAATAGCATCACTGACTCAATGGATATGAGTTCGAACAAACTGGGAGATAGTGAAGGACAGAGTTGACTGGTGTGCTGCACGCAGTCCATGGGGTCACAAAGAGTCAGACAGGACTTAGCAACTGAAAACAAGTTTCTCTGAAGGTGGAGATAAAGTGATTGGCTGAAAGGTCAGAAAGGGGTATGTGGCTGGCTTGAGGACAGTGGTGCAAGTCTGAAATAACTAACATGAAGAGTAAGAGAACTGAAGTGGGACATGCAGAAAAATATGTGTCAGGTGGGGAGATCCGTAATTGTGCATCAGTCTTCAAGGTGGTGTGATTTTTTTTTTTCCCTATGGCATTCAGCAATCTGGGAGCAGCCAGTCTGTGATAGAAGCTATTATTTAGGAAGGAAGAAGCTATTATTTAGGAAGAATACTACTTAGGAAGAATGGAAGCTATTATTTAGGAAGAACATTCTTATCACTATTCTCAGTGAGATAGCACTGAGGATCTATCTCAGTTTGTTCCTGCAAATACTGTGACATAATCTGTTAATAAAAATTCAGCAGATTTGTGTGTGTGTGTGTGTGTGTGTGTGTGTGTGTCTGTACTGTGTGGCTTGTGGGATCTCAGGTCCCCTACCAGGGACTGAATCCAGAATCCTAACCACTAGGGTACCAAGGAACTCTTTTTTTTTTTTGGAGATTCTTAATCATCTACTATAAGCCAGACATTGCCCTAGCCAAATGGAGGAAGTATGTAACTTTATATTATTTACCTACTGGGCAAAGTGAAAGTCACTCAGTAGCATCCGACTCTTTTATGACCCCATGGACTATACAGTTCATGGAATTCCCTAGGCCAGAATGCTGGAGTGAGTGCCCTATCCCTTCTCCAGGGGATCTTCCCAACCCGTTAATTGAATCAGGATCTCCTGTATTGCAGGCAGATTCTTAACCAGCTGAGCTATCAGGGAAGCCCAAAAGAGGGCAAAGAGACAGCAAATACATAATGTCGAGAAGTAGTCTTCATGTTGTTCCCTTCTGTGTAATTCTCTCTCCCCTCCAAACCTTTCAACTCATAGTTATCAAATTAATCTTTCTATTCCTTTATATATTATGCATTCATTTGAACTTTGAATGGTTCCTTGACACCTACTGAATAAAATTTGAACTCTTTACTGTAAGCGCTTACCTTTTTAACCTAATTTTTGTTAACTTTCTTGTATGTATCTTATGATCCTACTGAATCAATGTCACCATACACCAGGAAAAACTCATCTCTAGTTGCTCTGAGTCCCAGTTTGGATACGATCATTTTAGAGGGGTGGAGGTTGTAGAAACCACACTGTAAAAGAAGAAATGACTAGTGTAGTAGTCATGAAGGCGGAACACAAATATGTTTCTCAATGTCCCATCACTTTGAAGTCAGCCTTGGCCACATGACTTGCTCTGGCCAGTGAAATGTGGGCAGAGTTGGCACATCTCATACCCAGGCAGAAGTTAGACAAATTATCTCGTTTTCTGTTTTCAACTGTTCAATGTCCCCAGTGCCTGCCTCCACTCTACATGAACATACAGAGGAAATGAGAAGAAAAAATTTCCTGGTGTTTGAAACCTCTTCAATGTAGAGGTTACTACAGAATACTCTTTAATGACTAAAACAACAGAATACCCTAGTCTCCCCAGATTAGTACAACCAGTAAGAAACAGTAGTGTAAGCCACTAGTTGGATGGGATTTTTAAATTAACTTCATTGAGGTATAAATTATGTACAGTAAAATGTACCCATTTTATGTGTACTGTTCAATGAGTTTTAATGAACATACACACCTCCTTAGCCACTGTACTAATTGAGATACAGAACATTTCCATCACCTGAAAAACACTTCCTCATGCCTTCTGGTAGTCTAATCTTTCCCCTCATTTCTCCCAGCCCCCAATCCAGCCTCTTTCTGTTAATATAGGCTAGTTTTGCCTGTTCTTGAATTGTACATAAATGAAATAATGTAATATGTATTCATTTCATGCCCTCTGAGAAGTTTTCAACATACCTTTTCACTCAGAAAAAAATGAAGTTTAATTCAGTCTAAGGCAATTAATCTGTACCTCATTGAATTATTTCTTCATTTCAAAAAGATACACTGTATCTTCTTATACTAATTATACTTTAACATTACAATACAGTTTACATGCATCATAGCAAAACTTTTTTTCTACTTAGTTGAGAATTTTACAAGACTTTAAGCTTCATGAAACATCCTATTTTGTTGACCATGTATAAACTCAATGCCTACAGTGCCGCCTGGCACATAAGTACTCGATTAATAAACATCTGTGGACTGAATGGATGTATTTCCCTTGAATTGCCTTTATATAAGTCTGTGTTAAATTAGGGGATGTAAAATTAGTATGTTAAATATTTTTAAAAGCAGGGATGCTTTAAAATCAGAATTTTAATTACCAAGCTCTTCTAGAGGAAACTGCGTCTTAAGTGCGTCTATTTCACCTTAGTGAAGGAAAAGCCTGGAGATTAAGGCTGGAGGAAGCCTGTCCACAAGTACTAACTGTCCATTACGTGTATTTCTATACATCGTGGAACATCATAACTGTGTTTGTAGTTTGGTTGCATTAAAACATTGACCAAAAAAAGAAAATAAAATTTCACTAGCATTGTGTCCGAATATCTTTGGTCACTCATTCTCTATTTTACAGTATTCATGTAATACCGCTAGAAGCGCCGCAGCCAAATTCTGAGTGTTTGGTTCTAAAACCGGATTTGTCATAAACGAACTGTATGACCCTTGACATTCACCAGTAAAATGGAAACTCTAATCTCCTAACCTCTGAGCAGCGTGATGAAAATCAAGTGGGAGGAAAAGTGAGCAAAGCATTTCAGAAAACATCGGGGAACTGGAAGCGTTTTATAAGTAACTAGTACTTACTTGACTTATTACCATCTATCGGCGTGACCTGTCCGCAGGGGACACGGTGCCCGGGACTGCGCAGGCGCGCCCGTCGGCCCCGCCCACCTCCGTCCGCCCCGCCAAGCCGGCGCCCGGCGCGCGCACGCCGCCTGGCGTCCTCGCTCCCGGGGCGTTGCCCCGCGTGCGCTGGAGTCACCGAGGCCAGTCTTGGCACCGGAAGTGACCCTGGCGGGTCTGCCTTCAAAGTCTGGGCTACTTGAAGCAGCATCTGGGGCTCGTGACGGTTGGACCAGACAGCGCTAGGTCCGTGAGCAGACAGCAGGGTGGCTGGGGCAGAACAGGGCAGGGCCCTCCTTCCTCGCTGCCCAGAACCCCGCTCGGCTCTCCCCCGCTACGCCCGGCAGTGGGCGGTTTCCCGAGAGCCTCTGCGCCGCAGGTGAGTGTCGCGGGGATCCCAGACCCCCGTGATCAGGGCTCGAAGGGACTCGGGAGCCTGTGATGCGATCCCGCTGCGCATTCTGCTTGTGAGCGTGCCGGTGCCTGCGCCGAGGTTCTAGGTCCTCGCTGTTGTCGCTGACACCTGTGGCTCTGGTGGCGGCCCTCCTACCTGAGGAATCCTGTCTGGCCGGAGACTGGGGGGCCCCTGACGATCCCATTCTAGGCCTGTGTCGTTAGAGACGTCTCCGGTCGACGAACCTGTTTTTATTTCTTCGCCTTTTTTGACACGTTCCCCGCCCGAAACCCTCTCCCTTGTGGGGGGGGGGGGCGCAGGGAAGCAAAAACCTTGACTTTGGGGATTACATTTTGTTAGGTAGCTGTGATATTGTTAAGGATGTTATTTCGTACTTATTTTGGAGCTGGGCATCCTACAGGAGGCTAACGACTCTTTGTTTCAAGTTGGTACCTTTTAGAAAAAGTATGGCTCGAAACTTTGTTTCATATTGTGTATTACGTGCTGATTAAGTTAGAGATGGACGTGGATCCTTAATGCCTTGTGGGGGATAGACTCAAGCCCTCATTTACTCAAAAATAATTTTCTCTTTTAAGTGCCAAGTGCCATTTTTATATCAGTTACTAACTTCTGATAACACACTGCTGCACCTCTCTCTTTTGAAAGCACTCATGTGTGTCTTCCTCTTTGAAATCAGATCCTTAGGTACTGCTGAGGACGTTCTTAATATTTTAGAATGTGTGCGATATACCTTTGCCACATAGTCACAATGCTAGAACACCAAGGTATCAAGAAAGAGTCTTGTGATGTTCATGCAGGCCAAAGTATCTCAGTGTGCAGTCCTCTTTTCTTTTCCAAAGGAGATGGTTTTTGTAGTCAGTGAGTTTTCACACAAAGAAACAGTGGCAAAACTCTTTGTCTTGCATTATTAATACAAGTATTAACTTGTGACTTGTTTCATGCCTTAAAAAAAAAAATAAAGAGGTAGTGCCAATCAACGTGTTTTTTTATTCATGTTTTCCTTTACTTATTTTTCTTTCAATGCCAGTTAACTTTCCAACATTCTTAGACTATGAAAACCTATATAAAGGTCCTTTATGGCATTAGTTATTCAAGTAGCTTTTACATTTTAAAGATTCAGTGCTAGGTCCATAGTCTGCAATGGATTCTGCGTCTTATTTTGAAACTGGTATCACAGTTCTGACAAATACTAAGGGCTAGAGAATCTTCTAGAATTTACTGTGTTAACAACAATGTTGAATTTTGGTTTACAGCAATAGTTTGGGCTTGTTTGCTTTTTAGCTCCTTGACTGGTTTAAAAGATAGTGTGTCAAATCAGTATGGTCGATATTGATAACATGCTAAATAGATTCTGCCTGTGGTGTTAATTGATATGGCTTGAATATGGCTTTTAAGTTACATTTTAATTGTTATATTCACTGATTTGTTTTGTTCAAGGTAAACTGAAAGTTTACCAAATACATGTATATGTTTTTGTTTTCTTGACCAGGTCTCTCTTGGTGCTTTTTTTGCAATGATAACTTTTTTGTGCTTCTTGAGTATTTATCATATGATGATTATAAAGGTATGAATGTATGCCATGCTATAATTGGTCATTGGTCACTATTTATTGTGCTTATTTGTAATCATCAGTGACTGATTGTAAATTAGCATTATGGTTGCTTTCATATTCCAGTGATGAACATTCTGAAAATTGCTTCACAGTGTATTGTCACTGCTGAAGTTAAACACACTCAGCTTACTGAAATGTGTGCAGGAAAATGCATAATTGAGCCTCATCTGTTTTTAATTTAGGACATTAGTTTTGCAGGTAAATATTTTTTAACATTGATACTGATTTTTTAGCCTGTGCTTAGTAATGTTCAGGTCTTGTTTCCTCCTACTTAGCAAAGAAAAAAACACTGAGGCTAAATAAAATGACATCCCACTAAACTTCACATATTTCAAGGTCTGTCTTATTTTTGTATTCAGTGCAATTCCTTGTACCTCAAGTGTGTGTTCTGTAATATTTCTTGAGTGAATGACCTTTGCACATTGCAGTAAAAACTGTAGTGAGAGTGGAACCCTGTCTAAGATTCCTTTAAAAATTAAGTGGGCATGGTATCTTGTTTAGGTGTGAAATTGGGAAGGTCCGGTATTTGTTCTGGACAGAGAACAGAAATCTTAGAGCTCAGATATTTGTATCTGTAACCTTTTTCAGTCTCTTTGGATGCTTCTTTCCCTGTCTCTTTGAATGCTTCTTTCCCTAATCCTGGAGAAGTAAAGATACTTTGTCTTTTTATAGAGATACTACGGAGAAGGAAATGGCAACCCACTCCAGTATTCTTTCCTGGAGAATCCCATGGACAGAGGAGCCTGGTGGGCTGCTGTCCATGGGATCACACAGAGTCCGACATGACTGAAGCAGCTTAGCAGCAGCAGAAATACTACACAGCATCACATCAAGTTTGCTAGAAATTTTGTTGTAATACTGAGGTTTTAGTATTTAAAATAATTTGACTCTGTTCAGTTGCTAAGTTGTGTCTGACTCTTTGTGACCCCATGTACTACAGCACATCAGGGTTCCCATTCCTTAACTATCTCCCGGAGTTTGCTCAGACTCATGTCTGTTAAGTCGATGATGCCATCCAATCATCTAATCCTCTGTTGACCCTTCTCCTCAGATCAGTTCACTTCAGTCACTCAGTCATGTCTGACTCTTTGCGACCTTGTGGACTGCAGTCCATCACCAACCCCGGGATCCTACCCAAACTCATGTCCATTGCATCGGTGATGCCATCCAGCCATCTCATCCTCTGTCGTCCCCTTCTCCCACCTTCAGTCTTTCCCAGCATCAGGGTCTTTTCCAGGGAGTCGGTTCTTTGCACGAGGTGGCCAAAGTATTGGAGTTTCAGCTTCAGCATCTCTCCTTCCAAGTGATTTCCTTTAGGATTAACTGGTTTGATCTCCATGCTATCTAGGGACTGTCAAGAGTCTTCTCCAACACCACAGTTCAAAAGCCTCAATTCTTCAGGACTTAGCCTTCTTTATGATCCAACTCTCACATCCATACAGGAAGACTGGAAAACCCATAGCTTTGACTATGCAGACTACGGCAAACTGATGACTTCGCTTTTTCATATGCTGTCTAGGTTTGTCATGGCTTTTCTTCCAAGGAGTTTTTTCTTTCAAGTGTTTTTAACTTTGTGGCTTCAGTCACAGTCTGCAGTGATACTGGAGCCCAAGAAAATAAAATCTGTCACTGTTTCTACTTTTCCCATCTATTTGCCATGAAGTGAATGGGACCAGATGCCATGATCTTAGTTTTTTGAATGTTGAATTAAAGCTAGCTTTTTCACTCTCCTCTTTCACCCTCATCAGGAGGCTCTGTTACTTGAATTAAAATTTCATGTTGCATCTTACTTAGGTTAAATGAATGAATTTCGTCATAAACTAAAATACTCAGGACATTTAAGCAAAAGGGTGGTTCTGACAGAAAGGATCATATAAAGGAAAAACTTATATTTTTTATCCAGGTAAAGTACGCATAACCTATACTTACAGTTATTTCTCTTCTTAATAATCACTCTTTAAAAACCAGCAGTGTGTTTTTGGACAATCTCATTTTTATGATTTTACAATCTCATTTTCTATTAATTGAATCAATAGGTAGTGTTTTCAGTTCATTGTGGTTAAAATTTGGCCTAAGGGCTTTTTCTTCATATATGTTCATTTCTTCAAGTATTGCCAGATACTGTCAGGTAGACCCAAATTCTGTCCTCCTGAAGTGTAATTTTGGCAGTGATAAGGATATATTGTTGTTTATTGGCTAAGTCATATTCGACTCTTTGTGACCCCGTGGACTATAGCCCGCTAGGCTCCTCTGTCCATGGGATTTTCCAGGCAAGAATGCTGGTGTGGGTTGTCATTTCCTCCTCCTGGGGATCTTTTTGACCCAGGGATGGAACTTGCATCTCCAGCATTGACAGGTGGATAGGATTCTTTACCACTGAGCCACCAGGGCTTCCCAGGTGGTAAAGAATTGGCCTGCCACTGTGGGGTCGGACATGACTGAGAATGCAGGCACTAACTAAGGATATATATTTGGAAATTTAAGATTCCTGTAAACTTACAGTGTTGACATTCATTTGAGAAGAGTGTCTGAGGCTTAGAGATGCTAAAAGAATTGGAAAATTTATTCTTTGTCTGACATTTAAATTTTCAGTGGTATTTTGATACATTTTCAGTAAGCCCATCGTTTCTTTGATAACCAAGAATTTTTAGGTCATTTTTAATGTGGCCTTGGGTTGACTTGACATTTATTTGTTAGGAAATGCCCATTCATTAACTCCTTAGGAATTTTATCTGAGAAGATAGAAGTATCCATAACACAGAACCTTCAAAGAAGGCCTGGAGTGACTTCTCTGAGTTTTGGGACAATGAACCCTGGCCCTCAGAAAAACAAAAGGGCAATAATTAAGACTTTTTTTTTAAGTGGGGGGTGGAGTGGGATGGGGAGGATGAAAGAGCCAGAGTCAGTTTGCTGTCCATGCCCACAGGATGTTTTCTAACAGCTTCTAACAGGCCCCCCTGCTGTGCTATGCTGGGTGTCACTCTGGGGCACATGTAGCTTCAGGGCCAAGCAGTCCCACAGTTGTGGTGGGGATGGGTTGGGGATCAGGGAGTGTGAGCGTGCTGAGGCTATGAAACTGGACAAAGGTGAGACGTCTTAGTAGTGAGACAGAACCTGGCAGCACTCATTCATTCCAAGACTTCCCAGTGTCTACTGTGTGGGAGGCCGCGTGGTGCTGGGGATATATGCATAAAATAACAGCCATGTCCCTGACCGGGAGCTTTTATTCAGGTGAAATATTATCTGTGGTCATGACTCCAGAAAGTCATGGGATTTTTTTTTTTCCTTTTCTTTTGGACCGCAGATGATCAGTCTTGAATTACTTATAGAGTCAGTTCATAGCTGTATTGCTTCATAACAAATTACCCCAAAACTAAATGGTTTAAAGCAGCAAGCATTTATCATCTCACAGTTTCTTTAGGCTCTGGGTATAACTTAGCTGGGTGCTTCTGCTTCAGAGTCTTTCACAGGCTGTAGTCAAGGTACCAGTCAAGGCTGCAGTTACCTCAAGGGTCGGCTGAGGAAAGATCCACTTCCCCGCTCCCTCACGGCATCGTTGGCAGGATTCAGTGTCTCTGGACCATTGGACTGAGGGCCTCAGTTCCTCTGTTGCCCTTGGGCTTCCGTCAGATCTTTGCCTCATGAGGCTGTGTATGGTCAACTCACAGCATGGTAGCTGGGCTTCCTTTGGAGTGGTCCAGCCAGAGAACAGAAGACGGTGAGCGAGGCAGAAGTCACAGTGTAATCTCAGAAATGACACTTCGTTATTTTTGTGTATTCTGTTTATAACAGGCTCACGTTCAGGGGGAGATGATTACACAGGGGTATGGGCACCTGGAGGCAGAGGTCATTGAGAGCCATCTTACAGGCTGTCTGTGATTACTGATGGGCATAAGGCACTTCTTTTGTTGTAGTTATTTAACCCTAACTCTACCCTTCACGCTCTTTATCCACTCATATTTCCCTATGTTACCCTCCATAGGCACTGTAATATATTTATTTTCTTGGATGTGTATGTATCCTTTGAAAAAGTGTTTTATATACCACATATAAACATAGCATACTTTTAAGTTTATAAAATGGTATTGGGGATTTAGACCTTGTTCTGTGTCTAAGTTGTTGTTGTTGTTGTTTTCACCCAATCCTGTGCTTTTTGTTTGTTTTTTGGCCGAGCAGCTTGTGGGATCCTAGTGCCCTGACTAGGGACTGAATCCCTAGGCCCTCGGCAGGAAGTGTCAAGTCCTAGCCACTGGACTGCCAGGAAAGTCCCTTAACCCTGTATTTCGATGCTATATCTGTGAGGCTGTTTGTGCATTTTCTTCATTGCTTCCCAGCTGCTACATAGTATTTGTTAGTGCATGCAACATGCTTCCTTATCTTTTCCCTAGCAGGAAATAGATTACCTCCAACTACTGGATATCTCAAACAGTTTTGTCATTAACATCCGAAAACAAGTTCGTTGGTGGGTCTGTGTGAAACTTCGCCTGGAATATTTATAGAAAAGTAGGGTGGCAGCATCATAGGATAGCTGCGTACATAATTTCTCTTAAGTACTACCAGATCGCTCTCCGAAATGATTGTAGGAGTTTTTGCCCACAAACTGTATGTGAGGGGATGTCTTTTTCCCCAAATTCTTGCCAGTACTAATTTTTTTTTAATCTAGTAAATGTAAAAGAGATCTCTCACACTTTATTTGCATTCCTCTATTACTAGTATCTGTACTTGTTAACCATTTGGGTTTCCCCTTCATAAATTGCAGTTTATGTGCTGTTCGTTTTTTTGTATGAAGTTCTTTTGTCCGTTGGTGTGAGGCGTTATAAGGTGGATTTGCTGATCTTAGATTATCCTTGCATTCCTGGGATAATCCTTCTTGATTGTGGAGTGTATGTGTGTGTGTTGTGCACGTGCATGCGTGTCCTTGTTGATACATTGTTAATTAGCTAATGTTTTATTTAAGATTACCACATCATGGTCTTAAGTGAAATAGGCTTTGTATTGTTCTTAATTAGTTTTCAAAATTGAGGTGGTGGCTTCCTGGCGGCTCTGCCGGTAAAGAAACCACCTTGAATGCGGGAGGCGCAGGAGATGTGGGTTCGATCCCTAGATCAAGAAGATCCTCTGAAGAAGTGAATGGCAACCCACTCCAGTATTCTTGCCTGGAGAATTCCATGAACGGAGGAGCCTGGCTGGCGTCAGTCCATGGGGTCACAAAGAGTCGGGCACAACTGAGAGACTAACACTTTCACTTTCTACCTCATAAAAAGTTGATCAGTTTCCCCTTATTTTCTGGACCAATTTTTATGTCATTGAAATTATCTACTGTCTGAAGGGTAAGTAAAAACCCACCTATGAAAACCCCATATGCATATATCCACATGTTACTAAGTACAAAGACTATGCTTGGTTTTTGCATCTGGAAAGTTTCAGGGAAGGTACAGTTAGCATTTATTGAAGACCTACTCTTTGCCAAGTAGTGTGCTGGCTACTTTAAATAGTCATGTATTCCTCATAGTGCAACTCTTGGAAGTATGGTTACTCAGGAAGTCCCTGGTAGTCCAGTGGTTAAGACTCCATATTTTCACCGCTGAGAGCCTAGGTTCAATCCCTGTTGGACCGCACGCAAGTTGTGTGGTGTGGTTAAGAACAAAAAAGAAGTAGTAACAATCCCAATTTACAGATTTAAAAACTAAGGCTCAGAAAAGATAAAGGGCTTGACAAAGGTGGCAGGATTACAGTTCTACCAAGATTCCCCTAACATCAAAACATGTGTTTTCTCTGTTTCACACTGCCTTCCAAGAAAAGCGTCTAACATTCTGCATTTGTTCTGCAGATATTCCATAAGACTTGTATTTCATGCACAGAAGTTACCAACTTTGATCTTTTCCTGCTCTCAGAGATTCAAGGTGGACAAGTGCCTTGAGATGAAGGCCCCTAGTCAAATACCGGGAGACTTTAGAAGAGGGAGGGCTTATTCTGAACTGACAAATTTGGAAGGTAGACATACTGGGAAAATTGCTACTGATCTGAGTGGGACTTTGACACATAGGTAGGGTTGGACTGTGGGAACTAAAAGAAATTTCTCTGAAGGAGTGGAAATTATCATAAGCAAATGTACAGAGATAGAAAATGTAATGTGTGTGAAAGCAAGCTTCTTCAGGGATCCTTGGAAAGTATGTTTTTAAAAAACTCTTTGTAGTACTTATTTTTAAAAGACTTAATATGAAATGTTTCTTTCTTTTTTAGCTTGTAATTGAGCATGAGTCTTCTTATGATTAGTGAGAATGTAAAGTTGGCCCGTGAATATGCATTGCTGGGAAATTACGACTCTGCAATGGTCTATTATCAGGGAGTTCTTGACCAAATGAACAAGTATCTGTACTCAGTCAAAGATACATACCTCCAGCAGAAATGGCAACAGGTAAGATTCGTGACTGCTGTTTGTTTCAGTGGTTTAGAATATTCAGATTTAAATAGATAGTGCTTTTGCAGCTATGCATTAAGACTGTATAACTTATTATATGGATTTGTATATAATGTTACTTAAAACAATGTGTCATATTCACCATTATCAGTATGATGAGTTCTACTTAGTTATTCTAATTTTTGGAATCTAATAGGAATGGTTTTGAAATTTTTTTCTAGATCACATTTTGACCTGGTAAAATTAGAATTGACTTTATTAAGCCATTGTTGAAACTGCAGATGACACCTGAATCTCACATGTACCGAATTCCCTGTAGAACATCATGAATCAGACCATACTTGAATACCATGTGAGGAATTTTAGCCGCTGAGGAGCAGTAGAAATTTATGGGCTTGCTAAGTTGCTTCAGTCATGTCTGACTCTTTGCGACCCCATGAACTATAGCTCACCAGGCTTCTCAGTCCATGGAATTCTCCAGGCAGGAATACTGGAGTGGGTCGCCATGCCCTCCTCCAGGGGATCTTCCCGACCTAGGGATGGAACCCAAGTCTCCTGCGGCTCCTACATTGCAGGTGGATTCTTTATCACTGAACCATGAGGGAAGAAATTTATAGGTAGAAACTATAGAACTTACATGTCCAATTGGATGTGTCATTTATAATAAGATTCAGCAATGTCCCAGGAGAGAAATGTTATAGAAATTAATAGTCTTTTTGAGCTGATCTTCTACATAGAATATTACCCTCAAGTTCTACTAAACTGCCTTTTAAATAATATTCCATATTTGTCCTTAATTTCTTTAACAGAAAAATAGTCTACCTCTTTGAACTTAACCTCTTTCCTTAAATCTGCCTCTTCATATTTTACATAAGAAGGGGAAAATATTTCGTAAATTTGCCACTGAAAGACTTTTAAGACCTTTTGTTCTTAGGCCAGCAACTTTTACTTAAGAAGTCTAAAGTTTTTTATAAGAATATTTAAATTGGAAATTCCCTAGCTATCCAGTAGTTAATATTCCACATTTCCGCTGTAGGGGACACAAGTTCAATCCCTGCTGTGGGAACCTGCAAGGTACGTGCTATGGCCAAAAATAAATATAAATAAAAGATTGAGTGTATTTTTTAAAATCTTTATTGAATTTGTTACAACACTGCTTCTGTTTTATGTTTTGATTCTTTGGCCCCAAAGCATGTAGGATCTTAACTCCCCAGCCAGGGACTGAACCTGCACTCCTGTACCCCCTGCGTTGGAAAGGGAAGTCTTAACCACTGGACCACCAGGGAAATGCCAAGATTAAATGTGTTTAAAAAACAAAGCAGAGAGAAAGAAAGGATATTTAAATCATTTAGTTTTAAAACCAAACATTGCTAGCTTCATTTCTTTCATATATATATGTGTGTATGTATATATGAAATAGATATCATTTTAAAGTTGTCAAGGCAGCTTTAAAAATATATATATATATAGGTTGTATGTAAATTGAGCCATTTATTTTCTGAAGCTTTTTTTTTCAACCTGTGGGATGCATTCCATTAGTGAATTGTGAAATTAGTCAATTCTAATGAGCGTTTTTAAAGTCAGTTAAGTAGCATAAGAACCATCAAAGCACAACTTGCAGAAGTAATATTTTTACCAAACTTTAAAGGTACAGCTAACTTTTAAATTTGTTATGCACTTTGATTTATAATGCACATCGTTATAAGTCAGTAACAATGGCCTAATTAGCCAGAACACTTAATTCATTTTATCAGAATTAATTTTATAATTAAAAATAAAGAATTTATGAACCATTATTAAAATTTCAACAAAACATTTTGGTATGGTTTCCTGGATATCTGATGTCAAAATGGAGGCTTCTAGCATTCTTAATCGGAGAAGACAATGGCAACCCACTCCAGTACCCACTGGAAAATCCCATGGACAGAGGAGCCTGGTAGGCTTCAGTCCATGGGGTCGCTGAGTCGGACACAACTAAGGGACTTCACTTTCACTTTTCACTTTCATGCATTGGAGAAGGAAATGGCAACCCACTCCAGTGTTCTTGCCTGGAAAATCCCAGGGACGGGGGAGCCTGGTGGGCTGCCGTGTGTGGGGTTGCACAGAGTCGGACACGACTGATATGACTTAGCAGCAGCAACAGCAGCATTCTTAATAAATGGCCCAACTTAATTTGGCAGTGATTTATTAGTTATAGAAATTTAAAGAACCATATTCTCCTTTGAAATTAGGTTTGGCAGGAAATAAATGTGGAAGCGAAACATGTTAAGGATATCATGAAAACACTAGAGAGCTTTAAACTAGACAGCACTCCATTAAAAGCCGCACAACACGAGCTTCCAGCGTCTGAGGGAGAAGTCTGGTCCTTGCCCGTACCTGCCGAACGAAGGTAAGTGGAGGCTCTTTAAGAAGCAAACCGACACAGAGAACTGACTACATTGGTCATGTCTAGGAGGAGAACTGAGGGGCTGAGAGACGGGAATGGGAGAGGGTTTGTTTTTTTAAATACCGTTTGTAACTTAAATTGTGTATTTTGTGATTCTGTGACCCATTTCAGTAAATGAAATTTAGGTAGACATATTCTTTTGTGAATGAGCTCAAAGTAGTAGAGATATACCTTTTGGAAGGAACATGGGGATGGAGATTGAAATATCTGAACTGTAACTCTATCTTTGCCACTGTCTGTAGCTTTGGGAAAAGCATAAAACCATTCTATACCTCAGATTTTGTTACGTAAACTGAGGAAATTAGACTGAAACAGTAGTTCTCAAAAAGCTATCACAGAACACTGCTGTTTATCAGGCTACACTGCTGCTAAAATTGAAAAGTGGGCTTTTTAGTTAACAGGAAAAAAAGATAAAATATTCTCAATTGTAGGTTTTATTCTGACATTTTTATTTCCTGATTCCTATTACCTGGTGCCAGCAAGTGAATGATTAGTGAAAGTTTATATTTACTGAAATGCTCAAAAGAGCAATTATGCTTAGATCCACTGCATATTTTTTTAACTGACAGGAGTGCAAGTGGATATCGTTTATCTGTTTTACTCACACAATAGATTTCCTAGTTTGTATAGTGTGTTTAAATATATTAGTGTATAATAGTGGAGAAGGCAATGGCACCCTCTCCAGTACTCTTGCCTGGAAAATCCCAGGGATGGAGGAGCCTGGTGGGCTGCAGTCCGTGGGGTCACACAGAGTCGGACACAACTGAAGCGACTTAGCAGCAGCAGCAGCAGTGTATAAATAGCATTCTACAAAGAACAGTGACTTTCAGTTTCTTTGCCCCTTAACCAGTTTGAGAGCCTTGCATTAAAACATTGCTCAGGTGGTTTTTAGATGTTTAAGATTCTATCATTGCAACTGTTATTCCTTGACTATATTTTATGACAAGTGCAGATATTGAGTACTCATGTGGTTCTGAGCACTAATACAGAATACACATGTTATTTTATTTATTTTTCACAATAAGCCTTCCAAATAATTAATTATATTTTCCGTGTGTTTCAGCTAAGATAGTTGAGATACAGTGAAGTTAGGTAACTTTTCCCCATTATCAAAAAACTAGTACCTGGCGGAGTTAAGATTTGAACCCGATGTGTGTGGTTAAAAAGCTGGCACTCGCTGCCATATTGGTCATTCTCACACTCTAGCATACATAAAGATCTCTTGGGGAACTCATTCGGAATGTGGATTCTGGGATTTCACTCCCAGAGAGTCTGGTATAATAGCAGGGGAGCCCAGGAATCTGCAGGCAATTCTAATCCAAGTGGTTGGTGGATAACACTTTAAGAAGTACCGTACTGAAGTGTTTCTCCTCCAGTTTAGGACTGACTAATTGGGCATTGATTGTTTTTAGCCACTTTCATTTTCTTCAGCTCCAGATAAAAGTACTAATATTCTGTTATTGACGTTGATACCTTCTGAATATTTACTACATTTTACCCTTACTCTTAAGTACTTTTATATATGTGTGTGTGTGTATTCTGTTTTATTTTAGAATTCACTAAAAAAAGAAAAACCTTCAAAACTACAACAGTAGGCTCATTAAAGAAAAACAGGAAAATTCATAAAAGTAGAGGTGAAATCATACAGTCATCCTAGTGCAACTTCTAGCCCTTTATACACTGTTTATTCTCATAGTTGTAGTTGTGCTATACCCATAATATATAACTTTGTATCATTTTTTTTTAATCCTAATAGTAGACGATTGCGGAGAAGGCAATGGCACCCCTCTCCGGTACTCTTGCCTGGAAACTCCCATGGATGGAGGAGCCTGGTAGGCTGCAGTCCATGGGGTCGCTAAGAGTCAGACACGACTGATGTGACTTAGCAGCAGCAGTAAACAATTGCTGTACGTTTACTGTGTTGCCGAGTACAGTGGCAGTTGCTTTACATATATTATTTAATCCTCAAAACAGACTTAGAAGCTAGGTACTAAACTGTTAGCCCCAATTTCTGATGAGGAAACTTAAGCTTAGATAGGTAAAGTAACTTGCTCTTTATAGTTCCCTAAACATAGGGAATTTATAAGCCATCTTAGACCCTATTCTTTGCTGTTTTTAAAGGGTTGTGTGCTGTACTTTTAAGGGATATAACCTACAATAGTTAACCCCTTTTTTCTTATTATAAATTGAAAATTTTTCCACATCTATGTTTACTTTTTCTTAATTTCCAAAGTAGAACTAATAAAAGATGAGTGAAGTTGTGTTTTTATTTAATCTTGCCTATAAATATGTTTTACTCCTGCTTAACTTTCTTTTTATCCCTCCTTCTGGAGAATCATCATTTGGCCCTTTTATTAGTCACTCTGGCTGCCGTAAAAAAATGCCACAGACAGGGTGACTTAAACAACAGAAACTTATTTCTCACAGTTCTAAAGCTATAGAAAGTCCAAGCTTAAGGTGCGAGCCAGTTTGGTTTCTGGTGAGGAGTCTTCTTGAGTAGCTGACCTCCTCTCTGCATTCTCACATGGCAGAGGGAACAGCAAGCTCTCTGGTGTCTCTTAATAAGGACACTAATTCTTAGATCAGGACCTCACCCTTATGACCTTATTTAACTTGAGTTACTTCCTTACTCTAAATGATCACACTGGGGTTTAGGAATTCAGCATGAGTTTTGGAGGAATACAAAATTCAGTCTGTAACAGCACCATAACTCCTTTCTCAGTTACTGATAAGAACTTTCCAGTGAATAGATGTGCCCAGTGATTATTCAGGTGATTTCAGATTTAGTGAACTGTTTGATTGCCACAATCTTAACAAGAGGAGGCAGAAGGTTTCTCTCTTTGGGGTAGTAGAAAGTTGTTAAATGAGCTTTTCATCTTGAAAAGTCTATAATGATGAGCTGTAGGGTCCCTCTTTATTGCTTCTGGCTTTCTTCCATATTTTGTTTGGTCTCTGATTTTAAATGCCCTGGATAGCTATTAGCTACAAAGTCCTCCTCTTTGACTTTATTTGCTACATCTGTTTTTTCCTGTAATTTATTTAACTTGACTTCCTCAGCTGAATATCCCTCAAAACTTTATTTTTCTGTTAGTCTTAATCAGTACTCATGCTTAAGAGAGCTTATTCTTTCAACTCTGTTGGGGATTGTAACCGTGACATCGCCTAAATTTTAATCCCATTTTAGGAACAGAGTCAGTCGATCCTGCATTCTCTTCTAGTGCTGTGCACAAACATGTTTGTACAAGGAGGTTCATTGAAGGCTTTCAGAGGAATGATTAAAAATAGCATAAAGCCATTAGGTATAATTCTTTTAAAAGTCAGCTGAAGTCCCTCAAACATCTTCTCATCTCACTGAATAAAACCCAGGGTTTTCAGCATGTCCCTCAGTGCCACCCAGGGAGACCCTGCTCCCACCACCTTTGTGGCCTCAGTGCTTGCAGTTCTGCCTTCTTGAGCAAGTCAGATGCAAGCACTTCAGTTCTCTGCACTCAGCTTTCCTTCAGCTCAGATGTGTGATGGCTTGTTCTCGCATTTCTTTTAAGTCTCAACTTAAATGTTGCCTCAGAAAGGCCTTCTCTGATCAGCCTGCCTGTATCATTCCATATCCTCTACCCTTCTTTATTATATTTTCTTAGATGGCGCTTAGCATCATCTGATGGACTATTTATTTCTTCATTGAAACCCCATCTGCCCCCCATACACACTGATGTGTAAACTTGTGAGAGTAAAGGCTTTTATTAAAGTTTTTTTTTTATTTTTATCTTGAATTCAAAGTAGTGCCTGTCAGTAGTAATAATTCAGTAAATTATTTCTCAAATGAATGAATAGCAGTAAGAAGTGGATAAAAGGGACTTTTCTGGTGTGCCAGTGATTTGGACTCTGCTTCCACTCTAGGTGGCACAGGTTTTATCCCTGGTCAGGGAATTAAGATTCTGCAAGCCACGAGGTTTGGCCCCCCCAAAAAGTAGATTAAGTGTGGTACATTTTATGTGACTGACTGCCATCTAGCCATTAAAAGTCATGTATGAGGTAATGATACAGGAAAGGATACTAAAAATGCTTCATGATATAATGAGTAGAGAAAAATATGAGCATATGTATGTATGTGTGTGTTAGCCACTTAGTCGTGTCTGACTCTTTGTGGCCCCATGGGCTGTAGCCCTCCAGGCTCCTCTGTCCATGGGATTCTCAGGCAAGAATACTGGAGTGGGTTGCCATTTCCTCCTCTAGGGAATATTTATGTATAACGGTTCCAGTTTTATTTAAATGAAAGGCAACCATAAGAAAATAAACTGTTAAGTGGTTAACTCTGGATAGTGGGGATACAGGTGACTTTTACCATTTGAGCTACTCAAACGGTAAAGAATCTGCCTGCAATGCAGAGACCAGGGTTCTAACCCTGGGTTGGGAAGTTCCTCTGGAGAAGGGAATGGCAGTCCACTCCAATATTCTCGCCTGGAGAATCCCCATGGACAGAGGATCCTGGCGGGCTCTAGTCCACGGGATCGCAAAGAGTTGGACACAACTAAGTGACTAACATACACACACACACACACACACACACACACACACAGAGGTGACTTTTTCAAATTCTTTATTACTGAAATATATTTCAGTGTCTATTTTTTTTTAAGGGGAAAAATATATATTTTAAAACAGTATCCCTACTTGGCTACCCAGGTTTCTGAATTCAAAATTGAACCCCCATCATTCCTTTCACAAAAATCATTACATTGGATTGGCTTTATCATCCTCCCAAATTCTCATTTCTCAGTATGAAAGATATCTAGGGGTATCTTTTTTCACAGTGTGTCTTTTATACTTTTATCATCACTTTGTAAGCTAGGCTCTCATCTTATGCCTTGATAACGCCTCCCTGCTTTTTGTGATTCTTTCATCAGTATATCTTATTCATTATGAGACTGGTCTTTCTAAAACCTTATCAGTGACAGTCAGCTAACAGGCAAGCCTCTTGAACTGGTGATATTTAGATCTACTTACTGAACCAGCTTATCTGTTCAGTATCATCTTTTTTAGTTAGTTTTTAGTTCATTTTTCACCTTTCAAAAAAGATGTATGTTTTTGGCTGCACTGAGTCTTCGCTGCTGTGCACGGGCTTTCTCTAGCTGGGGCAGGTGGGGGCTGCTCCTCCCTGGGGTGTGTGGGCTTCTCTTCGCGGTGGCTTCTCTTGTTGCAGGGCACAGGCTTAGTTGCTCCGTGTCATGTGGAATCTTCTTGGACCAGGAACTGAGCCTGTGTCCCTGCATTGGCAGGCAGATTCTTAACCACTGGACCACCAGGGACGCTCCAGTATCATCCTTTAGTGTTTATCATTGTATCTTTACAGTTTGTGTCCTTATGACCTTTATGTAGGTTAAGCTCATCTTGCTTTTCCTCATGCATTTTCTTACCTGCAGTTGTACCATCTTATTTATTTAGGTCAGCTCCTAAATGGGAAGGATGTTTCCAGATCCCGTTTGCTTTCTGTCTTCAAGAGGCCATTCCCATTGCCACAGCACTAGGTCTCTTTCACATTTTCTGGTATATTTGCTTAGTCTTGTGTATCTTCTTTCTTAACTCTACTTGAGGTATTTGAGCACAGGACTCCCCTACCGTTTTTATTGCTTATCTTACCCCAACCAAGTCTAGAAGCATAATAGTAGGAGCCTAATAAATATTTAAGAGATCTCAGTTCTGCCACAAAAATAAAGGTGAAGTGACCTACATAAAGGCAAAGCACCATACATGACTTCTTGTAACTATCCATAGCCAGTGCTTGTATCAGTTCTTTTTAATGGAAAAATGATTAAATTTATTAATTAAAACATGAGAACTATGATATATTCTAAATAAAATGGTACCAAGCTGTGTGTATGTTAGTACATAAATGTGATTTCTACACCTTGCTTTGTTCTTTCTCTTTTGATAAAACTCCCTTCTTTGATTATTTTGCTCTCTGTTTTCAGTTTTCAAGAATCAGGCTATTTTTTCATTTATCCTTGATATAGAACAGGTGTTTCATTTCAAAAGAGAGGTGATGATCACTTGCCTTCTGTTATTTCTGCCGTATAACCATACTGCACCACAGAGAGTTATGTCCGGTTTCAGAGCTAGATCTTAGATTCCAGTGACCTACAGTTCTATCTTGTGTTCAGTTATTGCCATTGCTTCACGTCATAGATTGAGTTACACACTGTGTGTGTTCATCTATATTTGTACCAACTGCAAGAGTTGATTATGACTTTCATTATCTCGTCTTTGATTAGACCATCACCAGGACCTAGAAAACGCCAGTCTTCTCAGTACAGCGACCCTAAACCACAGGGTAACCGTCCAAGTACTGCTGTCAGAGTTCACCGTCCATCCACACACAATCTTCACAATGACAGAGGGAAAGCTGTTCGTAGTCGGGAAAAGAAAGAACAGAATAAAGGAAGAGAAGAAAAGGTAAATGGTACTGATTTTTATAAGTTAAAAAGTTATTTATTTACCTTACAAATGAAGACTGTACAAATTTTAATAATTTTTAGGAATTAAATCTGCTACTATAATAAAACCATAGTCACACTGCACCTGGGATAGGATTTTTCCTACTCAGTATTCAACAAATATTTTTGGTTGCTTTTTGTAACTTTCTATCTTGGTAATAAAGAAACATATTCTTTACCCATTTTTACCAGTTACTAACATTTTACCCTTTTTGCTTTATCATTTACTCTCTGTATACTTGATTTTTCCTGAAGCATTGAGGGTAGGTAAATTGTAGAAATCATGCCCTTTTACCCTTAAATATTTTAGTGTCAGTTTTCTAAATGCTGGGACATTTTTTTCACACAAACACAAAGCAGTGACCAAATATCATTAATTTTGCATTGATACAGTACTGTTATCTAATCCACAGACTTTTATAAAATTTTGCCAGTTACTCTAATAATGTCATTTATAGCTTTTCCCCCCAACTGCCCTGTGCCAGGACCCAATATGGAAGCATATGTTGCATTTGGTTGTCACGTTTCTCTAGCCTCTTTTAATGTGAACATTTCCTCAGCCTTTATCTTTTTTGGCCTTTTTAAAGAGTTATTTTGTAGAATGTTCCTCGGCTTGGGTTCACCTCATGTTTCCTTGTGATTAGATTAAGGCTGTGCATTCTTGGCAGGGGTGCCACTGAAGTGAAGTTTTGTTCTCCTCAGCGTATCGTATAAGGAGGCACACAGGATGTTTATTACTCTGTTACTTGTGATAAATTGGATCACTTGGTTAGGGTGGCGTCTGCCAAGTCTCTCCACTATAAAGTTACTCTTTTTCCCTTTATAGTCATCTGTGGGGAGATACTTTTGAGATTATATAAATATCCTGTTTCTCATCAAAATTTTATTTGTTTCAGCATCCAGGAGTTCCTGCCTGAATTAGTTATACCTCTGACAATTGAAAAATCATTTTCTAATGCTATTTTCTCTTCTTCAATTAATTGACTTTGAATTGTACGAAAAAGCTCTATCTCTTCCCCTTAATTTAATTTTATCTGTATGGACTCATGGATTCTTATTTTATTCAGTGAATTAAAATTTGTTACTATCTTTCTGATGCTTAAATTGTCCAAGATTTGAGAAGCAGGAGACCCTTGAAGCTGGATCTTAAGTCTTTTTAACATGTACTCACCATTCTCTTACAAAATAGAGTGTTCCAGGCTCCTCCTGTCTTTACCCTTGTTTCTTCAGGAAACAAGGTTCCTGTTAGTTCCCTGGTTCTTGTTAGTGAGGAATGAGCTTTATAAACCGAGATTTCAGTGCTAGTTAATATTATTTGAGTGCTTACGCTCCCTTGCAGTAAGAAGCAGATAGGACTCTAAGAATTCAGTTTCGGTCCTCTCTCTTCCACCTCCCCACTCCCTTGACCGAGGCACATACCTAGTCTATGAAATGGTAAAGCACCGATCATTTGTTTGGCTCATTGTACCAAAAGGCCCCTCCACACCACCTGGGCAAAGTAAAAACTGGGTTATAGCAAATGTGCAGTCCCCAGGGCTGCCCTTCTCAGCAGTCCAACAGTCTGTGCTGAGGTAGTCTGCTCTTCTAAACAGTCGCTGTGCAAGCTGACTTAGGAAAAGGAAGTAAGAGCACAGAACCAAGTCTCTTCAGAGAAATGTCTCTTCTATAATGGGCAGGTCTGTTGCCCATTATACAAATGACTTTTTTTGGTTACTGTTGAGCTTTAAGAGTTCTTTATATATTCTAGAGATTAGTTCTTTGTCAGATTTGCATTTTGCAGATTTTTTTTTAAGTGTGTAGTTTGTCTTTTCGTTGTTTTAGCAGGATCTTTCACAAGACAAATGATTTTAATTTTGGTAAAGTCCAGTATTTCCTTTTATAGACTGTATTCTTGCTGTCAAGTTCTTAACTCTTTGCCTATCCCCAGATCCCAATTTTTAAAAATTTTTTCCTTAAATTTTTATAATTTTATGTTTTACATGTAACTCCATGATCTGTTTTGAGTTGATTTTTATGTAAAGTGTGAGGCTTAGGTCAAAGTTCATTTTTTGCCCATACATATTCAGTTGCTCCAACACCATTTGTTGAAAAGGATTTATTATAGCTCAGGGAACTATATTCAGTATCCTGTGATAAATTATAATGGAAAAGAATATGAAAAAGAATATATATATATATATAACTGAGTCACTACTCTGTGCAGCAGAAGTTAATATATTATAAATAATATATATGTCAATAAAGTTTTTATACCATTCTCAAAAATTTGGGGGGAATATTTGTGTGGGTCTGTTTATGGGCTCTCTATTAGGTTTCATTGAGCTGGCAGTCCACCCAGTGTTCAAATAGATGTTTTTGTGTTTCTCTCAAAAGTTTGAGATATCCTGCAGTGTCCTGTGAGTTTGCCATTGTGCCTTGGAGTGCTTTAGCATGCAGCCTTGTGGCCCTAATGACTGACATCACAGAGGATGGGAGGAAATCTCTTGTAAGGGCTGAGGTGTCTCTTGGGGGAATATGGGAATAATCAAAAGGTGTTTTTGGAGCATCAGTAGGAACTGAGTAGGTGTTAAAGATTGACCTATTATCTTACCTAAAGAAACCATCTCTCTTTAACCTTATCTCTTCTAAAGCTTTGACATAAATATACATATCTAATATTCACTAGTGACCACCATTTATCTCAATATTAATTTTTTCTGTTGTCAGTTCATATGCATAATATTTTTGTTTAACACCATTGTCATACTTTTTACATAAAAATAAAAATTCAGTATGAAACTCTGATGTTGATGTAGAATGATGAGTTAACAGTCTTTGATTCTGTCCTTATTACTTGTACTGTTACATTAAGTTTTATACAAATGTCACTTGAGTCCAATCTTTGTTTCTGATTCATAGAAATGAAATACAGTGTTTGAGGTCATCATAAGCTCATGTTTTTTTTCCTCTATTTGTGTAGAACAAATCACCTGCTGCAGCTACAGAACCAGAGACAAATAAATTTGATAGTACTGGGTATGATAAGGACTTAGTAGAAGCTTTGGAAAGGGATATAATTTCTCAGAATCCCAATGTTCGATGGTAAGTTATAGCACAGCAAAACGATTGGATGTTGCTTTTTTGGAACAGAATTGGGCATGCGCTGAAGATCAGTCTTTGAGGATAGAACCGGAAGACACATAATGAAAGACTTCACTTTGATTCAGGCTGTACCAGTTTTTGTTTAAACATTTTAAATTTAATGAAATAAATAATAATAAATATTTTATTAAATTCAAAAATCCTGTGTTCAGAATGTGAACAAGATCACAAAATTTTCATCCTCTTTTTGGGACAGTCTTTAAAGGTAAAATGGCAGTCATTCTTATGCATATGTATTGCTGGTTATCTTTAGGTTTATAAAATACATATTGCTCCTATATCCTATTACTTAGAGCAGTGGTTCTCAACTTTATTAATATTATAAAATTAGAAGTTTGGGATTAACATATTACGCACTGATATATATAAAATACATAACCAACAAGGACCTACTATATAGCACAGGGAACCATACTTAATATTTTGTACTAATCTATAAGGGGAAAGAATCTTTAAAAAAAAAAAGAAGAAGATACTCTATGTATGTTTAACGGATCACCCTTCTGTATACCTGAAACTAATATAACATTGTAAATCAGCTATACTTCAATGAATTATTAAAAAATAAATATTATATCTAATCAAAGAACTATAATTTATCACAAGTTCTAAAGTTCCATTTCCCACAAAGTTAGGCACATTCAGTTATATTTTTTTTGTTAAAACTTATAGTTTGGGGGATATTTTAAAATATCATGTCATATATCATAATATATTATCATGCCATGTGTACTGGTAGTTGTAGTAGTGGTGGTGGTCTCGTTGTTGGTGATGATTTCGTGGCAATCTCTATTAACCTTGCTGTCCACCTCTTGGTAGAGTAGGGGGCGAAGCAGCTGAATTACATAGCTTTGTGCCATGTTTATTCTTATGTTTGTGTTTTTTAGTGGGCTCATTATTTCTAAACTATGGAATTTATGGAATGAGCATTTTAAGAACAGAAATTTAAAATAAGATGGCATAATAATAAAGAGTAGGCCTATAGACCTGTGCTCTCATTCACCAAGCTGAAAATCATTACTGCCAAGATTTGAAGATTCAGATTGTGCGCTTTCTATATACTGGCTGGTGTGGCAGAAACCTTGTCACAATGTGTTAGTTCACGCATGCCTAGGAAGAAACTTCACATTCTGTCAACAACATAAAAACATGTGCTTTCAGTGACTCTCAAGAATGACTACACTGAATCAAATATGTGAGCTAAGGTTTTAATCAAATATCTTCTCTTTCAGGGATGATATTGCTGATTTAGTAGAAGCTAAAAAGTTGCTTAAGGAAGCTGTGGTGTTACCAATGTGGATGCCAGAATTCTTTAAAGGCATTAGGAGACCATGGAAAGTAAGTTTCTTACTGTAACAGCATTGTCAAAGCAAACGGCAAATGTGTTGTGTAGAGAACCAATATTTACCTGTGTTGAGGGAAGGGGGAGTAGAATGTAGAGCAGGTACAGAAAAATTTAAATATGTTGTGTTATTCAGACGAAAAACTATTGCAAGGTTTCCAGAATAGGAAACAGATGCAGTGTGATCTTGGAAAAGATATACACATAGCAAATTTATAATGAACTTATATTTGCAAATATGAACAAGTTGCCTAAATACAAAAACACTCCATTTTACATGTTGTGTTGCAGAACTTGTATCTGTATTTCTTGGAATTGTTCCTAAGAAATTAATAAGACATATCTGCATCTAATGAGTACTCCTTTTTAAAAAGTTTATTTCTATATGGTTTCACTGGGTCTTCATTTCTGCACGTGGGCTTTCTCTAGGTGAAGCAAGTAGGGGGCTGCTCTCTAGTTGTGGTGCACGGGCTTCTCATTCCAGTGATTTCTCTTGTTGCAGAGCACGGGCTCTAGGAAGGTGCTTAGGCTTCAGTAGCTGCAGCCCTCAGGCTCAGTTGTTGCAACTCCCAGGCTCTGGGGCACAGGCTTGGCAGTTGTGGTGCATGGGCTTAGCTGTCCTGCAGCATGTGGGATCTTTCCAGAGCAGGGATTGAACCCGTGGCCCCTGCATTGGGAGGTGGATTCTTTACAACTGAACCACCAGGGAATCCCTAATGAGTGCTTTGTAAAAGTCACGTGCTGATCAGAAAAGTATCCAAAAAAACTCTTGGATTTGGGAAATGTGCTAATGGCTCACTCTGTACTTGTCTTTTGGAATTCTTGAAATGTTAAGTGATAAGCAAGATACAAAATTCTAGACTTACCTTGAGTACAACCATGTTAAAAAAAAAAATCAACTAATTTATTTGAGCACAAGGACTAGCAGGAAATATATCTAGATCCTAACGGTACCTGTGTTAGGGTGTGATATCAGTACTATAATATGGATTATATTTTTTCTCATCTCTTAGTTCCAAATTTTTAATAATGTGTAATTACCTTACTTTTGTAATGCAAAAAGTAAATTTGTGATAAAATATCCTTCTGTTTATCTTTGCCTTTTACTTATCTCAGTGTTATGTGTAAGTTAGTTGAAGACTGATTCTTAGTAATGGAATTCTTGTGAATTAGAACAACAGCAGATAAACCCTTTGCTGACACTGTTATATTCCCAACAGGGAGTGTTAATGGTGGGCCCACCTGGCACAGGAAAGACCCTCCTTGCTAAGGCAGTAGCAACGGAATGTAAGACAACATTCTTCAATGTCTCTTCATCAACTCTGACTTCCAAATACAGAGGAGAGTCTGAGAAGCTTGTTCGTCTTCTGTTCGAAATGGTGAATGCTTGAGACAACTCTAATGATTCTTTACTTCTAGAAGGGAAGAAAATGAATTGTAACTAACTCCATGGTGTAGAATCGCCAGGCAGGATACGCTTGTGCCCAGGGTATGGTTCCTGTGCCCTTGAAAGAAAGTGAAAAAGAAAAAGTGAAGTTGCCCAGTCGTGTCCGACTCTTTGTGACCCCATGGACTGTAGCCTGCCAGGCTCTTCCATCCTTAGAAACTTTTTACTAACATGAATTACTTATATTTCTCTTTGACTCCTGTTCTCTGGAGGAATGACTGTCTGTTAGCTTATGGACATGCTTATGCTGTGGGATCCGTGTTACTGATCTGCTGCTATAGGAATGTGAAATTATTATGTTTTTTAAGCCAGGCTTTGTTATAATATAGTAAATTCAGTATTGGTAAATAATGGAGAAAGGTGAAAATCACAAGTAAATATGAAACTGAGATTACCTCAGATCTATTCACTGTTATCAAATACCTGGAGTTTAATGACATAATCTTTGAATTCAGTTCTTTGCTTCTTACTTTGAGTTTCTTTTTCTTTCTTCCACTGCCACTCATCTGAGTATCAGTAGACGAAATATAATTCAACAAGTTCTGATTGAGTGGGTTGAATTCAATAACTTTTAGACTTTGGACTTTAAGTTTCACTTAACTGTTTCCGTCTTACCTCATTTAAGAAATTGTTTAGTTACATGCATGAACACAGAGTTGTATTTATCATATAAATAGTGACAAAGATTTATATTCTTAGTCATGGTGGCCAAAATCTTAGATGATCGTGCTAACATTATACCACATCTTCCTTCTTAGTCTCAGAGTAAGACAGAACAAAAACCCTTACAATTTAATGTTATCCATTTTCTGTAAAGGCTTCTTCCTGTTTCAGTTCCCATTTTTTTTCTCCTTCAACTGCGATAATTCATAAGGCAGGATGTAAATTCTGACAGGTTCATATGGATTATTAATAGTCCATCCCACAGTAGGTGTCTGATAGAGAACCTCTTAAATCATTTTGAAAAATTCTCTTCAGGGGAAAAAATTACCAGTATTCCAGAATAACTTGATGTTTTACAAATGTAAGCTCAGTAGAATGAATGGCTAAGTATGAGTATCATTAGAGTCAGATGGCCTGGTTTAGATCCCACTTCCGTCACTTTCCCAGCTAGCTACCTGTGGGAGAATTCCTGTCCTGTTGCTCAGTTGCTTTATCTATAAGAAGGGGACAGTAATTTAGGACCTACCTCTAATGTTTATGCTCAAGCTGGAATAAAGATTGCAGTGAGAAATAACAATAACCTCAGATAGGCACATAACACCACCCTTATGGCAGAAAGCAAAGAGGAACTAAAGAGCCTCTTGATGAAAGTGAAAGAGGAGAGTGAAAAAGCTGGCTTAAAGCTCAACATTAAAAAACTAAGATCATGGCATCTGGTCCCATCATTTTGTGGCAAATAGATGGGGAAACAATGGGAACAGGGACAGACTTGATTTTCTTGGGCCCCAAACTCACTGCAGATGGTGACTGCAGCCATGAAATTAAAAGACACTTACTCCTTGGAAGAAAAGCTATGACCAACCTAGACAGCATATTAAAAAGCAGAGACATGACTTGGCCAACAGAGGTCCATCTTGTCAAAGTTACGGTTTTTCTAGTAGTCATCTATGGATGTGAGAGTTGGACTATAAAGAAAGCTGAGTGCTGAAGAATTGATGCTGTGATTTTAAACTGTGATGTTGGAGAAGACTCTTGAGAGTCCCTTGGACAGCAAGGAGATCAAACCAATCAGTCCTAAAGGAAATTAACCCTGAATATTCATTGGAAGGACTGATGCTAAAGCTGAAACTCCAATACTTTGGCCACCTGATGTGAAGAAATGACTTACTGGAAAAGCCCTTATGCTGGGAAAGATTGAAGGCAGGAGGAGAAGGGGACGACAGAGGATGAGATGGTTGGATGGCATCACCGACTCCACAGACATGAGTTTGAGCATGCTCTGGGAGTTCAAGATGGACAGGGAAGCCTGGTGTGCTGCAGTCCATGGAGTCGCAAAGAGTCAGACACAACTGAGCGACTAAACTGAACTGACCTCTAATGTTTTGAGGGTGAAATCAGCCAGTGCACTTCGACTGCTTAATATAGAGCTTGGCTCATAACTCATAAATATTTACTATTACTGTTTTAAGAATTATATGATTATTTTTTAAATTTAGGGAGTTGGTTTTTTTTACTGTATTTTTTTAATTTATTGTTTTAAATTGGAGGATAATTACTTTATAATACTGTGTTGACCTCTGCCATATATCCGCATGAATCAGCCATAGGTATATAAGGTAGGGTTTTGTATTGAGGAAAAAGGACTGTTTTCTTCTATGAGGGAAAGCCTCTTACAAAGTGCTAATTTGTAGTATTTTTTTTATAGTGTAGTTTATAAAATATATCAAACAACTTGTTTTTTACTGGCTTCCCTGGTATTGTCTAGGAAAATCTTAACCGTCTTTTAAATCTTATCCGGAGGGTGCTACCTTGAGCTGCTCACTTGATCAGAGGTTCAATCACAAACCAGTGCCTGCAGTTTGGAGCTCCTGCCTCTCTCAATTTTGTTTATGGCTCCCTTAAAACCAGCTTGATTTTCTCCTTTTCATCAGGTGGACTCTCTCGAGGAGTAAAATTGTACTGCCTCTTATGTCTTGGTTTTGATTGCTCTGCAGATGACTGCCTCTCTCTTAAGTGCCCTGCCCCACCAGAATGTCTCAAAGTGAGCATGGCTTAAGGCCTATATTTTGAATAAGCCCACTTAAATATTATCATTACTATTTTTAATTATTTTTAACTGAAGGATGATTGCGTTACAGTATTGTGTTGATTTCTGCCATACATGGACAAACACTGTTTTTTAAATTATTTATTTTCAGTTGCACTGGGTCTTTTTTGCTGTTCCAGGCTTTCTCTGGGTGCTATGAGAGGGCTACTCTCTAGTTACGTTGTGCAGGCTTCTGGTTTCAGTGGCTTTGCTGCGGAGCACAGGCTCTGAGGCTCAGTAGCTGTGACTCAGTGGGCTTAGTTGCTCCATGACCATATGGAATCTTCCTAGACCAGGGATCGAACCACTGTCCCCTATAGATTCTCACAGGCAGATTCTTATCCACTGTAGCACTAGGGTAGTCCACTTAAATATTATTAAAATCTGTCCAGGGTTTTTCATATGAGTTGGTACAGACATTTAAAAACTTAACTGTATATTTTTTTGTTACATTGTCAAGAACTTTCATTTTCAAGTGTCAGAAATCTAATCCCGGGTAATCCAGTGGTTAAGATTCTGCACTTCCAATGCAGGGATCGTGGGTTCCATCCCTGGTCAGGGAACTGTGAGCCCACATGCTGCAGGTGCAGCTGATAAAGGGGGAAAATAGTAATCAAATCAGTTTAAACAATAAGAATAGTATGTTGGGTGACATAACTGGGAATTACCAGGTTACGTTTTAGATTTTTAGGTCTAACAGGGTCTAGCAATTCAGATGTCCTTGGGAATTATTTTTGTCTAAACATTTGGTTCTTTTTACCTCTGGGTTGACTTTGACATTGACAGATCCATATGGTGACTAAGATCGCCATTAGAGGTTTAAATCTTATTTTTGGTTTCCTAATGGTAATCCCTGAGAACTAGTCCTCATTTCTCGGTTGTTCCAGCAAAACTCCGGAGATTAATGTTTGGCTTTGCTTGAGTCATACGCTTGTGCCTAGACTCTCCTAGGACTCCAGCAGAGGTTGGCCTCACTTGAAGTAGTGGAGTAAGAATGAGAAAGAGATGATTTATGTACAAATGAAAAGGAGAGCTTCTCTTATCAGAAGAAGGGGTGCTGTGCAGGCAGAAACAGTTGGTGTCCTCTTCCACATCTCTCTATGATACTTTCCCAGGTCATCCAAACCCAATTTTAAATGTGCCACATAGCCTCTGATTTAATTTAGACCTTTCTATGTACCCTTAGTATGGGGAAAAACTCAAAGCTAGTAGTTTTTGCTTGAAATTTGATTTTTGTCCTTGGTTCTGATGGTTGCTAGCTAGAATTTCAATTATAAATTTTCTTGCATGTTTGCTTTGTTCTTTCCTTCCATCCAGCTTATCTTCCCCCTCGGTTTCTTGAAAAGAAAGTACCAAAGTGTTTGTACATAGTGCCTAAAATCCAAGTAAAAAGATACCTTAATTTAAAATGGTATTATCCTTTGGGAGCAAATAGATGACTTAAAATTCAAGTTTTTAACTAGAAAAGAAACTGAGATTTTAATATTAGGATTTTCCAAGTGAACAGACTAAAAGTGAATCTGTACTTTGGAGGCAGTCTTTCAGCACAGTACCTTTTAGAGGGTCCTGGATTGTAACCTCATGGTCAGAAGAATTGATGGACCCAGTACAATTGCATGTTCCAGTCTGTTGTATTCATTTGCCATTGTGGACTTCTGTTTTTAAAATGCTGTTGGTTCACTTAAGCTCTGTTTTGAGAAATCCTTGCCATCGTTTAATTTCAAGCTTTCTTGTGTGGTGATTCTGTAAGTGTGGAAATTTCATTTTTAAAATGATTAACAATAAGTATTAATTACTGTAATAATAAGCTTATCAACTATACTCCAATAAAAAAAATAAAGTCTACTAAAAACCAAAAAAACCCACAAAAATAGATAAAATGCTGCTTCTGTCTCCTTAAGAAAAGGGTGATACTGCTGAATCTTACACAGCTGTTTATTAGGTTAATACCTGACCAGTGGATCAGTCTTCCCTGTCCTTTGATTTGAGGAAGAAGAAATGCATTTAAGGTACAAAAATAAACTTGGGGGATATTATTCAGCCATTAAAGAGAATGAAGTACTGTACATGCTATAATGTAAATAAACGTTGAAAACATGCTGAGTAGAAGAAAGCAGACACAAAGGCCACATATTGTATGATCTCATTAATTTAAAATGTTCAGAACAGGCAGATGCATAGGGACAGAAAATAGATCAGTGATCACCAGGGGCTGGGGGAAGAGAAGTGGGGGTTATTGGGTGGGGGAGGCACTGAAATGTTCTGGAATTTACAGTGATGATGGTTGCATAATAGTATTAATATGCTGATTCCTGAATTGTATACTTTAAAATGGTTTAAATGGTGAATTTTTTGTTATATGAATTTTATCTTAGGAAAAAAAAGGCCATTTTAATTGACTCTTCTAATTGACCGTTGAACAATGTGAAGATTAATCTGCATGTAACTTACAGTTAGCCCTCTGTATCCACAATTCCTCTACACCCTCAGATTCAACCAACCTAGGTAGTAGTATAGTATTTATTACTGAAAAATATCTACATGTAAGTAGACCCATGCAGTTCATACCTGAATTTTTCAGGGGTCAGCTGTACTTGTATTAGTCAAATAAAAATGGTAATTTAATTAGAATTCCTTAGAGAGAATTTATATTTATAAAAATTTAAATTTAAATATATTTATACATTATATATAATATTGTATATATTTACATTAAAATAAATTTACATATAAATAAAATATTAAAATTTAAATATATTTTTAATTATTTATAAAAATCTATGTGATATTATTAAGACAGAAGGTAATGGTTCTTTTTAACAAAATTTTTTCTGCAATTTTAGAATGCTTATCAGTATCTATAAATGTCTTCCCACTTTTGTTATCCATATCATTGTAATGTACAGGATAATCCTGTATTTTATATGACATATAGCCAATCAGAGTATTGAACAGTATAGAAATTGCCATATAATATTTAAGTATACAATAAGTCTGTATTAGAAGCTGTATTTTAGCTCTTCCAATTTTCTCCTCCTCAGTATTAGGACAAGAGGGAGAGCTGCACAGTGTGGGAGGCTCCTCCACTCTTCTAATTGCTTAACTGTAGATTACTTTTAAATGGAATTAAAAACCTGGTGTTGCCTGGTTTCTTCCTGCAGGCTCGATTTTACTCTCCAGCTACTATATTTATTGATGAGATAGACTCCATTTGCAGCCGCAGAGGGACTTCTGAAGAGCACGAGGCAAGCAGAAGGGTGAAGGCCGAGCTGCTGGTTCAGATGGATGGTATGCGTGTGTATAAGCATGAGCTAAGCTCCACTCACAGTGCTAACCCCCAGCTCCAGTGCCCAGGTCCTGGAGATCGACAGCAGTGAACTGGGGATGCTGACAGTGGGGACACACCAGAAATAACAGCTGTTCCTTCACTGAACACCTTTTGTCATACACACTGATCTCATTCTTAGCCATGAACTGAAACAAATACAGATAAATTGGCCTTAGAGGGGGATATGTATGGTTTTGAAGAATTTTTAAAATTGTTACATAGTTTTGCTGAACTAGTCTTTTTATTAAATCTGTTTTTGAGTCATATTTTCTGCATGTTACAAAAACTCATTTTTCTTGAACTGCAAACTCACACATGTAACCAGTTTGTTTTGTAAGTCTTAAAGAGGCTTGATGATTACATTGCTTTTAACGTTGTGCTAAATATTTGAGGATCTTAAATATTTGAGCTTTTCTTTTCTTTTTTTTTTTTACTATGTTCTTACCCTTCCTCGAGGTGTTGGAGGTGCTTCTGAAAATGATGACCCTTCCAAAATGGTTATGGTTCTGGCAGCTACTAATTTTCCCTGGGATATTGATGAGGCTTTAAGACGACGTCTTGAGAAAAGAATCTATATTCCATTACCATCAGGTATCTTCATTTGAATTGGGAAGCTCATGTTAACTTTTTTATATATATATATTTTTAATTTATTTACCTGGCTGAACCAGGTCTTAGTTGTAGCATGTGAACTGTTAGTTGCAGTCATGTGGGATCTAGTTTCCTGACCAAGGATTGAACCCAGGCTGCTTGAATTGGGAGCCAGAGTCTTAGCCACTGGACCAGCAGGAAAGTCCCTCATGTTGACTCTTCAGTAGTTTTGCTAAATTTTGAAGTTTAGTATTAATTAATTAACTTTACTTTGAAAGACAAACCAGTTCAATTAAAAACTAAAAATTTTTCAATTAAAAAAATTTTTTTCAATTAAAAAGTTAAATTTAAAAATAAATTCAATGAGGAATAGCTCTTAAATTTTTTAAGCAAGTGAGCTCTAAGAATTGAAAAACAACTTCTTAAAGTAGACTGGAGAAAAATAAAACATTGTTTATGTTGATGTTTATGTTTATATTCGTTTGTATTTCTATATATGTTTATATATTTTTATATATGCTATGTTTATATATATTTATATTTTGTTTCTCCCAATAGCAAAAGGCAGGGAGGAGCTATTACGAATAAGTCTCCGTGAGCTGGAATTGGCTGATGATGTTGACCTTGCGAGTATAGCAGAAAACATGGAGGGCTATTCAGGTGCGGACATTACCAATGTGTGCAGGTATGAATTACTTTGGAAGTACAGGTTTTTGTTTCTGGTTCTGGTTTTGTTTTTAGGAAGCATAGATTTTTGTCAGTGTAAACTTCTGTTATGAAGTTTTAAGGCTAAATTAAGATAGATGAAGAATAAAGACCCACATTATATAACCTAGTCAGAGACACACGTTTTGGTATTAAGCTAGTGTTAGCTGGTGCTAGTAAGTCATGTGGCTGTCTTGTAGGTCACTGAAGACTGGTTCATTTAAAAGCTACACGTTCAAGAAAGTAGTGTTAAAACAACTGATATAAGATAGAAAACCAGTCATTGTCTTGGATTAGAAAAAAAAGTTTTAGGTTTTAAAACTTTTTATTTGCATACTTTAAAAAGTGTGCATTCTAGTAATTAAAACCATTTGAACAAAAGAAAATGTCACTCTGATCACACTGCACTTTAACAGCCCCTGGGACACCTTGGACCCGTTTGCTTTTTACTCTGGATTTCATTGCCACCCCTCCCAGCTTCCTCCTTCAACATGTAAACTGGTTTTCTTCCCCAGCAGCCAGACAGGCAGATGGGAGAGGCAGGAATGGCCTTCAGCCCTCCTGTCAGTAGTTCTCCTTTCTTTGATGTGAAAAGGGTAGCACAGTCATTTAAATTTGATCCACATTCTACATCTTACAAGGTTAAAACAGCTGAAAGAAGTAAAAGAAGGCAGAGCTTGTGGAATGTACGATGCTTATTGGTGGCACACGCCTTATTAAAACTTGCCTGCTTACTTCTGTTCAGTCATTTCTTTCGAAAGCAGTGGATTTTCCTCTTCCATTTGTTTCCGTCTTCAATTTTGACTTAGCAAATTTTATAATCTCAGCCATATCGGTGTGTCAGACATGGTTGCAGAGGAAGCAGAGCAAGGCATGGCTGAGCAGAGTCCAGTCTGCACGATGACTGCTGCCAGGTGCCTGGGTTAGAAAAATTAACGTTGGCGCATTCATTCAGCATATTGTTCCATAGCAGACGTCATCCAATGTAGATTGATTTGGCACATCAGAGGGGGGTACAGTCCCATTTTCAGTGAAGTGTCATAAATGTGATAGGAATAGCAGTAACAAGAAAAGATGGTCTCTACTTCAAAATGTGTTTGAAGTAGCTTTGGTCCTAATCTTGGTATTAGCTTGGACATTTATTAGGAAGGTACTTGACTGCACTGGTTTACTCACCTCCAAAGTAAGCATTCCATGCAGGGCTGATGTGAGGATTAGCAATAATGCATGTATGAAACCCTTTGTAGCTGTCGCTTTGCACACATGGTGGCTGCTGTTAAGGATCAAACTAGGTGAAAGCAAGGAGTTAGTTGAATCTGAAGTTTCTCCTTAAAGAAAAAAATAGCACTAATACAGAGGAGGGGAAAGGAGAGACCACTTGATTGTTTAGCTTTTCCTACACATGCAGTAGAAAACATTTAATTTTCCAGCCAACAACTTCTCTCCTGTCCCTGTGATGCTTATTCTTTATGGTACACTTTTATTAAAATTCAGTTGCCCTCATTTATATCCTTCTACTACTTCTTGGGCTTTTTGCTCAGATTTAACTGCTAACAAGAGAGCTCAAAAACAGGCCTTGTTGTCCAATACTAGATTCTGTGCAGTACTACTTATGTATAGACAATAAAGTAATAACAGAATAACACGTGCACTGAAAAAAATCTTCTGTTCACAGTTTTTTGTTTGACTAACACATCACTTTATGGATTTTGTCTTTTTAATTTAAAACCTAGGGATGCATCCTTGATGGCGATGAGAAGGCGTATTGAAGGTTTGACCCCAGAAGAAATCAGAAATCTTTCAAGAGAAGAAATGCATATGCCTACAACTATGGAGGATTTTGAAATGGCTTTAAAAAAGGTTTCAAAGTCAGTATCTGCTGCAGACATTGAAAGATATGAGAAATGGATATTTGAGTTTGGATCATGCTAAATTCTCACATGTAAACTGTGAGCAACCTTGCATTAAGTGTTTGAATAATTAAATGTAGTATTTCATTGCACCAAGCGATATATTTTTTTAAACTTTCGTTATGGTAAGAGTGAAAAAAAAAGTATGATTCTGAATAAAGGCAATTTTTTCACGTTACAAGCAAACTTGTTTTACTTTAGCATTACTCTTTCTCTTTCACTGACAAGTGTAGCACAAGTGCTGTTACTTAGCTTGCAAAACTGTCTTTATGCGCACTTGCAAGTGTCCTCTTCCACTGCCTGTGGTTGCTGTTGCTTCTGAAGAATGAGACCGGCTCTAGCTCTGTAGGTGGCAGACAATAACTGAAAATCCCTGAACATTTTTACACAAGTAGCCAACTGAGTGACGCCCGGACCACACCCAGTGTACTTTCCTTCCTGCCTGGTGTTATGGCCAGTTTCCCTCCTCATTCTGAGAGAGCTTTAAAGGCCCCTTCATTTTGCTGTGCAATTTAAAAGAAAAAAAAAACATATATATATACACACACACACACACACCTGTATAGTCTTGCCTGCCTGCCTTTTATTCTGCCCACATGTAAAAGGCTGCACTGCTACCTTGATGTTTGTGCTGCTCACTGTGCTCTTAAAGTCACTAACCCGCTACTCATGGATGCAAAGTGTAATTAAAATAATAAACAATACAAGTATAAACTATGAAATAAAGAGTAATGGTATAAAACTTTAGGTAAGATTTCTATTTATAATTCCTTGTAAAGTAATACTTTCTGTATCACCCCAACCGTAGAAAACAGAGCCTCAGGAAGCCCGCGTGGTTCGCGATGGTCTCGGGTATCACGGGTAAGGAGAGAAGGCAGGCTGGGAACTGCTGACTGCAGCACCTGCGCCCTCCAGTGAAAGCCTCCTCCGTTCTCCTCACAGGAGGCTACCAGCTTATGCTTAAAGGATGAACTAAGACCCTGTCATTGTTGAGAGTTAGAACTGGTGATTTCTAGCAACTTAGAGAGTGAAGAAGGACATAAAAAAATAAACTGTTAATTGCTGGGTGACTTTAGGATCAAATTGTAAACTGTATATTATTTGTCCAGCAGATGGACATAGTACATTACACAGGGCTGTTATTCCTTATTAAAAACAGCTAGGCAGAATAAATGACTCCTTTACTACCTGTCATCCTTCCACTACACATACCTATTTATAGCCAAAATTGAAGGTGGTTTTAAAATCAAGCCATTTCCTTCTAAAGTGTTTTAAATGATGCCTGCTTCAGTCGTGTCCAACTCTTTGCAACCCTATGGACTGTAGCCTGCCAGGCCCCTCTGTCCATGGAATTCTCCAAGCAGGAATACTGCAGTGGGTTGCCATTCCCTTCTCCATGGGATCTTTCCAACCCAGGGATTGAACCCATGTTTCCTGCGACTCCTGCATTGCAGGTGGATCCCATACCACTGAGCCACCGAAGAAGCCATTTAAATAATGGGTTACAATTTTAAAAAAATACTTTAAAAAAAAGAATTTTAATAGAACAGAAAATATCACATGGAGTAAAGGTAAGAATTATATGTTCTAGATCATATTGTAAAATATATGTCAATATGGGTGATGGTTAAAAAAAGACCAAACATTATCGTAGGGTAAACAGGATTATACTTAGAACCACAAGAGCAAAGGCACATTCTAATTTGACATTGATAGACTTATTAACTGATGTGATCCTTGGTTTCAGCCAGTGTTACGTGAAAGGAGCTATTATAAGTAACTCACATGGGCAAAGATTTTATTCCAAAAATACTGTACTTTTATCTTCAAAAAAAAAGGTTTATTTTTAGAGTGAGAACATGTCACTATTTTAAAATCCTGGTTCATTCAAGCTAAGTAGTCTTGGTACAGGATACAATCAAATCATGATACACACTTCAGTGATTTTTATACTGAGTCATATACTTAATATTAAGGCACATATACTGAATAAAAAAATAAGTGTTAAGTTCTTGAGCTTTTAAATTAGAATTTCATAAAGTGCTTTTCAAAAGTCTTATATATTATAGTAATTACGTGTATATAATTTCCTTAACAAAGGCACTTTGAAAAGGATTGGCACATGGCATTTTGTCTTGCCCCTTTTTTTCTTGGTAGTTTCAAACTTTCTTCACACGTCTTCTCTTCCATTGCATTTAAATTTTCTTTAATAATTCACCACTGGAACAGGCAGCCCTATTATAGAATAAGGTGAACTTTAACTGTCACTTTAAAGATCATGTTTTAGACAGCTTTAGGAGTTTAGCAATTTCTCTAGTGTACAAACCAAATCTTAATGGCTTAAAGAAAATTATATTTGAGTGGCAAATTTGAACCATTAGGCTAATTCAGAGTCTAAGATTTGAGATGGTGTTCTAAACACACATTTTATCTCCAGGGTTTTCTGCTGTTTTCTCAGGTCCATCTGGATATAAGTTGACGGCTGTCAGAGGTATAATATTCACTTTATCCAACTGAAGAATTCCTCTGAAATATAAAAATTAAAACTAAAGTAAGACAGGGCTACTTTGAGATGATAATTAAATCTATACCTGGGATTAGGTATTTTTGCTTCATTTTATTTATGATGGTTAGTTCACTTTAACCAAACTAATTGGTTTGGAGGAGTAAGAGGAAGATCCTTAGCTGGTACTGTAGGAGATGACAAGGTAAATTATAGATCTCCATGGCATACACAGTCCTAGATTTGCACAAAGTGGACAAGAGGACTAGGCCCAAGCAGCTTTCTAATCCGTACTCCACTGGCATGCAACCACAGGTCTTTAGACAGCATTTCTCCTGTTACTCATAGCTCAGCTGGTAAAGAATCCACCTGAAAGATTCGCTGGAGAAGGGATACGCTACCCACTCCAGTATTCTTGGGCTTCCCTTGTGGCTCAGCTGGTAAAGAATTCACCTGCAATGCAGGAGACCTGGGTTCGATCCCTGGGTTGGGAAGATCCCCTAGCGAAGGGAAAGGCTACCCACTGCAGTATTCTGGCCTGGAGAATTCTATACAGTCCATGGGATCCCAAAGAATTGGACACGACTGAGTGACCTTCACTTTTACTTTCTTTCACTTTCTCCTGTTATTAAAATACCTTGCTAGTCTTCAAAAATTTACTGCATTTTAAATTGATACTTTGTGGTTGAAAATACATAGTGAAGCCCTCTTGTTTCATTTCTTTCTTATTATACACAATGCATTTTCCGTTATAGACACTTGTTCCCTTTCTCTCCAGTACACTATGTTCTTAAACAGCAGTCTGTCCTAGCCACATGTGAATTCCCAAGACAGGTGTCTGGACTATATACGTATCCAATAAAAGTCTGTTAATTTTGCTAAAGCTGAAAGATGGGCTAGAAAAAAAGAGATATATTATCTTTTTCCCCCACTTGTCTTACTCTTCCTAATTTTTCTATTTTCTACTCTATAGTAAATACAACTACTTGTTAATCATTAAGAATACTAAAGTTGATCAAAAATGAGAAATACTTACTTGTATTCACAAACTGGGAAAAGCACCTTTAAGATGGTTATTACTATAACTGCTCCTATAATTCCAACCACCATGACGTTCAAAAACATAAAGAATATTGGGAAAATACTGCTCCAAAACCTGCACAGATCTTTTCTGAACTTTTCCATCCACTGACACATCACCTAAAAAAAGAAAAGTTTTTATTAGATGTGCAAGTTTCATTTGAGCTCTAAGAAACTTTAAAACTTATGTTCTAGTTTTAGGTGATGGTAACATTAATACTAACCCAAGATGGGCGGGTGATGGTGGAGAGTCTGACAGAATGTGGTCCACTGGAGAAGGGAATGGCAAACCACTTCAGTATTCTTGCCTTGAGAACCCCATGAACAGTATAAAGAGGCAAAATGATAGGATAGTGAAAGAGGAACTCCCCAAGTCAGTAGGTGCCCAATATGCTACTGGAGATCAGTGGAGATATAACTCCAGAAAGAATGAAGGGATGGAGCCAAAGCAAAAACAACACCCAGCTGTGGATGTGACTCGTGATAGAAACAAGGTCTGATGCTATGAAGAGCAATATTGCATAGGAACCTGGAATATCAGGTCCATGAATCAAGGCAAATTGGAAGTGGTCAAACAGAAGATGGCAAGAGTGAACGTCAACATTCTAGGAATCAGCAAACTAAAATGGACTTGAATGGGTGAATTTGACTCAGATGACCATTATATCTACTACTGCAGGCAGGAATCCCTTAGAAGAAACGGAGTAGCCATCATGGTCAACAACGAGTCCGAAATGCAGTACTTGGATGCAATCTCAAAAACCATAGAATGATCTCTGTTCATTTCCAAGGCAAACCATTCAATATCACAGTAATCCAAGTCTATGCCCCAACCAGTAATGCTGAAGAAGCTGAAGTTGAATGGTTCTATGAAGACTTACAAGACCTTTTAGAACTAACACCCCCCCAAAAATGTCCTTTTCATTATAGGGGACTGGAATGCAAAAGTAGGAAGTCAAGAAACACCTGGAGTAACAGGAAAATTTGGCCTTGGAATACAGAATGAAGCAGGGTAAAGATTAAGAGAGTTTTGCCAAGAGAACGCACTGGTCATAGCAAACACCCTCTTCCAACAACACAAGAAAAGACTCTACACATGGACATCACCAGATGGTCAACACTGAAATCAGATTGATTATATTCTTTGAAGCCAAGATGGAGAAGCTCTATACAGTCAACAAAAACAAGACCAGGAGCTGACTGTGGCTCAGATCATGAACTCCTTATTGCCAAATTTAGACATAATTGAAGAAAGTAGGAAAAACCGCTAGACCATTCACGTATGACCTAAATCAAATCCCTTGTGATTATACAGTGGAAGTGAGAAATAGATTTAAGGGCCTAGATCTGATAGATAGAGCACCTGATGAACTATGGAATGAGGTTCGTGACACTGTACAGGAGACAGGGATCAAGACCATCCCCATGGAAAAGAAATGCAAAAAAGCAAAATGGCTGTCTGGGGAGGCCTTACAAATAGCTGTGAAAAGAAGAAAAGTGAAAAGCAAAGGAGAAAAGGAAAGATATAAGCATCTGAATGCAGAGTTCCAAAGAATAGCAAGAAGAGGTAAGAAAGCCGCCTTCAGCGATCAATGCAAAGAAACAGGAAAACAACAGAATGGGAAAGACTAGAGATCTCTTCAAGAAAATCAGAGATACCACGGGAACATTTCATGCAAAGATGGGCTCAATAAAGGACAGAAATGGTATGGACCTAACAGAAGCAGAAGATATTAAGAAGAGGTGGCAAGAATACACGGAAGAACTGTGCAAAAAAGATCTTCACCACCCAGATAATCACGATGGTGTGATCACTCATCTAGAGCCAGACATCCTGGAAGGTGAAGTCAAGTGGGCCTTAGAAAGCATCACTACGAACAAAGCTAGTGGAGGTGATGGAATTCCAGTTGAGCTATTTCAAATCCCGAAAGATGATGCTGTGAAAGTGTTGCACTGAATATGCCAGCAAATTTGGAAAACTCAGCAGTGGCCACAGGACTGGAAAAGGTCAGTTTTCACACCAATCCCAAGGAAAGGCAATGCCAAAGAATGCTCAAACTACCGCACAATTGTACTCATCTCACATGCTAGTAAAGTAATGCTCAAAATTCTCCTAGCCAGGCTTCAGCATAACGTGAACCGTGAACTTCCTGATGTTTAAGTTGGTGTTAGAAAAGGCAGAGGAACCAGAAATCAAATTGCCAACATCCGCTGGATCATCGAAAAAGCAAGAGAGTTCCAGAAAAACATCTATTTCTGCTTTATTGACTATGCCAAAGCCTTTGACTGTGTGGATCACAATAAACTGTGGAAAATTCTTCAAGAGATGGGAATACCAGACCACCTGACCTGAATCTTGAGAAATCTGTATGCAGGTCAGGAAGCAACAGTTAGAACTGGACATGGAACAACAGACTGGTTCCAAATAGGAAAAGGAGTCCATCAAGGCTGTATCGTGTCACACTGCTTATTTAACTTCTATGCAGATACATCATGAGAAACGCTGGACTGGAAGAAGCACAAGCTGGAATCAAGATTGCCGGGAGAAATATCAATCACCTCAGATATGCAGATGACACCACCCTTATGGCAGAAAGTGAAGAGGAACTAAAAAGCCTCTTGATGAAAGTGAAAGTGGAGAGTGAAAAAGTTGGCTTAATGCTCAACATTCAGAAAACGAAGATCATGGCACCTCGTCCCATCACTTCATGGGAAATAGATGGGGAAACAGTGGAAACAGTGTCAGACTTTATTTTGGGGGGCTCCAAAATCACTGCAGAGGGTGACTGCAGCCATGAAATTAAAAGACGCTTACTCCTTGTAAGGAAAATTATGACCAACCTAGATAACATATTAAAAAGCAGAGACATTACTTTGCCAACAAAGGTCTGTCTAGTCAAGGCTATGGTTTTTCCATTTGTCATGTATGGATGTGAGTTGGACTGTGAAGAAAGCTGAGCACCGAAGAATTGATGCGTTTGAACTATGGTGTTGGAGAAGACTCTTGAGAGTCCGTTGGACTGCAAGGAGATCCTTTAGTCCATTCTGATGGAGATCAGCCCTGGGATTTCTTTGGAAGGAGTTATGCTAAAGCTGAAACTGCAGTACTTTGGCCACCTCATGCAAAGAGTTGACTCATTGAAAAGACTTTATTGCTGGAAAGGGAGTCTGAGTGAACTCCGGGAGCTGGTGATGGACAGGGAGGCCTGGCGTTCTGTAATTCATGGGGTTGCAAAGAGTCAGACACGACTGAGTGACTAAACTGAAATAAACATTTATACATCTTGCTTGACTGTAATGGTGGTAACATGGGTGTCTACACTTGTCAAAACTTAATTGAACTGTACATTTTAAATGGGTCCATCTTATTTTTTTAATGTACCTCAAAGTTATTTACAATTTAAAAAACTATTTTCTAGCAAAAGAGGCATAAATGTTTGTTACATGTTACTCTCCTTTACAATTATTTACACATGTTGTCTAACTAGAAAGGGCTTCCCAGGTGGCACTAGTGGTAAAGGATCCACATGCCAGTGCAGGAGATTGAAGAGACATGGGTTTGATCCCTAGGTCAGGAAGATCCCCTGTAGAGGAAATGGCAACCCACTCCACTATTCTTGCCGGACTGGCGGGCTACAGTCCCTGGGGTCCCAAAGAGTCAGACATGACTAAGTATCTGAGCATGCATGACAAGAAGGCTAGTCCACTTATACAGAATGGACCTGTCAGCTACGTGTTTCCAGTGTTTGGAAGACAACAGAAGGAAAGAGTCACAGACACCTGTAGCTTTTGGAACCCTACGGGGAGTTCAGTTCAGTTGCTCAGTCATGTCCGACTCTTTACGACCCCATGGACTGCAGTAAGCCAGGCTTCCCTGTCCATCAGCAACTCGTGGAGCTTGCTCAAACTCATGTCCATCAAGTCGGTAATGCCCATTGGTGATGGGGAGTTCACTGCGCACTTCAACAGTGATAGAGGAAACTTGGGCATGCTTTGATGGCAAGGACTGAAGAGTCTGTTCTTCCTTGCTCTGAGAGAGATGGAGTAGGATTAGTAAGGGCACCAGAGTTCAGGCATTCAAAAAGTGACCCAGGTTTCTCCAGTAACCCAAAGCAAGCAATCCTAACCTAACCTTCAGCAAAAACCTCTTCAAAGAATCATCAACCAAGTGTGCTAACTCACTGTACAAAGTCTTGAGGGGACTGTGCGTGTGTGTACATGTGTGCACGCATGAAGTCACAGAATAAACAGACCGATGGGGATATGAGAAAGACCCCCAAACAAACTGAAATCTAATGCCTTAACCATCATCATCTGAATCCATTACTAAGAAGGAAAACGGGAATACCTAAAAATGTCACATTAAAACAGTGATGAGTTCATTATTGACAATGTCCCATGGATCCAATTCTCATGGTTTCCACCTCATTTTAAACGCTAGCACTTACTTGCTTTACCATAACCATAAATGCTTGTAACACATAAAGATAATCCCAAATACCTGATTTACCTTATATGAAGATGGAGGCTCAGCCCTGAGAGGAGTTTCAGGTAATTTGCCAGGTAGAGCTTCATTTACAGTAGTTTCCACATTCCTGATAAGATACTGGCTGGTGGTCTGCAATGAACTAACACCTTCTCCTGAGAAGAAAGAGCCAAGTTACCAAAATGCTAAGAACGTGCTGGTGACTCTCCCACTAGTTCTAGGATTCTACACCAGTAACATTTAAGATGGTGGGAACATTTGCTTTTTTCGTAGGAGAAAAAGAAACATTTGATTGTTTAGATTTAAATGCCAGAAAGGAACCTCAAATTAAGACAGTAAGAAGGGAGCTACAGCAGTTACGATTCTGTCACATAGAAAGTCAAATTTTTTAAGTTCTGTGTTTCAGTGGAAGAAATGATATTTCCTCTTCTAAACGAATTTAAGTGAATGAAATTCTTATTATGTATTTTTAGATGATTTCAGCAAAATGTCCCTCTGTCATCAGCACGGACCACATTTTACAAAATGGATACATAAAGCAATACATGTTATAAAGCATTTTTAAAAGAAGCTTACTTCCAAACATATTAACTATGATGAAAAAGTTACCAATTAAAGAAATCATTTCCTTAATACTTTAAATAATGGTCTTTGAAAGTACCTTTTTTGGAGAGGTTGGGAAGGGTGAATAGAATGTCACTGTCTCGGGAAATCGAGTAGAGCATGCTTTCTTCTAAAGGCAGGGTGTAGTTTGAACGTCTGACTATTCCCTGATTCTTAACTAAAATATCAATTTCAGTAATGTCCTTTTGTTGAGCCTATGAAAAAATAGAAGCAATTACTCTTTATACTGTGTGGATCACAATAAACTGGAAAATTGTGAAAGAGGTGGAAATACCAGACCACCTGACCTGCCTCTTGAGAAACCTATATGCAGGTCAGGAAGCAACAGTTAGAACTGGACATGGAACAACAGACTGGTTCCAAATAGGAAAAGGAGTATATCAAGGCTGTATATTGTCACCCTGCTTATTTAACTTCTATGCAGAGTACATCATGAGAAACGCTGGACTGGAAGAAGCACAAGCTGGAATCAAGATTGCCGGGAGAAATATCAGTAACCTCAGATATGCAGATGACACCACCCTTATGGCAGAAAGTGAAGAGGAACTAAAAAGCCTCTTGATGAAAGTGAAAGTGGAGAGTGAAAAAGTTGGCTTAAAGCTCAACATTCAGAAAACGAAGATCATGGCATCCGCTCCCATCACTTCATGGGAAATAGATGGGGAAACAGTGGAACCAGTGTCAGACTTTATTTTTGGGGGCTTCAGAATCACTGCAGATGGTGATTGCAGCCATGAAATTAAAAGACGCTTACTCCTTGTAAGGAAAATTATGACCAAACTAGATAGCATATTCAAAAGCAGAGACATTACTTTGCCAACAAAGGTCTGTCTAGTCAAGGCTATGGTTTTTCCATTAGTCATGTATGGATGTGAGAGTTGGACTGTGAAGAAAGCTGAGCGCCGAAGAATTGATGCTTTTGAACTGTGGTGTTGGAGAAGACTCTTGAGAGTCCCTTGGACTGCAAGGAGATCCAACCAGTCCATTCTGAAGGAGATCAGCCCTGGGATTTCTTTGGAGGGAATGATGCTAAAGCTGAAACTCCAGTACTTTGGCCACCTCATGTGAAGAGCTTACTCTCTGGAAAAGACTCTGATGCTGGGAGGGATTGGGGGCAGGAGGAGAAGGGGAGGACAGAGGATGAGATGGCTGGATGGCATCACTGACTCGATGGACGTGAGTCTGAGTGAACTCCGGGAGTTGGTGATGGACAGGGAGGCCTGGCGTGCTGCGATTCATGGGGTCGCAAAGAGTCGGTCATGACTGAGCGACTGAACTGAACTGAACTGTTATTTTGAATAGTGACACAACCTGGTAAGAATCTAAAACTGAATTTTCTTCCCTGATTTCTGAAACTAACAAACTTGTCCTATTTACAGCATTCCTCTTTAAGATAATTTGCATCTTTAATCACACACAGTGCGCTTTAGCACACACTATTAGAGGTTTGCTCTGTTTCGTTCCATTGCCTTAAGAGAGACCTGGCCAGAAGATGGCAGCAGAGCTACGAACCAAATTCAGTCTCTTCACTTACTTGCTCTACTTAATAATGATCACAATTTTAAGGGATATAAACATGTATGATATGATCTTTTTTCAAATTAAGGCTTCAAATTCTAAGCAGGTAAATGCTAAAACAAGTAAGACAATTCTAAATGATTGGATACAGGCAACATTAGTGTAGCTTCTTTCCTTATCAAGTCAGAAATAAATAACTGAACGTGTGTGTAACACTGAACACAAACCTTTACAATTAATCCCCAGACGGCAAGCGCACTATCTTACCTGTTTTCCATCTATCTCTACTACCTCTTCTTGAATGACAATCAGCTGCAAACTGGAACCAGACGTCATAGGCCACTCATGAACTAAAATCCTTACACTGACAATTCCAAAATATTCTTTTTCCTCCAAGTTTTCCAGATTTTCATTCTTCACTGTTTAAAAAAAAAAAAAAAGTGATAGCTTTGAACAAAAAATGCCACCAAATCAGTAACTGAATTTGATCATTTTGTTGACATTTACATGGAACAAGACAGTTGTACACCATTATCTTTGCCTTTCTTTATTTCTGACCCCATTGATGTTTCAGATCTATGAAAACAAAGACAACTTGACAAACCTCTACAATTCTTGTACTCATTTAAAGGGAAAAATGCCTGATGACTTCCAGATTTTGTATGGAACTTCAAACTTGCCACACCTTTCCTATTCTTTTACATAGATTGGCTACGAGGAACCAGTAAGGTGTAATTGTTTACACAACAGGGTGGAAGACACAGACGATCTCAAGTGTTAGAGAGGTGAGCACATTCATTCATCCGTCCATTCATTCATTCACAAAATTCAGTGATAGAAAGGACTCTAGCAGTAAGGACACTTGAGGGTTTTTGTCAATCCTTTTCCCAGTTAGCAACTTGTTAATCGCTGGGAATGTTAATCGCTGGGGAGGGCGGGAATGAAGATGAGGGAGGGAAAGCCCCGTAATTACTCCCCACTAACTGTGGTGTTGGAGAAGACTCTTGAGAGTCCCTTGGACTGCAAGGAGATCCAACCAGTCCATTCTGAAGGAGATCAACCCTGGGATTTCCTTGGAAGGAATGATGCTAAAGCTGAAACTCCAGTACTTTGGCCACTTCATGCAAAGAGTTGACTCATTGGAAAAGACTTTGATGCTGGGAGGGATTGGGGGCAGGAGGAGAAGGGGACGACAGAGGATAAGATGGCTGGATGGCATCACTGACTCGATGGACGTGAGTCTGAGTGAACTCCAGGAGTTGGGGATGGACAGTAGGCCTGACGTGCTACGATTCATGGGGTCACAAAGAGTCGGACGCGACTGAGCCACTGAACTGAACTGAAGTGGACAAACGATGGAGTGGGATCCGCTATTGGCCCTGTTCCTTCTGGCTGAGAAATCCCACCCCCACCCCAGCAGCAATGGAGGGTGGCAGTTGCAACTGGTTTATAAAGCTAAGGAGTGCTATAGAAAAAGATACTAGAAACCAGTAAAACTGAGGCAAAAGCAGCATTTTGTTTCTGTTCCTCCAATGTTATTGGCTGAGAATAATCCGCCAAAAAGGAACCCAGATGGCTATCGTGCATGCAGGCTCAGCTGTTTAAGCCGACGCTGTGCCTTTACAGAGCTGTTCCCTTGATCCAGCATGCTCTCCGTTACTCACTCTCCTCCCTTAGGTTTTTAAATTTTATTATTTTTTGATGCGGACCATTTTCAAAGTCTTTATTGAATTTGTTACACTATTGCCTCTGTTTTGTGTTTTGGTTTTCAACCGTGAGGCATGGGGTGTCTCAGCCCCCCACTAGACTGAACCTGTACCCCCTTTATTGGAAGGCAAAGTCTTAACAACTGGATCTCCAGAGAAGTCCCCTCCCATACATCTTTAATAAACTCCTACTTGATGGTTCTAGATACCATATCCTTACAATACTGAGTTCATGCCTTTTTATAAAAAAATTTAAAGCACTAACAGTGTAGTTCTTAGTTTATAAACCTGTCTCAACTGGGCCGAGTTCCTTGAGAGGACGCATTACGTTCTTATTCTATCAGTTCAGTTCAGTTCAGTCGCTCAGTTGTGTCCAATTCTTTGCGACCCCATGAATCGCAGCACGCCAGGCCTCCCCGTCCAACACCATCTCCCGGAGTTCACTCAGACTCATGTCCATTGAGTCCGTGATGCCATCCAGCCATCTCATCCTCTGTCGTCCCCTTCTCCTCCTGCCCCCAATCCCTCCCAGCATCAGAGTCTTTTCCAATGAGTCAACTCTTCGTATGAGGTGGCCAAAGTACTGGACCTTCAGCTTTAGCATCATTCCTTCCAAGGAAATCCCAGGGTTGATCTCCTTTAGAATGGACTGGTTGGATCTCCTTGCAGTCCAAGGGACTCTCAAGAGTCTTCTCCAACACCACAGTTCAAAAGCATCAATTCTTCAGCGCTCAGCCTTCTTCACAGTCCAACTCTCTTATTCTATAGCCTATGAGAAGTAGTGATTCCACTCAGAATTATAAATGCATAATTTAAGACAAATACCTGGTCTAGTGGTTCTGTACCCTAACTATGTATCAGAATCAACTGGGAACAGTATAGATGCGAAAGCTTCACTCTAGTCTTAAAATCTCAGGGGGTACAGACTAGCATTTGTAATTTTTAAACAGGTACATACATTTTTATAAAGAAAAAAGTGGCCTAATCCCTGGTCTCAATCTAAGTTCACAAACTTGTTCCTCCTTGACTTCTGTGTTTCTGTTAATAAACCCCTGCCCCTTTTCCAAACTACCAAGGGCGAGAATGACTAGGCTACCATTGCCTTCTTCACTCTCATCCTCTAGCCAGTCAGCTGACCATTCCAGATCCAAAGTACCTCTCCTATGTGTCCTTTCCAGCTCCACTACCTCCCCACCCAACACCTAGTTCATTAGCTACTTACTCTTGACGTGTTTACCTAACTATTCTCCCCTTAAGCAGCGAAGCGCGCTGGCTGCCACGGACTGTGCAGAAGCGTGGTGGAGAGGAGCTACCCCATGCCCAAGGTTAGGGGCGGCAGCTGAGAGGAGCAACCCCACAACCAAGGAGTAGTGGCTGCGTGGGGAGGGCCGAGAGGAGCTACTCTACGTTCAAGGTCAAGAGGGGCGGCCGTGAAGAGATACCCCTCCTCCAAAGTAAGGAGCAGTGGCTGCGCTTTGCTAGAGCAGCTGTGAAGAGATACCCCATGTCCAAGGTAAGAGAAACCCAAGTAAGATGGTAGGTGTTGCCAGAGGGCATCAGAGGGCAGACACACTGAAACCATAATCACACAGGCAGAAAACTAATCACACGGACCCCAGCCTTGTCTATCTCAATGAAACTAAGCCATGCCACATGGGGCCACCAAGATGGGCGGGTCATGGTGGAGAGGTCTGACAGAACATGGTCCACTGGAGAAGGGAATGGCAAACCACTTCAGTATTCTTGCCTTGAGAACCCCATGAACAGCATGAAAAGGCAAAATGATAGGATACTGAAAGAGGAACTCCCCAGGTCAGTGGGTGCCCAATATCTTACTGGAGATCACTGGAGAAATAACTCCAGAAAGAATGAAGGGATGGAGCCAAAGCAAAAACAACACCCAGCTGTGGATGTGACTGGTGATAGAAGCAAGGTACGATGCGGTAAAGAGCAATATTGCATAGGAACCTGGAATATCAGGTCCATGAATCAAGGCAAATTGGAAGTGGTCAAACAGGAGATGGCAAGAGTGAACGTCGACATTCTAGGAATCAGCAAACTAAAATGGACTTGAATGGGTGAATTTAATTCAGATGATCATTATATCTACTACTGTGGGCATGAATCCCTCAGAAGAAATGGAGTAGCCATCATGGTCAACAAAAGAGTCCGAAATTCAGTACTTGGATGCAATCTCAAAAACCATAGAATGATCTCTGTTCATTTCCAAGGCAAACCATTCAATATCAAAGTAATCCAAGCCTATGCCCCAACCAGTAATGCTGAAGAATCTGAAGTTGAATGGTTCTATGAAGACCTACAAGACCTTTTAGAACTGACACCCAAAAGAGATGTCTTTTTCTTTATATGGAACTGGAATGCAAAAGTAGGAAGTCAAGAAACACTTGGAGTAATAGGCAAATTTGGCCTAGAAACATGGAATGAAGCAGGGCAAAGACTAATAGAGATCTGCCAAGAGAACGCACTGGTCATAGCAAACACTCTCTTCCAACAACACAAGAAAAGACTCTACACATGGACATCACCAGTGGTCAACACTGAAATCAGACTGATTATATTCCTTGCAGCCAAAGATGGAGAAGCTCTATACAGTCAACAAAAACAAGACCAGGACCTGACTGTGGCTCAGATCATGAACTCCTTATTGCCAAATTCAGACTTAAACTGAAGAAAGTAGGAAAAACCACCAGACCATTCACGTATGACCTAAATCAAATCCCTTATGATTATACAGTAGAAGTGAGAAACAGATTTAAGGGCCTAGATCTGATAGATAGAGTGCCTGATGAACTATGGACGGAAGTTTGTGACATTGTACAGGAGACAGGGATCAAGACCATCCCCATGGAAAAGAAATGCAAAAAAGCAAAATAACTGTCTGGGGAGGCCTTACAAATAGCTGTGAAAAGAAGAAAAGTGAAAAGCAAAGGAGAAAAGGAAAGATATAAGCATCTGAATGCAGAGTTCCAAAGAATAGCAAGGAGAGATAAGAAAGCCTTCCTCAGCGATCAATGCAGAGAAACAGAGGAAAACAATAGAATGGGAAACACTAGAGATCTCTTAAAGAAAATTAGAGATACCAAGGGAACATTTCATGCAAAGATGGGCTCGATAAAGGACAGAAATGGTATGGACTCAACGGAAGCAGAAGATATTAAGAAGAGGTGGCAAGAATACACAGAAAAACTGTACAAAAAACAGCTTCATGACCAAGATAATCACAATGGTGTGTGATCACTCACCTAGAGCCAGACATCCTGTAATGTGAACTCAAGTGGGCCTTAGAAAGCATTCACTACAAACAAAGCTAGAGGAGGTGATGGAATTCCAGTTGAGCTATTTCAAACCCTGAAAGATGATGCTGTGAAAGTGCTGCACTCAATATGCCAGCAAATTTGAAAAACTCAGCAATGGCCACAGGACTGGAAAAGGTCAGTTTTCATGCCAATCCCAAAGAAAGGCAATGCCAAAGAATGCTCAAACTACTGCACGATAGCACTCATCTCACATCCTAGTAAAGTAATGCTCAAAATTCTCCTAGCCAGGCTTCAGCAAAACGTGAACCGTGAACTTCCAGATGTTTAAGTTGGTGTTAGAAAAGGCAGAGGAACCAGAGATCAAATTGCCAACATCCGCTGGATCATGGAAAAAGCAAGAGAGCTCCAGAAAAACATCTATTTCTGCTTTATTGACTAGGCCAAAGCCTTTGACTGTGTGGATCACAATAAACTGTGGAAAATTCTTCAAGAGATGGGAATACCAGACCACCTGACCTGCCTCTTGAGAAACCTATATGCAGGTCAGGAAGCAACAGTTAGAACTGGACATGGAACAACAGACTGGTTCCAAATAGGAAAAAAAGTCCATCAAGGCTGTATATTGTCACCCTGCCTATTTAACTTCTATGCAGGGTACATCATGAGAAATGCTGGGCTGGAGGAAGCACAAGCTGGAATCAAGATTGCCGGGAGAAATATCAATCACCTCAGATATGCAGATGACACCACCCTTATGGCAGAAAGTGAAGAGGAACTAAAAAGCCTCTTGATGAAAGTGAAAGTGGAGAGTGAAAAAGTTGGCTTAATGCTCAAAATTCAGAAAACAAAGATCATGGCATCTGATCCCATCACTTCATGGGAAATAGATGGGGAAACAGTGGAAACAGTGTCAGCCTTCATTTTTTTAGGCTCCAAAATCACTGCAGATGGTGATTGCAGCCATGAAATTAAAAGACGCTTACTCCTTGTAAGGAAAATTATGACCAAACTAGATAGCATATTCAAAAGCAGAGACATTACTTTGCCAACAAAGATCCGTCTAGTCAAGGCTATGGTTTTTCCAGTAGTCATGTATGGATGTGAGAGTTGGACTGTGAAGAAAGCTAAGCACCGAAGAATTGATGCTTTTGAACTGTGGTGCTGGAGAAGACTCTTGAGAGTCCCTTGGACTGCAAGGAGATCCAACCAGTCCACTCTGAAGGAGATCAGCCCTGGGATTTCTTTGGAGGGAATGATGCTAAAGCTGAAACTGCAGTACTTTGGCCAACTCATGCGAAGAGTTGACTCACTGGAAAAGACTCTGATGCTGGGAGGGATTGGGGACAGGAGGAGAAGGGGACAACAGAGGATGAGATGGCTGGATGGTGTCACCGATTCGATGGACATGAGTCTGAGTGAACTCCAGGAGTTGGTGATGGACAGGGAGGCCTGGCATGCTGCGATTCATGGGGTCGCAAAGAGTCGGACATGACTGAGCAACTGAACTGAACTGAACTGATTCTCCCCTTCTGTAATCCTCCCTCTTCAACCATTCACAGGATGGTGCCAGATTAATCTCACCATCACATGGTTTTCATTACACAGTGTCCTTGCTAGACGCCTTCAGGGGCACCCCATGACCTTGCTGGTGGTTCTCTGCCTGGTCCTTCTTTTTCAGGCTCATTACAGTGCCCTCTCTCTCATCTGCCTAACCTCCCTCACATCCTCTGAGCTTCCATCTGGAAAGCTTCCCCTCTCTCGTGGTCCATTTCAGTGCTTTCCCTGTTTACCCAGTGGTCTCCCTCAGGGAAAGGTAGGCTGCTCGTCAGCCTACTCATATGCCCAAAGGCCAGTCACTAGAACAGAGACTCAATAGATGAGAAAAGGCAGTCATGTCAATACATCAGAGAGTACTGATGCATATGACTCTTCCTCCAAATCTGTAATGGCTGCTACAGAATAAAACTAGTAACAACAAGAGCCCTCTATATGCTTGACTTTCTCTACTGAGGGAGACCACTTTCCAAAATGGCTCTCAAGGACTCTTGCCCCTCCAGCCTTCCTGCCTCTTTGTAACTGCCTTCCAAGGAGTGTGAGCTGGACCTAGACACTTGTTTCTAACAAAGAGAACACAGCGAACGTGCTGGAATGTCACTTGTGTGATTAGATTATAAAGAATGTGACTGGTGTCTTGTTAGTGTGCTCTCTCCCTGACAGTCTCTCTTGTTCTCTGATAAAGCCAGCTGCCATGTTGTGAAATGCTCTACAGAGAGGCCCCCGTGGCAAGAACATGAAGGATGGACTCCAGCTAACATCCTGTGAGGAACAATTCACAAGGAAATGAATCCTGTCAAGAACCGCAGGTGCTAGGAAGCAGATCTTTCCCAGCTGAGCCAGAGTCAGAGGACCCAGCTAAGCCAAGCTCAAATTTATGACGCACAGGAACTAGGAGACAGTAGTGTCACAGGCTACGACATTTGGATTAAACTGTTAAACAGCAATATAACTAATACATCTACAAAGAAGAATTTTTTTTGTAAGAATTAAGGATAGAAGACCCTTGCTGTAGTTGCATTCAATGTTTTAAAGATTCCTATAAAATGATAAGACAGGCTTTTACTTCAGCTTTCAAGGAAATAAACTCAATGCAACTGGGATGATTAGAAAGATGACTGTAAGAAATAAAGCAGGCAGACTGCGCCCCACATCAAATTCCTAATACATACAACATCAGTGGAATGTTCTTCAAGCCAGTAATGGCACTTCTTTTCCTCGCTATGACGGATTAACTTACAGTACACCAACTCTCTCACTGAGAACTACAGAAAACATGCAAAAACGTGAACGCACACATAGACACTGAAATCTGCACTGAAAAAATACGAAGCAGAATTCTTCAGGTAGAGGGAAAAGAACTCCAGAGCGGAACACAGATATTCAGGAAGGAATGAAAAAGAATAGAAAGAGTAACTGTGAGGGTTAGCACAAAAGAACACTGGCCTCCAGGAGAACACTAGGAACAACTTACGGTGCTCAGGGTTTAGGAACCCAAAGAGCTAAAATTCATGAAAATAGCAACACAAAAGCAGCGGGGGGAGGAATTCCCTGGTGGTCTGGTGGTTAGGACCCGGGGCTTTCACTGCCATGGCCCAGATTCAACCCCTGGTCAGGGAACTAAGATCTCTCAAGGCACAAGGCTAAAAAAATAAAAATTAAATTGATTAAAAAATTTTTAAAGCAGAAAGAGAATAAATGGAGTTTCAGTGTTCTCAGATTCCTGCAGTGCTTGGGAAATGATAAAAGTATCTCAAGGGTAACCATTAAAACAGTAACATAATATAAAAACCAACAAGATAGAGGGGGACAATGAAACAAAAAGTAAATAACCCAGAAGAAAAAAAGAAACAGAACAGATAAGACACAGATAGAAAACAATTAATATAGACTAAATCTAAATATATCACTTATTACATTAATGTAAGTAAATTAAAATTCCAATTAAAGACAGAATGATAGCCTGAATTTAAAAAAAAGAAAGAAACCACAAGTATATGCTGCTTGTAAGACATTCACCTTAATTATAAGGACCCAGGAAGACTGAAAAAAAATGGAAACACACCACTAAACAATCCACCACCCTCCTCCATGCCCAGCCAAAAAGCAGTTACTGGTAAAATAATATATTTAGATAAAGCTGATTTTAAGGCAAGAATATCACTAGAGCTAAATAAGGACATATTATAATGACAAAAGAGTGGATTCACCAGAAGACATAACAGCTCTAAATCTGCATGGATTTAGTAATACTGTATGTCAAAATACACAAAGCAAAAACTGACAAAAATGAAAGAAAAGACAAATGTTCATAGTACAGATTTTAACATACCATTCTCAGTAATTCATAGGGCAAGCAAACAAACAAAAATCAGTAAATCCATAGAAGACTGAGAGATATAGAACATCATATCCAACTAATTACATGATTAACTTTCTTTTCAAATACAAATAGGAAGCAACATTTATTAAAACTGGCCATATGTTAAGCTATACAGCAAGTCTCTAAATTCAAAGGGTTAAAATTATACAGCTACATCTCTGATGATAGAGATGGAATCAGTAAAAAAGAAAAAAAATTCCTCAGTGTTTGAAAATTAAGCAATATACTTCAAAATGACTCCTAGGACAAGGAAATATCACAATAAATAACTGGAAAACATGAATGGAATGATAATAAAGACACATAATGAATTAAGTATAGGACACAAGTGCTCAGAGAAATATTTACTGCCTTAAATCTGTATATTAAAATAGGTAACGAATACTATACAAATTTCTCATATTCTTTATCTCATTTAAACAATGGGTATATTCCAATGTAACATGTTTGCTTGTCTTTAAACAACTCAAGATTTTAAAAGATTAAAAAGGAAAATGTAAAACAGACATAAAGATAGAAGAATCAGAAAGACAATTCACTCTTCTCTTTGCTTTTTACAAATGTGAAGAGATTTTGCCTTGCTTGTAAATCCCTATTTACTACCTCTAGGCACATTCTTACATTGTTATTAACTTACCAGACATGCAGTTCCGAGCAATATCAATGCCATGATAGAGAATATGTGAAAATGCCAGAAATAACCAATATTAAGTAGGAAAAGAGTTTTAAATCCATTAGTGTTATCATATACTCTAGTAATGATGTATATTATTAATTTAAAATGGAAATAAATAACATCAAAGAATTGTGTTTCACTTATTTGGTGTTATTAAAAACACAGAACAATTATGGAAATAATTTAGCAGTACTTACCTATCAAAGTCTGACAGCTTATTCGGGTTACACCACTATTTACAGGGAAGTCATTTACATATACCTGTCCACTCTCATAGGTTAGGTTAAGAACAACCTTAAAATAAAGCAGCATATACATTAATTCCAATGGTTTACAAATGATGACAAACTTCATGTCAAAAATACTTTATCTAACTAAATGAGGTATATAGATAAAAAATAAAATAGTCTGCATGATACTTAGCTAAATGATATAATGAAAGCATAACAAAGACACACCTGTTCTTTAGACATCTCCCCATCCTCCAGGGTGGTTACATTAATTCTGAGGCTGTCCTGCAAAATAAATACATAGATCAGGTAGGTATGCATCTGCTGAACTGCGAGTAACTCAGTTCATTCTCTTCTCCCTCAGTTGTACTTACTGTATGATCGCATATGACTACATTTAAAGAACCCTGTTAAAAAACTCATCAGGAAAAACAAAAAAAAAGAAAAAACACAATTCATCAGTTTCATTTTTACAGCTCTTTTGTGTGTGTGTAGGGGGTGGCTTTCAGGATCTTAGTTCCCAAACCAGGGATGGAACCCAGGACCCCAGCAGTGAAAACATTGAATCTTAACTGCTAGACCACCAGGGAATTCCCTCTACAGCCTTTTAAATGCCATTATTCACAATTTCAGTTTTTCATAATCTATACACTTATCCATTAATATGAAATATATCATGTATCTGAGCATGTAATATGCAAATATAAAGTTTAAAAGAAAAGATAAACACTCATGTATCTCCTGCTGCTGCTAAGTTGCTTCAGTCATGTCCAACTCTGTGCGACCCCATAGACAGCAGCCCACCAGGCTCCCCCGTCCCTGGGATTCTCCAGGCAAGAACACTGGAGTGGGGTGCCATTTCCTTCTCCAATGCATGAAAGTGAAAAGTGAAAATCAAGTTGCTCAGTCATGTCCAACTCTTAGCGACCCCATGGACTGCAGCCTACCAGGCTCCTCCGCCCATGGGATTTTCCAGGCAAGAGTACTGGAGTGGGGTGCCATTGCCTTCTCCCATGTATCTCATACCTAGGGGCAAAACTAAAATGTCATTCATATCTTCTAAGTCCCCTGCATGATCCTTTCTGTCACATTTCCCACTGCCCCTCAGAAGGAATCCCTATACTGTCTTCCATGTTAACACTCCTTGCTTTCCTTTACGGTTTAACTCCCTATGTTCTCTTTCTCTAAACAACCTACTGTTTAGTCTTATGTGTTCCTGAAGTTTATAAGGGAATAATATTGCATGTATTCTTTTGGAACTTCTTTCATTTAAAACAGTTATGTGGGCAGACACAGACACTTTTTTTTTTAACAGCATTGTGTAATATACCATCAATTTATTTATTTGTTCCATAAGAGCGGACATCAAATGTTTCCAACTTTATTGTTTTCACATACAAACTTGCTCTTATCCTTCTTAAAGGTGTCTTCTAATACCCATGGACAAGGACTTGGGGTGCACAGTTTCAGTGCCTCTCATGGTATGCTCAAAGACAGTCTACTCAAATATTTAAGTTTATTCATGAGATGCTTACTACACAGAAGAAAGCACTATTTTAAGTATTCAGGGTCACAGGAACTATAATTTGTTATCTGTAAACGAAATTCTCTCCTAAGTGTATTCACAGACGTTGTTATCCTAGAATAAAAAGAAGACTCTTCTTGAATACCTTGAGGGAGTATTCTTAATTTTCAAAGAGAAAAATTATTCATAAACATCAAACTAACATACCAGTGTATTTCTTGGCACCATGAGCAACCCCAATACTGTATATATTTCTAACAAATGAGAGACTAAGACAGTGCTTTTATGGGCTGAGTTTATTGATTCCTGGGACAACTTGATAAAGAGGATACTAACATGTAAGTCCATACCATCTATTCAGGATGACTTTGGTCTACTTCCCAACTCCCAGAGGAGCCCAGGAAGCTTTAGGACTACTGATTCCTTAGCTCCAGCCCAGTTTCCTCCTGGCCCATCCTTATCTAGAATTAAGTGTGGGTTAGAACAAGTGAACTCATCTCTTAGAACAAACTAACATTCAATAAACCATCAAGTTGCTGGCTGTATTGTTTTATGCCCAAATTTCAGTCAATAATTCATTCTTTCCAAACTAGACAATCTATTTGAAAACTGTAGAGTACTGTTCTTCTAACAGTCTGGAGATAAGCCTCCAGTGATGCTCTTCTGAGAAACCTTTTTAAAGCTTCTGCCTTTCAGTACAGAGCATACCCTATATTGTGAGCCATTTACTGCACGTACATACATCACTTGCTCAGTAGAACTGGGCCCACTGTCTTTGGGAAAGACAATGAGCAGGCACGAGCAGACTGCATTTTCCAGAGGGCCACCTCCAATTACATGCTTCTGGATCTTCTTGAATGATTTCACATCAGGAGAGACTCTCATGCCTTCCTGCCTCCTAACCCAAAGTTCAGAGCCAGGTCATATTTCTTGTTCTTTCCAAGAGCCTCTGATGGAACTGGAAGTACAGGCTCGTCAGCCAGGGCAGTGTACACTTAGAAAAGGGTGGCAGAACTGAAGTCTCTCCCCACTCATTTTCAATTCTCCTCTGATTCCGTCACTCACAATCGCCCACCTGGGACAAAATGGCTTCCTAAGAACAAAAGTAATAGATACCTGGTTTAAAGTAAGTCTAAGGGGAATAAATGAAATAAATATTTACACATATAAGAAATAAATATTTACACATATAAGAAAAGAAGCATCCTCTGGCCGCCTCCCTCTCTTTGGTGACCAAGTCATTTCATTATCAGAAGAATGAACTGTAAAAAAATTTTTATTACTTCACAATCTGTGTAACCTCAACATCTGACAACTTAAATATGTAAACAAAACAGAAATGCTTACAATCCAATAAATCTGAGTGACTGAAGACATACACAGAGAATTTTCCTGATTTCAACCAATTTTCTTACATTTAGGTCAGGCGGGATACGAAGATAAACAAATGAAAACATGTGTGATAAGTGAAGTTGCTCAGTCGTGTCCGACTCTTTGCAACCCCATGGACTGTAGCCTACCAGGCTCCTCTGTCCATGGGATTTTCCAGGCAATAGTACTGGAGTAGATTGCCATTTCCTTCTCCAGGGGATCTTCCTGACCCAGGGATCGAACCCGGGTCTCCCGCATTGTAGACAGACACTTAATACAAATGGTCAGCTGAGTTGGCATTATTCAATATGGTATCCACTAACCACAATGTGACTATTTACATTTAATCAAAACTAAACAACATGTTAAAAACTCAGTTCCTCAATCACACTGGCGACATTTCAAATACTCAATAACCACAGTAGTCCAGTAGTTACCGTGATGCGGAGAGTTCAAACACACCATTGCTGCACAAAAGTCAACAGAAAAACTCCTATCATATATGCACGACCACTCTAAAACTCTTTCAAATATTCTGTACCTTTGAAAATTTTCACAATACAACTTTGAAAAATGTTTAGATTCAGAGCCTCAGCTTCCCACATACACCTTGCAAGGAATGAGATTCTCCTCCCAGTTGCAGAGCATTCATTCAACCAATGAAATGAGTGTAGATCTGGACTTTCCAAAAGCAGACAGAAGTCATAAGGAGAACTGAAATGAACAACTAAGAACCCACAGTATGGTGTACTATCAGCCTGCAGTCTAAAGGCAAGCATATAACAGGAATAGACTCAAAGGTCTTTGGAATTCATAAATAACTATGATAAATCTCTAAAGTCTGGAAAAGGGGTAACCAATGACTCTATTTCCAGGACTCTAGGAATTACTTCATTTTAACTTGGTCTCAATCTCATATTCATATTTTTGAACAGCTGCAACTGTGGTCCACTTCGGATATAAGTGGTTCTTAGAGCTTGGGATGGTGTGGCTTCTTGGAATGTCCCAAGAGAACCGAAACCGAGGTACGCTATTATTTTCGTAGCCAGGAAGGTAACGCTGAAACTCTTAAAACAGTTAAAGTACAACAGTGGCATTTATGGTGTCAGTCACCCCTGAGTGCTGGGTGTCCAGGTCTTGATTAGTAAGAAAAGGTGCACCTACGTCGTTTATCTTCATTCTGGGAAAATCGCATTGTGAAGTCTTCAGACTTTCCCCCTATCACACATTCAAGGGCTGAGTGGCAAATACTGGTTAAGGGCAGTGAGAGTCCCCCCTACCCGGGCAAAAGCAGTAAGAACCAGTCAGTCATCCTTCAGTACAAGCACGCGGTGATGCGCAAACTTCAGCCCACCTCGGGGTCACCTGGATGGAGAGCTTGCTGGAACGCTCTGCTGGGTCCTCACCCTGGTGCTTTTGATTGGAGCGTTTCTACCAGGTTCCCAGCGGATGCTGGCGCGCCTGGCCCCAGCGCGCTTAGAGACCGGCTCCTCTAACACCGCCCGCTAAAGGCAGGCCGGCAGGGTCAGCGCTGGGTCTTCCGTCCTCTGCCTCTGAGGCCCCCAGGCACCCGGCTTGCGCGCACCTCGAGCCCCGCGCGCCAGGGGCAGGCATTCCTTCCCGCCGCCCGCCGGAGCAGACAGGTGGCCTGGAAACGCCCTCGCTCTCTCGTTGAGCAACTTCCACGTTTCCCTAGCACATAAACACTGCCTCGCCCCAGAGCCCGGCTCTACCCCAAAAAGGCGCCATGACAAAAGGCTGTGATCGGCGAGTTTCGACGGCAAACGCCCGTCAGGACGGCAACAGCCGAGACTACGGCAACAAGCAGTTTCGCTGCGCCGGGCTTAACCACACGTCAAAGATTCCCTTTCACTCTCGCCTCCCTCGTCCCCTGCCGCCCCCGTTTCCTTGGGAGCTTCTCCCCACCACTCCCAGCCCTTTGGGAGCCCGACCCCCAGTCCACGGCCTGCCCGCAGGGAGGTGGAAGGCGTCAATGCAGACGCTGCAGTCCCAAGTCTCCGGCCCGGGCTTCTCCCCCAGGATCCCGGCAGAGTCGCGCCCGCCTAGCCCTACCTTCGGGGCTGGCGGCAGGAGCGGCGGCTCAAGGGTGACGGTCGTGAGCCACCCGGTGGCCGGCAGGGCCGCGAAGAAGAGCAGCCGGAGAGCGAGGGGCGCCCGCGGAGCGCCCTCCATCTTGGACAGGCCGGGGGCGGGCGGGCCTGGGCCTGCGGGAGGGGAGGCCGGGGCCTAGCGGGCCTGAGGGGCGGGGCCTTTCGTGGGGCGGGGGCCTTTGTCGGGGCCGGGCGGGGCGGGGCGAGGGCGGGGCGAGACCCGGAAGTCCCCGAGAGCAGCGGGGGTCTTTGGCTTTGGGCCGCCGCACAACATTCGGGGGCGGGGTCAAGTCACAGAAGGTCCGATTTCGTCATTAGACCGGCTCTCTGATTTGAGGAGAATTTCCTCACCTGAATGAGTGTAAACATTCTCATTGCCTTTGTTTTTGATTTAGTATATACTGTTTGTGTACGTCAGTATGTCTTTATGTGTATATATTTACATATATCTACAAAGTGAAAATAAGGGTAATGTATCAGAACACTGTTGAACGTATCACATTTGGATAATCAATCCTAAAGGAAATCAATCCTGAATATTCATTGGAAGGACTGATGTTGAAGCTGAAACTCCAATACTTTGACCACCTGATGCGAAGAACTGGCTCATTGGAAAAGACCCTGATGCTGGGAAAGATTGAAGGCGGGAGGAGAAGGGGACGACAGAGGCTGAGATGATTGGATGGCATCACCGATTGGATGGGCATGAGTTTGAGTAAGCTCTGGGAGTTGGTGATGGACAGGGAGGCCTGGCGTGCTGCAATCCATGGGGTCGCAAAGAGTCGGACACGACTGAGCGACTGAACTGAATATCACGTTTGGAGTATATCACTTAGCGTGCCCTGCTAGGTCGCTTCACTCCTGTCTGACTCTCTGCGACCCTATGGCCTGTATGTAGCCCGCCAGGATCCTTCCTCCATGGGGGTTCTCCAGGCAAGAATACTGGAGTGGGTTGCCATGCCCTCCTCCAGGGGATCTTCTCAGCTGAGGGATCCAACCCCTGTCTCTTCTGTCTCCGGCACTGGCAGGCGAGTTCTTTACCACATGCGCCCGCCACCTGGGGAAGCCCTCACGTTTGGAGAAGGGATTGATTAAATCGGTACTTCTCACCTTGGTTTGCACTTGGGAATTGTCTGAGCACTTTTACAAACTGCTGTTTCTGGGGTCTTCCGGGGAACCTGAGTTTCTGATTTAATAAGTCTAGGCAGCAGCTTGGGTATTGATAGTTTTTAAAGTTCCCCAGGGCTTTATTGGAGAAGACAATGGCAACCCACTCCATTACTCTTGCCTGGAAAATCCCATGGACGGAGGAGCCTGGTAGGCTGCAGTCCATGGGGTCGCTAAGAGTCAGACTTGACTGAGCGACTTCACTTTCACTTTTCACTTTCATGCATTGGAGAAGGAAATGGCAACCCACTCCAGCGTTCTTGCCTGGAGAATCACAGGGACGGGGGAGCCTGGTGGGCTGCCGCCTATGGGGTCGCACAGAGTCTGACACGACTGAAGCGACTTAGCAGCAGGGATTTATTGTGCCAAGGTCAAGGAACAACCGCGCATTAAGTTCAACATTCATCTGATCACTGGAGAGGCAGAGAGCAGCACTCTGCTGGAAGCCAGGTCACCTGGGTGCTCAGGGCTTTTCTAGTCAGTTTCTTAACCTATAAATTGACAATGACAGATTTTTCTTCCCCACTTCAGGTTAAAAAAACTTTTGGTGAAACCCTCTAAAGCAAATGTGAAAATAAATTAAAGAAACCCCATTTAAAATAAAGTCCGGGAGGCAGTGGCATGGGGGAAGTGGATGAAGGCAGTTGAAAGGTACAAACATCCAGTTATAAGATAAATACTAGGATGTAACGTAAAACACAATAAATATAAGCAACACTGATGTATGTTATATTATGTAATATATGAAAGTTGGTAAGAAAGTAAATCCTAAAAGTTCTCATCACAAGAAAATTTTTCTTCTATTTTGTTAATTTCGTATACATATGAGATGATGGATATTCACTAAACTTATTGTGATAATAACTTCATTATGTTGTATACCTTAAAGTAAACTGAAGTAAAAGTTGCTCAGTCATGTCCAACTCTTTGCGACCCCATGTGCTATACAGTCCATGGAACTCTTCAGGCCAGAATACTGGAGTGGGTAGCCTCTCCCTTCTCCAGAGGATCTTTTCAACCCAGGGATCAAACCCAGGTCTCCGGCATTGCGGGCTGATTCTTTACCAGCTGAGCCACAAGGGAAGCTCTGTATACATTAAACATATACATAAACATATATCAATTATATCTCAATAAAACTGGAAGAAAAAATGATAAAAGCTTTTAAAAAGCAAATAAGTTAAAAAATAGGGATGTCTCCAGCAGCCCAGTAGTTAAGACTCCAAGCTTCCATTGCAGGGGGCTCGGAGTTCATCATGGTCGGGAACTATGATCCCGCATGCCACCCAGAACAACCAAAAACATAACAAACAAACAAAAAAAAACTTAAAAAAATAAAATGATGGATGTCCGGAAGCCCCAAAGGGGGAGCTCTCACACCTTATCATTCCCTGTGCTGTAGAACCCCAAAACAAGAAGAGAGAGGTACCATGCATTTCTCAAAGGAAGAGGCTTACTGTGTACTGCTCCAGCATAAGGAAGATTTCTCCTTAGCCAGCAATAGCCTGCCAGTGAGAAACCACCACATTCGGTCAATAAGTTTGAACTCCTGCTCTCTCCCCAGAGGTTCCTGGTGACTCAGATGGTAAAGAGTCTGCCTGCAATACAGGAAATTCAGGTTCAGTCCCTGAATCCCCTGGAGAAGGGAATGGCAACCCACTGCTGTATTCTTGCCTGGAGAATTTCATGGACAGTGGAGCCTGATAGGCTACAGTCCATGGAGTTGCAAAGAGTCGGACAGGACTCAGTGACGAACACTTTCACACTTCTCTTCCAATGGATTTCGACTCAAAACCGACACTCCCAATAATCCCCTTTTTTCTATAAAAGTATGTCCTTCTCCTTTGGTCTCCAGCTTAACCTAGTTTCAGTTCAGTTCAGTTCAGTTCATTTCAGTCGCTCAGTGGTGTCCAACTCTTTGTGACCCCCTGGACTGCAGCACACCAGGCTTCCCTGTCCATCATCAACTCCTAGAGCTTACTCAAACTCATGTCCATCAAATCAGTCATGCCATCCAACCATCTCATCCTCTGTCATCCCCCTCTCCTCCCCCCTTCAATCTTTCCCAGCATCAAGGTCTTTTCCAAGGAACAGAATATCTCTTCTTAATATCTTTTCTCCACATCAGGTGGCCAAACTATTGCAGCTTCAGCATCAGTCCTTCCAGTGAATATTCCAGACTGATTTCCTTTAGGATTGACCAGTTTGATCTCCTTGCTGTCCAAGGGGCTCTTAGGTCTTCTCCAACACCACAGTTTAAAACCATCAATTCTTCAGCACTCAGCTTTCTTTATGGTCCTACTCTCACATTCATACATGACTGCTGGAAAATCATAGTTTTGACTAGACAGACTTTTGCCAGCAAAGTAATATCTCTGCTTTAAATATGCTATCTAGGTTTGTCATAGCTTTTCTTCCAAGGAGTAAGTGTCTTTTAATTTCATGGCTGCAGTCACCATCTGCAGTGACCTTTGGAGCCCCAAACAATAGTCTGTCACTGTTTCTATTGTTTCCCCATCTATTAGCCATGAAGTGATGGGACCAGATGCCATGATCTTTGTTTTCTGAATGTTGAGTTTTAAGCCAACTTTTTCACTCTCCTCTTTAACTTTCATCAAGAGTCTCTTCAGTTCTTTGCTTTCTGCCATAAGGGTGGTGTCATGTGCATAGCTGAGGTTATTGATATTTCTCCTGGCAATCTTGATTCCAGCCTGTGCTTCACTGAGCCCAGCATTTCTCATGATGTACTCTGCATATAAGTTAAATAAGCAGGGTGACAATATACAGCTTTGATGTACTCCTTTCCTGATTTGGAACCAGTCTATTGTTCCATGTCCAGTTCTAACTGTTGCTTCTTGACCCACATACAGATTTCTCAGAAGGGAGGTCAGGTGGTCTGGTATTCCCATCTCTTGAAGGATTTTCCACAGTTTGTTGTGATCCACACAGTCAAAGGCTTTGGCGTAGTCAATAAAGCAAAAGTAGATGTTTTTCTGGAACTCTCTTGCTCTTTTGATGATCCAACAGATGTTGACAATTTGATCTCTGGTTCCTCTAAAGCATTTTCTAAATCCAGCGTAAAAACATCTGGAAGTTCACAGTTCACATACTGCTGAAGCCTGGCTAGGAGAATTTTGAGCATTACTTTACTGGGGTGTAAGATGAGTGCAATTGTGCGGTAGTTTGAGCATTCTTTGGCATTGCCTTTCTTTGGGATTGGCATGAAAACTGACCTTTTCCAGTCCTGTGGCCCCTGCTGAGTTTTCCAGATTTGCTGGCATATTGAGTGCAGCACTTTCACAACATCATCTTTTAGGATTTGAAATAACTCAACTGGAATTCTATCACCTCCTCTAAGCTTTGTTTGTAGTGAATGCTTTCTAAGGCCCACTTGACCTCACATTCCAGTATGTCTGGCTCTAGGTGAGTGATCACACAATCGTGGTTATCTGGGTCATGAAGATCTTTCTTGTATAGTTCTTCTGTGTATTCTTGCCACCTCTTCTTAATATCTTGTGCTTCTGTTAGGACCATTTCTGTTCTTTATTGTGCTCACCTTTGCATGAAATGTTCCCTTGGTTTCTCTGATTTTCTTGAGATCTCTAGTCTTTCCCATTCTATTGTTCTCCTCTGTTTCTTTGCACTGATCACTGAGGAAGGCTTTTCTTATCTCTTTGCTATTCTTTGGAACTCTGCATTCAAATAGATATATCTTTCCTTTTCTCCTTTGCCTTTCGCCTCTCTTCTTTTCACAGCTATTTGTAAGCCCTTCTCAGACAACCATTTTGCCTTTTTGCATTTCTTTTTCTTGGGGATGTTCTTGATCCCAGCCTCCTGTACAGTGTCACGAATCTCCATCCATAGTTCTTCAGGCACTCTGTCTATCAGATCTAATTCCTTGAATCTATTTGTCACTTCCACTGTATAATCATAAGGGATTTGATTTAGGTCATACCTGAATCTAGTGGTTTTCCCTACTTTCTTCAACTTAAGTCTGAATTTAGCAATAAGGAGTTCATGATCTGAGCCACAGTCAGCTCCCAGTCTTGTTTTTGCTGACTGTATAGAGCTTCTCCATCTTTGGCTGCAAAGAATATAATCAATCTGATTTCGTTGTTGACCATCTGGTGATGTCCATGTGTAGAGTCTTCTCTTGTGTTGTTGGAAGAAGGTGTTTGCTATGACCAGTGCATTTTCTTGGCAAAACTCTATTAGTCTTTGCCCTGCTTCATTCTGCATTCCAAGGCCAAATTTTCCTGTTACTCCAGGTGTTTCTTGACTTCCTACTTTTGCATTCCAGTCCCCTATAATGAAAAGGACATCTTTTTTGGGTGTTCGTTCTAAAAATTCTTGTAGGTCTTCATAAAACCGTTCAACTTCAGCTTCTTCAGCGTTGCTGGTTGGGGCATAGACTTGGATAACTGTGATATTGAATGGTTTGCCTTGGAAACGAACAGAGATCATTCTGTCATTTTTGAGATTGCATCCAAGTACTGCGTTTCAGACTCTTTTGTTGACCATGATGGCTATTCCATTTCTTCTGAGGGATTCCTGCCCGCAGTTGTAGATATAATGGTCATCTGAGTTAAATTCACCCATTCAAGTCCATTTTAGTTCGCTGATTCCTAGAATGTCGACGTTCACCCTTGCCATCTCGTTTGACCACTTCCAATTTGCCTTGATTCACGGACCTGACATTCCAGGTTCCTATGCAATATTGCTCTTTACAGCATGGGATCTTGTTCTATCACCAGTCACATCCACAACTGGGTATTGTTTTTGCTTTGGCTCCATCCCTTCATTCTTTCTGGAGTTATTTCTCCACTCATCTCCAGTAAGATATTGGGCATCTACCGACCTGGGGAGTTTCTCTTTTGGTATCCTATCATTTTGCCTTTTCATACTGTTCATGGGGTTCTCAAGGCAAGGATACTGAAGTGGCTTGCCATTCCCTTCTCCAGTGGACCACGCTCTGTCAGACCTCTCCACCATGACCCGCCCATCTTGGGTTGCCCCGCAGGTATGGCTTGGTTTCATTGAGTTAGACAAGGCTGTGGTCCTAGTGTGATTATAATGACTAGTTTTCTGTGAGTATGGTTTCAGTGTGTCTGCCCTCTGATGCCCTCTTGCAACACCTACCATCTTACTTGGGTTTCTCTTACCTTGGACATGGGGTATCTCTTCACGACTGCTCCAGCAAAGCACAGCCACTGCTCCTTACCTTGGATGAGGGGTATCTCCTTACCGCCGCTGTTCCTCGTTGAAGGTCAGGATATATGTAGATTTGTGTAATTTGAATTAGTCATATGAGTTTCCAAAATACACTTGAAAGAAAAAGTAGTTGGGGAAGGTGAGCAACATAGTCTGTATTTCCCAATAGAGCCCACCCCATTTCCTAACCAGACATTATTCTTTCACTTGTTTGTCTCCAAAAGAGTTAAATTTTCCTATAGAAAACCATTGTATTTCTGTGCACGTTAGACACTTTATGTTCCTTGAAGACAATCTTTTATACAGCAGAAGATAGTCTTGAAAAAATTTAATACAGGGACCTCCCTGGTGACCCAGTGGCTACGACTCTGCCCTCCCAATATAGGGGGAGAGGGTTCAATCTCTGGCCAGGGAACTAGACCCCACATGTTGCAACTAACAAGAGTTCGCATATGGCAAATAAGAGTTTCCGTGTCTCAACTCAACTAAGACTTCACATGTTGCACCTAAAGATCCCGCATGTCACAACTAAGACCCAAGCAGCCAAGTAAATAAAAAATTTAATACATAGAAAACAAAGTATATATGAGGTATGAAAAAATACATCTTTATTCTCATGCAAGATAGTACTCTTTGACTCCAAACTTTAATAAGTTTTCTTTTCCAATGACTGATCCCATTATTTTTATTTTTCTCCCAACCAGAACTTGAATTCCACTTTTTCTGTAATCCAAAAGCAAAGGGAAGTCTGGAACATAATCTATGTGTGTTTCCAATTTCTGGGAGAGAGTGAGTCACTACATTTCTGCTGCAACACAGTTCCACTCCATTATTTTCCAGAGTTACACAACTACATATTTTGGAACTTCCTGTAGACCCCCAGGAGATGATAAAAAAGAAAGAAAGAAAGATATTCCTTTTACATCTCCAAAACCATTTACATATTTTACCTTATTTTTCCCCTAAGATGTTTTAAAACTGCTTTTACAGTATCATCCTTTTCTGTGTATAGAGGTGAAGCTTTTTGCCATGAGTTACAGGATAATAAGGGCTTCCCAGATGGCATAGTGGTAAAGAATCTGCCTGCCAATGCAGAAAATGCAGGCAACCTAGGTTTGATCCCTGGATCGGGAAGATCCTTTGATGTAGGGCATGGCAACCCACTCCAGTATTCTTGCCTGAATAATCCCATGGACAGAGGAGCCTGGTAGGCTACACAGTCCATAGGGTTGCAAAGAGTCAGACTGAAGTGACTTAGCATGAATGCACAGGATAGTAAGTGGTGGAGCTGTGGTTTTTAACCTTGATGTACTGAATTAATACATTCTGAAGTGAAATGAAGTGAAAGTAGCTCAGTCATGTCCGACTCTGCTACCCCATGGACTATACAGTCCATGGAATTCTCCAGGCCAGAATATTGAAATGAGTTGCCATTTCCTTCTCCAGGGGAAACAGAGTAGAATACATTCTATTGGGTCATAAAATATTTTAAACAAAGTCATACTTTAACTTGTTTTTGTATGTTTATAGAGATGATTACAAAATGTTCTGTTCAACCGACTTTCTAAGAACATGAGCTCGGTTAAGAGAAATGAAAAAACAGGAAAGTGTGGGAGATCTTTGCCTCCTTCTCCACCACAACTATAGTCAGAGGGGCCCCAGAATCAAGAGACTGGCTTTGCTGTCTGCTCCCCAAGCTAACTGATTCCAGCAACCTGAACACATGCAGAGACATCTGTGTCCAACGATGTTAAATGAAATGTAAATGAGTGTTTGATTGGTACTCTGACAAAAAGTTTGGAAATAAAAGATTAAAAAGACATCCAAAACATTTAAAAATACTATCCAATTTTGAAACTAGGACATCTGTGACAAATATTGCAAGAAAAATTCAACGGTGGAGGTAGAAATCTTTTTGAGTATATTTAGGGATGATTTCACATTTTGTAACACAGATAAGTGGGTACTGTTTTACTGTAAGGCCCCATTTTTATTTGTCTTATTGACCGTTTAAAACTATTTTTTAGGAAACGAAGGGGCCTCCATGCGGAAGCAGAAGCCAGATTGTAGAATTTCTTTGCTCTGCCTTCATTGGGCTTCCAGTATTTGGGAGTGGGTTTTCTTCTTTTCAGTCAAGCTTTACTTTATTTGATTCACTAGAACACAGCCTCACTTTCTCATCCTCTACCTCATTTGATGCCAAAATGATGGGCAACTTCATAATCTCTATGTATTAACTGTATTTTCTCATTTTCTATATGTTCTGTTGTCTGGGGCCTGGCTGACCCTAGAGAGACTCCCAGGGCTGAGCTAATTTGTGTTGCTGTTATTATTTAGTTCCCGTCTGACTCTTTACCATTGAGCCACCAGGGAAGCTTTGAGCTAATTTCTAGAGTTAGTAAACTTCTCCTCTGTGAGCCTGCCTTTCATGTGTAAACCAACCAATCCAGAGTCTGTACAAATCACCTCTTCAGTTCAGTTCAGTTCAGTCACTCAGTCATGCCTGACTCTGCAACCCCATGAACTGCAGCACGCCAAGCCTCCCTGTCCATCACCAACTCCAGGAGTTTACTCAAACTCATGTCCGTTAAGTTGGTGATGCCATCCAGCCATCTCATCCTCTGTCATTCCCTTCTCCTCCTGCCCTTAATCTTTCCCAGCATCAGGGTCTTTTCAAATGAGTCAGCTCTTCACATCAGGTGGCCAAAGTATTGGAGTTTCAGCTTCAACATCAGTCCTTCCAATGAACACCCAGGACTGATCTTCCTTAGGATGGACTGGTTGGATCTCCTTGCAGTCCAAGGGACTCTCAAGAGTCTTATTCAACACCACGGTTCAAAAGCATCATATCTATTATTTGGTTGCATCCCATCTTAATTGTGGCACACAGGGTCATATGGGATCTTTCTTTGCTGTGCAGAGACGCTAAATGTGGAACAGTCTTATGTTAGTGGCTCTGCAGCATGCAGGATCTTAGTCCCCCCACCAAGAATTGAACCCAAGTCCCCTTCATTGCAAGATGGATTCTTAATCACTGGACCCCTAAGGAAGTCCTCGGGCAGAAGTCTTTACTGTGGTTTCTATGGAGATGGGTGAGACACAAGTAGGTCTAGCATTGGCTGCTTTGAATAATTTCAGTGGGCTCTGCAGTACAGAGGCTATCTCTAGTTGTCTGGTGCCTGCCCTAGGATGATTAGGGCAGAGAAATACTGCCTGTTGGAGTTTAGTAAAAGCCTGATATTGTTGTTTAGTCACTAAGTCATGTCCAACTATTTTGTAACACCATGGACTGTAGCCTGCCAGGCTTCTCTGTCTATGGGACTTCCCCGGGCAAGAATACTGGAGTGGGTTGCCATTTCCTCTTCCAGAGGATCTTCCCGATCCAGTGATCAAACCCATGTCCCTTGCATTGCAGGTGGATTTGTTACCACTGAGCCATCAGGGAAGCCCTAAAAGCCTGGTAGTGACCAAACTAGACAGCATATTAAAAAGTAGAGACATTACTTTGTCAATAAAGGTCCATCTAGTCAAGGTTATGGTTTGTCCAGTAGTCATGTATAGATGTGAGAGTTGGACTATAAAGAAAGCTGAGTGCTGAAGAATTGATGCTTTTGAACTGTGGTATTGGAGATCCAACCAGTCCATTCTGAAGGAGATCAGCCCTGAGATTTCTTTGGAAGGAATGATGCTAAAGCTGAAACTCCAGTACTTTGGCCACCTCATGAGAAGAGTTGACTCATTGGAAAAGACTCTGATGCTGGGAGGGATTGGGGACAGGAGGAAAAGGGGACAACAGAGGATGAGATGGCTGGATGGCATCACTGACTCGATGGATGTGAGTCTGAGTGAACTCCGGGAGTTGGTGATGGACAGGGAGGCCTGGCGTGCTGCGATTCATGGGGTTGCAAAGAGTCGGACACAACTGAGCGACTGAACTGAACTGACTAGGTACAGATGAGCTTCCCAGGTAGTGCTAGTGGTAAAGAACCTGCCTGTCAATGCAGGAGATGTAAGAGATACAGGTTCAATCCCTGGGTTGGGAAGATCCCTTGGAGGAGGGCATGGCAACCCCCACTCCAGTATTCTTGCCTGGAGAGTCCCATGGACAGAGGAGCCTGGTGGGCTACAGTCCATAGCGTTGCAAGAGCTGGACATGACTGAAGTGACTTAGCATGCATGCATAAGTATAGATATTATAGGAGTTGTCTCGTGTCGTTATAGAAGCTAAGAAGTCTTGTGATCTTCTGTCTGTGGGAACCAAGAAAGCCTCTGGAGTAATTTAATCCAAATCTGAAGCCCTGAGAACCAGAAGGCCAATGATGTCTTAAGTCTTGGTCTGAGTCTGAAAGCCAAAGAAACAGCTGTGCTGATGGTCCATGGGCAGAAGATGAATATCCTAGGTCAAGCAGAGAGATCAAATGTGCCCCTTTTCTGCCTGTTCTATTCTAGTCCTTAAGGAATTCGATGATGCCCCAATAAAATGGTGATTGTAATCTTCTTTACTCAGTATGTTGGTTAAAATGCCAAGTCTCTTCCAAAAATAGCTTCACAGACATATCAAAAACAATGCCTTACTAACTATCTGGGTATCCTTTAGCCCAGTCAAGTGGACATAAAATTAACCATCACAGATATTTTTGGCAAAACATCATTTGGTATAATGTAGCAAAGCACTAGATTTTTGGAAAGAAAAAAATAAATGAAACCTCTTTTATTTTAAAGATTCTGCTACACTAAGGTTAAGATTTTTATGTGAGTGAGGTTGGAGAGGAGTGGAAGGTTACTAACTCAGGGGACTCCATATTTAGAGGTAATTATGGAAAATATAACCATAAAGCCATTGACTATGTTAAGTGCTATATATGTAAGGTTTCATATTTAGGACTGTTTATCTTCTGAATCACTTAAGGTAAAAGATGAAAAACTGTAAATCTTGTTTCTGTATACACACTTTTTTAGAGTAGTTTAAGGTTTAAAGTTAAGTTGAATGGAAAGTACAAGGAGTTACTATATACCAGGGGTCCCCAACCTTTTTGGCACTAGGGACAGGTTTTGTGGAAGAAAATTTTTCCATGGACCCAAGGGGTGTGGGATGGTTTCGGGGTGATTCAAACGCATTACCTTTTCTGTGCATTTTATTTCTATTATTACTATATCAGCTGCACCTCAGAGCACCAGACATGAGATCCCAGAGGTTGGGATCTCTCCAGCCTCTCCCAGTTTCCCCTATTATTAACATGTTGAATTAGTCTGGTGCATTTATTACAAGTGATGAACCAATATTGGTACACTACTATTAACTAAAGTTCAGTTTATGTTAGGGTTCACTTTTTGTGTCCTAGTTTTTCAGAGTTCTGCAAATATTGATACATAATGTCATGTATCCACTAATATGCTGCTGTTAAGTTGATTCAGTCGTTCCGAGTCTTTGGGACCCTAGGGACCACAGCCCACCAGGCTCCTCCAGGCAAGAATACTGGAGTGGGTTGCCAAGTCTTCCTTCAGGGGATCTTCCTGATTCAGGAATCAAACCTGCACCTCTTAAGTCTCTTGCATTGGCAGGCGGGTTCTTTACCACTACTGCCACCTGGGAACCCACCAATACAGATAGCATCATACTATGATGAGGCATAAGAGACATGGGTTTGATTCCTGGGTCAGGACCTGGATAGGGGCATGGCAATCCACTCCCAGTGTTCTCTGGGGCTTCCCTGGTGGCTCAGATGGTAAAGAATCTGCCTGCAATGCAGGAGACCCAGGTTCAATCCCTGGGTCAGGAAGATCCCCTGGAGAAGGGAATGCAACCCACTCCAGTATCCTTGCCTGGAGAATTCCATGGACAGAGGAACCTGGTGGGCTACAGTCCATGGGTTAACAAAGAATCGGATATGGCTGAGCGACTAACAAATTTACTTTCACAAGATGTGACACAGGGCAATTTTAGGAGGCTTCGCTTGTGGCTCACCTGGTAAAGAATCTGTCTGCAATGTGGGAGACCTGGGTTTGATCCCTGGGTTGTGAAGATCCCCGGAGAAGGGAAAGGGTACCCACTTCAGTATTCTGGCCTGGAGAATTCCATTGACTGTATAGTCCATGGGGCCGCAAAGAGTTGGACATGACTGAGTGACTTTTATTTTCGCTTGCCCCACCAGCTGTAATGCAGCGGGTAATTGTATGAGCTCCATGGTCAGCTCTCACAGGTTCAAATGTCAGCCATGCCCCTACTGGTACTTGTATTGTGGATGGTAGTTGTTTAGAGCAGACACAGTGAGAACAGAAGCCCCATACGTGGTAGTAAACATAACCATAGGGGCTTCCCTGATAGTTCAATTAGGAAAGAATTTGCCTGCAATGCAGGAGACCCTGGTTTGATTCCTGGATTGGGAAGAACCGCTGGAGAAGGAAATGGCTACTCACTCCAGTATTCAGGCTGGAGAATTCTGTGGACTGTATAGTCTATGCGGTCACAAAGAGTCAGACACGACTGAGCTACTTTCACTCTCACTCATACAACGTAGTTTCTCTGCCCTAAAAATCCCTGTGTTTCAACTATTCACTTCTCCCTCAATGTGCCAGAAAATTGGCAACTACCGATCTTCCTACTATCTACATAATTTCCCTTTATCAAAAAGTTATATGGTTGAAATTACACAGTATGTGTAGCCTTTTCAGTCTGGCTCCTTTCACTTACCTATATGTGTTTAAGGTCTGTCATATCTTTTCATGGCTGGCTAGCTCATTTCTCTTGATCTTTAAATAATATTTCATTATATGGATGTTTATCCCAGTTTGTTAAACCAGTTTATATATTCATTCACCTACTTAAAACACCTCAGTTCAGTTCAGTTCAGTTCAGTCGCTCAGTCATGTCCGACTCTTTGTGACCCCATGAATCGCAGCACGCCAGGCCTCCCTGTCCATCACCAACTCCCAGAGTTCACTCAGACTCACGTCCATCGAGTCAGTGATGCCATCCAGCCATCTCATCCTCTGTCGTCCCCTTCTCCTCCTGCCCCCAATCCCTCCCAGCATCAAAGTCTTTTCCAGTGAGTCAATTCTTTGCATGAGGTGGCCAAAGTACTGGAGTTTCAGCTTTAGCATCATTCCCTCCAAAGAAATCCCAGGGCTGATCTCCTTCAGAATGGACTGGTTGGATCTCCTTGCAGTCCAAGGGACTCTCAAGAGTCTTCTCCAACACCACAGTTCAAAAGCATCAATTCTTCGGCGCTCAGCTTTCTTCTTAGTCCAACTCTCACATCCATACATGACTACTGGAAAAACCATAGCCTTGACTAGATGGGCCTTAGTCGGCAAAGTAACGTCTCTGCTTTTTAATATGCTGCCTAGGTTGGTCATAACTTTTCTTCCAAGGAGTAAGCGTCTTTGAATTTCATGGCTGCAATCACCATCTGCAGTGATTTTGGAGCCCCCCAAAATGAAGTCTGACACTGTTTCCACTGTTTCCCCATCTATTTCCCATGAAGTGATGGGACTGGATGCCATGATCTTCGTTTTCTGAATGTTGAGCTTTAAGCCAGCTTTTTCACTCTCCTCTTTCACTTTCATCAAGAGGCTCTTCAGTTCTTCGCTTTCTGCCATAAGGGTGGTGTCATCTGCATATCTGAGGTTATTGGCATTTCTCCCGGCAATCTTGATTCCAGCCTTTGTTTCTTCCAGTCCAGCGTTTCTCATGATGTACTCTGCATATAAGTTAAATAAGCAGGGTGACAGTTGCTTCTCAATTTTGGCAAATATGAATTAAGCTGCTATAAACATTTGTGCACAGGTTTTTGTTTTAAAAGATTTATTTATTTGTTGGATGTGCCAGGTCTTAGTTGCACAGGGATCCTTAGTTTCCTGACCAGGGATCAAACCCAGGCCCTCTGCATTGGGAATGCTGTCTTAGCCACCGGACCACCAGAGAAGTCCCTTGTATGCTGGTTTTTATCTGGATCGGTCTCAGCTTCTTTAGGTAAATATCTAACTGTGTGATATCTTGATATCAAGGTAAGATTATATTTAGCTTTGTACAAGTAAGAAACTGCCAATCTATCTTCCAAAGTGACTGTATTATTTTACTTTCCCATTAACAATTTCATTGTCATTTTAATTTGCATTTCTTTAATTAATTGCCAATATTCATTCATTCAACAAATAAGTATTCACTTATTATGCGGCAGGCTGTCGGGCACTAGGGATACAGCAGTAAACAGAACAGACAAAACTGGCTTTCCCTCTGGAACTGACATTCTGGAAACAACATACAAATTTCCTAAATCGCATGTTAGATTGTAAGAAGTACTACGAAGGAAAATAGAAGTGTATGCATGTGGGGTTAACTTTAACTGTAGTGGTCAGGGAAGGTCTCACTGAGAGGTGACTATGAGGAAGAGACCTAAAGGAGATGAAAGAGAATCATGTGATAACTGGAAAAGAAGTGTTCCGACAACATAGGATGGCCCTGGGGCAGAACCCTTCCTCCACAAGTAGTGTTTAAAGAACAGCAAAAGTCTAGTGTGACTTTTGGTCTAGTAGCTCAAATCTCTAGACTGCCTAGTCTTACTAGTCTGTTATGGTTCAGGAAATGGTTCCCTCTTGTTGCTGCTTCTCATAGCTAGAGTTACTCCATTATAATCATTGATCTTATAGCACTATATATTTGGTCAATCACTTCAAGTTGACTAGTCATCATCATTTTTATTGATGGCGCAATAATCTTATAAAATAAGCAGAATACAAGTAATACAGCTAGTCACATTAATATAGTCTTAAAGTGGAAAGTGGAGTCGCTCAGTCATGTCCGACTCTTTGTGACCCCATGGACTGTAGCCTACCAGGCTCCTCTGTCCATGGGATTTTCCAGGCAATAGTACTGGAGTGGGCTGCCATTTCCTTCCCCAGGGGATCTTCCTGACCCAGGGATCGAAACAGGGTCTCCGGCATTGTAGACAGAAGCTTTACCGTCTGAGCCCCGAGGGAAATCTGGTCTGAGGTAAGCACTTAAGCTAAGAGCTTCCTTTGGATGCAACCCAGTATCTCCCCAGGTCATCTTACCAGTCTGTTCTGTACCAAAAATTAACTCTGATGGAAATGATACACTTGCATTGTTCATAAAAGTTCACCAAAGATGTTTGCACACCTTAAGGGGACCTCTTACAGGACTGAGAAAGCAATGTTATCTTCTAAGGAGTTACATGGCTGTCACCAGAAAGAGAAAAACTGATCTTTAGGATTTGAGCAGGTATTTCTGCCACTGGGGAGGAGGTCTGGGTAATGCACAATGCACACTAGAGGGAAGGGAGGAGGCCGAAGAGCAGAGAAAACTTTTTAAGCTTAAATTGTCCTCTTAAGTATTGATAAAACCAGTAGAGATACGAGCTGAAACCTACGATATTTAGCTACTTGCACTAAGGACGCACCCACCATCAGCTGCTGTAAAAGGTACAGCCCTTGACACAACTGGCCTTCCCTTGTGGCTCAGCTGGTAAGGCATCCGCCCGCTAGGTTCGATCCTTGGGTTGGGAAGATGCCCTGGAGAAGGGAAAGGCTACCCACTCCAGTACTCTGGCCTGGAGAATTCCATGAACTGTGTAGTCCATGGGGTCGCAAAAAGTCGAACACGCCTGAGTGACTTACTTCGCTTTACTTGACACAATTAGCCAGGAAAGAACTCCCTGTTAACCATCTTTCTTTCTTTCTTTCTTTCTTTTTTTTTTGTTAACCATCTTTCTGAGTAGCAAATCCTACCTTTAAAGGCTAAAATTTCTGATTCGGGGCGATAAGAAGTGACCGACTAGGAAACTTGGCGTAGTTGTCCCAACAGGGCCGGGGAAGGTGGCGCCCCACACTCGCCTTCAAGCGACGAAACAGAGGGCCTACGGAGCATTAAAGAAAGGTCCGCGTCATTTTTGAGATGGACACAAAATGGAGCATAAACCCTTCACAGAAGCCACTCTGAGTGTCAACCTTCCGCGCCAGTCCCCAGGGCCTTTGGAAGATTTTTTCAAAAGGGCCGGGAACCCACAGGTTTGGCTTGCCACGGACCAGACCCGCCCAAAGCACCTCCCAGAGGGGGTGGTGTCGCCGGAGGGATGACGTAAAAAGGCGTCGCGGTGAGGGTGACGCGTGGCGTAGATGACGCAGGGCTGCGCCTGTCACCCCCGGGGCTTGTTGCGAGGAGGAGCGGGCGCCATGGCGGTTCTGCTGGAGACCACTTTAGGCGACGTCGTCATCGACCTGTACACAGAAGAGCGGCCGCGCGGTGAGGCCCCGGCCCTGCTCACCTCTCGGCGGGCCGCGCTCTTTCCCCCCCCGGCGCTTTGCCTTTTCTGCCCAGTCCCCGGCGTGGACTGGCTGGAGCTTCTGGGCTGATGGTGCCGCGACCGCGCAGTTTATCAGCGGGCCCTGGTTGAAAAGTTTGTTTCTGAGGAGCAACCTTTCTCCGCCTCTGGTGCTGGCCAGTCGGGTGGCAGGTGCTTGTGGTTGTTAAATCCCTGTGTGTGTGTAGTGCAGGCTGCATATTCAGTGCCCATAGCTCTTGTGGCTTTACTGGTTTTTACTAGTCAAGAACATACCGAGTATTCCTTGGTGTGTAATCAGTAAATCTTGATGAAAGCAGGGACGAAGGGCTTGGAGCAGTGAGTGTGGGCATCCCTTCTGGGTAGAGGGAGGGCTGTCCGGAGGTGTGCACCCAGTCTTAGCAAACATTCGTTGATCGCCCACTACGCGAGACTTTGTGCCAAGCCGTGGGATGGGCGTCTTGCCCTCGAAGGTTTAATTTTCCACTGGGGGAAATAGGCGCCGCAACCCATTTAATTTCTTAAGCGATGTAGTGGAAGAATGTGTAAGTTGCCATGGAAACCAGAGGAGGGAGTAATTCTTCCTGGCTGGGGGTGGGGAGAAGCCGAGCTAAGGAAGAATGCAGAGCACTTGAACTCGCTCTTTTAAAAATGAGTGGGAGTGAGAGTGTTCTTGTTTGGTTGGAATTTTCTGGAAACGGCGAGTAGATCGGCGTGGCTTGACAGTGAAATGGCAGACCGTGAGTCTGGTCATATACGTTTTTTAGGTTAGGTTGGGTATGAATAGCCTTGTGTGCCCTACTGAAAACCACAATCTCTGAAGGGTTTGAAAGCAGGATTGAGAGAGGCGTTAACAAACTTGTTTTAGGACGATAATAAGCAGCAATATGGAGAATGTTTCAGAGTGGGGAGAAACTGGAGAAACTGTAACTAAACAGGAGAGTTTAGTTACAATCAGGGTCCTGCACCCAAGGAATGCAGTTTGTCAAAGAAGATGAAACAAGCTATACGATATGGTACCATGAGTGCCTGCTGAGGTGCTGCGCTTTATCCCACACTGAGTTATCACCCCCTCCCCAGCAACTCTCAGCATACATCTGTTCCTTTCTTATACTGATGCCTGTGCCCCACATTTCTCCCCTTTGTTGTCCTTTTGGCAGACTTCCTGTTTATTAATCAGTTCTCAGGTCAAGCATGGTCTCTTCTGTGAAGCTCCCTGTGTCCCTGAGCAGAGTTAGATTGGTTTCTTTTGCTCTGTCTCAGGTCTTCTTTAAATCACATAGTACGTATTATACATTTTCCTGTTGGCCTGGAATTATTTTCAAGTCTTGGTCTCCTCTCAAGATGTAATCTTTAAGAGAGCAGGGACTATTCCTTGATTATCTCTGTATCTTGAGCACCTAGTGCAGTTCCTGACACTTTGAAGGTGCACACCGAAGTAATGGATGATATGTGTTGTATTCAGACTCTTTGTTCAAGTGATAGAAACTCAACTGAAACTGCCTTAAAGAAAATAATGGATTGCCTTATGTTACTGGTGTAAGCTTTGGGCTTCCCTGGTAGTTCAGTTGGTAAAGAATCCACCTGCAGTGCAGGAGACCCTGGTTCAATTCCTGGGTCGGGAAGATTCACTGGAGAAGGGATAGGCTACCCACTCCAGTATTCTTGGGCTTCTCTTGTGGCTCAGCTGGTAAAGAATCTGCCCGCAATGCAGGAGACCTGGGTTCGATCCCTGGGTTGGGAAGATCCCCTGGAGAAAGGAAAGGCAACCCACTCCAGTATTCTGGGCTGGAGAATTCCATGGACATGTATAGTCCATGGGGGTCCTAGAGTTGGACAGGACTGAGTGACTTTCACTTTCACTTTCACTGGGGTAAGCTTTAAGGATGACAGGATCCAGGGGTTCACAGAGTCTTATAGGGAATTGTATTTTTCATCTTTCAGTTTTGTTTGAGTTTGACATGTTCCATGTGGAGCAGCATTTGGCAAGGAATGGGCCTTTTTCCCTAGAATTATGAGAAGCTGAAAGGGAGGTAGGATTATCCCACCTAATTAACACAGAATGTTTTTTTGTGTGATTTTGTAGTGTTTCTGCAATGATAGCTTGGAACACTTAAAACATAAATCCACATTCTTTGTATATATTTGTAATGTGTAAGTAGTTGTGATTGGATATCTACTTATATATGTAACTACTTATCAGTCTATAATAAATATATCCAGACTTATTTTTCTTTTTTCCTCACTCCCTTTCTCCCTTTTCCTTTTTATAAAAACTTTATTATAGAAAACTTTAACCATATACAAAAGTAGAATCATGTAAATGAACTCTCATGATCAGCTTCATTTAACAGTTGTTAATATATGTTTCATTTATATTGCCACATCTGCTGAATTTTTTGTTTGTTTTTGGCTGTGCTGTGCAGCCTGTGGGATCTTAGTTCTCTGACCGAGGATTGAACCCGAGGCCGTGGCAGTGAAAGTGCTGAGTCCTGACCACTGACAGGGAATTCCTTTACATGACATTAAAGGGCTTCGCTGGTGGCTCAGATGGTAAAGAATCCACCTTCAATGCTGGAGACCTGGGTTCGATCCCTGGGTTAGGAAGAGCCCTTGAAAAAGGAAATGGCAACCCACTCCAGTATTCTTGCCTGGAGAAATTCTATGGACAGAGGAACCTGGCAGGCTACAGTCCACAGGGTGGCAAAGAGTCGGACATGACTGAGTGACTAACACATGACATTTATTTAATCTGTAATTAATTAAAAGATGCTTGCTCCTTGGAAGAAAAGCTATGACAAATCTAGGCAGCATATTGAAAAGCAGAGACAATACTTTGCTGACAAAGGTCTGTATAGTCAAAACTATGGTTTTTCCAGTAGTCACGTATTGCTGTGAGAGTTGGACCATAAAGAAGGCTGAACCATGAAGAATTGATCCTTTTGAACTATAGTGTTGGAGAAGACTCTTGAGAGTCTCTTGGACTACAAGGAGATCCAACCAGTCCATCCCTAAAGGAAATCAACTTTGTATACTCATTGGAAGGACTGATGCTGAAGCTGAAGCTCCAATACTTTGGCCACCTGATGCGAAGAGCCGACCCTGATGCTGGGAAACATTGAAGGCGGGAGGAGAAGGGAACGACAGAGGATGAGATGGTTGGATGGCATCACTGACTCAGTAGACATGAGTTTGAGCAAGACATGAGTTTGAGCAAGTTCTGGGAGATGGTGAAGGACAGGGAAGCCTGGCCTGCTGCAGTCCATGGGGTCACAAAGTCGAACACGATGACTGAACAACAAAAGATATTTTTTTAAAGAGATAACATAACCACAAGCCATGGTCACATCTAGAGAAATAAGCAATAATTCCTCTTTGTTATTTAGTTGCTCAGTCCTGTCTGACTCTTTTGTGACCCAATGCACTGTAAGCCTGCCAAGCTCCTCTGTCCATGGGATTTACCAGGCATGGAGTGGGTTGCCATTTCCTTCTCCAGGGGATCCTCCCAATCCAGAGACTGAACCTGTGTCTCCTACATTTGCAGGCAGATTCTTTACCACTGAGCCACCAGGGGAGCCCCAATAATTCCGTAGTAACATTCATGTTTATCTGTTGTCTCATAAACATTTAAAAGAATATTTCATCATTTGAAATGGGATCCAAACAAAGACCATGTATTGTATTGGTTGATTCAGCTCTTAAATGGGGCTTCCCAGGTGGCATAGTGGTAAAGAATCTGCCTGCAATGCATGGGACTCAAGAGACACAGGTTCAGTTTCTGGGTCTGGAAGGTCCTCTGGAGGAGGGTAGGCTGTTTCACAATGTCTTCCCACCTTGAAATGGCCCCTCTCTACTCTCTGCCAGTCCAGTTCTTTTAATGTTCATTTTCAGCCTCCAAGAGGTCTTCTCTTTTCCTCAGCCAGAAACAATCTCTCTTTTCAACTCTTGTGGCATATTTATTAACAAAACCATACTATTTAAGTGCACCAATGGTATTATCAGGTATGCTCAGTATTATAACTGAGTTCAGGTGTAAGGACCCTCATTTAGTGTAAGCTCCTTGAGGGATAGGGATCCCTCATGTATCTTTCTGTCTGTTTTCTAGCTTAGTGCCTTGAGAACTTGCTAGAATGTTTCTCTACACCTAGACTATGAACTTGTTAACAGCAGAGATTTACTGGCATTTGACCTAGCAGTGCCAAGTGCCTAGAGGATACTCAGTGTTTATTGGATAAATGAGTGAATTTATTTTAAAAAGGTGGTACATGTTTAGTGCATGGATATTTGTGAAGGGAATCGTTATCCCCTCCAGTATTCTTGGGGCTTCCCTGGTGGCTCCGATGGTAAAGAATATGCCTGCAGTACGGGAGACCTGGATTCAATCCAGGGTTGCGAAGATCCCCTGGTGTAGGGTAACAATTCCCTTCTCCAGAGGTACATGGTGAGTGTATGGATTTTCCTGAAGGGCTGTTTAATCATTGTAAAAACAACTGATCCCGGATACTTTGTTTTCTCTAATGTAAATAAGCTGCACCCATTTTCAGATGCTCTGCTAGATCCTTTCCCATTACAATGTCCTCTTTAGTTTTTCTTTTTTCTCTTAACAAAATCAGTTCATCAATAGATGATTGCTGACTCAGGGAGCTCAAACTGGTGCTCTGTGACAACCTAGAGGGGTGGGTTGGGATGGGAGGTAAGAGGGAGTTTCAAGAGGGAGGGGATATATATGTACACCTATGGCTGATTCATGCTGATAAATGGCAGAAACCAACATAACATTGTAAAGCAATTTTTTTTAATAAATTACAAAATAGAAAAAAAAATAGATGATTGCAGATAAGTTTTAGTTTCCTGTGTAGCTCAGATGCCCAAAAAATCCAAAGAAAAAGAGAATAAAAGATAACTTAAAATATATTGCATTTTTCTAGGCTTGGTGGTGGTTTAGTTGCTAAGTCATGTCTGACTCTTGCGACCTCATGGACTGTAGTCTGCCAGCCTCCTCTGTCCATGGGATACTCCAGGCAAGAATATGGGAATGGGTTGCCATTTCCTTTCCAAGGGAATCTTCCTGACCCAGGAGTCAAACCCCAGTCTCCTGCATTGCAGGCAGATTCTTTACTGACTAAGCTATGAGGGAAGCTTACTTATACTTTTAAAATGGCTTTGGACATTTGACTGTTTGGGCAGATTTTTATATGGTAGCTTAGAAATTAAATTACACTAACTGTGCCTTTACATGATTGAAAATGTATCTGTGAATTGCTGTGGTAAATTTAGTATTTACTTTTTTTCAGCTTGCTTGAATTTCCTGAAGTTGTGCAAAATAAAATATTATAATTATTGCCTTATTCACAATGTCCAGGTGAGTTGGTAGATATTAGTCATGTTCTTTGTTATTGGAACCATCTAACAAACTCTGAATTAACAAAGTCTCCTATATATTACAGAGGGATTTTATCATACAGACTGGTGATCCTACAGGGACTGGACGTGGAGGAGAATCAGTTTTTGGGTAAGTTTCTTTACTTTCAAATGGATAAAAAATAGAAATTCTTCTTTAAAATGTTAAGTAGTTTATTTTAATCTGCATTTAAAAATATGGTTCAAATATAGATTTTTCCCAAGTTCCATAAATGTCTATAGCAAAAAAAGAAATATTTTTAATAATGGTGCCATTTCTATAAAGAAATGGTAACCTTATATGCTAACTCTAGTGCCCTATATATATAATCCTGGTATGTCTGTATTTCATGTTGAGTGTACTTATATTTTATAACCTTATTATATGTATTTTTAGTCAACTGTATGGTGATCAAGCAAGCTTTTTCGAGGCTGAAAAAGTGCCAAGAATTAAGCACAAGAAGAAAGGCACTGTGTCCATGGTGAACAATGGCAGTGATCAGCATGGATCTCAGGTTAGGAAATGCGTGAGGAGATGAGTTTTGCTGGAGGGCACCCATGAGATTATCTTTTTGAACTGTCTAGTAAGGAGAGAATTTCAACCAAAGATATTTGTTAGAATTAAAAAATTCTCAATTCTAAAAATTAAAAAATTCTCCTATGTTAAAAAAATCCTTATTATTTTGTTCTTTTGAATGTAAGGCATATCCTTTGGGAGGAATTTAGAAAATACGGGAAAGTACAAAGAAGAAAATAACATTACCTATAATCTCACAGTTCATAGATCATCACTGTTCAGAGACAGAAAGGCCTGTCCTTGCAGTATTTATTACTTCTTTCAAAACAGGTCATGTTGAGCACATACCATTCACTGTCACAACATTCCCATTGGAGTAGATGGTTTTTTTCCTCAGAGTTTACATGTGAAAAAAATTGAGATTTGGTTTGTTCAAGTATTTTAAACAATTAAGCATCTGTGTATTTATTGATATTTCGTGTTTAAACTTGGTGCCTTTCACTTAGTACTAGTAACAGGTGGGTGAGAAACACCTGTAACAAGTACTGAATGCAGTTAATGTAGAATCTCTTGTAACTAACAGCAGTTTGAATTTTATATATATATTTGCATTTATTAAATGTCTTTTTATATAGTTTCTTATTACAACAGGAGAGAATCTGGATTACCTTGATGGCGTTCATACAGTGTTTGGTGAGGTGACAGAAGGCATGGACATAATTAAGAAAATTAATGAGACTTTTGTTGATAAGGACTTTGTACCATATCAAGATATCAGGTATGGTTACTATTTATTATTAGAATGTACTACAGTGTTTTAATATGTGATGTGTGCCAGATAATGGGGATGGCATACATAGGCCTGGATTTTGGATAATTCTAAAATGTGAATTAATTGGAGACAATAATAATCTTTATAATAGAGAAGACCATTACTGTACTAATTATAATTGCTTATGTTAGGAGGAAGTACTAATTCTTTAGGTTTTTAAAAAAAATTCAGATTTATTGAGAGAGGTGACAAGATTACTAAGATATAGCTATTCATATTACATGTTAGCATAATGCAGAGAATTAATATATAATATCAAGCAATCAAAAGCAATAACACTAACTGTCAAAGTATATCCTAGCAATACCCTTGTGCAATAAAATTTAAGAGCTTATCGATTTTTGTGTTTTTTTTGGCATTAGGGATACTTAAGATATTTGTTATAATTTTTATAAAAAGTGAAGCATGGATTCTGAAATAATATGAATGTAACATTTGACTTGGATTTATTTTGTAAGGATAAATCATACAGTGATTTTAGATGATCCATTTGATGATCCTCCTGATTTATTAATTCCTGATCGATCACCAGAACCTACAAGGGAACAACTAGATGTGAGTCAAGTCTTCTTATGATTGCATGTACATGCGTATTAATGTTTTACACAGATTTTGGTTTTTACCTTTTTAAAACTTATTTCTCCAGAATGATTGTCTTGCTTGATCAGTAATACTAAGCAAAGTTTGCAGTTCTTTTTCTCTTCCATGTAGACACTCATTTTTCTACCTATCTTTTCCCTAATGTTCTTTCTTTAGTTTCTGTTCCACCAGAACAGTCTTGGCTCTGGATACAAATACCTTGGGAAAATGTTTCTCTTACCTCTTAACTCTAGATAGGAGTATAGCTTTAAGACTAAATTACATTGTCAGCTTGTGAGGGAACTTTTCAACTGGGGACACTTTTGAGCCAGGCTGGAATGCAGAAATTTCTGTGGCATAGTGGAGACTTCCCCTCAGATCTTTTAAGGTGTAAATTTCTGCTTAATGAGACTTTCTCAAAGCTGAATTTATCTCTATAGTTAGGATTTAATCCTTAATTTCTAAGATCATTTATCTTCTGTGTTCAGCACTTACTTGGATACCAGATAGTTCTTATATAAATGTCTATTTTAATTTAAAAATAAATTAGAAGCCTAGTTTAGCCCATATTAACGAATTAGCTTAAATCAGTTTTCAGAGGTTTATAAGTTTGTTTCACATTTGTGAAACAAATGTTTTAACAAAGTTGATGGAACTAAGAATAAAACATAATGTCTTATATTTCTTAGATTTTTTTATTTGTATATATATATATATGAGTAACTTCTGCCTTACAGAGTGGTCGAATTGGAGCAGATGAAGAAATTGATGATTTCAAAGGGAGATCAGCTGAAGAAGTAGAAGAAATAAAGGCTGAAAAAGAGGCCAAAACTCAAGCTATTCTACTAGAAATGGTAAAGTGATTTCTTTGTTCAAATAGTTGTTCAGCAGTGTGTTCAATACATACTCATTGTGAGTTTATTCCTGACTTTTTGATAGTATTAAAATATTAAAAATTTAGCTCCGAGTTCTTTTCTGGGTGAAATTTTATATGACATCATAACATATGAAAGTAAACACTTTGGTTCTACTGTCAGTGTAGTGTCAAATGCATTTTAAACAAATGGGAAATGGGTATCTAGTTTATAAATATTAATTGGATTTCAGTTGCTTATACTTATCTCAGTTTTAAAGAGTTTCTTGGCCTGAATTTTAAGTATAATAGAGAATAATGCTTTGTATATCTCTAGTATTGAGATTAAATAATAGAATAGTAATTATAGGATAAAATAAACCTGGGCAGAAATTGAACACTCTAAAATGTACTCCTTTTCTCTTTTACTAGCAATATGAAATCATTTGGGAAACAGTTATTCAGTACATGATTATTTCACCTACTAGGCTTTTATTCCCATTTCTTATTTTTGTGGAATAGGTATACCTTTCATGTAGTAGATCATCAGTTTTGGAATGGATCAGTTCAGTTCAGTTCAGTCACTCAGTCGTGTCCAACTCTTTGCGACCCCATGAATCGCAGCACGCCAGGCCTCCCTGTCCATCACCAACTCCCGGAGTTCACTCAGACTCAGTCCATCGAGTCAGTGATGCCATCCAGCCGTCTCATTCTCTGTCGTCCCCTTCTCCTCCTGACCCCAATCCCTCCCAGCATCAAAGTCTTTTCCAGTGAGTCAACTCTTCGCATGAGGTGGCCAAAGTACTGGAGTTTCAGCTTTAGCATCCTTCCTTCCAAAGAAATCCCAGGGCTGATCTCCTTCAGAATGGAATGGATAGCTAATAATTAAGTTTTTATCACTAACATCATTTTATGTAGTAGAGCTTTTCAGTTTCATTATCTGTTTTAAAATCTGTGTTAGCATCACTAGTCTGAAGGAACAAATATTAAAGACTATAATTCAATAAAACTTTACTAAATTAAAAAGTTAAAAATACAGTTTAATGAACTGTTAATGATCTGTGTTACCTAAGAATTCTGACCCAGAACAGTCAACACCAAGACAAACTCTAAGAAAATTATGGACTTAAAAGAAAAATCTTTTGAACACCTGGCAGCAAGAGTAAGTGACTTACAAGGGAAAGAACATTAGATTATCATTAGAGTTTTCAACAACAAAAAATGGAAAGTTTATGCCAGAATAAAAGGGTTTAACATATTCCGTAAACTGTTTATTTTCAGAGAATTTCAAATTTACAGGAAAAAAAAAATGCAGAGAACTTCTATGTACCTTTTACCCAGGTTCATCCTTTTTTTCTTTTTTTTTGGCCACACCACACAGCAAGTGAAACTATGAGCCATGCCATGTAGGGCCCGCCAAAATGGACAGGTCATGGTGGAGAGTTCTGACAAAACATGATCCAGTGGAGAAGGGAATGGCAAACCACTCAAGTATTCTTACCTTGAGAACCCCATGAACAGTATGAAAAGGAAAAAAGATATAACACTGAAAGATGAACTCCTCAGGTCAGTAGGTACCCAGTATGCTTCTGGAGAAGAGCATAAAAATAGCTCCAGAATGAAGAGCCTGAGCCAAAGCAAAAACAGTGCCAAGCTGTGGATGTGACTGATGATAGGAAGTCAAGTCAAATGCTGTAAAGAACAATATTGCTTAGGAATTTGGAATGTTAGGTCTATGAATCAAGGTAAATTGAAAGTGGTCAAACAGGATGGCAAGAATGAACATTGATATTTTAGAGATTAGTGAACTAAAATGGACAGGAATGGGTGAATTCAATTCAGGTGACTATTGTATCTACTACTGTGAGCAAGAATCCCTTAGAAGAAATAGAGTAGCTGTCATATTCAACAAAAAAGTGCAAAATGCAGTACTTGGGTGCAGTCTCAAAAATGACAGAATGATCTCTTGTTTGTTTCCAAGGCAAACCATTTTCACAGTAATCCAAGTCTGTGCCCCAACCACTAATGCTGAAGAAGCTGAAGTTGAACAGTTCTATGAAGACCTACAAGACTTTCTACAACTAACATCAAAAAAAGATGTCCTTGTCATCATAGGGGACTGGAATGCAAAAGTAGAAAGTCAAGAGATACCTGGAAAACAGGCAAGTTTGACCTTGGAGTAAAACATGAAGCAGATCAAAGGCCAACAGAGTTTTGCCAAGAGAACGCACTGGTCATAGCAAACACCCTCTTCCAACAACACAGGAGACAACTCTGCACATGGACATCACTAGATGGTCAATACTGAAATCAGTTTGATTGTTTCTTTGCAGCCAAAGATGGAGAAACTCTATACAGTCAGCAAAAACAAGACTGGGAACTGACTGTGGCTCAGATCATAAACTCCTTATTGCCAAATTCAGACTTAAATTGTCTGGGGAGGCCTTACAAATAACTGAGAAAAGAGAAGTGAAAGGCAAAGTGAAAAGGAAAGATATATCTAATTGAAGGCAGAGTTCCAAAGAATACCAAGGAGAAATAAGAAAGCTTTCCTCAGTGATCCATGCAAAGAGATAGAAGAAAACAGTAGAATGGGAAAGACTAGAGATCTCTTCAAGAAAATAGAGATACCAAGAAAACATTTCATGCAAAGATGAGCTCGATATAAGACAGAAATAGCATGGACCTGACAGAAGCAGAAGATATTAAGAGGTAGCAAGAATATACAGAAGAACTATACAGAAAAGATGTTTATGACCCAGATAATCACGATTGTGTGATCATTCACCTAGAGCCAGACATCCTGGAATGCAAAGTCAAGTGGGCCTTTGGAAGCATCACTATGAACAAAGCTAGTGGAGATGATGGAATTCCAGTTGAGCTATTTCAAATCCTGAAAGATGATGTTGTGAAAGTGTTACACTCAATATGCCAGCAAATTTGGAAAACTCAGCAGTGGCCCCTGGACTGGAAAAGATCTGTTTTCATTCCAGTCCCAAAGAAAACCAATGCCAAGAATGTTCAAACTACCACACAATTGCACTCATCTCACACGCTAGCAGAGTAATGCTCAAAATTCTTCAAGCTAGGCTTCAACAGCATGTGAACTGAGAACTTCTAGATGTTCACGCTGAATTAGAAAAGGCAGAGTAACCAGAGATCAAATTGCCAACATCTGTTGGATCATCGAGAAGCAAGAGAGTTCCAGAAAAACATCTGCTTCATTGATTATGCTAAAGCCTTTGACTATGTGGATCACAATAAACTGTGGAAAATTCTTCAAGAGATAGAAATACGAGACCACCTGACCTGCCTCCTGAGAAATCTGTATGTAGGTCAAGAAGCAACAGTTAGTACTGGACATGGAACAATGGACTGGTTCCAAATGGATAAAGGAGTTCGTCAAGGATGTCTATTGTCACCTTGCTTATTTACATTTAGAGTATGTCATGTGAAATGCCAGACTGGATGAAGCACAAGCTGCAATCAAGATTGCTGGGAGAAATATCAATAACCTCAGATACGCAGATGACACCACCCTTATGGGAGTGAAAGAGGAAAGTGAAAAGGCTGGCTTAAAACTCAACATTCAAAAAACTAAGATTATGGCATCTAGTCCCATCACTTCATGGCAAATAGATGGAGAAACAATGAAAACAGTGAGAGACTTTATTTTCTTGGGCTCCAAAATCACTGTAGTTGGTGACTGTAGCCATGAAATTAAAAGATGCTTGCTCCTTGGAAGAAAATCTATGACAAACCTAGATAGCGTATTAAAAAAGCAGACATTACTTTGCCAACAGAGGTCCATCTAGTCAAAGCTATGGTTTTTCCAGTAGTCATGTATGGATGTGAGAGCTGGACCATAAAGAAAGCTGAGTGCTGAAGAATTGATGCTTTTGAACTGTGGTGTTGGAGAAGACTCTTGAGAGTCCCTTGGGTTGCAAGGAGATCAAACCAGTCAATCCTAAAGGAAATCAGTCCTGAATTGGAAGGACTAATGCTGAAGCTACAATAGTTTGGCCACCCAAACTGAAGAACTGACTCATTGGAAAAGACCCTAATGCTGGGAAAGATTGAAGGCAAGATGAGAAGGGGATGACAGAGGATGAGTTGGTTGGCTGGCATCACCAGCTCAATGGACTTGAGTTTGAGCAAGCTCCAGGAGTTGGTGAAGGACAGGGAAGCCTCTCATGCTGTAGTCCATGGGGTCATTAAGAGTCAGGCACGACTGAGTGACTGAACTGAGCTGAACATGGCAAGTGTTTTCTTTGACCAGGGTCAAGTGTTTACCCACTGTGTTGGGAGCACAGAGTCTTAGCTACTGGACCACGAGGGAAGCCCCCCCCCCCACCTTTTTAAAAATGTGTTTATCCAAGAGGAGACACTTCACATCATAATCTTGCCTGAAATCATCTCTGAGAATTTTTTAATATATGTATGAAGGAATATTGTTTCCCCATCTAAAGGCTCATGGTAAATATACTTTTCTCACAATGAAAATAACAACATCTTTAAATCATGGTTTTATCTCACTGTCACCCTCTTGAGTTCTTCAGTAGAAGGTGGTTTGCTTGGTTCATTGTGGTAGTTGACTATGAAGTTGACTTTGGTTTGCCTGAAGTAGAAGATGATATATGAGGTCAAAAAGCTCAAAACTGTATCCAGGAATTGGTGTTCCATACTGCACAATAATATGGAAAAGAATTTAGTATTACTTACGTAAAAGGCTAGATTCAATGTAATAGTATTTCAAAAATTTAAAAACAAGCAAAATTAAACACTCTGTTAGGGATATATACCCATGTGGTAAAACTAAATCTGTAAGGGAATGGCCAAGAAGGAAAACCGAAGGCTCGTTTGTGGTGAGAGAAGAAGAACGATAATGGAATCAGGGAACATTTTACTGGTAGTTCTTAGGCTGGTTGGCACCATGGGGTCTTTTTATTTTCATGCTACTTAATTTAGATATACTTTTTGTAAATTCTTTAAAAAATAGATCAAGTACTTGAAAAAAGAAAAAATAGAGATAAAACTGGGACTCTAAAGCCAGTAGACTTGGTAAATGTTCACTTTGTGTGAATACTATGCTTGTTACTGTTACTGCCAGGAAGAATGGAGTTTTGAATTTTGAAATCTGTTTAGATTTCTTTCCCAGAGCCCACAGTTAATAATGTAAATTTAGATATTTTAGGGAATCAGCAATGTGGGCTAACTTCATGGTATTTATGATGGAAATTAAATAAAGGAGTTGATTTATATTCTTGTTTATTTATCATTTAGGTGGGAGACCTACCTGATGCAGACATTAAACCTCCAGAAAATGTGCTGTTTGTTTGTAAATTGAATCCAGTGACCACAGATGAAGATCTGGAGATAATATTCTCAAGATTTGGGCCAATAAGAAGGTAATCTCTAGAATTAGTGAAAGATTTAGAGAAACTAGGTATTGGTGGTTTTCTAATGACATTTTTGAGGAGTCTGTGAACTATAGAGGAAATTTATACTAAGAGTATGTTGGATAGTAGGGAAGAAAAACACATATGTATGCGTATGTGTAGATATGTGTGTGTGAATGTGTCATAAATTGATTGATTTTCTTACAACACATACATTTCAACTCTAAAACAAAGTGAATGAAACAGTTTAAGTGTAGTTCTATAGTATTTTCAAAAACCTTCTTTAATATTTTAAATGTTTATCTCATTTAAATTCTCCCTAGAATTTCCAGCAACTTATTCCAAAATTAATTTTAATCTAAATTTTCTAAAATTTTCCTTTTGGTTAATTTTGCCTGTGTTATTAATGTAAAAGTTTTGAAGCTAGTATTTCTTTGAGAAAGGGAAGTATTTTATAATTGATTAAAAGTATTATGTTTAGAATTTCCTTTTATTTCATGTTTTTTCTTCTGTGAAGCCATTCTTTATTATTCCTATTGAAAGAAAAATTTTTTTCTAAAAGACTACTTTATTCTTCTACTCATTGATTATCATCTTTATAGAAAGTTCTTATGCTGTTACATCTTATTTTTAAATTTGACATTATGTACTGATTTCCTGCTAAGGAAGATGAGAATTAACCTCTGTTTCTATCCTACCCTGTTCATTCTCCCTGCCTGCTACTTTGGTTATGTCATAACTTTGGTTAAGTCTTTGTTCAATATTTACATTTTAATATGTACTTATATATTGCAACAGCTGAACCATGTGCTGTAATGTGATTGCTTTTCCTTTCACAATTTTTTTTTCCTCTCACAATGTTTTATATCCCTGTTTCCTATCATGTTTTTAAAACGAGGCTTAAGATATATGAGCAAAAAGGGTTAAACCAATTGCGTTAAATTCCACCTTACTGGCTGTTTCACTTGGTTATTAAGATAGATTGGTTCTGTGTACTAGCTGTACTTATGGGATTAAATTTGAGCCTTGTTTATATTAAAATTTAAAAAAACCCAAATCATAAGTTTACTAATGAGCATGCATATATATATGAATGTGTGTGCATTATTCTGTAGTGGCATTAGATAGTCTATAATTCATTTGTATTTGACTAAAAGTAAATTATGATTTAAAAGAATTTTTAGCAGTAATTTCCCTTTGCTAAAGAAAAATTAAATATTTTTATCTTGTTCTCCAGTGTTTTAGGAATTTAGGATTATAGGCCTGTATAGGGCATTCATAGTAGAATCTGGAAAACTTGGTTACTAGACAGGTCAATTATTTTAGAAAATAATTATTATTTAAGATATTTGAAAGAATATAATTCTGTGAATTTAACTTTGCCTTTTAATAATTGGCTTATTTTGGTTTTTACTTTTGAGAAGTAAGAGTGAATGCTCTCTCTTTCTTTCTTTTTCCACACTTAATTTCAAGTTGTGAAGTTATCCGAGATTGGAAGACTGGAGAATCCCTTTGTTATGCTTTTATTGAATTTGAAAAAGTAAGTCATAGTATAGCTATCTTAAATTTGTATTTTTTGTTGTTTTTGTTCTATGATGTTAAAAAGTACAAAAATGTAGAGAACTTTTTCTAGTCTGTAAGATTAGCAAATTAGTTTGCCTTTTCTTTAGCACCTAAGAAAAATAACTTTAATTATATTTGAATAGAGAATAAGTTTAATATCTGTTAATGTTAGTATATGTACTTTTACTTACTTTGGGTTCAAGATCAACCTGTGTGAATGTATCTAAAACTTTTTTAAAGTTTTAGGTAAAGTCCTTCACATTCTATAAATAAGCTTTCAGTGCTGTTTAGGTAGGTATAATAATTGAGTAGTAGAAAGAAAACTAGTTTGAGTGTTACTATGATCTAGATACTAATTTGAACTCTGTCACTGACCAACTATTCTTTGATATTTGGCAGTTTATTTAGAATTCTTTTTTCTAGGCATTATTTTCCTTATAAATAAAATTTGAGGTTTGGATTAGATAGTACTTTCTAGATCTATAATAGGAACGATAGCTTTTATTACTCAAGTAATTTTCTTTAAGCAAGTTTTATGCTCACATTTAGGTCTCATAACTCTGAGATAGGTACTATCCTCCTTTTCTAAATAAGTAAACTGGGACACACAGTGGTAGCATGACTTTTTAAAAATCGTGCACCTAGTTAATGTCATAGCCTTCTGTACTGCTGTTTTATTTTCAAAGAAATAGTTAATAACTCAGTTAACACTCTTTGTTACAAGTATTAACTACCCATATTTGTAAAATTGTTCAGATTGAAAGCATTGTACTCATACGTTTAGTGTAATTGTTAAAAAATCATCAAATTTAAATGTGACTTATACAGTGGCTAGAAATATTTGTATTCTAGTTCTTCTCTGTACTTTTCTTCATCTGATAAATAAATGCCAAAGCTGTTACTTACTCTTACTCTGTTACTTACTCTTTGAACTTAGATATGTCTGATGCTGTTCCTACTACTTTGGGCCATTATGCTTGGCTATGTTATTTCTTTTTGTAACTTTGGACTGATGTATGTCCAATAGTAGCTCATCCTGAATTATAATTGTTCCAAAGTATTTGTCACGTGCCTTCTGTATTTCAGGCAATAGATACTGCAATAGGCCCTAGGGGTTCAAAATGTATACTGGAGGGTTGAGGAACATAGACACGTAACAAATTATACCTAGACACTGTGTCAAGTGTACCAGAAATAATATTTACAAGGTACATTGCTGTCAGCAGAAAGGAGATCTCTCTACCTTTAGTTTGCTAGTTTGCTATGAATGTTTTTTTCTCATAGGGTTGTTATCAGAGTTAATTGAGGTAATAGATGCAAAGCATTTGGTGCATAAGTATTCAAATTTTAGTTTTAGTAACAAGGAACTTTTTGTATTTTCAGTGTTTATTCTAGCCGCAAAAATCTTTTCCATAAAGATTTATGCTTAAGTTTTTATAATTACTCTCAGGAAGAAGATTGTGAGAAAGCATTCTTCAAAATGGACAATGTGCTTATAGATGACAGAAGAATACATGTGGACTTTAGCCAGTCTGTTGCTAAGGTTAAATGGAAAGGAAAAGGTTTGTTGTTCATCTTCATTTGTTTCTGTTCTACTTTGCATTCTTGTGTGTGTGTGTGTATCTCCTTTGACAGTGCTGTTAATTAGAAATGGTCAGAGATGTAACTCCTCCTGTTTGATTTTATGTACCTGCTTTCTAGTGTCTAGGGTGGCTAGGGTGGGTGTGGGGATGTGTGTGGGTGTTTTTATTTTAAACTAATGAGGAATATATTTTCTACACTGTATTATAAATTACTTATAATTACCCATTGCAGACATGACATGTTTCCAAAGTAATTATTATGACATCAGTGGCTTGGTTCTTCTAGATGCAAAACTTTCTTTTGGCCACACCATGCAGTGTGCAGGATCTTAGTTCCCTGACCAGGGATTAATCCTGTGCCGTCTGCAGTGGAAGCAGAGTCTTAGTCACTGTACTGCCAGGGAAGTCCATGATGCAAAGGCTTAATTCTTCCTTCTAAAGTTTGTTTGTTTTAGTTGTTATATGTGTATAGCTCAGATGGTAAAGAATCTGCCTGCAGGATATAAAATCAACATACAGAAATCCCTTGCATTCCTATACACTAATAATGAGAAAATAGAAAGAGAAATTAAGGAAACAATTCCATTCACCATTGCAATGAAAAGAATAAAATACTTAGGAATGTATCTACCTAAAGAAACTAAAGACCTATATATAGAAAACTATAAAACACTGGTAAAAGAAATCAAAGAGGACACAAATAGATGGAGAAATATACCATGTTCATGGATCGGAAGAATCAATGTAGTGAAAATGAGTATACTACCCAAAGCAATCTATAGATTCAATGCAGTCCCTATCAAACTACCAACAGTATTTTTCACAGAGCTAGAACAAATAATTTCACAATTTGTATGGAAATACAAAAATCCTTGAATAGCCAAAGCAATCTTGAGAAAGAAGAATGGAAATGGAGGAATCAACCTGCCTGACTTCAGGCTGTACTAAGCCACGGTCATCAAGAAAGTATGCTACTGGCACAAAGACAGAAATAAAGATCAATGGAACAAAATAGAAAGCCCAGAGATAAATCCACACACATATGGACACCTTATCTTTGACAAAGGAGGCAAGAATGTACAATGGAGAAAAGACAATCTCTTTAACAAGTGGTGCTGGGAAAACTGGTCAATTACTTGTAAAAGAATGAAACTAGAACACTTTCTAACACCATACACAAAAATAAACTCAAAATGGATTAAAGATCTAAACATAAGACCAGAAACTATAAAACTCTTAGAGGAGAACATAGGCAAAACACTCTCTGACATAAATCACGGCAGGATCCTCTATGACCCACCTCCCAGAATATTGGAAATAAAAGCAAAAATAAACAAATGGGACCTAACTAAAATTAAAAGCTTCTGCACAACAAAGGAAACTATAAGCAAGGTGAAAAGACAGCCTTCAGAATGGGAGAAAATAATAGCAAATGAAGCAACTGACAAACAACTAATCTCAAAAATATACAAGCAACTCCTGCAGCTCAATTCCAGAAAAATAAACAACCCAATCCAAAAATGGGCCAAAAAACTAAACAGACATTTCTCCAAAGAAGACATACAGATGGCTAACAAACATGAAAAGATGCTCAACATCACTCATTATCAGAGAAATGCAAATCAAAACCACAATGAGGTACCATTTCACGCCAGTCAGAATGGCTGCGATCCAAAAGTCTACAAGCAATAAATGCTGGAGAGGGTGTGGAGAAAAGGGAACCCTCTTACACTGTTGGTGGGAATGAAAACTAGTACAGCCACTATGGAGAACAGTATGGAGATTCCTTAAAAAACTGGAAATAGAACTGCCATAGACCCAGCAATCCCACTGCTGGGCATACACACCGAGCAAACCAGAATTGAAAGAGACACGTGTACCCCAATGTTCATCACAGCACTGTTTATAATAGCCAGGACATGGAAGCAACCTAGATGTCCATCAGCAGACGAATGGATAAGAAAGCTGTGGTACATATACACAATGGAGTATTACTCAGCCATTAAAAAGAACACATTTGAATCAGTTCTAACGAGGTGGATGAAACTGGAGCCTATTATACAGAGTGAAGTAAGCCAGAAAGAAAAACACCAATACAGTATACTAACATATATATGTAATTTAGAAAGATGGTAACAATAATCCTGTATGTGAGAGAGCAAAAGAGACACAGATGTATAGAACAGTCTTTTGGACTCTGTGAGAGAGGGAGAGGGTGGAATGATTTGGGAGAATGGCATTGAAACATGTACAATATCATATGTGAAACGAATCGCCAGTCCAGGTTCGATGCATGAGACAGGATGCTTGGGGCTGGTGCACTGGGATGACCCAGAGGGATGAGATGGGGAGGGAGGTGGGAGGGGGGTTCAGGATGGGGAACACATGTACACCTGTGGCAGGTTCATGTTGATGTATGGTAAAACCGATACAATATTGTAAAGTAATTAGCCTCCAATTAAATAAATTTATATTAAAAAAAAAATCTGCCTGCAATGCAGGAGACCTGGGTTTGGTCCCTGGGTCAGGAAGATCCCCTGGAGAAGGAAATGGCAATCCATTCCAGTATTCGTGCCTATAGAATCCCATGGACAGAGGAGTCTCGTGGACTACCGTCCATGGTGTCACAGAGAGTTGGACACAACTAAGTGATTAACACTCACACACGGTACAAAATTGAAAAGATCAGTGAAAAGGAGATAGAACAAAGTCTCTTCCACTCCTGCCTTCATCCACCCAATTTCCCTTACCAGAGGTAACCACAGCTACCTGTTTCCACATATATTCTTTTAATATATCTAATTATACATATATATATATATATATACATGTAAAAAAAAAGAAAGCACAACTGTTAGTCACTCAGTTGTGTCTGACTCTTTGCTACCCTGTGAACCATAGCCTGCCAGGCTCCTCTGTCCATGGAATTCTCCAGGTGGGAATACTGGATGGGTAGCCATTCTTGCCTGGAGAATCCTAGGGACAGAGGAGCCTGTGGGCTGCCGTCTATGGGGTCGCACAGTCGGACACGACTGATGCGACTTAGCAGCAGCAGCAGCCATTCCCTTCTGCAGGGGATCTTCCCGACCCAGGGACTGAATCTGGGTCTCCTGCATTGCAGGCAGATTCTTTACCATCTGAGCCACTTATTTGATGTTTAGGATTTCATTTCATGTTTTCCCATATATATAACATATATTATATATGTGTGTATATGTGTGTATATGTATATATAATTTTCTCCTTTAAAAAACACACATATTTATGTTTTCTCCTTTAGAAAAGGAAAGCAAATGGCTGCAGGCTATACATAGTGTTTCTGTACCTTGCATTTTTCATTTAACAATATATCTAAGATATAGTTTGTATCAGTATATAAAGTAACAGTTTATTCTTTTCAGTGGCTGTGTAGTGTTTGATTGAATTATGTATCATAATTTATTGAACCAGTCCTGTTAAAGCACAGTCAAGTTTCTAATCTTATTCTTCTGTGTACTGTGTGCTCTTCCTATACATATTGACATTCCCCACAAATGCATATATATGTCAAACAAATTCCTCCTAGTAGTAGCATACAAAACTTAGGTAGAATCTGTGTATACTGAAATAATATGGGTTTTTGATCACTGATGCAGTGTTTTTAAAAGATTACACTTTGTCAGTTATTCACTATGTAATGCTAAATTTTACTAGGAATTCTAGGATTATTTTCTTTTTCTATATAACACTCCATTTCTCATGGTTCTTATGAATGTTTTCTCCCCACACACACATGTGATAATTGCAGCTTTGTGGTCAAAAGAATCAAATAAGTACATTCAGGAAATACAGACAAACACTGACTTAATGCATTATGGTTCTGGTCCCTTAGTACTGCCAAGTACCTCTTCTGTGGAGCTCTTTTCCTAGAAAGCTAATTTAATTTTGTCATTTGGGATACATATGAAACAAATATAATTATTCATTACAGAAAGGGAACTTGAAACAGAATCTTGTGAAGTGATTTACCCATGGTCAGGTTTACCCAGATTTAAACCAGCCCTGAATCTAAATAGTTTTTTTTTTCCTCTCTCTCAATTTTCTTTTCTTCCTAACCCATCTACCCACTTTAGAAATAATACTGCCTTCCTTAGTAGTTTCAGTGTAGTTTATTTACAGTAAAGTGTCATAGGAGACTTGCTTCAGTTTCTTGTGTGCTATCATAAACATGTAATTTGTTGTTAATCTCAGTTCATGTTGAGATAATTTTATGTATTATGTTTTCACAATTAAAAAAATGAGTGGTATCCTATGCCCTGGGCTTCCCAGGTGGCTTAGTGGTAAAGAATATGCCTACCATTGCAGGAGCTGCAGGAGGCTTGGGTTTGATCCCTGTGTCGGGAAGATCCCCTGGAGGAGGAAATGGCAACCCACTCCAGTATTCTTGTCTGGAGAATCCCATGGACAGAGGAGCCTGGCAGGGTACAGTCCATGGGGTCACAAAGAGTTGGATATGACTGAGCAACTGAGCACACATCCTCTGTACCATTCACGGTGCTAAATACTTTTCCTTGTGTGGTGATTCCAACAGCTCTGTGAAATGTTGATATTATTTTCAGTACCTAAATGAAGAGCGTTTCAGAGAATTGAAGTTTCTTACGACTTCTCACTAGTCAGAATTTGAATCCAGAACTTCTAACTTTAATCTGTTGCTCCTTCTATACTTCATCCATAGTGAGACTTCTAATGGCAAGCACATGGCAGACACCTTTTCAGGATGAAACCATGCCTATTTGTTACAATTACCAGTGTTTTAACTCTTTATGGTTGTTTGTTACACATTTAACTGAAACATTGTCTGCTGGCTATTTCTGTTTCCAGAGCCTCTGAAATTGCCAAATAGATTAATCTTGTCTTTGATGCTTACCCCTCTTTTTACTGTTTTTCTCTTTTGTTTAAATACCTCATGACAGTCAAGGTGTATATAGGTTTCTCAATCAAAACACCTGCATACCTCAAGTTGGCTTTATTTGCACACGCAATCTTGGACCCTTCTGTAGCAGGCCTTCGCCTCTGGAAACATTTCCTCACAGTGGTTGAGGGGATGGGTCAGGCAGGTTAGTCAGCAGGTCTAGGACATAGACAGGAGCTGGATCCTCATCTGATAGAGACTAGGTTTGAGAGTAGAGAGGCTTCATGGAATGCTCCCTCCTTTCATGCCGTGCTACAGTCTTCTTTTTCTGAAGGAACTGTTGATTTCATTTTTGGTCCTTGAAAACAGTAACGGCGCTGTTAAGAATTTCAAGGCAGAGACAGTTTATCTTTGGTGCTCTCTTCAACCCTTCCCTCTCACGTCTCTTTAGTGAAAATCTACATTTCCTGCTATCCTCTATTTGCTTGGTGCTCTGTTGAGATTTTGAGCAGTGTCTCTTGACAAATCAGAGATCTTTAAACTCTCACTTCTAAACATATAAGCCTCTTGGATCTCAAGTACAAGTCCTAAGCCCTCAATTTCCTGTGGGCCTAATATTCTCAGACTTAATGGCTCTACTTAAACCCTGCATTATTTTCCAGTGGTTGTATTCTTTGTATAATTTGGGATTTGAAAATTTGGTGTTGTAATATTCATATATATCATTAGGGGGCAGCATATCACTACCTAACTAAATGGATTTCTGATTTCAGTTAAAATAATGGTGAAGAATGAATTACCATGATTCTTTTGTTTTCTTCTCAGCCTTTTATATACTCTGATATATGTGCTTCGTTGCTCATTTGTGTCCGACTCTCTGTGACCCCATGGACTGTAGCCCACCAGGCGCCTCTGTCCATGGGATTCTCTAGGCAAGAATACTAGAGTGGGAAGCCATTCCTTTCTCCAGAGGATATTCCCAACCCAGGGGTCGAACCCTGGGTCTCCTGCATTGCAGGCGGATACTTTACCGTCTGACTACCAGGGAAGGCCTCCCCCCCGCCCCCCACCGCTCCCCCGCTGCCCCCACCTCGATATATATGCCACTTATAAATTAGTTCTTATGTATTATACCTCTTACAGTTGTTACTCTTGATTAATCAGGTGATTTTTCTAAGCTCTTTTTTCTTTTTTAAATAGGTGGGAAATACACCAAGAGTGATTTCAAGGAGTATGAAAAAGAACAGGATAAACCATCTAATTTGGTTCTGAAAGACAAAGTAAAGCCCAAACAGGAGTATCCTTCACAAGAACTAGTTGGTCCATATGTGTTGACCTTCTGCTCTGGAGAGTACAATGTGATATTTTATGAAAAGAGTATAGAAAACAAGGTACCTGAATCCAGATGCTCTGTGATGAAATCAGTTTATCTCTTTTCACCATTTTATATATGTATACTTTGTTTTTTCAATATATTCTTTGTGGTGGGGAGAAAGTTAGGGTTGAGAAATTTTAAGCCTAATTCTTTTACCTCCCTATACTTAGGTTAAGGTTAATACTTATTTTCAGATCTGCAGGTAAGAGTTGTATTTTATATATATAATCTTAATGTTTTAAATTTCTCACAGTCAGAAATTTCTTTATGATAGCTAAGCTAAACCTTTGTGGTGGTGGTGTTTAGTCACTGAGTCATGTCCGCCTCTCTGTGACCCCGTGGACTCCAGTGTGCCAGGCTGCCCTGTCCCCCTTTCTGCAGGATACACTCTCGGTCTAGCAGCACATATTTATTGCACTCCTGCTGTGTGCAACAGTTGACTTCTAGAGAATTAAAAGAAATCCAAAGACTTGACCCTTTATAGATTTGTCCAAGTTTTAGGTTGAGAAAAGTAAGAAGCGATGAAACATACTTTTCATATGATGTCATTTTAATTTGTTCATTGATACTCCCCTTATAAACCTATCACTCCACACCGTGGTTATTTCTTTTGCAGTTCTTTCTGGTGAATGGTTTCATTGTTTCCTAGTTTCTATTGGTGTTTTAGGGATACTCTTTCCCCATACTGTGTAAACATTTTTTTCTCCAGGAATTCATCAAGGAAAGATGAATATCAGACTGACCTGCTGTGTATTTATTTTTTATCGTATTGGCTGTCTGCAGTGCCGGCCAGAGTCAGACACGACTGAAGCGACTCAGCAGCAGCAGCAGCAGTACACAAAGCGTTGTAAGGTGTTAGAGCTGGAGAATGTCTGGAGTGTACGGACATAATCAGCACAAGGGAAGCTTTCACGTGTAGACCAACCAGACAGTAAACTAAGAATGGTCTGAAAAGATGAACATTTGAGGGCGTGTGATTGAAATCTTAGACTCATAAAAGGTATGGATAGATACACTTGAGGTTTATTCACCAAATCTTCGAAATTAAATTGAGGCAAATCACTAGAAACTGCAGTTGAAAGAGGGGTGTGTGTAGGACAAATGAAAAGAAGGTCACCGTGGAGTGTAAAGTAGAAGGGGCATCTTCTGCCCATGGGTGTTCAGGCTGAAAAGGAAGGCCACCTAGTCTAAGAGTGTTTTACATTCAAGGTGATAGATTGCTAAGAGTCAAGAAAGAATCAGTACCCAGCCCAGTGCTGTCTAACGAGACTTCCTGCGGTGATGGAGACATGCTGTATCTCCCCTCTCCAGTGCGACTGCTAACCACATGTGGCTAGCAAGCGTCTGAAGTGGAATGAGGAACAGGATTTTATAGCTTGTTTGATTCTCATTCATCTAAATCTAAGCCACTGCCCATAGCTAGTATCAAGCAGTGTTGCTTTAACCCTTTGATGTTGATACAGAAGACAGGCATGTCCTGGTGCAAACCACGTGTTCAGAGAAAGAATATTGAACAAGAAAAAGGAATTCGTGAATTTGACCTAGTGGAATGATCTTTATGTTCTTGGTAATTGATAGGTTTCATTTTAGCAAGACATTTACTGTCTCAGGTACAGTAATAGAGGGACAGAACATATGTTTTCATATATATTTTCACATATATTACTTTATTATTATGGTGAACAAGGGGGATTCTGATATCTAAATACTGATAGTCAGAAAGACATGGGATGTACTTTATAGATCATGAGAGAGAAATTGCTATAAAACTATTAATAAGATTCAAAAATAGAGGTAGAAGAGGGAAGTTTAACTTTGCTAGACTAGACCTTGGGAAGTAGTTGGAGAAAAGAGGTCAGGGGGATCACAAAATAGGATTTTGGAGAGATTTGACATCTTCTAAAAGTCTTGATGGTAGTAATGAGTAGAAGATAGTGGATGAGCTAGGAAAGAAGAGATATAATGAGTGTCTTAGTATTACAAGTAATTAGCCAATACTTATTTGGTCGTTACATGCCCAGAGAAGTTTAGCTATGAAACATGCCCCCTGCCCATGGGGACCTTGTGTTGTATTTTGGAGTTGGGGGGAAGAACAGATATTAAATAATCACCATTAATTAAATATGTCTAGAATGTTGCAAAGAAGTGCATCTGGGGGATAGTTCAGTTAGTTCAGTTCAGTTGCTCAGTCGTGTCTGACTCTTTGCGACCCCATGAACCGCAGCACGCCAGGCCGCCCTATCCATCACCATCTCCTGGAGTCCACCCAAACTCCTGTCCATTGAGTCAGTGATGCCGTCCAACCATCTCATCCTCTGTCATCCCCTTCTCCTCCTGGCCTCAATCTTTCCCAGCATCAGGGTCTTTTCCAGTGAGTCAGCTCTTCACATCAGGTGGCCAAAGTATTGAAGTTTCAGCTTCAACATCAGTCCTTCCAATGAACACCCAGGACTGATCTCCTTTAGGATGGACTGGTTGGATCTCCTTGCAGTCCAAGGGACTCTCAAGAGTCTTCTCCAGCACCACAGTTCAAAAGCATCAATTCTTTGGTGCTCAGCTTTCTTTATAGTCCAACTCTCACATCCATACATGACTACTGGAAAAACCATAGCCTTGACTAGACGGACCTTTATTGACAAAGTAATGTCTCTGCTTTTTAATATTCTGTCTACGTTGGTCATAGCTTTCCTTCCAAGGAGTAAGCGTCTTTTAATTTCATGGCTGCAATCACCATCTGCAGTGATTTTGGAGCCCCCCAAAATAAAGTCAACCAGTCCATCCTAAAGGAGATCAGTCTTGGGTGTTCACTGGAAGGACTGATGTTGAAGCTGAAACTCCAGTACTTTGGCCACTTGATGCAAAGAGCTGACTCATTGGAAAAGACCCTGATGCTGGGAAAGATTGAGGGCAGGAGAAGAAGGGAACGACAGAGGATGAGATGGTTGGATAGCATCACCAACTCAATGGACATGGGTTTGGGTGGACTCTGGGAGTTGGTGATGGACAAGGAGGCCTGGCATACTGCGGTTCATGGGGTCGCAAAGAGTTGGACATGACGGAGTGGCTGAACTGAACTGAACTGAAAAATAAAGTCAGCTACTGTTTCCTCATCTATTTGTCATGAAGTGATGGGACCGGATGCCATGATCTTAGTTTTCTAAATGTTGAGCTTTAAGCCAACTTTTTCACGCTCCTCTTTCATCAAGAGGCTCTTTAGTTCTTGTTCACGTTCTGCCATATGGGTGGTGTCATTTGCATATCTGAGGCTATTGATATTTCTCCCAGCAATCTTGATTCCAGCTTGTGCTTCTTCTAGCCTGGCGTTTCTCATGAGATATGGGACTTATAATAGAGGTGAGGGGTCAGAGGATCCTCAAATGATACTGTAAATAGTGACATTAAAGCTACAATGAATAGAGGTAGATGAGGGCTGAGGAGGGATACTGTTTTCTTTAACTCTGGTCCATTATTTAAGGAATACAGTTTATATCTTAGCCCAGGACAGTCCAAGTATAATCATACACATACACGCAGAATTGAAAGACAAGCTTATAAAATACTATTTTTATTAGATTCCATGTAGTTTGTTTTCTGGTATATGTTATTTTAAAATGCTGGCTTTCAGTGACCCACTAAATGGATTTTATACCCTGTTGAGTAGCAATTAGAAATACTCAGGAGCTCTGACGCACTTTGAACAGAGCAGCATGTGTAGAGCAAACACTGAGGTGAAATCATAGGCAAGGGCTATTGGATTTGTATCTGGAAAAGGAGACTATCTGGAAGGTACCGTGGAAACACTGTTATATGGACTAAAGGGAGAAAGAAGTTGGAGATAGAGGGGGTAATGATAGGATGGTACAGGCTGGTTAGCTGCCGCCAGCCGCCTTGTGAGAAGCCAGAGGGTGCAGTGTTTCCTACTGCACAGGACGTCCCTGAGGGGGCATAGAGCCGTGGCCTGGTGAAGAGAGACGCGAAACTCCAGGCCTGAGGGAAGTGTGTTTGCTGTTACTCTAGTCCCACACGCCACTAAAATAGTTCTGTGTTTTGGGCTTCCCCCTAATCTTTTTTTTGAAAACCACTATTCTAGTCTTGCCGGTTGTAGGGTTTAAGATTATTGTTAGAGAGGTCCTAATAGTTGAACATTTTTTCTCATTCTCAGATATTATAGTTTATTAAACACTTATTTCTAAATTAAAGTATACATTATTATAATTTTTATAATATATTTATGTGAAATTAAAAAAGATTCACTCATAGTTCTACCATTTAGGCAAATGATACATTTTATTTTTCCTTGTTCCTTTCAAGGAACTTTTATGAACTTGATCTTTTATGAAGTTTTATAAAATTATATACAAGTTTTGCTTCAAGGTATTTTAACTTATATTTTTCATAGACACCATGCCAGGTTATTTAACAGCATTCATTTGTCATTGTTAATAACTTCCTTTATAATTCCATGTTGCAGTACTGTGATGTATATCTTTATTACTAGGCTTCTTATTCTCAGTTTCTGTTATTTAAGATAAATCCTATTATGTATGCAGTCGGCCCTCTGCATCTGCAGGTTCTGCATCCGTGGGTCTCCAACTGCAGATGGAAAATATTCAGCAAAAATATACCAGAAAGTCCCCAAAAGCAAAACTTCCATTTGCTATGGAGGCAGCTAGGTATTTATGTATCATTTACATTGTATTTACATCTATTTACATCAGATTTACATTGCGGTAGGTTTTATAAGTAATCTAGAGATGATTTGAAGTGTAAGGGAGTATGTGTGTAGGTTATAGGCAGACACTATGCTGTTTTATATAAGGGACGTGAATATCTGTGGCGTTTGGTCTCCTTAGGAGGTCCTGGAACCAACCCCTGTGGATAGTGAGGGACAGCTGTGCCGTTATTCACTTAACTTAGTGTCACTTCAGTTTTTCATGAATTCTTATTTGAATTTCAACATGATAACTGTTGATATGCCTTGCTAAATTTTCTCCTAGAGAACTGAAATTACACTTAAAAGAAGAATCACATGAGTGTATTTTCATCTTACATAGCTTCTCTGGCATTGGGGTTTATAATATCTTAATATTTTCAAGTTAAATATGTGCCTCATTTTCTAAGTTTAAATGTTTTCATTATTGACAAATAGGTTTCCTTGTTTTTTTAATGCTACTTATATTTTTTATTTATGAAATCAATTTTTCCCCTGTATTTTTTGCCCACTTACCCATTATAAACTGTTTTTTGAAACAAGAGTTCTTTCCATTTTTCCTGCCTGTATAATGAAGTAAAATATTAATTAGTTTTGTTTTAGAAATATATTCTATGCTCTGAGATGCTTTTTGCTTTAAAAAGTTGTCTTTAGCCTCATGGCCTCCTTTGTTGACCAGATTCTCATGTTTTGATGTATTATCTGTGTCAGATCTCACATTTGTCCTTAACTAGCTGCTCCAGTGCCAAATACGAACTTGTACTAGATGAGCAGGCAGAAGACTCAAAGGCAAGTCACTCACACACAAGTAAAAAACACAAGAAGAAGACCCGCCACTGCTCTGAAGAAAAAGAAGATGAGGACTACATGCCAATCAAAAATACCAATCAGGTACGTACTGTTATTCAGACTCAGCTGTAGAGAAAGACGTTTCATCCATCTGTCAATTACATCTTAATGATGTAATTTAGGAATAAAGGTATGCTTCTGAACAGAGATGGATGCGTTCTTAAGATGTAGAACGGTTTTACTCGGGTAATGAAACTTTAATTTTCAAGAATATATATAACAGATTATAAAAGATTATTTTCAGAATAACTTAACATGTCATATAGTTCCACATTGTGAGGCAGGAGTGATTTTCATCCCTATGAACACTTACTCATTCCCATCAAAAACAAGTGTGGTTATTGTAAAAGAAAAAAATCCTTCTAATTTATCATGTTAATTTATTACCAGGTGTTATGTACAGCACTTATAGCTCTTGAGGTTTTAGAACCTGAAAAAAACATTTATGCCCTCCCAGAAGGAAATCGCAACCCACTCCAGTATTCTTGCCTGGAAAATCCCATGGACGGAGGAACTTGGTAGGCTACGGCCCATGGGGTCGCAAAGAGTCGGACACGACTGAGCGACTTCACTTTCACTTTCATATGGTATATATGAAATAAAAGCCACATTAAATAAATAGTTAGCTTGATCATCCCCAAAGCTTTCCTAAACAGTAAATTTTCCAAGACAATGATAATAAAAATTCCCCAAAGAAAGTAAATTATAAAGAAAAGAAATCATTTCCAACCTGCAGTTTGGCTCTGAAAAGCAGATTACATTACAACCCCTTGCTCTGGTTTTTACCACACAAGGACCTTTAAACTGGGCCTGGTAGATGCAGAGGCATTCAGTTGGCGGGGAGGTTGGGGGTGTCTCACGGCAGTGGGCTTGTCAAGCAGAGACACAGAGATGGAAAGATGCAGTGTGACTGGCAGAGTAAAGGATTTGTCTGTCAGAAGAGCCAGGTTTGGGTTCTTTACCAGCTGAGCCACAAGGGAAGCCCGGATTCCTACATTGCTGATCATTAATGTGACCTCATCACGTGATTTAACTTTCTTGAGCCATGGTTTCCTCCTCTGTGAGACTGAGATAATATTTGTCTCCCAGGCACGTTGTTAAGTGGAAACAAAAAGTGTGTGCGCAAACATTTTCTACATTGGCTGTAACTATTATTTTTACAGTCAATATTTTTTAAATCACTTGGAATCATTTCTCTCTGTGGTACGGCCATTAACTGGATTCACATTTCAGCTGTTTCCTTTTGATGTTTACAAATCGCTTAAAATATTTTCTGTTGTAGTTTGAAAAATTGTGTTGTTCCAAAGTGAAGTCTACAAAGTGGCACACATATGGTACCTAGCTACTATCCCTGTCCTCTCCCCCTTTTTTTTTCCCCCAAAGGTAACCATTTTATGTGTTTTATGCTTTTTGCTTTGTTTTAAAAAATGACAGCAAATGTGTGTTTTATATGTGTTAGCACCCTGTTCTCTAGACAGCATATCCTCCTACTCCTTGCTGTCATCCAGCAAGGATCTGATCTCTCTTCTTTCAGTTGCCCTTTTGCTATTTAAAGATTCCCATCATTCATGCCTTGCTCTCTGTTTTTAAGTTGCACCCTTGTCAGTCCCTCCAGTAATCCTCACATGAATCAGTGATAGTAATGTGTCTCGCGTCCTTGTAATGCGGGGTGGATGCTATTGTCTCTATTCACAAGAAAGTAAAAGATAAAAAGGTTAAGCTACTTGCCAGTGGTCTTAATGCAGCTAGTGAGTGGTGGAACCACAGTGTAAATCTGGACCTGGACCCCTACTGCTGCTGCTTTTACCTGGAATGTATTCCTGTCAAAATTCTTTCCTAAATCTCCTTCCCTCAAACAGGTCCTGCCAGCAGTTTTCTTTCCTAAAGCCAATTGTGAATTCTAATGTAGCTTGTCCCGTTGTAAAATATTCCATTGTCATCCAATAGGAACATCTCCCTATTAATTTTTATACTCATTAATTTAGCCACCGATCACCTCAGCATCTTTTTTAATGGTAGCTGTATCACGTTTCTATGAATATTTAGCATGTTTTCCACTAAAACTCTATAATCATGCCACAGCTCCTCATCTTACACTTGTACATGGAATCCGTGATGAATTTAGGCCTGAAATACACATTGATGTGTTTGAGATAATCAGCAGTCTTAAAAAAATCCGAAGATGGGCTGCATTTCAAGTCTGTGGTTCCCACGTTTGCACCCCTGCCTTTCTGTGAATCTTTCTTTATCTTGGTGTTTGATTACTTAAGACTTTACAGTAACAGCAGCAAATGTCCTTCCCTTTTGGCAGTAATATTCCAACTTTATCTCTCCCCTCAAAGTGTATTAAAGCAGTTGTTTTTGGTTTTATACTTTGATTTAATAATATAGCTGCACTGATTTTCTTTTCCTTCTAATAAAATAGCATCTATATTTAAGATTTCAGTGGGCCCAATTTTTTTCTGTTACTCTGCTTTTTATCCTTTCAAGTTTAATCTCAAAAGTATTACATAATCATTAAAGGAAATTTTCAGTGCTAGGTAATTTTCAGGTACAGCTCAAATTTTCCTATTTCTTGGTCTTTTTGCTTGGTGAGCTTAGTTTCCTAAGAATGCTTTATTTCTTCAAGTGCTTTGTTTTTTATTGACTGACAGCCTTACTGTTCAGTTTGAAATCTGTTTATAATTTTTCCACCTCGTGTCTTAAATGCAGAGATGGTTATTGTGTTCTTGATGTTTGAGTTTTACTGGGGTTACAGGAAATGAGTACTCAGCCGTGGTTGCCTGGCTGAGAAACATCAGATTGCTTGCCTGTCCTCCTCTGTGGCTTTCATAGGTGTTCAGTATTCTTACAATCGGGAACTCTGTTTTTGTCATTTTAATCATTTAATATTATTTTAGTGATTTAGATCTGACTAAATCTCCAGTTTACTGCCAGAGACCTCAGCAAAGGTTGATTTTTTAATTTTTTGACTACTCTATATGAAGTCATTGGCTCAGTTAATTGCGTTAAACTGGCCATTTTATGGTATTCTTTCTTCTTTTTTAGCTGCATGCTTGTTTAATCATGTCTTATTTCGTAAATCTATAAAATGAGTAGAATTTCTAAAAATCCATACTGCAAATAACTTAGAGCTCATCTCAGTTGTTTCCCTTACCTTAGATACGAAGATCCTGACCCCACAAGTCCATGGACTTAGTTTAGTAGGAGGACTGAAACTTTAACATTTTTTAAAAATTCAGTCAGATATGGTATTTTTTTTTTATTACTGCCCCCTTTTCAGTTTTATATGTAAAGTTACTGATCAGTTAAATAACTTTCCCCAACGTATGTGCATCTCTAGAGTCTCAGTTTCCTTATATTTAGAATGAGGATAACATTGTACTCCATGAGCACCAAGCTTCACCTAAACTTTTTCCTTCATGCATACAGCGCTCAGTCTTCCTTGCTTTCAGTTTTCACATACACTTCTTGCATTAGCCTTCTTGCAGCCAATCCAAGCCCTAACTCACTCATCCTTTGAGGTTCATCTCAAGTCCTTTTTAGCTTCTCTGTGAACCTTCACTGATAAATCTAACCTCAGGAGGATTTGTTTGACACCTTTCCTAAATGGCAAAGACCAGTTGAATCTAGAACTGCCTGACTTCAAAGCTTGTGTAGCTTTGAAAATTAAGCCAAGTAGGAGAGGCTTTAAGATTTCAGTCCATTTCAGATTTTCAGCTTCCTCAATTTTTTTCAAAGAATTAAATACTGATTAATCTTTCTTATTTTAAACACTCCAACCATTTAAGTGCCTCTTGTTATAATAATGTGCTGAAGACTTTATAGGATTATCCATCAGTTAAAACAGTCTCTCCATTTAAGAAGTTTATTGCCTCAACCAGCACTTGCTGTACAGTCAGAATAGTACACACATATTTACATTTTGTGTATGTTACAGGAAGAACAAAAAAAAGTCTTTTTCCTAGGGATGTCACGTTTTGCTCAAAAATAATTGGTAAAAGTTTAAGCTGAAACACCTACTCACTTTCTACCTCTGGGACTCACACAGAATGATAGGAACTATTAGCATTGTGGGAAATCATGTACCAGTTTATAGGAGGTCTTCCACAAATGCTTTGGCATGTAACAGTCTTGTTAGGTCTGTTTTCCCATACTGCAGTCCCTGTAATAAGCATGATGTATAGTATCTAGACATTATATGGAAGAATTGTGAATCATATCCTTAAAATCCAGTCCGTAAGCATGGGCATTCATCACTTGGATTTTAAACCTTGACATTCGCATCTACTGTAATAATGTCTAAGGTAAGAGAGTTGGGCACCTGGGAGTGCAGTCCTCAGAACTTCCCCTTCCTTTTGGGAAATCTTTTAAGAAAGTTGAATTTTATCAATTATTCTTGGAAGAGCATTGGCTCTGATATCTTTAGATTTCAGCCACTTACTGAGATACTCGTTTTGATCAAGGATAAGACATGAGCAGAGACAGAGTTGTTGTTCTGTAACTAGCCCTTTTCTGTATGGAAAAGCTACTTGAGGGGCTTCTCTGGTGGCTCAGGTGGTAAAGACAGTAAAGAATGCGCCTGCAATCCTGGAGACTTGGGTTCAGACGCTGGGTCAGGAAGATCTGCTGGAGAAGGGGATGGCCACCCACTCCAGCATTCTTGCCTGGAGAATTCCGTGGACTACTGCTATTTAGTTATTGAGAATAGAAGTAAATGTACCCACTTTGTCATATTTGGGGCAATGAATTCTTTTTTAAAGAACTGTGTCAATAATGATTTTAATAAAATATTTATCATCTATGTTAATAATGATTTTAATAAACATTTAGTCTAAACAGGAAACTTTATTTAAAGATTTAGAGAGGAGCTGTTATAAAAAAAAAATTCTTTAAAAACAATTGCTCAGTCCCAAGTATTCAGAATCTATTTTGTTTCCTCTTTAGACTGATTGACCTGTCTGAAATCTCTTTTGGATATGTGATTTAAATGATGTCTTCTTTATAGCATTCTTAATGGGGATTTTAGTAGTTTCATTGTAGATGAGTGATGGAACCACATTTTGGGGGAGTGGGGAAGGGGGGAGTGGAACGATGGCTGTGTATAACCAGAATTCTTGGTATTGCAATTTTGCCCGAAGACTTATTTCAACTGGGTTGTTTCAGTTCCTTGTTTTTAGATGTGATCTTTCAGTTCAGCTGAAATAGTAGATACAAAGCAGTGAGATCAATGAGAAAATGGTTAAGTCTTTTTCTGAGTTATTTTTGCTTTTTTAATTTACAAGATTCTTGGCAAGAGTGGTAGTGTTCAAATTTGACCTGTTAAAACTGCTTGCTAATGGGGGACATGTCTTAAGTTTTGTGAATTGATAGTACCTACAAAATGATTATTTTACCGTTTCACTTATACCTCTCTCTCTATTTCTTTGATAGGATATCTACAGGGAAATGGGCTTTGGTCACTATGAAGAAGAAGAAAGTTGTTGGGAGAAGCAAAAGAGTGAAAAAAGGGACCGACCTCAGAACCGAAGTCGTAGCCGATCTCGAGAAAGGGATGGCCACTATAGTAATAGTCACAAATCCAAATACCAGGCAGATCCCTATGAAAGAGAAAGGAGTAAAAAGAGAGACCGAAGCAGGAGTCCCAGGAAATCCAAAGATAAAGAAAAATCCAAGTACAGATGAAAGTCGAAGAATCAGACATGAGTGCTAACGTATTTGCTCTTGTATAACTTGGAGTACCAGATGTTCAGATTTTGTGTCAGAGCAGTTAAAGACTCTGCTGGTTATTTTTTTTCATAGTAGGATTATGGCCCTTTTAGATTAATATTGATTGTGTAGGGCGCTGAAAGGCAATAAAGAGCATTTTCTTCGTATACTTTTTTACACTAATTTTATTGTTATACATAAATTAGTAGTTCTCATTTTTAAAGTCTTTCATATTTTCAGTCTTTATCTTTAATGAAGTATTTCATACCTGTAAAAATACGCAATCATGTATATATAAGGTATAAAAAATAATAAATGTCCATGTACCAATCAGCCAACTTAGGAAATAAATATTGCTGGCATTTTAAAAGTGCCCTCTCCTCAAATTATTATTTTGAATGTTGTGTTTGTCGTTCTCTTGCTTATTACAGTTTTACAACATACGTAAGTATCCCTAAATGAAGTACTAAATTTTGTATTTTTTTTGAATTTTATATAAATCATATAATGTGTGTTTACTTCTGTGACTGGCTTTTTTCAACTTAGTGTCTTCTAAAAGTCATTCATTTTTATTGCTATACAGTATTATATGACAAGTCTGTAATTTATCCATTCTTCTGTTGATGGACGTTTGGAGTTTTGGTGGGTTTTTTTTTTTTTTTTTTTCCGCTGTTGTACACAGTGCTGCTATAAACATTCTTTATCTAGGAGTAATTTGCTTGGTCATGTGATATGGATGTTTTCATATTTATAAGATAATGCCAAATTATATTCTGCAGTGGCTGTACCAGTTCATACCCCGAGGCACTATTTGAATTACCTTTGTTTCACATGATAATATTTCATATCATATCACATCTAGTACTTGCTAATTTCAGACTTTTTACTTTTGCCAATCCAGTGGCTGTTACGTGGTATATTATTGTAGTTTCCAGCAAGAACACTACTATTAGTCTTAGATTTGTTCTTCTATATAAAACGTTTTTTAAATTCTTTTTCTCTGGTTGCTTTAAAGGTTTCTCTTGATCACTGCTGTTAAGCACTTTGATTATGATGTGCTTGATACAGTTTTTGTTTCTTGGTTTTCCCCTTCATGTTTCTTCTGCTGGGACTGTTTATCTGTAGGTTTATGGTTTTCACCAAATTTGGAATTTGGGGGGGCTTTTTCATTAATTTTTTTTGTCTCTGTCCTTCATTTCTTTCCCTCTGGGACTGTGAATTGTGTGTTAGGCCACTTGCAACTGTCTCGCAGCAAGCACTCTTGTGCTCTGTTTTGTTTTTTGTCTTTTTTTTCCTCTGTCTTCCAGATTGGTTTCAGTCGCTGTGTCCTCAAGTTCATTAGCCTTTTCTCCTGAAGTATCTAATTTCTTATTAATCCCATCCAGTGTATTTTTCACCTCATACATTATATTTTTAATCTTCAGAAGTTCCATTTGGGTCTTTCTTATATCTTCCGTGTCTCTCCTTCCAGACTCCTGCTTTCCTCTATTTTTGTTTGTTTGTTTTCTGTTTTGGACATCTGACATGTATTTGTAATTACTGGTTTGACCATTCTATCATCTACCATTTCTTGAAAGTTTCTACTGATTTTTTTCCCTGTCATTATTAGGTTGTAATTTCCTTCTTTGCATGCCTGATAATTTTTGGATTTTACATTGTTGGGTGCTGGAGCTTATTCCTTTAAATATGTTGAGCTTTGTTCTGGGAGATAGTTACTCAGAAGCAGTTTGATCCTTTCATGGCTTGCTTTTACACTTGATGATCTAGGACCAGAACAACCGTTAATCTAGAGCTAGTTTGGCTCATTACTGAGGTAATAACCCTTCTGAATAATCCTCCTTCTGCCTGGTTTGTAATGAGTTTTCTCCACTCTGGCTGTGGAGAATGAGAACTATTCTGAGCCCTGTATGGACTTGAATTTTACCACTTACTCCTTTCTGGTGGTTCTTCCCCACCTTTGGGTAGTTTTCTTAAGTGTGTACACTGTTTAGCTGAAGCCTCAGGGGAACTCTCTGCAGATCTGGAATTCTCCCTCTGTAGCTCCCTCCTCTCTCCAGTACTCAGTGTATGTATGAGTCGCTCAGTCGTGTCCAGCTCTGTGACCCCATGGACTGGGGCCTGCCAGGCTTCTCTGTCCATGGGATTTCCCAGGCAAGAATACTGGAGTGGGTTGCCATTTCCAGTACTCTGCCCTGCAGATTTTACCTTGGTGTCCTGAATGCTCCACTAGGGGAACGCCCGGGCTCTCCCTGCAGTTAGCTCAGGCAATGGTAGGACTTTCCCTGTTTGTTCTCTCAGGAGTCACTGTCCTGCACAGTTGTCCAGTGTCTGAAAAAGTCTGTTGTATATATTTTGTACAGGTGCTGCATTGGTTAATATGGAAAAGGGAAATCCTGCCCCTGTTACTCCATTTGGCCAGAGCGGAAGTCTCATTGTTTGAATGTGCATTTCCTAAATGCTGAAAGGTTGAGCGAGCTTCTTTTCATGTATATTCATTTCCTGAATGCTCTCAGTGAAAAGCTTATTTCATGTCTTTCGTGCATTTTATATTATGTTATTGCCTTTTTATTTTATGTTTCCTTAAGGAGTTAGATTGTGGATACTAGTCCTTTTTTACTGCTAAATGTTGTAAATATTCTCCCCGTTCATGGTTACATTTTTACCTATTGATGCCTTTGGAAGAGCACAAGTTGTAAATTCCGCCTCCCCCCACCTTTCTCCCCCGAACTTTTTAATATGAAAGGTTTCATTCATGTGTAGAAACATATAAACATAACAAACCTCCATATATATTCCATCCAGATTAAACAGTAACATTTTGTGGTTGAATAATTTTGAAGTAAATTGAAAACATGATATTTCATCTTTCAGTATTTCACCATGCATTTTCTACAAAGTGTCCTCTATAACCACGGTAGTATCGTCACACTGAAAACAACAATCTCATATTACATACCACATACTCAGATTTCTCCCATTGTCCCAGGGATGTCATTTTTTGATGTTGATTTGTTTTTAAACCCAGGCTCAACCATGCTTCATGTAGTGCTTGTTGTTGTCATTTTATTCTCTTGATCTAAGAGTTTTCCTGCCATCCTTCCACTCCAGCCACTTTTTTTTTTAATGACATTGAAGAGTTCAGGCCAGTTGCTTTGTAGAATATTCCACATTCTGAAATTATTTGATGATATCTTCATGGTGTCCTCCATCCTTTCTACTTTTTATAAGCTGTGAGTTAAGTCTAGATATTTGATTAAAATTAGGTTATGCATTTTAGACAAATTTTTAAGTTTAATGTCAAATTTATTAACCTTTCCCTATATGTTTTGTGCCTTTTGTATTTTGTTGAAGAAATCCTTAATAAAGATATTCTGCTATATTCCAAAAGTATAAAGTTTTGTTTTTTACTTTCAGTCCATATTGAATTGTTTGTGTGTATGTGTATGGTGTGATAATAGGGATTTAAATTCACTTTTCACTCCAACATATGGCTCTAATCAGTTGTCCAAAATCTATTATGAAGTGAAAGTCGCTCAGTTGTGTCTGACTGTTTGCGACCCCATGGACTATACAGTCCATGGAATTCTCCAGGCCAGAATACTGGAGTGGGTAGCTGTTCCCTTTTCCAGGGGATCTTCCCAACCTAGGAATTGAACCTGGGGTCTCCCCCATTGCAGGTACATTCTTTACCAGCTGAGTGAGCCACGAGAGAAATAATGCTTCTTAAAAACCTGTTAGGAATAGTTCATCTATTTCCCATTGATCTGTCATAAGTTTCTATAGATTTGTGTGTGAGTTTTGTTTCATGGGCTCTCTGTTCCATTGGTCTATTGTTTATTCCAACACGAAAACCAAATATCTACACTTCTATGGCTTTAAAGAAATCTTGATATTTAAGCAACACCCCCTCGCTCCCCGCCCACACCCGCTGCCCACCCCCCAGCCATCTGTTTCATTAGCAATGCTGTGGCAATTTTTCTGTATATTTGGAACCAACTTGTTAGGTTTCCCAAAGGATTCTGTTGCTACTTCAACTGTATTTATATTCAAACAGTAAATCACTTTGTGGCAACAATATCTTCATATATCTTCCTAGTCAGACAGGCTGCGTGTGTATGTGTGTGTGTGTGTGTGTGTGTGTGTGTATGCAAGCATGTGCTCAGTTGTGTCCAGCTCTTTGTGATCCCACCAGGCTCCTCTGTCCACTTCCCAGGCAAGAATACTGGAGTGAGTTGCTATTTCCTTTTCCAGGGATCTTCCCAACCCAGGGATCAAACCTGAGTCTCTGGCATCTCCTGCATTGGCAGGCAGATTCTTTACCACTGCACCACCTGAGAGGCCCAAACATAGCAAACCCCTCCATTTAATTCTTAGAATTTTCTTTAGAAAGCTTTTGAACATCTTTTGTTAGATTTACTGCTAGTTAATCATTTATGTTCTAATATAAATGATATCTTACAAATGATTTTTTTTGTTTCTTGAGCAAAGAAGTTATATTTTTGATTAAATGTCCCTGAAATATCCAGCCATTTTACTACAAGTCTTGTATTTAAAATTTGTATGGTTTTCTTGGGTCTTTTATATGGACAATAAGTGACAGTGACATTCGTATAGTGCTTGCTGGCTAAAATTTCTAGTACTGTGATAAAACTTTCCTATAATCTTCCTTTTCTCTTTTATTCTTAACTGGATTTGATGTCCACATTATAGAGTAAGTTTGTGACTATTCCCTTTTTTTCTATTAAATAGAAGAGAAAGATTGAAATAGCTCTTCCTTGAATGTTGGATAGAGGGTGCCTACAAAATTGACCTTAGCATTTCTTTAGTGAGAAAATTTAACATGATTAGATTTCAGTGATTATAGAATTCTTAGCTTTTCTGTTACTCTCAGAGTTTATTCATTTTTGTTACTTTGTCTTTCTGTAAATGTTTTGTTTTCATTGATGTTTTCAGTTTATGTGAAGATACTTGCAGTACACCTAGCTGATTTTTTTTACTGCCCTTTTAATTTTGTCTTACTTGATCCTAATGTTTTAGTGTCTCAGAAAAATCACATAGCAAAATGGATTATGTTTAATCTGATTATAACTGATGAGTTTAATCCTGATTATTTGCTAATGTATTTGGATTTATTCCTACCACCTTATCTCGTGCTTTTTTGGGTTTTTGTTTTCCCTTCATTTTCTTTTGGATTAATTCTAAACATTAAAAAATATTCTGCCCTCTTCCTCCTCATCTTCTTTGTCCTGGGGAATTGCCTTTGAATTTCCCATCCATACTTAAAATGTAAGGTGATATTTTGAAGATATTAGACATCTTTAAAGTTAAAATCACTGCTTTTCTAATTTTGTGCTATAATCCTCCCGTGTTTTGGTCTCAGCTTGTGATTTAGTCTGTATTGTTATTACCGTTTTTATACAGGTAACTGTTAGATTTACCCATATGTTAATCATTTCTTTTACCCTCCATTCTTCTTGCATCTCAGATCTTCCACATAATATCATTTTCCATTTTTCTGAAGCACAACTTTGATATTTCCTTGCATGTGCATACTAAGTCGCCTCAGTCATGTTTGATTCTTAGCAGCGCTATGGACTGTAGCCCACCAAGCTCCTTTTTCCATGGGATTTCCCAGGCAAGAATACTGGAGTGGGTTGCCATTTCCTTCTCCAGGGGAACTTCCTGACCCAGAGATCAAAACTTGCCTCTCATATCTCTTGCATTGGCAGGCGGGTTCTTAACCACCAGTGCCACCTGGAAAACTGGCCATAAAAACAAATTAACTGCTGCTACATAGCTTCCCATTTAAATTTTTTGAGAATTTGAATCTTTAGTTTTTTTCTACTAACATATGTAGTGGCTTCTTTTTTATGTGTTTCTGATTTTTTTTTTTTTAATGTAATTTGGGACTCTGACTGCAAGGAGATTCAATCAGTCCATTCTGCAGGAGATCAGCCCTGGGATTTCTTTGGAAGGCATGATGCTAAAGCTGAAACTCCAGTACTTTGGCCACCTCATGTGAAGAGTTGACTCATTGGAAAAGACTCTGATGCTGGGAAGGATTAGGGGCAGGAGGAGAAGGGGACAACAGAGGATGAAATGGCTGGATGGCATCACTGACTCGATGGATGTGAGTCTGAGTGAACTCCAGGAGTTGGTGATGGACAGGGAGGCCTGGCGTGCTGCGATTCATGGGGTCACAAAGAGTCGGACATGACTGAGTGACTGAACTGAACTGAAGGTATCTAAACTGAGGATGCTTTTCTCTAGAGATTTACATTTGTTTTTTAGTCTTCAGGTGATGCTGTCACCTAGGGCCACTTTAATTTCTTGGCTTACAATTTCCATGTGCATACATAGCGTAATTTTGAACCATAAAACATAGAGTATACAAAATATCAAGGGAAATAAATCTGTTATTATGATCTATCTCCATTTCCATCCTTGCAGAGCTGGGAAGATGCTTGCAGATTCCCCCACCCCCTCCGCCACCCCGGCCTAGTCCTTCTCTGATGGAGAGCCCTTCATGTGAAAATCATGTGGCCTGAGGCCCTTAGTCCCCAGAGCTCTATTTTCATGGCTGGTGGTTAACTTATCATTTTGTTCATATATTTTTGGTCTTGAGGAAATTCCCCCAACTGTCTTACAGTCTCATCAGTTCACTTAAAGTGCGATTGCCATAACTTATCTTGATTTATCTGGCATATGGATGTTTTACAGAGAGTAGCAAGAGGGGAATGGAGGTGTTACAGTTCAGAATATCCAGGCAACTATACTGCCTGGACGGAGAAGGCAATGGCACCCCACTCCAGTACTCTTGCCTGGAAAATCCCATGGACGGAGGAGCCTGGAAGGCTGCAGTTCATGGTGTCGCTGAGGGTCGGACACGACTGAGCGACTTCACTTTCACTTTTCACTTTCACGCATTGAGAAGGAAATGGCAACCCACTCCAGTGTTCTTGCTTGGAGAATCCCAGGGACGGGGGAGCCTGGTGGGCTGCCGTCTATGGGGTCACGCAGAGTCGGACACGACTGAAATGACTTAGCAGCAGCAGCAGCAGCATACTGCCTGGAAACTCCCATGGATGGAGGAGCCTGGTAGGCTGCAGTCCATGGGGTCGAGAAGAGTCAGACACAACGGAGCGACTTCACTTTCACTTTTCACTTTCATGCATTGGAGAAGGAAATAGCAACCCACTCCAGCGTTCTTGCCTGGAGAATCCCAAGGACAGAGGAGCCTGGTAGGCTGCAGTCTACGGGGCCGCACAGAGTCAGACAAAACTGAATCGACTTAGCAGCAGCAGCAGCATACTGCTAAGAGCAGGTGTCTCTCTGGTAGCACATGTAATTCTTAGGCATCAATAGAAGAAAGCTGTATAGACATTGCATGAAAAACTATCATCCTGAATATAGAAAGGTAAGATTCTAAATTACAGAAGATGAATACAGAAGATTCTAAATTTGTTCTGAAAGAATGAATGAGCAAGGAAGAAATGATGATTGACTATGACAGGAGCCTTGAGAAGCAATAACTGACAACTGAAATTTGAATTCAGTAGGTTCGGTGGGAAAAATAAAAGCAGTAAAAATTTCTGAACCTATTGTTTCAAGGAAAAGCTATCCTTAATTGCCACAGATGATATTTTAGGTATGAAAGACTCTAGTTTTAGCAAAGATGTGTGTTTGGAAACACTAAGTCCTATTAATCAGAAACTGTTTTTAATGGTAGTGACCTCTAAATAGAATGTCCATCAAGTCTCCTTGATTAGATACAAGGCTATCATGGTGCTATGGTGCTACGACTAACATCTAGGGTAAAGTAACTGTTTCCTGCTTCTGTTTTGCTTCTCTAGGTATTAGGTGAACTCTTAGGTCAAGCTCCAGTAATATCTTACTTTTCTTTAAAAAAAGTAGCTATAGGTATATATTTTTATCTTTCAGAGGGAAAAATAGCCATTATGAGACTAAAATTGCTCATTACTTATAACTTTGCTGTCAAGTTTCAGATTTGATCTCCCTTACCAGTTGAATTTTCAAAGATTTTGAATAGAACTATTAAAGGCTAAAAGAAGAGAAACTTTAAGTAGGTCCATACTTTCACAAATGTCTCCTAATGTATTAGTTGCTTTTTAGTTACTGAAGATATATTTCATACCTATGTTTTCCACTCATCATAAAAAGTTTTCAGTCTCAAGTTTGACATTTCTTACTTGCATCAAGACTGAGTCACAAAGAATATATTACAGATAGTAAAATCGAAATCACAGAAGACTTACCTTTCAGTGGCTGTTGCTATGAAACCATGTTTTGATGGGAAATTTTAGAGAAGTTTGTGCTTCCTGTTGTTAAATGATAGAATATGGAGATCCCCTTAATTTTCAAAATTGCCCCTTTTTAAAAGCAAGTAACCTCAATTATTCTTTCTAATGGGACAGACTCTTTCTTCTTACCCTATCTTACTTACCCAGAACTGCTAATTAGGTTTAATTTTATCTTTGCTTCCTCTCCTTGCATGTTAAAAAGGCAGCTGGGCAGAGTTTTAGAGAGATGTTTTATGTGCAATTACAAGGTTGTATTGCTATTATTTTTACCTAGGACACGGGGATGCTGAAAATACCTAACAGATCAAAAATATGGTAACTTATGAGCAAGAGAGCTTGGATAAAATGAGAAGTTAGAAAAGTGCTGTTTTGTTGTTGTGGATCTAGAACAAGACCACAATGACCTCTGGTTCCTGAAAGAGAGAAAATTTTTTGTTTAATTTTGTTTCCTCCAGGCAATGTGATCTGGAGAAGAGAACTTTGGGATTCCAAGTCAGAAAATGACTCAAAAAGCAAGAGGGGGACTTCCCCAGTGGTCCAGTAGCTAAGGCTCCACACTGGCAAAGCAGAGGGCCCCGGGTCAGGGAACTAGATCCCCCATGCCACAGCTAAAGGTTCCGCATGCCACAACTAAGAACTGCCGCAGCCAAAAATATAACCAAAACAGACAGGCAAGAGGGAGAGTAATATGGTGGTCTGGCTGAAGCTAGCGCCACAAGTAGAGAGCGTGGAAAGGTGAGGGGAGTGAGCTGAATGCGAAACTGAGACTTGCTTTCCAGACAGAGGAAAAGCAGAATACATGTCTAACAAAGGCAGTTGAAAAAGTCACCTGGACTTTTGAAAAAGTCACTCTGGCAGTTATATATAGTTACTCAAGGGTTGGCACCAAGTTCCTCGGATGGCCTTGCACACGACTCATTTGCCATCTATCGACACACAGCCCCCAATCCAGATTTGCACCAAAGCGGGCTTCCCAGAGGAGACGATGAATAACGTGACACCTTCTGTGTTTGTTATCCAGGTTGGTGCAGTGCTGGAATGTGGAACGGGCCACACAGTAACAACTGTAAAAGTCGTACTATCTTAGTGACATAATCACTCATTGGACATTACAGAACACACTTCAGATATCTTTGGAATGGTGGGAGCTCGACATACTTTGAATGAAAGTTTGATCTGGTGTAGGGTTGGAATGGAGACTGCCCCCCGCCCCCGCAGCCCCAGTTTTGGGGTACTCACTTTGTGCTGTGTTGGTGGGATGTGTGCAGAGGGCTAGCCTGGAACTGCCCAGATTCATCTTTGCACATCTGACACACAGGATAGTGCCTCACCTCAGGAGGAGACTGGCCCCACAGATTCTGCCATCTCAGCTGATGGCTAGTGTGTATTTGTAACTTTATTGTAAGTGGTGTTTCATTATTATGTTGATAATTATCTACTACTCATTCTCTGAAAATAAACCAAAGACACACACTCGTGGCCTTTCTCCCCTAGCGTATGCTTATGGGAAAGGATGTCACGGGCTTCCCTGCTTGATCTTCGGGCTTCTCTCAGCTGTCTTCTCGCGGCACACCCCGGGCGTGTGCAGGAGCAGAGCAGGCAGAAGAACATGCACTCAGCCGCTCCTCGATCGGCTGCCAGCCGCTGCGCCCAGGGCCTCGCTCTGGCCCCTTCTTATCCTCCCGCTGCATGGGAGCAGTGAGCTTAGTGGAGTCCATGGTGACCTCGGCTGAAGGCTCTGAGGGAAGGCAGTGCGGGGGTTACTCATTTCCTAGGGCTGCCATCACATGGTATCACTAGCTGGATGGCTTGAAACAAGTCATTCTTCTTTCAGTTAAAATACATGATTACAAAAATTAAAACAAAACCAAACACCAAAACAACATGTGTTGATTCTTACGGATCTGGAGGCCTGAAGTCCGGAGGCAAATGATCAGCAGGGCTGTGTTCCCTCTGAAGGCTGTAGGGAAGAATCTTAGCTCCTCTGTTCCTAGCTTCAGGTGTGGACCTGACTCACAGTTGCATCACGCCTATCTCTGCTTCTCTTCACCTGGCCTTCTTCCTTGTGGCTCTTCTGGGTCTCTCGATCCAAACCTTTTCTCTTATAAAGACACTAGTCACGGGATGCCACGGCCACCCTCATCCAGTCTGATAGCTAATCAGCTTGATTATATCTGCAGAGACTCTATGTCCAAATAAAATCACATTCACAGATATTGGAGGTTAGGACATTTGGACATTATCTTTTTGGAATATATCGTTTCAACACACTGCAAGGGGTGAGGTATTTACCACATTCAAGAAAAGCTTCTGCAGCACTTAGGCCAGAGGCCAGCAAAGATGCTGCTGCAAGGATACAGAGCTGAGCCCTAGAGAGCAAGTTTCTAGATGTAGAGTGTGTTGCAAGTGTTCAAAGGTGACCACTTATAATTTGCTGTCATTAGCCATGGAGAAATACCTGATCTTAACACAGCTATCATCACACCTTCTGTGCCATTAACCTGGGTTTCTCTGCCTGTTTCCCATTAACTTCACACCTGTTGGTTTATGATCTCTCTTCCTCCCAATGACTAGTGTGTGAGACCATCTCATAATTCCTTCAAGGCTTTTTGTGAGAGAACTATGGACTCCAGAGAAAGCGGGTTCTCCAAAGTCAACTTCAACTGAAACTGTGGTTGCGGCAGATTAGGGAACTTTTCAAAATGCCAACTTATTTTAATTACATAGACATAGTCTCACAATCTAAATAGAGACAGTCTCCAGCCCTCAGTCAGCGACTCAGATACTAAACAATAGGACAGTGAATTCGGTAACAGAGGTTGGAGAAAGAATAGGCCGTAGACAGCACCCTGGAAAATGGTTACTTTTCTTACTGTTGGTTGGTAAGCAGGTCTGAGATGCTTCAAAGGCTAGATGATCTTGTAAAGGCCAGGCCCCTCTCTTGATAACCTTGAGCACTCTGAGACTCAGTTTTCCTAACCTGGTGACTTCATGAGGACCCAGAAGAGGAAATCACAACAAAACTACCCATGTTTGAAAAACATATTAATGATTCAATTAATTGTTATTTTTTTTTAATGAAAATGCTTTCTAAACAAACAAACAAAGCTTGCTCAGTTCCTCCCGAGTTGAGTTGTTCTGTGAACCTCAGCCACAGTGTCAGTCACGCTTCTTATCCCTCTGAGCCTCTGCCTGGGTTTCCCTCCATCTAAAATGTTCCAAAGAACCCAGCCTTCTCCAAGGACACTTCAGACTCTCCTTCAAAGTCCGCCAAGCCACCCTTTCCTCCACAAGGCCTCCTCTGCCCCTCATGCAGTCAGCACTTCCCCTTTGATGGGACCTCTGATCCAGCACTTCTGAATCAGGGGAGGTTTTACCCCCAGGAGCCACTTTGCCATGTCTGGGCGCATTTTTAGTTGTCACCACATGGAGGGTTGTGCCACTGGTATGGAGTGGGTAGAGGCTGGCTGCCATCCTACACTGCACAGGGCAGCCTTCACAGCAAAGAACTCTCCAGCCTGAAGCATCAGTGGTAGTGAGGTTGCTTTCATCTAGGTCTGCTTTGGGCTTCCCTGGTGGCTCTGTGGTAAAGAATCCACCTGCAGTGCAGGAGCCATAGGATACATGGGTTCAAACCCTGGGTCAGGGAGATCCCCTGCAGGAGGGCCTGGCAACCCACTCCAGTATTCTTCCTGGGAGAATCTCCATGGAGATTCAGAGGAGCCTGGCAGGCTACAGTCCATGGAGTGGCAAAGAGTCAGACGTGACTGAAATGACTGAGCATGCACGCACGCAGGTCTGCCTCACACTAATGTTTACAGTGACTGGCCCTCTTTGTTGAAACTCATGTCACTAAGGGGCAGAAACTTTATTTAGTTGGTGTTTATGTTCTCAGGCTGGTGGGCACTGTGAAATGAAATTGAAATGAATTCAGCAATGTTCTTATTGTCTTGATCCCTGCAGTTGTTTGTGGTAACATCTCAGGTGGAACTCAGAGAAGGTAGATTTTAATAAACAAAAATCGTTTTAAACGCACAACTGCTTTAAGATAGATTGTTGTGCAAAGCCAATAATAACTGGTTAGATTATTGCCTAAGCAAAAAAACAATGAGAGCGCCTTTCCCACTTGCTTCTGTGTGGGTTTGTGGGTGTACACATGGCTGCTGAAGGTCCAGAATGTTGTTCTGCTTGTCTCTGTAGTCCTGGCAGTTTTGTGGTATTCCCTGGGTCCTAAACTTTCCATTATAAGTTCTAGTTATCCTATCTTCATAAAAGTTAGTGCTTGTAATAATAACAGCTAACTATTAAGGACTTACTCGATGCCGAGCAGTATTCCAAGCACTCTATGTGCATTAATTAAATTCTCAGGATATCCTGATGAGATAGTTGTAATTAATTATTTTTTAAAGCATTATTTATTATTGACCATTTTATTTTTATTTATTTTTTTGGCTAGGCCACGTGACTTATGGGCTCTCAGTTCCCTGACCTGGGATTGAACCCAGGCCACTGCAGTGAAAGGACAAAGTCCTAGCCACTGGATCACCAGGGAATGCCCTAACCGTTTTCTTTATGATTACTATTTGTTTTTATTTTTCTTTATCTTTTGGCTGCACTGCATGGCACATGGAGTCCTAGTTCCCTTACCAACAAACCTGCACCCCCTACATTGGCAGTGTAGAGTTTTAACCACCAGGCCCCCAGGGAAGTCCTGGGTGGGTACGGTTCTTTTCCCTATTTTACATATGAGGAAATGGAGGCACAGGGAGGCTAAATAATTTGCTCCAGGTTACATGGCTAATAATTGGCGGGGCAGTCTGACTTCAAGTTCATGATACCACACCGGCTATCCTGATAAGCTTAGATCTTTTCTCATACCATTTATTAAAAATTCCACATCATCATAAAATATCTGATCACAAAAAAGGGAAACTTACAAACTTCAGAGATAATATAGGAAAATATCTTTACAGTCTCAGGATAAGGGAGGACTTCTTAAACAAGATTCAAAAATCACAAGTGAAAAGGGAAAAACCAAGTTTTGGCTCCATGAAAGGAAAGACATCCACAGGTCTCAAAACATCATAAACAAAGCTAAAAAGACAAGCATTTGACTGAGAGCTGAAAGTTACCAAAAGAGAAAGGATTGGTATGAAGAATACCTGAAGATCAATACCAACTAATAAGAAAAAGACTACATGGTAGGCGCATGGTCAATAGAGGAAAAAAAGAAGAAAACTGGATGCTCCGTAAGCACGTGAAAAGATCCTCTAATTTACTGCTCCGGAAGGAGCTCAGTCATGTCCAATTCTTTGTGACCATTTAGACCATAGCCTCCCAGGCTCCTCCGTCCATGGGATTTCCCAGGCAGGAGTACTGGAGTGGGTTGCCATTTCCTTTTCCAGGGGACCTTCCCAACCCAGGGACAGAACCCATGTCTCCTGTGTCTCCTACATTGTTGGTGGATTATTTACCACTGTAATCAGGGTAATAAAAGTTAAAACAACCATGAGAAATGACTTACCATGTCTCACACATCGGGCTGGTAAAAAGCAAAAGGAATCACAGGCTCAAAATTTTGTGGGGTGACAGAGAAAAAAGAACTCCCACACACTGCCAGTGGAGGAGCCGATGGGAGGAAGCTGGTGACAACTACCAGAGTGACAAATACCTACACTGTTTTAGTTCACTGAGAAAACAGATCATACAATCCAGACTGTTCTTGGTGTTCACCGATGCTGTTCATACGAGGGAGCAGCCAAGCCAAGGATTCTGCCCTGGGTCCGTGAACCACTGAAACAGCCCACTCCATCTGCCCACGTGTTCCTATGTCCTCCCTGCAAAGGGTCCGTACTCCACATTTAAGAGCCACTGTCTCAGCACCTCCAGGCTGCTTCCTGAAAGCACAGACCTCTGTCTCTCACCACAAAGGGCCAGAGTGGAGGAAAAAATAGCCTCGGGGCAGACTCCATGCCCATCTTCAGCATAGCAAAAGAGGGAAGTGTGCGACGCTCGTGGTCCCACTGTTCTCTAAGTCTAATAGCTTTTTTTTTTTTTTTCTTTTTAGCCACCCAGCATGTGGGATCTTAGTTCCCCAACCTAAGGTGGAACCTACGGCCCCTCCACTGGAAGCACGGAGTCTTAACCACTGAACCGCCAGAGAAGTCCCCTAATAGCTTCTGGAGACATGTAAACAAGGGCCCAAGCTACTGCTGCAAGTGGGAAGCTGCTGTTCTTTTTTCATTGTCTCCTGGGCAGAGTCTAGTTTGGGGTCAATGATGCAGTAACTAAAACTGTAACCTCTCAGTTCAGTTTAGTTGCTCAGTCGTGTTCTACTCTTTGTGACCCCATGAACTCCAGCTCACCAGGCCTCCCTGTCCATCACCAACTCCCAGAGTTTACTCAGACTCACGTCCATCGAGTCAGTGATGCCATCCAGCCATCTCATCCTCTGTCATCCCCTTCTCCTCCCTCCTTCAATCTTTCCCAGCATCAGGATCTTTTCAAATGAGTCACTTCTTTGTATCAGGTGGCCAAACTATTGGAGTTTCAGCTTCAACATCAGTCCTTCCAATGAATATTCAGGACTGATTTTCTTTAGGATGGACTGGTTGGATCTCCTTGCAGTCCAAGGAACTCTCAAGAGTCTTCTCCAACACCACAGTTCAAAAGCATCAATTCTTTAGCACTCAGCTTTCTTTATAGTCCAACTCTCACATCCATATATGATTACTGGAAAAACAACAGCTTTGACTAGATGGACCTTTGTTGGCAAAGTAATGTCTCTGCTTTTTAATATGCTGCCTAGGTTGGTCATAACTTTTCTTCCAAGGAGTAAGCATCTTTTAATTTCATGGCTGCAGTCACCATCAGCAGTCATTTTGGAGCCCAAGGAAATAGTCTGTCACTGTTTCCATTGTTTCCCCATCTACTTGCCATGAAGTGATGGGACCAGATGTCATGATCTTAGTTTTCTGAATGTTGAACTTTAAGCCAACTTTTTCACTCTCCTCTTTCACTTTCATCAAGTCTCTTTAGTTCTTTGCTTTCTGCCATTAGGGTGGTGTCATCTGAATATCTGAGGTGATTGATATTTCTCTCAGCAATCTTGATTCCAGCCTGTGCTTCCTCCAGCCCAACGTTTCTCATGATGTACTCTGCATATAAGGTAAATAAGCAGGGTGACAATATACAGCCTCGACGTACTCCTTTTTCCTATTTGGAACCAGTCTGTTGTTCCATGTCCAGTTCTAACTGTTGCTTCCTGACCTGCATATTGGTTTCTCAAGAGGCAAGTCAGGTGGTCTGGTATTCCCATCTCTTTCAGAATTTTCCACAGTTTATTGTGATCCACACAGTGAAAGATTTTAGGGTAGTCAATGAAGCATAAATAGATGTTTTTCTGGAACTCTCTTGCTTTTTCGATGATCCAGTGGATGTTGGCAATTTGATCTCTGGTTCCTCTGCCTTTTCTAAAGCCAGCTTACACATCTGGAAGTTCACGGTTCACTTGTTATTGAAGCCTGGCTTGGAGAATTTTGAGCATTACTTTGCTAGCGTGTGAGATCAGTACAATTGTGCAGTAGTTTGAGCATTCTTTGGTATTGCCTTTCTTGGGATTGGAATGAAAACTGACCTTTTCCAGTTCTGTGGCCATTGCTGAGTTTTCCAAATTTGCTGGCATATTGAGTAACCTCTGTAACCTCTAGCAGGTTACAATTAGGGAGAAACTGTGGGTTCAATCCCTGGGCCTGGAAGATCCCCTGGAGGAGGAAATGGCAACCCACTCCAGCATTCTGGCCTGGGAAATACCATGGATAGAGGAGCCTGGCGGGCCACAATCCATGGTGCCACAAAGAGCTGGACATGACTGAACATGCACGCACACAGGCTGGCTAAACAGTGGTTCGACTCTTTCAACTTCTGAAAGTCATAGCAGCTAAGTCATTTCAGTTGTGGAGAAACCAAGATGAGTTTTCTCTAAATCAGATACCATAAAGACACCAGATGGTGGTTCGTTTCTTATGAAGACCACAGAGTAGCTGTTTTTCAGGTCTACATAATGTCTCTTGAGATTTCAGACACAGAATTCTGGGGTCTCTGCCAAAAATATGCTGACTTGCCTGATAGTTGAGCAGGTTCTAACATCTTTTTTGCTTTTGCTGCTGGCCACTGTGTTGCCTGACCTGTGCAGAGGCGTCCATCACCCTGGACTGATACAGATCAGGATTTAGAAATTTCATTACTCAGGTTCATCTTTTGTTAAGTGCGCAGCATGGTGGCACCTGGCAACCTCTGCAGAGAATTCCTTCCTTGACTGGTTGCTATCCTGTACATAGAAATATTGCACCTCAGAATCTGGTATTTGGGCAAGAGAGTCCAAGGAACCCCTTGGCAGTGATTAGCTCTGAGTTCTGTGGCTTTATTCGGCCAGACAGTCAGAGAACAAGGCTCCTGGACAACATCAGGTCATTTCCACACAGAAACCCTTCCCTGCACTGAGGTACATTACCACCGCTTGGACAGAGGCTTCCAGTGAAGAATGGGCACTTGATGCCCCAGCATCTACTACGATGTCCCAGGTGGGGCTAGTGGTAAAGAACCCGCCTGCCAATGCAGGAGACGTTAGAGACGTGGGTTCAATCCCTAGGTCGGGGAGATCCCCTGGAGGAGAGTATAGCAACCCACTCCAGTACTCTTGCCTGAAGAATCTCGTGGACAGAGGAGCCTGGTGGGTGACAGCCCAAGGGGGCAGCAAAGAATCTAATACAACTGAAGGGACTTAGCATACATGCACGCATCTTCTACAGGACTTGAGCTGAAAATATTATCTGATACATCACTCAACATGAGGACTTAGATTTCTCCTAAAATTTCCTACCAGGAAATCTTTATTTCTCTTGAAAACCGAGCACGCTTTACTAGGTGTTTGAGAGCTGAGAGGCTACACACGGCCAGATAAAGGGTGTATTTTGGAGCCTGATGGCCCTGGGTTTGACTCTTGACTCAAACCACTTACTGAGTGAATTTGGGCAGTTTAGTTACCCTTTCTCAACACTGCTCTGTGTGTGTGCGTGTGTGTGCGTGTGTGTGTGTGCGTGTGTGTGCGCTCAGTCGGGTCTGATTATCTGCAACCCCATGAACTATAGCCCACCCAGGCTCTTCTGTCCATGGAATTCTCCAGACAAGAATACTGGAGTGGGTTGCCATTTTCTCCTCCAGGGGAACTTCCCGATCCAGGGGTTGAACCCATGTTGCTTGTGTCTCCTGTATTGGCAGGTGGCTTCTTTACCACTAGCACCACCTGGGAAGCCCTTCAATACTGATGACCTCATCTCAAAACTGGGAAGAATATTTCCTGTGCTGTAGAGTTGTTGTGCGGATTAGGAAACTGATGGAAACTTAGCAAATATACTGGAAGTGAAAGTGAAATCCTTTAGTCGTGTCTGACTCTTTGCGACCCCATGGACAGTAGCCTACCAGGCTCTGCCGTCCATGGGATTTTCCAGGCAAGAGTACTGGAGTGGGCTGCCATTTCCTTCTCCAGGGGATCTTCCCAACCCAGGGACTGAACCCAGGTCTCCTGCATTGCAAACAGATGCTTTACCGTCTGAGCCACCAGGGAAGCCCCCAAATGTACTGGAGGGGTGAACAAATGGTAGCTGTTTTTAGAAAATCCTTTGTGTCCCAAATTTCAAAGCTAGGATCAGTGCTCAAGTGAAGTGACTATTTTAACCTAGGTTCTAGTACAATGTTCTTTTTTTCTTTGACTGGTTTCTGACTATAGTTTTGTTTTTTAATTATTAAAAACTTTTTTTAAAATTGTATGACTTTTCATCATTTAAAAAGAATTGGAGTATAGCTGATTCACAATGTTGTATTAGTTTCAGTTGTTTAGCAAAGTAATTTAGTTACACCCACACACAAATTTGTTTTTCAGATTCTTTTCTTTCATAAGTTGTTACAAAATATTAAGTATTTTGTATACTGTGCTATACAGTAGATCTTTTTTAGTTATCTATTTTATTTTTTAAACATCTCAATTTATTTATTTTTAATTGAAGGACAATTGTTCTACAATATTGTGTTGGTTTTTGCCATACAACAACACAAATCAGCCATAGGTATACTTACATCCCCTCCCTCCTGAAACTCCCTCCCACCTCCCACCCCATCCCACCCCTCTAGGTTGTCACAGAGCCTGGGTTTGAGCTCCCTGAGTCATACGGCAAATTCCCACCAGCTGTCTATTTTAAACATAGTAGTGTGTTTATGTTAATCCCAAACTCCTAATTTATCCCTCACCCCCTCCCCACTGTACTTCTCCATTCTATTCAGTTCAGTTCAGTCACTCAGTCATGTCCGACTCTTTACGACCCCATGAATTGTAGCATGTCAGGACTCCCTGTCCATCACCAACTCCCGGAGTTCACTCAAACTCACTTCCATCAAGTCGGTGATGCCATCCAGCCATCTCATCCTCTGCCGTCCCCTTCTCCTCCTGCCCCCAATCCCTCCCAGCATCAGAGTCTTTTCCAATGAGTCAGCTCTTCGCATGAGGTGGCCAAAGTACTGGAGTTTCAGCTTTAGCATCATTCCTTCCAAAGAACACCCAGGACTGATCTTCAGAATGGACTGGTTGAATCTCCTTGCAGTCCAAGGGACTCTCGAGTCTTCTCCAACACCACAGTTCAAAAGCAGCAATTCTTCGGCGCTCAGCTTTCTTCACAGTCCAACTCTCACATCCATTCTATACGTGCCTTAATATTGCAGACTGCCTCTCATCTTCTGTGTGGCACAGATGGGAAATAAAGAAAGCAGAGCATCAAAAGTCTGATAACTTGTGGCTTTCTTATTTCCTCAGCACTGACTCCCAGGCTGTAAACTCAGCTTGACTAACTGGATCACTGTATATTTCTGGACTGGTCACATTAGGGACATTGGTATTTGCTGTGCAGGTGGGTTGCTGTGGGGTTTGCTTGTGTTCTTTCCTCTGATGAGCATCCCCCAATGCTGGAAATAATCACAGAGCTTGGGGTCTGTTGCCTGTACCTTCCGAGGCTGCAGCAAACTGGGCTTCAGGATGCTGGGGTCGCAGGATGCTGGGGTCAGGCTCCTCTGGCCATTGTGAGAGAAGAAACCGCCCACCCCATGTGAGGCCACAGAGAGGGAAGCCCAGGGCCGTATAATCTCCTGACAGAGGCCAGTGCCCTGCTCCTCCAGCAAGAAGGACTCTGTGGCCTGCCTGGGACCCCTGTGATGGCAGGGAAATGCCCACACGCCCATGCACTCAGGTTCTGTCCCTGCCCCGCCCCCGCCTTGGCTCTGTGTAACTTGCAATTTTGTGTATAAAGTTGTGAGCCCCCACCCTCCTAAGAAGCATCTAGGATCAGATGCTCTTCTCAGCTGCCGGCCCAAGTGGGAACTTGGAGCTGCCGAGTCCACCGTGTCCACCGACGAGGGCGGGGGTGGGGGGAGGCGGAGAGCTCATACTTTCATCTGCCCCAGCCCTGCCCTCACGGAGTGTGTTTTGCATGTGGTTGTTGAACTTTGATTCAGTGACTCATGCTGAGGTGCAGGCTTCATCTCCCTCCCTCATCTGATTGCTTTCTTCCTCTCTTTTAAAAGAAAAAAAAAAAAAAAGGCAAAGCAAAACTACCTTTGCAGCTTTGAATGTGAATGGTGAAAGGAAGTAGAACTTCGGCCTGAAGTGACTCTCCGGGCCTCGGGGACACCTGGACAGCTGGGAGGACAGCTGAGGGGAGCGGGGTGTCCACCGCGAGGGCCCTCGACACGCCCTGCTGGTGAGTGTATGTCCCCTGGCATGGGTCAGTGTGACAGAGTGCTGTCAGACTTGCGGTGGGGGTGGGAGGACAGAGACAGCACACTCGGGGAGGCGGGGGCCAGGATGCAGGGCACGTATTCTTGGATGGGAAGCATCCTAGCAACAATCTCATCTCTCTTAGTTACTCTGAGGGTTTGGTGGGGGGGAAAAAATAGGTAAGCATCTTTAATTTCCTTTGGGTGAAATCTTGCTCTATCTAGCAAATTTGCATTTAATGTCAAGAGGGCTTTTATTGGAGAAAGATTAATCAGAAGAAACTATTAGGTTTAAGTAAAAGCTCCTGCTTTAAAGATGTTTTAATTTTATGAAATCAGAAGGACTAGGGTCTCAAAGAGTCAGACATGACTGAGGCGACTTAGCACGCACACACAGAACTCTGGAGCACATCTGAAACCTGTCTCCATGCTTTTGAGAGCAAGTTGTAGATGAGATGGTGACTGGTGGGTGTCTAGTTTCCTGGCAGATCAGGAACATTTGGCAGGGCCCCAAATGCCATGTCTTCTAGAGGATGGCCCTGTGGGCTTCAAGAAGGCCTACGAGGATGTTGGAATAAGTCTTCACCTGATGGCAGTGAATATAATCTTGGCTTATGCCCTGGGGCCATTCTAGAATGCTTGGCCATGAACTCCAAGAGGCGACCTCAGGGCCACATGTTGCCAAGCCAGGAGTGCCAACACCTGGCAGGTGAATAGTTTGGGAGGGCATTGAGCAGAGGGTTTTGTTTTACACCTTGCTTCAGAGTTGCCCTGGGGTATCGATCAGGGCTGTAAATACTTGTGTGTACACCGGAAACAACCTACAGCAGCACACAAGGGTGGGAGAAAACAAAAGGCCAGCCTAGTCCCCTCAGGCTCAGAGCAACATTACTCACAACAGCCCCCAAGCAGCAGCAATCCAAGCGTCCCTGGAGGAATGGAAGGCTACACGGTGTGGTTTATAGGACCCGGATGAACCTTGAAGACACTATGACAAGTGAGACAAGCCAGACCCAGAAGGACGAATACAGTGTGATTTCACTTGCATGAAGCAGTGAGGATCATCAAATTCGTAAAGACGCAAAGTAGAACTGTGGTTACCAGGAGTTGAGGCAGGGGGATGGGGAGTTAGTGTTTAATGGGGACAGAGTTTCCATCTGGGGAGATGAAGATGCTCTGACTATGGAGGGTGATGATGGTTGCTTACTGCTGCTGAAATGCACTCATAAGAATCAGTAAAATGGTGAATTTTATGCTACGACTCTTTTGCCACAATTTTTAAAAATTATAATTCTGTTAAGGGGAAAAAAAAAAGTCAGGCCCAAACCACAAATCTCATGGGCTGAAGTTTTTGCCTCTCTGTGACTTCCTCAAACTCTGACAACTCCCCTGAGGGCTTCTAGATCTAAGCTGAACCAGAAAACTTCTGCAGGGACTCTGTCTAGAACCGTCCCCTCACTATGGTGGGTGACTTCCGGTGGGCATGTGCGGGAGATTTCTCTGCAACTGGCCAAGGCGACCTGGGAACGGACTTGGAGGTCAGGGTCCAGTGTTGAAGGAGGGCTGGCCCTGCTTTGTGGCCCCCGAGTGGCCCTGGGCAGCACCCTCTGGCAGGAGCTGCCACCCTTGGGAGTCTCCCATCCAGCTGTGAGATCCTGGGTAAGTCAGGCAAACCTCAGTCTTGTCACCTGCAACCTGAGTAACTCTTTCCATGTCGCAGGGACTTTGGGATTTTCCGAAGAAGACACACAAGGAGGCACCTTGTAACCAGAAAACAATGTGTCGCTGTGAGCTGCTGACTCTCTGCAGTTCTTATTGCTCTTACTTGCTCATTCTTCAGTGTGCCATGATTTTTTCCTCCCCTAGGGCCTCTTCCAGCCAGACTGTTTGGCCCAGAGGCCCTCCTTCCTGATTATCTGACCCACCTTGTTCCACCCGCGAGGGTCCCCTGTGCCCCCTCCCCTTTCTCCCTTTCTCTCCTGCTGGGTCGTCAGGTCCGGAGCCCACCCTCCTCAGCCTTGACACTGAGCATTGGACAGCGTGCCCCGCCGACCCTTGTCAGAGTGCAGGAGACTTGGGAAGGTTTTCGAAGTGTTACTAGCCATCTGTGCTGTTTGTGACTTCCAGTCAAGATTGAGGAAGAAAACCAAGATGAAATTGTTCATACTTTCAGGTCTTAAAAATAGAATGGAAAAAGTAGCTGCCAGCAGCCCTGTGGCTCAAAGACCATCGCAGCTGGGGGTGGGGGGTGGGGGACGGGCTGTGACTTGGGGCTCCAGAGAGCAGCCCCCCACCCTAGTGTTCTCCCTTATTTAGAAATTTTAAAAGGAAATGAAGTTATTTTAGAGTCTCAAGGGGGGAAAAAAGCCTCTGAGGTAGGTGAATTCTTTCAGTTAATTTCATGTGAAAACAGCCCTCCCATCCCACGCATACCTACAAAACTCCGCTCAGAAAAGGAGCTCTGTTGAAGCTTGAGGGGTCTGTGGGGAGCTGCCGAGGCAGGGACCCCTCTCCCACTCCCCAGGAGAAAGGTTTTTCACTTCAAGAATGTTCGTGCTTCCGCCCTACCAGAACGCAAAGTGACAAAATAAACTCGGACTCTCCTTGTAACTGTTACTAGGTGACTCAAGAGAAGTCGCCTGACCCAGTCATATTTTGACGTTTCCATTTCTAGGATGATAAGGTATTGCTGCTATCTTGAACCGCAGCTCAAAGCAACCCATTATTATGGTCGTCTCTGCCATTTGCTAGCTGTATAGGGCTCACTCTGTACCACTCTGAACCTTACTGTCTTCATCTGTGAGCAGGGAATACTTTTTTATCCACCTGGTCGACCCAGCAGGGATAATGGGAAGTTTCAAGTAAGAGCCTCTGCAAGAAAGTGAGCGGAAACAATGAAGAAAAACGTGAATATAAACGTTTATGTTCACGTTGTCTGGACTGTCTTTCTTCCACTTTAGTTCCCTCCCTCTTTTCTTTCTCCCACCCTCTTCTCTCAAGCTTCCTGTCTCTTTCTTCCAAATCCAAATAAGAGCCACAGTGCACGCACAAAGAGCAGGGGAGGGGTGGGGTGGGAGTAACTGAAGCCATCAGGTCTGGGAGGACTTCGTGGAGGAGGTGACAGTGAGATTAGGTCTGGTGGAGAAGGGGCAGGGGTTCCACAGAGGGAAGAGCCCGGGGTGTGGTCTCCAGGTCTGAGACACTAGGGTCTTTTAGGGACAGCGCACAGTCCCTGGTGTGAGCTGGCCTACCAGGTGGGTGAGTGTCGCCTTCCTCTATGGAGATTGGGTCAAAGCTGGACCCTGGTCCGAGAAAACAATCACCCTGAAAGCAAAGAATGGCACTGGTCAGGGAAAAGTTGAGGCTGGGCTAGAGGTACGTGGCCCTGGAAACCCGAGAGGAACTTGGTCCTGGGTGTGGTCAGTCTTGCTTCTCGTGCTGAGGAGATTTGACATCTACTCTGCACAGGATGGAGGGACGTGGACATTTTGGGGGGACGTGGAAGTCTTGATCAGTCTAGTCTAACTTGACTAGAGCAGTTGTGGGTGGGAGTGTGGTGAGGTGGCCCTCCCAGGAGCTCTGGGGAGATGACGATGTGGCCTGTCTGTGGCTGGGAGAGGCCAGCTCGTCCTCAGTCGTCCAGCTCTGTGCGGGCCCCTCTGGCCTCGCCTTTCTCCTCCGATGAAGAAAAGTCATTCCTCTCCTGAGTTTTGAAAACACATCTTTCTAATAGAAAGTATTGTGCCTATCATCATGGTGTATGACTTGTTTACATTTTTTGTCTGTTTCCCTGAATAGATTGTAGAGAAATCTGACTGTGGGTTATTTTGTCTTTATAGAACTGGGTCCCAGCATATTGCCTGGTGCCTAGGAGGTGATCAGTAAGTGCTAGTTACATGAATGAGAGAATGAATGAATGGATGGATGAGTGACCTTGGACAGTGGTGGTGTGAGTGTGAAGGGGAGCATGATTGTGGAAAATGTCAGGGAAGCGGACTTAATGACTCATTGGATGTTGAAGTGCGGGAGAGGGATGAGTCAAAGCTGACCTCACGCTTGCTTCTATGGATCTCTGGGGGATGCCATTCAGTGAGATGGGAACTCAAGAAAAAATATTCCAGGGGGGAGGATAATTTTAGCTTTGGGCATTTATTAAAGAAAAAGCTACTAAACTCTTCACATATAGGAGGCATTATGCCAGGTGCTGGCTTCCCTGGTGGCTCAGATAATAAAGACTTCACCAGCAATGCGGGAGGCCTGGGTTTGAGCCCTGGGTTGGAAAGATCCCCTGGAGGAGGGCATGGCAACCCATCTCAGTATTCTTGGCTGGAGAATCCCCACAGACAGAGGAGCCTGGAGGGCTGCAGGCCATGGGGTAGCAAAGTGTCAGACACAACTGAGCGACTAGAACACACATGCTCAGTGCTAGTGACTCTGAGACAGACAGGTCAGAAGGCAGTTCACAGTCTGAGAAGCAGATACCTGACAACTCCATATGCCTTACAGAGGTGTGTGCACACGCCTGGGAGCTGAGAGGCCCAAGCCACTCATTCTGACAGGGAGTCACGGATGACCACTGTGAGCGAGTTTGAGCCAAATCTTTTTTTTTTTAAGTCGAATCTTAAACCCAAAAGATCACTCTGGATAGACAGGACATCATATGCAAAAGCGCAATGGTAGGAATATTCTGGAGTGGGGAGTAGAAAGAGCTTCAGTGTGGCTGGAGAGAAAGGACCAGAGGGCAGTTGTGGGCAAGAGGTAGACGGGGGCCTGCAATGCATCCTGAAAGCTCAGCCAATTGCTCAGGAACTTGATGTCTTTCTTGAGGTCAACACGGGGTAAGAGGGTATTTCTAAGCAGGGGGTGACATGTTCAGACTTGTTCTAGAAACTCAGTGCTGGCTACAAATGGGAGCTGGGCCAGATGGGATGGAGGAGGGGCCCCTAGGAAGCTGTGACCTGCACTGGGGGTGGGATGCAGAAGGTAGGCATGGAGGCTTGGGTGGGGCTTGTGGGCAGGAGGTGGGTGTGATAGGGGCCATGCCGAAGGAAGGAAAGACATAGGACTTCTGTTGGGGGCCCTGGATGACATGTCTGTAGGCCCCCTACACGGAACCGTCTACATGGAAAAAGCTGTTGAAAAGCTCTGGATTTAAGAAGAGGGTTTTTGGTTTCAGAATTCCTTTCCACTCTCACAAACTACTAAGGACCACCACCACCCCAATTTGTTTATATGGTTTATATCTATCTGTCGATATGCACTTTGTTAGAAACTAAAACTATGAAATTTAAAAATAATCATTTATTTAAAAAATCAGGGTAAACCAATCCTATTAATATAAATGATGTGTTTTATGAGAAATAACTCTATTTTCCAAACCTCCAAAAATTTTAAGAAGACTGGCACTGATTTATATTTTTGCAAATCTCTTTAATATCCAGCTTAATACAAGACAGCTGGCTTCTCATATCTGCTTCCATGTTCAAGCTGTTGGCAATATCACAATGACATGTAGCTTCTGGAATAGTTCATGGTACACTCGTGAGAGGATGAGTGGAAGAAAAAGCAAATTACTACTTAGCATTTAGTAGGGAAATACTTTTACCTTATACACTCCCTGGGAGGGTTTTGGGCTCCCTCTGGACCGCAATTTGAGAATCACTGAAGCTGACTCAGCAAATGTTCTGAGTTCCCACAGTGTTTTACCAAATAGCGCACAGGGCATTTATCTCACAGGTTTACAGCTATGTGTGCCCGGTGTTTAGCAAGAAGTCTGAGCTGGAAGTGCAGTTGTGGATTCATGGATCTAGGGGGCTGGTGGAGGGCATGAGGGGTAGGGAAGATGGCTTGGGCAGGACCCTGACATTGACCAAGGGACCAGAGGCTAAGCAAAGCATTGGAAAGAAGTTGGAGACCTAGGCGAAGCTGTGTAACCTAAGAGAGAAGAGAGTATCAAGAAGGAGGTGGTCCACAATTTTTGGATTTAAAATCCCTAGTAAGGATATGGGCCACAGAGCCAAAAGCAGCAGAGAGGCTGCCCAAGGCAAGGAGTGGAAAGATGCTGCTGGCTTTGGCAGTTAGGAGGTCACTGGTGACTTTGAGGGCAATTTCGGTATGGCAGTGATCAGTAGGCCAGGCGGGTAGCAACCGACAAGTGGTGGCTGCGGCAGAGGAGCCTCTCTATTCAGGAGTCAGTTCAGTCCCTCAGTCATGTCTGAATCTTTGTGACCCCATGGACTGCAGCATGCTGGGCTCCCCTGTCCATCACCAACTCCCAGAGCTTGCTCAAACTCATGTCCATCGAGTCGGTGATGCCATCCAACCGTCTCATCCTCTGTCATCCCCTTCTCCTCCCACCTTCAATCTTTCCCAGCATCAGGGTCTTTTCCAAGGAGTCAGTTCTTTGCATCAGGTGGCCATAGCATTGGAGTTTCAGCTTCAGCGTCAATTCTTCCAATGCATATTCAGGGTTAAATTCCTTTAGGATTGACTGGTTGGATCTCCTTGCAGTCCAAGGGACTCTCAAGAGTCTTCTCCAACACCACAGTTCAAAAGTCTCAATTCTTTAGCACTCAACTTTCTTTATAGTCCAACTCTCACATTCATACATGACCACTGGAAAAACCATAGCTTTGACTAGATGGACCTTTGTAATGTTTCTGCTTTTTAATATGCCATCTAGTTTGATCATAGCTTTTCTTCCAAGGAGCAAGCATCTTTTAATTTCATGGCTGCAGTCACAATCAGCAGTGATTTTGGAGCCCAAGAAAATAAAGTCTGACACTGTTTCCATTGTTTCCCCATCTGCTTGCCATGAAGTAATGGGACAAGATGCCATGATCTTCATTTTCTGAATGTTGAGCTGTAAGCCAAATTTTTCACTGTCTTCTTTCACTTTCATCAAGAGGCTCTTTAGCTCTTCACTTTCTGCCATAAGGGTGGTGTCATTTGTGCATCTCAGGTTATTGATATTTCTCCTGGCAATCTTGATTCCAGCTTGTGCTTCATCCAGGCCGGCATTTCTCATGATATACTCTGCACATAAGTTAAATAAGCAGGTGACAATAGACAGCCTTGACATACTCCTTTCCTGATTTGGAACCAGTTGGTTGTTCCATATCCAGTTCTAACTGTTGCTTCTTGACCTGCATATAGATTTCTCAGGGGGCAGGTAAGTTGGTCTGGTATTCCCATCTCTTGAAGAATTATCCACAAAAATTTTCTGTCCAGGAGGCTGGTTGATAAATGTCTGTGACCTGCCAGCCCCATCATGAGTTCTGCTGAAGTTCTTGTATTAAGGGCGAGGCTCTGCGAGACAAGAGGAGGCCATGCTGGGAACCCAGAAGAGAGAGTGTTGCAGAGGATTCCAATAGGAGGCCAGGAACCGAAGATGGAGAACCTGTAATACTGAGAAGAGGACGGGGTGGAACGACAGATGTGTGTGAATGTGTGTTGAGCACCGTTTGTAGGGGAAACATCAAAGACCACCTGAATTTTCATCATTTGGCGTATGGATAAACACCATACAGTCTTTCATTTGTTCATTCATTAGACAAACATGCATTGAGATTCAGCTGTGCCAGGCACTGTTCTAAATACTGTGGATAAGGTGGGCAGCCAAACAGCTAAACTGGCAGCGAAAGATTTCCAAAATGACTCTTTAACAAGAAAAGTGACTTGCTGAATAATTAGTCCAGTATGATACTATTTGTGTAAAAACAACCTCCCTTAAACAGTATGTGCATCTATCTGCTAGACATGCAAGAAAATGCATAGAAAAAGTGCTAGAAGGAGACAGGAGAGGCAAGCAGGGTTTGGGGTTTGTAGGAAGAGACATTATATACTTTCATGCGTTATACTTCTACATTATTTCAGTTTTTTCATAGTCTACAGATTTTCAGGATTATTTCTGTATTTTAAAAGTTTTTTGAAAGATATAGGTCTTTGTGAAAAGAGAGACCCAGTCTGTCCAAAGGATTCCTTCTGACTCAGTCATATTTTCTTGTAAACATGTGTCAGGCTGCACCCTCCTGCCCCCAACTACCCCAAAGGTGCAGGCCAGGAAGTGATGGCTGGGTGGAAAGAATAAAATTTGAGTTAGGACCTCTTATTTTAGAGGTTCAGTACTATCTGAGTTAACTGCTATGGAAAACTGTGTTGGTGCACAGAGCTGAATTTTGGTCAAAGCATGTGCTTCTGGGAATAGAATTCACCAGAGGGTATTTCCCCCTGTTTAATTCCAGGAGTTGTATTAGTTTGCAATGGATGTCATAACAAAATACCACAGAGCTGGTTTTTATTTTGGATATATATGGGCTTCCCTAGTGACTCAGATGGTAAAGAATCTGCCTGCAATGCGGGAGACCTGGGTTCAATCCCTGGATCAGGAAGATCCCCTGGAGAAGGGCATGGCAACCCACTCCAGTATTCTTGCCTGGAGAATTCCATGGACAGAGGAGCCTGGTGGGCTACAGTCCAGGGTGTTGCAAAGAGTTGGACACTACCGAGTGAAAAGCACTTTACGACCTATATATAATATGTAAACAATCGGCCCTTCATATCCTCGAATTCAACCAATTGTGGATTAAAATTATTAAAAAAAAAAAAAAAAAAGAATCCCAGAAGTTTTCTAGGCCCTGGGAGGCCTAGCCCCTCACCTGCCCCGGGCCCTGGAGAAGCCACGCTGCCTCCTGTCCCCCTTCCCTGGTCTGGGGGGCCTGACTGAGGGGGAAGACTGACCTGCGGGGGAGGGGGAATCCCCACTTGCTGCTGCTCCCTCTGCCATCACTGCCCCCCTTCTCCCCTGAACCCCTAATCATACTCAAAGAGTTCCTAAAGCCAGAGACCTGCATCATACAAGCAAAACTTGACTTTCCCATGTTCCGGCAGCTATTTACATGGCGTTACACTGTATTAGGTAGTATAAGCAATGTAGAGAGGCTTTAGAGTCCTGGTGGATATGCTTAGGTTATATATAAGCACTATGCCATTTTATACAAGGAACTTGACTATCCATTCATGGAGTTTGATATCTTCAGTGGTCCTGGACCTTTCCCGCAGCTGAGGGATGACTTTGTGTTAGTTGCTTGGTTGTGTCCAACTCTTTGTGATCCCATGGACTGTAGCCCACCAGGCTCCTCTGTCCATGGAATTCTCCAGGCAAGAATACTGGATGGGTAGACATTCTCTTGTCCAGGGCATCTTCCTGACCCAGGGATCGAACCTGGGTCTCCTTCATTGCAGGCAGATTCTTGAGCGCCTGATCCACCGTTTTTAAAATTTAACATTATCACCATCATCATCATCACCTCCTTGAAGTTCTGGTGGCTGGAAGTCCAAGATCATGGTGTTGGTGGGCCGGTTTCTTCTGAGACCTCCTCAGCTGGCTGTTGGCCTTTTCCCTCCACTGTGTTTCCTCATGGCTTCTCTCGGTACCCATGTGTGTCCAATTGTCCTCTTTGTATGAGGACACCTGTCACATTCGATTAGGGCCCACTCCACTGACCTCCTTTTAACATAATCACCTCTTTAAGACTTTATCTCGGAATAGTCACATGCTGAGGGGTGGAGTGGGGATAGGGCTTCAACATATGCACTTGGCAGGGACACAGTCCAGCCATAGCAGAGCCTCAGAAGCACTTCTGTGGCCTGTGCATGAATGTCCTGAGCTCTGGGTGTCCTGCTCAGGTGGGTGACCCTCACGAGGGATGGGTTGGGGTGAAGGCCTAGGAGCACCCTCTAGGAAAGGCCGTGAGATTGCATCTGCGGCTCACCAGCCACACCAGCAACTGAAACTCCCCAGGGCACAAGGCCCTGATGTGACTTCCTGGCAGACAAGGCGGGTGGGGAGCACACATAATCGGGCTCCAGCGGCCCAGCAAACACCTGATGGCTGCCTCTTCTCTCTAGCTCATGCCGGCGGGGTGCTGCCAGGAGGAAGCCGGGGGCAGGACCCTTTCGGGGGGCCTGGCTGGCGCAGCATGCAGCGCTCGAGCAAGATGGAGTTCTTCCAGAAGCTGGGCTACAGCCAGGAGGACGTGGCCAGGGTGCTAGGCAAGCTGGGCGAGGATGCCCTGGTCAATGACGTGCTGCAGGAGCTGATCCAGACGGGCAGCCGGCCCAGCGCGCATGAGGGCAGCGCCGCACCCCTGCTCGTGCCCAGGGGCTCCTGCGGGACCCTGGACTCTTCCCAGTGCAGGCTGGGAGCGGACTCCGGAGAGGACAGCGGAGACCCTGCCAGCTCCTTGAGACCCATAGTGATCGACGGCAGCAACGTGGCCATGAGGTAGCGTCCTTCACCCCTTCTTGTCAGTGGTTTGGTCCAAGGAGCTTTGGAGCCAGTGGGTGGGGGTGGGAGCCCCCGGTTCATCCCTCAGTAGCTGCTTAGTCAGTTAACCGCTCTGAGCCTCGCTTTCTCCATCTGTAAGGTGGGTCTACAATCTCCCTAGAAGTTTAGTCCTAAGAACTGGAGCTGCTGGACATGCCTAGGGCAGTGATGACACAGAGTAAGTGTTCAACAGAGGGCAGCTATTCTCACGTTAAGGCAGAGGGGGCTCTCTTCCCCCTCTTATCCCAGCAGGGATAAATGGTGGGGAACCTAGGGCTGGGAGAAGGTGGCTTCTGGCCTGGAGTCTGTCCCTACGTGGCTGCATGACTCTGGGAAAGCTGGCTATCTCAAGTTTCCCCTTCTGTGACACAGGTCAAGAGACAGCTTTTTAGCTTCCCTTAAGGTTATGAGAGTCAGATGGAAAATGGACTTGAACCACCTTGAAAGCCCTCTGCTGGGGGTGGGGAGCAGTGGTGGAGGCGGTAGAGCTCCCTAGCTAGGGTGGGGGGGCGGTGTTTGTGGTCCCCGAGCTACAGAGGCAGTAGTTATACTGGTGCGTTGGCATCTTCGTGTGTTGCGGTGATGAGAGCTCCATGCCGGGCCTCATCTTTCCTGGAGAGGTTAAGTTCCGCTGAGAAAGGGGTTCCACAGCCTCACCCACACCCACCACTGGGCATGGAGAAGGCTTTGCCCAAACAAGTGGATTACTTTTCCGTTTGGCTAAGCTATAGCCCAACCGAGGGCAGAGCCATAGGGAGTTGGTCATTCAGAACCGCACATAGACTCATGTCCCTTTCCAAAAGCTGAGCCACGCTGGGCATGGAGAAAATCCGTGTCACTGCTGCTGAATATGTCAACAGGGGATTCTTTGGCTGAGGAGCTGAGTGGTTTTCTCTAGGAATTTGGGCTCACTCTGGATTGGGCACTGCAGGAGAGAAGTTTGGAAGGGTTAACTCAAGGTGGCCCAGCTTTGGGGGTAGTTCCTCGCTTGGTGTGTAGGGCAAGATTGTTTAAGCATTCATTCAAGTTTTAGCCACCTAGGTCTCCCTGGGCTTGATTATATCACCAGGCAATAGAGCCCTGCCTTCTCCCTGTGGCCTAGGAGCTGGTCCTTGGGTCTGTAAAACATTCTTACACATGCTCTGTGTAGGCACCAGGTAGGTGAGCCTCTGAAGTCCTGCTAATTCAAGATTCCTGAGCGAATTAAAGGGATTTTTAAGAATTCAGTAGTTTCTGAGGGTCCTAGGAAGAAAGTCTGCTGGGTTCTAAGAGGTGGCCTGGCCTCTCTCTAGTCTGGATGAGGCGTCTCTTCCTCTGGACATCGGTAGAAACATAACCGCTCACATTTGAAGTAAGACGGTTGTTCAGTCGCTCAGTTGTGTCCGACTCTGTGACCCATGCATGGTAGCACACCAGGCTGTCTTTCGCTATCTCCTGGGGTCTGCTCAAACTCATGTCCATTGAATCGGTGAGGCCATCCAACCATCTCATTTTAAAGCAAGAACTACAATCCCATAGCCTCCAGAATGAAAACCACAATCACAGAAAGTCAAGCAAAACGATCACATGGATCACAGCCTTGTGTAACTCAGTGAAGCTATGAGCCATGCCATGCAGGGCCACCCAAGACAGACGGGTCACGGTGGAGTGTTCTGACAAAATGTGGTCCGTTGGAGAAGGGAATGGCAAACCACTTGGTATTCTTGCCTCAAGAACCCCTTGATAAAGTGAGATGATACTGTTTAAATCAAAGACCTTTTCAGCCCTAAGAGTATATGAACTCTCTGATTCCAGCTCAGAAAAGCAGAGTGGCTATAGGGTGAAAAAACTACTTCAGGTGCTACAGGAAAGCACTCTCTCTTTGGGGGGCCAGACATTTTTTAGGAATGGTTACAATCGGGTGGTGGTGGAGCATTTTCTATTGATGAAACTCTCTGTTGCTGCTTGGAGTTAAAATTTAAGCCATGTCCTCTATTTGCATGTGACCTTGACATGTTCCAGGTAAATTCTGGGAACGTGGGGGTTTAGTCTCACCCCATCCCTACCTCCTACAACTGTAATTGGTCTTGTCTAGTCATGCACAGTCTGTGTGGGTAACAGATAGAAACCATCTCTCAGGCTTATTCTGAAGAATGTGTCAGGACATTCATTCTTTCACACTCATGCTGTCTTAAAACCACCTCAAATGCCCAGAACACATGTCTGTGTGTGTGTTCTCATTGTGTCTGTAAACGTATGCACATATACACAAACATCCCTTCCCCTGCCCCCTGCATCCCATTAGTTAGGAAAAAAATTTCCACAGTTCCCACCCATGCATGGGACTTCATTGGTCCAAAGGCACATCTGGGAGAGAGTGGGTCAGACATTCAGCTCCAGCCCTGTTCCTTCTCTTGCAATAACGCCTCCTGGTCCTCCAACCAGAGTTCAGCAGGACCCCTTGACTTCAGACTGTGTGGTTCTCCGATGTGAAGGATAGATCCCAGTGTGGGGCGCACCTTTAGCAGGGCTAGATGGTTGAAACCCAGCATGGAATCTAGTTGTTACCTCTTGACCTCAAAACTCAGCCTGAAAATTCTCCTTCTCTGAGGTCTTGTACTGCAGGTGTTGCCATTCTCTGCTTTCGAAGGTGCTTCTGCTTCATGTGCTGTCTGGTCCTGGAAGGAGGGGGAGGAGCTTAAAAGACAGGTTGGGATGTGTGTTCCTTTCTGTCCTGAGCAGGCGGGAGGCGCGTCTTCTGTTGGCAGTAGCATCATCTAGGGTGCCTGCTGCCGACTTGCTGTCTGGGGTCTGTCCTCTGAAGTCTGCCTTTGCTCACGAATAGCCTCATTTTTTCTTTTCTTTAAAAATTAGCTCAGGGCAACTTAATTTTTAAAGTTTTACTTCATTTTTCAAAAAATTTCTAATTTATTTATTTTTGACTCTACGAGGTCTTCGTGGCTGCACAGGCTTTTCTCTAGTTGCAGCCACAGGGTTTTACTTTTAGTTGCAGTGGAAGCACTCTCACTGTGGTGGGAGCAAGGGCTCTAGGGCTCGTGGGCTCAGCAGTTGCGATTTCCAGGCTCTGGAGCACAGGCTCAACAGTCGTGGCACACAGGCTTAGCCGCTCCGTGGCGTGTGGCATCTTCCTGGACCAGGGTCAAACTCGTAATTTCTGCATTGGCAAGCAGATTCTTTACCACTGAGCCATCAGGGAAGCCCCAGCCTCACTTTTCGGTCACAGTTTTCTTTTTCTCCCTCTCATTTTCTTTTGGAAGTGGTGTTTCCTTAAAAAGTTCAAAATCTGTATTGGTTTCTATTGCTGCTATAATAAATTACCACACAAATGTAGTGACTTAAAACAACGCTAGTGTATTGTGCTGTAGTTCTGGAGGTCAGAAGTCTGGCCTGAGCCTTCCTGGGCTGAAATTAAGGTGGTGGCAGAGCTATGTTTCCTTCTGGGAGCTCTAGGGGATGATGTGTTTCCTTGCCTGTTTCAGTTTCTGGAGGCCACCTGCATTCTTTGGCATGCAGCCCCTTCCATCTTCCAAAGCAGCAATGGCCTGAAACGATGTACACAATGTGGAATCAGTATATATAGCTGTGGTTTCCTGGGGAGAAGGTCTGAAGCTTCCAATAGGCACTTAGAAGGTCTGTGATCCCCAAAACATAAAGAACCACTGACGTAGAATGAGCAGTTATAGGTAGTGTCATGCTTTACAGGAGGTGCTAAGCCTCTCCATTAGCTCAGAGAATGTGAGAGGGGGTCATCTGTCCTTGCCTCTGGACATCTAGATTGAGAGAAGAAGCACAGAAATGACCTGGATGGGCTTGGCCAAGGTCAGCACTGACTGCATCAGACCTTGGCTTCATCCTTGTGCTCTGACCTTGCCACCACTGTGGAAGTTTCCATGGGCCCCTCTCCCCAGGTCTTCAGAATGGGTAGCCCAAGGTTATCTGTCGGGGCCGAACCCAGCCTGGGGTGGCTGTTCTGAAGAGTGGCAGCGAGGGTCACTGACCAAATGCTTTTTAAAAGAAGTGGGAATGTATTTGTTCTGAGCACACAGTTCTGTTCAAGTCATTTCAATAGGACCTATACTACTCAATTCCAAGAGTCTTCCATCTCCCCACTGTAACAACAAAAGGAGTCTATTTGGCTCTTATAAGCAGGAACATTCATTTCATTTATCATTTCCTAAGTGGCAGGTCAACTTCAGTGAGAATTCTATCAATAAGTTGCAGTGGTGCAGGCCTAAGATGGCAACCTGGGAAGCCAGACCTTATGTTCACCCTTAGTTTTGCCTAGTTTGGATTCCCTGGTGGCTCAGATGGTAAAGAATCTACCTGAAAAGTGGGAGACCTGGATTCAATCTCTGGGTTGGGAAGATCCTCTGGAGGAGGGTATGGCAACCCACTCCAGGATTCTTGCCAGGAGAATCTCGTGGAGAGAGGTACCTGGCAGACTACAGTCCGTGGAGTTGCAAGAAGTTGGACATAACTGAGCAACTAAGCACAGTTTTGCCAAATTCCTTGTATTTCATGTAGGAAACCAGGGAGGTCAGAAGCAGGCAACAGAACATGGGGCTTAGAGTTCGAAGACGTGAGTTCTGGCCTCTAGCCTGTGTGTGTATGTGTGTGCTGAGTCGTGTTCGACTCTTTGCAGCCCTGTGGACTGTAGCCCACTCAGTTCCTCTGTCCATGGAATTTCCCTGGCAAGAATATGGAGATGCGTTGCCACTTCCTACTCCAGGGGATTTTCATGACTCACAGATCAAACCTGTGTCTTTTGCATCTCCTGTATTAGCAGGCAGATTCTTTACCTCTAGCACCAACTCTAGCCTAGGACGGCCCAATAAAGTCCCTGTGAAAATGGAATGTTCTGTACCTGCACTGTGCATTGCGGTGGCTGCTTGCTACACGGGGTGACCTAGTGCTGGAAATGTGGCTGGTGTGGCAGAGGAGCTGAACTTCCAATTTTATTTCTTTAGAATTCACATGAAGGGTAAATAGCCACATGTGGTGAGTGGTATGGTACATAACAGCTGGTATAGCTCCAGTTTCTCATCTTACCCACTGTGTGACCTCCTCGTGAGTCATCTGACATTTCTGAGCCCTGTTTATTACAATTAAGTGGCTGCGCTGAGTAATAACAGTCTCAAGTAGCTTTTCATTTCTGACATTCTAGGATTCAGGTGATTATTTTATGCATGCAAAGCAAGAGATATGAACCTTCTGCAGAGGTTCAGAGAGAGTAAGTAACTTGCTCAAGGTCACAGAGAAGTGTCAGGCTCTGGATTCAGTGCTCTTTCCATTTCCTCTGGCACCGGGTATATTTGGGCTGCAAATTCTGTACTATCTTTGGTCTTAGGGCAGGCTACCCTGGGACCAGAGCCTGCCTGTGCTCCACCGAGCTCTCCCAGGCATGATGAGGCCCAGACAGGTGTAATCCAGGCAGGAGATGCTGTATCTCACTCCTTCCCTAGGGGCCAGCACACCCCTCCTGGGGGGCCTAGCCTGTAGGGAGCCCGCAGAAGGTAACGGGTGCATCACATGGTGGCTCTGCCTGACCAGAAGCACAGAGACTGGTTTCCAGGCACAATATATACACCTTCAGGGGTGTGTATGTGGGCATGTGTACGTGCAGGACACAGGGAGATGTGAGCTGAGCCCTGGAGTCGCTGTACACTTGGCCTTAAGAAAATGGTCCAGCAGGGTTTAAAAAGATGCCTTTAAAAAAAACGTGACCATTGAAAGCCTGTGACCAGCTGCACCATGGTGTTCAGGAAGAGCATGAATTCTCGCTGCCAACTCTTGTCAGCATTTTTCTTGCCTGGCAAACTCACAAATACTCACACATGCGCTCATAAGCACAAGTGGTGAACACTCTGTAGGCAAATTTAGAAAGGAGCCATCTGAGGGCCATCAGCTTGGGGGAAAACAACCTGGTAATTTCCCATCCTCTTACTGGCCTTGACAAGGGTTTCATCTGAATGTGTCCTTGCCTTGGGTTGTACAGGATTTTTTGTTAAACTTATTGTTTACCTTTTTAAACTCTTAAAGACCTTAACAGGTTCTGGCATATGGTGGAGAAATGAATCTTCAGTGATGATAAAGCTCAGATCAGCAATGGAGGTTTTCATCAAGGGCTACCGATGGGGGTGCACTCCTGGGCAGGGGGTTCAACCTGGTTTTCAGCCTCTGAGTGGACTCTGACCACACTGACCTTGGGTTCCTAAGTCTGTACCCATTTCTCCTATTATGAGATAAGGGAGCACCCTCTCTCAGAAGTCACCCCCTGGACCTGAGCTGGGGAGAGACTTCTTGGTGAAATGGGTATAAACTCCAGCTTCAGAGTGTTTGTAATTTAACTCCAAATAAGAAACACAATTCAATCAGTGTTGGGCCTTTATATCTCACACCGCAAAGGAATCACTGCTTAACTTTTCCTTTCGTCCCACCCCAAAACCACCGCCTCACTCTTCACAGGACTATCTTGTGAGCTGTTAATTTCTGCAGAGAATTTTTTGGGCAATAGTTAATGATACAGAAGTGTTCAGTGGGATTGTCAGTTACTGTAGATGGCTACACGCTAATGGGCGGGTGCCCCTGGCACATTTGTCATGTAGGCAGAATTTGCTTTGGGCACCAACCCACTTCCCTCACCGCCTCCCTTTATTCAAAACCTACCACTCCTTTCGCCTTTTCCCAGGGCCTGCTGCTCAGCTTTCTGCTTGATGAACTGGTTCTCACTGACTGTTAATAAGCACTAGGGTCCCTCCCTCAGCTTGAGCATTTTACCAGCTGGTAATTTTTGTGCTGAAGGAGCTGCTGTCTGGATCCCAGGGGTGGAGACTAGAAAGGCCCAGGAATAAAGAGGGATAAAACAGAGATGGGGTAGGGGGAAGAGTTTGCAGCCCAACAGATCAGGCTGTGAGGTCAACTGCAAGATCTGTGAGCTGAGCACACGGCTTTGCTTTAGTTTCCTCAAGGGTCCTCAAGAGCTCCTTGCAGTGGTTCAACCAGGCGCATGTGCAAAGTGGCCAGGTACTCAGACTCTGTTGGAAATGAGCTCTGAGAAGCTGGGGGCAGGTTTGTTCGTTCGCTGCTCCCCAGGCCCCCAAGCACAGCGCCCCATTGATGAGAGGCTTGCTCACACCTGGATGCTGAGCGAGTGGAGGAGACCCACAGGGGAGGGTGCCTTGGCTTACGTCCCTCCCTCTGAATGCGGGGCCTGGGCTCCCAGCGAGGCCGCTGAGCCTTATGACCAGAGCTCTGCCCGCTCCCATGTGGCAGGCAGGTCTCCCCTGCTTGTGGCATCGATCCTGCCATTGCCCAGGGTGTTCTGTGACCAGAACTAGGGCAGCCATGGTGGGGTTTTGAGGTTGGTTTAGGGAAAAAGAAAGAAACATGGTAAGGACGGAATAATAGATAATCTTCACATTTCGAGAGATCAGAAGGCTCTTGAAGCGGGGTAGGGTCCATGCAAGAACGGGAATGAATGAGTGAATGAGTGAATCCTGAATGAAAATCCTCCATTCCAGAGAGGGCCAGTCCCTGAACTCCCTGAGCCTGGAATTCCAACTGGAAGAGAGGGCACTTCTTAGGGAGACAGGGAAGGTCCTGGCTGAACTGGTGGACAGACATGCACCTCCTCCATTCTTGCCTTGGCCTAGCTGGCCTAGGTGGTACTTAACCTGTTCTTTGGAGATTCTTGGTTGGAGTCTTGTGTCCGAGAAGCTGGGGGGCCAGTTTTTGCTGCATGAAGCTGTTGTGGCACCATTCCTTAGCTCTTCTCTTCCCGAATTCCTGAACCCCTGAACCTCCAACCCCCTCCCCTCCACCTGCCTCCAGCCAGGGCCACTGCATGCTGAGGCCCTTCCAGAATCACTGGAACTGGTCACACCTCTCATCTTTGTCCCCTCACAGGCACTTGGTTCTGTTTACCCCCATCCCTGCCCCAAATCACACACCCATCAAAGGCGTCAGGGATGGAAAGCTGGTGTTTGAACAGTTGAACAGATATATAGACGTAGTCACAGAAAAGAGAGCAACCAAGGGAAGAACTGTAGGGACCTCTCTGGCGGTCGGGTGGTTAAGGCTCCATGCTCCCAAATGCACAGGTTCTATCCTTGATCGGGGAACTAAGATCCCACATTCCTCACGGCATGCCATAGAAACAAATTTTAAAGAATTGTGGCAATGATTTGTTTTTCTGAGAACTGTTTGAGGGTAGACATTGCTGCAGGGCTTCCCAGTGGCTCAGCAGTAAAGTACCTGCCTGCAGTGAAGAAGATGTAAGAGACGTGGGTTCGATCCCTGGGTTGGGAAGATCCGCTGGAGGAGGGCATGGCAACTCACTCCAGTATTCTTGCTTGGAGAATCCCATAGACAGAGGAACCTGACGGGCTACAGTCCGTGGGGTTGCAAAGAGTCAGACATGACTGAAGTCACCGAGCATGCATGCACATACTTTGCTGTAGCCAAGAGATACGTGCTGCAGGGCAAGGCAGGAGTGTGGGTGTCATAAAATGTTCACATCACTGCTGCAACTGCATACAACATAGAAGTTATTTTCTGTGACACATGAAATCTCTTCACTACCTTCTAGGAACCAGGAAGGAGCAAACGTCACACTTGCTCATGCGTGGTGGCTCAGCCTCTTCTGTCTTCTGGATGACTCCAGCTCCATGTTTCCTCTCCCTTCTCCCACTCCTCTCTCAAATGGCATCTGGAAGCTTCTGAGACCTGGTGCTGGCTGGGAGAGGGGTCTGGGACCCTCACTGGACTCTGCTGCAGGGCTACGGGGCTGGCCTTGCTTCCGGAATGGTCAGCAGAGGGACATTGGTCCTGTTTGGCCTTTGGGGGAGCCACACTGGCTTTAGTGCTATCCCCTTGTGTATGTGCTGCGCTAATTCACTTTAGTCGTGTCCGACTCTTTGCGACCCCACGGACTGTAGCCCGCCAGGCTCTTCTGTCCATGGGAATCTCCAGGCAAGAATATTGGAGTGGGTTGCCATGCCCTCCTCCCGGGGATCCTCCCAACCTGGGGATCATACCAGTGACCCTTATGTCTTCTGCATTGGCAGGTGGGTTCTTTACTGCTAGCATCACTTGGGACACCCCCTGTTCGTCCACTCCCAGGCCACACACAATCCTCCAGGGGAAGTAGGGAATCCAGGGGTGTTGCCTCGGGCTCACCTAGACGCCACTTTTGTTCACGACGGCCCTGCAGTCCTGGGGGATGCTATATCCGCTGAAACCAGGATTTCTCTGAGAGGCTGGCGACTCGCCCAGGCTGTGCTGAGAGACAAGCTTTCAGCATCTTGTTCATACCCGTCCCGGTGTTTCCAGCCTCTTCAGCCCCTCATGGCTCAGTGGGTGGGGCATGCCTGGAGGGTGCAGGGTAAGGACCCTGTGAATGGCCTCCACATTCTTCCTCCATCTCCTTTCTTTTTTCAGTTTCTGCTGGGGTGGAAGGGACTAGCTTTCCACTTCCTCTTCCTTTTTTCCACGGATGGCCCCATTGATATTTTTCTGCTTACTGTTTGCAGAAGCCTCACAGTCTAGCCTCAGCGGCCAAAGGGCTATTACCCTAAGCTGGAAGACCCTGTGGACCTAGGGGTCGAGGCCTGGTTTCTGATACGTCTCTGGGGTGTAGAGTCCTCTTGGATCTCCCAAAAGCCCGGCTTCCAACGCTACTGATGAGTGTTTCCAGACTCCCTTTTTCTCTTGACAAACCTGGACCCCTCCTAACCCTCTCTGAGAAAACAGCAGAAGGAGCCACGCACCAGAGAAAGCACAGATGTGAGGATTTGATATGTTGGCGTTGCTTGGATGTGGAGAGGGTGCGAGAGTCGTGGGGACCTTGGCTCTCTGAGCACCCAGCTACGCCCCCTCCTGCCTCCCCACCTCCCCTTCACTCACTCCACACGTTCCAGCCACACTGTCCTCTTTGTGGTCCCTGGACATGCAAACCTACATCAGGGTCCTTCCAGCCAACCCTTCCCTGCACCTGGACTGCTTCTCCTCCAGCTGCTCACAAGGCCTGCTTCTCAGTCATTTATTCCTTCGACATGTTCTTACTGAACACTTATCAATGATCAGACACCACTGTGCTAGGTGCTGGGATTTTGATGGGCAGCAACAGGAACCTATGATTTAGAAATGAATGCATGCTAAATCGTTTCAGTTGTGTCCGACTCTGCAACCCTATTGGACTGTAGGGTTCCATAAGATTCCTCTGTCCATGGGATTCTCCAGGCAAAGATACTGGAGTGCGTTGCCGTGACCTCCTCCAGGGGACCTTCCCGACCCAGGGATGAAACCAGAGTCTCTTCTGTCTCTTGCCTTGGCAAGTGGGTTCTTTATCACTAGTACCACCTGGGAAGCCCATGATCCAGCAAGCGGGGGGGGGGGGTTATTCATCCCCTGGGTGGATGTGCACGTCCAGCTGTGTTCAGTGCAGAAAGGACAAGGACGTGTCCTTGCTGTGAGGCTTGTAACAGGGGGATCTGATGGAGCTGCTTTTCCTAGGGAAGTGGTGATGCAGCTGAGATCTCAAGGAGAGGGAGGAATGGACTGGGTGAAGAGGGGAGGAAATAGCTGGTACAAAGGCCTTGCAGTGGGAGTGGAGGGAGGTGCATGGCCAGGACGAAGGGCTGAGGGATTGCGATGGGGCGGAAGTCGTGAGCAGAGGGTGGCGAATCTGGCCTTCGCTGGTCTGTGGCCCATCCACAGCTGCGTTCATTGAGTGTGCATTCTCAGCATCTCAAATCCATGCCCTTGTCTCCCTCTGCAGCAAAACACTGCTGACCTCTACTTACTGAGTCTGAGGGATGTTTTAAGGGATCCTCTGGCTTCTCAGAGCAGCATTTGACCGCTTCTTTCTCAAGGCTCCCACAGTGCAGTCTCTTTTGTTTTACCCCCTTCCTTTCTTTCCTTTACTTTTAATTTTTAATATATCTTTTGGTCTTAGTTCTGGACCAGGGACTGAACTTGGGTCCCCTGCACTGGAAGCGTGGAGCCTTAACCACTGAACGCCAGGGAAGTCCCCTGCCTCTTCTTTTCTGATAGACGCCTTTTGTCTCTTGTGTGACTGTCCTCCTCTACCCGCAACCAGCTGCTGAGCTCCGGAGCGCCTCCACGCCCAGTTCCCTGGCCAATCACTCCCTGTCTGGGCGATCGGGCAATTCTCTCCACGTGGTGGCTCCAACCAGTACTTGAACAGATGAGTCATGCGTTTTATCACCCAGACCTGTCTTCTGAACCCTGGCTGTTTATTTAATATTTCCATTTAGAGGTCACCAAGGCTCTTCCCATCTCAACATGTGTCCAAAACCAAACTCAGGATCTTTTTCTCTAAATCCTGTCTTCCTCCAGACCAGGGTCTGTCTCAGGGCCCTGCATTCCTCTGATACAAGCTGGAGATCTAGAAGCTCCTCACTGTCTTTTTCGCTAGCATCCCTGTATCCAGCTGTCACTGCATCTGGAGATAGTACCTCCTGAGTATCTATCTCTCAAGTTCACTCCTCTTCATCACCACCAGCTGGAGCCAGATCACCATCAGATTCTGCTCTGACAGTCACCCCGGCAGCTTCTTAACTGCTGTCCACCCTCCATTCTTGCTCCTTCCAACATACTGTCCTCTGTGCTGCCAGGTGGAGCTCTGAAACATACATCAGATCAGCTCAGATCACATAAGCATGCCTGCTCAGTTGCTCAGTCACTAAATCGTGTCCAACTCTTTGTGACCCCATAAACTATAGCCCACCAGGCTCTGTCCATGGGATTCTCCAGGCTAGAAGACTGGAGCGGGTTGCCATGTCCTTCTCGCAGTGATCTTCCCAACCCAGGGATCGAATCCTTGTCTCCTGCATTGGCAGGCAGCATCTTTACCCCTAAGCCACCACACACCACATGTACCCCCGGTCTTCTCCTTCTCCGGCTTCTTACTCCTCTTAGGAGCAAGACAAACCTTCAGTAGCAAGTCCCTGCCTGGTTTTGAGCAACCTCTCACACCACTCTCTCCTTCCTGCATGGATGATTTCAGTGGAATTTGTGGGGCATGTTGACCTTGTTACTTGGACTTGGGAACCCCACCATCACATTGACAACCCTCTCTTGAACCTTGTAAGCTTCAGTTAATAAGAGGAGCTTGTCTTTTCATCCTTGGAATGAATGTGCTCCCCAAGGAGCCTGAGACCCCCTGCATGTTATCACAAGCTAATTGGTTCCGATAAAGGGATATATTTTGTGTAAAGAATGACCTATTTTCAAAATGCAGATTTGCCTGATTCCCTTTGATGATGAGACTAGGATCCAGGCTATTCCCAGGAAAAACCACTCTTGAGAAACCCCGCCTGTTTCTCTACAGATCCCCGCCTGTTTCTCTACAGATCCCTTTGTTTTCTCATTGTAGCCATGGGAATAAAGAAATCTTCTCTTGCCGGGGAATCCAGCTGGCCGTGGACTGGTTCAGGGACAGAGGACACACCTACATCAAAGTTTTTGTCCCCTCCTGGAGGAAAGAGCCACCGAGGTCTGACGCCCCGATTAGAGGTATGCTCGAGTGGCTGCACTCTCAAGACGCACTGCACACCTTTCCTCCGCAGCACTCCCCACAGTTGCAATCAGCTGTCTGCTTACCGTTTGTTTGATGGTGTCTGTCTTCCTCGCTGAACTCTGCTGCTGCTGCTGCTGCTGCTAAGTTGCTTCAGTCGTGTCTGAATTTGTGCGACCCCACAGACGGCAGCCCACCAGGCTCCCCCATCCCTGGGATTCTCTAGGCAAGAATACTGGAGCGGGTTGCCATTTCCTTCTCCAATGCATGAAAGTGAAAATTGAAAGTGAAGTTGCTCAGTCATGTCCGACTCTTCGAGACCCCATGGACTGCAGCCTACCAGGCTCCTCCATCCATGGGATTTTCCAGGCAAGAGTACTGGAATGGGGTGCCATTGCCTTCTGCACGCTGAACTCTAAGCTCCATGAAAGCATGGCCAGAGCCCTAGCACCTAGTGTAATATCTAGTGTCATAGGTGCCTAATAGTTGTTGAACAGGTGATTGGGCGTATTTACTCTCTTAGTGTGAAAGATTAACTTTTGAAAATAACTATTTTATAACTTTTAACACTCTGCAGAAAAACTTGGTCTGCTTCCCGCCCCTAATAGAGTATAGGAAATGAATGAGACATCCATTTGGCCCACCGAATATCTAGTCCAGTCTCTTCATTTAAAAAAAAAGGGAAATCGGCATCCACGGAATTCTTTATTTTTAATTCTTACATCAGCTAGGAATATTTTAAGTTACGAAGAACAGAATAGGTCATTTAAATAAACAGGTTTTTTGTTGTTTGTTTGTTTGTCTGGCTTTCTTATAAGAAGAGGTCCCATCCTGAGATATTACTGGTGTTGTGTCAGCCATGTTAGCGATGGTATGACTGACCTCTAGTGATCCTGGGAGGTTTCATTGAGTTTTTCTTCCAGTCTTTTAACTGAAAGATTTTTGTTTTGTTTTCAGTTCTATCAGTGTTAACCAATTGCTTCTTCTTCTCTTTCTGATTCTATTTTAAATGAAATGCTATTCTTGTTTTATAGTATCTTCTTGAATATTCCTATACTAATACAGACTTTGAAAAAGTTCTCTGAAGGTCCATGAATCATATTTCTTTTCTTTGATTCTCTTTGTTCCCTTCTCTTTTTCTCTCTTTGCTGTTAAATCTTCTTCCCAAAAGTCTGGTGATCCTCTGCTTGTTAGTGTTTACTTGTGAATAAAGAACCAGACTGGTTAAATATACACCTGTGCAATTTCCATAGACTTTCTCTCCTGGTATTTGGATCTTTTCCCCAAAGTCAAGGCTGACCTTTGACTATGTTGACCAGCAGAGTTTGCTTCATTGCACCCTGCATGCAACAGGCAAGAGGCAGCTGTTGGAACTGGAAGTGGCATTGCCACAAGCGTGATGTTTTACTGTAAGAGGTCAAAGGCCTCCTCCTTTGTAGTTACATCTTCACTTCCCTTATAGAGTCGGGGACAGGAAAGGGTGGATGGGGCTGCCCCATAGTAACCCTTCAGTTAATCATCTGACTTCTCCCCACTCTCCACTCCTGCTGGAAAGCGGGGCTTTGCAGATAACAGGCTCCACCTCTGCTTCAGCCTCTGTACACATTTGGAGGTTATGGCTCTCTCTATAATGTAGGGATCAGTATAGCCCTACCTGCTTTCTGTCTTCCTAAAATTTATCAAAATTTGATTTTGCTGGTGTTTTTTTTAATGTGATTTTTAATGTGATTATGGATCTTTTCCCCCTTCTGTACTTTTTCACTGCTTTTTCAATGAGATTATGAGAAGCCGGGGAATGAACATTTGTGTTCATCATGGACCTCTCATCCCAGATTACTCTTTATGGTCTGAATGCGGAGGATGGTGGCTTTCAACAGTTATGCAATATTGTGCAATATATATTATGCAACACAGAATGGGTAAAGTGTAGGGAATTCACTTTGGGGTAGGAAAGAATTTTTAAACAAGCCACAAGAAGTGTCAGGAGATGGGAAAGAGTCATAAATTTGCCTACACTAAAATAAAAACTTCTGTTCATTAGTAGATACCGCAAAAACAAGAGAATGAAAAGACAAGCCTCAGACTGGGAAAGGCCACACATCACATATTCCTGATGAAGGATCACAGTCCAGAATCTACAGGGAACTTCTCCAAGCTAGTAAGACTGAAAGGACAGATAGAAATATGTGCTGAGGCATGAACAAGCCTTTGATAGAAAACACAAATGGCCAATAAACATATGAAGAGATGTTCAGTTGTATTAGTAACCAGAGAAATGCAACATAAAACCACAAGAGGCTATTTTATACCCTATCTATCTATCCCCAATCTATATATAGATCGGGAAAAATTTAAAATCCTGCAAATGTCAAGTGCTGGCAAGTTCGTCTTAGATGTTGTGTTGAGTAGTAACTTGATATAACTACTTTGGAAAATGATTCGGCATTGTCTCATAAGGCAGCTTTCCCTACAACTCAGCAATATCACTTCTTAACACAGACCCTGGAGAAATCCTTGTCTCCTGTACAGGGAGACTTCTGTGCAAAACTGACAACCTTGACATGGCCAGACCTCCCCCACACAATGTTCAATGAAGAAACAAATTGCATAGGATATACACATGAGGACTCCATTCGTGCAAAGTCTGGAGATTCATAATCACGTTAGAAATAATCCTTTTGAAGGGTACATATGTATGCATCCTAAAAAGTAAAAGCAAGGGAGTTATAAATACAAAGTTCTAAAAACTGGGTTATCTTAAAGGGAGTGGAGGGAGCTGCAATGGGGACTTTAAAGCACAAACTGTGCTCTGTTCTCAAAGAGAGTGCTGCACACGTGGCACTTAACAAATTAATTATAAATTTAAATTGAAGTATAATTGACTTACAGTATTATATTAGTGGGCTTCCTAGGTGGTGCTAATGGTAAAGAATCCACCCACACTGCAGAAGACATGGGTTCAGTCCCGGAGTCAGGAAGACCTCCTGGAGGAGGGCATGGCAACCCACTCCGGTATTTTTGCCTAGAGAATCCCATGGACAGAGGAGCCTGGCGGGCTACGGTCCACAGGGCCGCAGAGTCAGACATGACTGAGCACAATTATGTTAGTTTCAGGTATACAGCACAGTGATTTGATGTTTTTATACATCACAAATGATCATCAGGCACACAAGTAATTTTTTTAAAGTGACTTTTGTGCCATTATATGCATTATGCACTTTTTAAAAGTCTGGGAACCATGTCACATAGCAAAGGACTTAGACTTGAGGGGAGGAACAATTTGTGAAGAACATGCTCATATTTTTCCACACTGGGGGTAACTGTTTCATGCGGAAGGAATTTCTTTTGTCTCCAAATTCGCAGCTAAGATCACAGAGTAGAACTTCCAGGTATGCAGATTTTAGCTCCTGTTAAGTGACCTTGTAACGCCTGCACCACCTGAGACATACTCCGTCCTCCCAGGTTTCGTGGGGGCTCACCAGCCCCACATTGACTGGTTCAGTCTCCCCACAGGTGCTGTGAGACAGGTGCAGGAGTCATTTTCCTTATTTTATAAATGAAAAACTGGATGTTCAGAGAAGGGCAAAGCACCCCAGTGTCCAGGGTTAGTCACTCGGTCGTGTCTGACTCTTTGCAATCATGGACTGTAGCCCGCCAGGCTCCTCTGTCCCTGGGATTTCCCAGGTAAGAATACTGGAGTGGGTTGCCACTTTCTTCTCCAGGGCATCTTCCCGCCCCAGGGACCAAACTTGAGTCTCCTCCTTGACGTAGATGGAGGTGGGGGGGAGGGGGAAGAAGCGGGGAGGAGGGGGCCATCGGAGAGGAGCCTGGAGTTGCTGGACCTGCCCCGGGTCTGAGGCTGGTTCTGGGGGTGGGGAGTCCGGCTACCCGGAGAAGATGCTCCATGCGGTGCCCCCTGCGGTCTGCAGAGCAGCACGTGCTGGAGGAGCTGGAGAGGCAGGCAGTGCTGGTGTACACGCCCTCCCGCAAGGTGAGCGGCAAGCGCGTGGTGTGCTATGACGACCGCTACATTGTGAAGGTGGCCTACGAGCTGGACGGCGTCATCGTCTCCAACGACAACTACCGTGACCTGCAGAGTGAGAACCCCGAGTGGAAGTGGTTCATCGAGCAGAGGCTGCTCATGTTCTCCTTCGTCAACGATCGGTAAGCGGTGCCCACGGGGTCCCAGGGTGCGTGGGACGGGGGTGGTGACCGGCAGAAACCGCTCCAACTAGCTCGGGCCCGCGGGGCTCAGTCACGGGCTCTAAGACACCCCCTCTCCACCATCTCTGTCGCCCTCTCGGTTCTCCGCTCTTGCGCGACCAGCTTTCTCCTTGGGGCTGTTTTGTCCCCACTGCCTGTGACTTTTCTGTTCCCATGCCCACATCCGGCTGACCCAGCACCCAGTTGCCTGACAGGTGTCCAGGCACGGGCAACATCCTCTTTTCTTTGGAGCTGTTTAAGATCTTGGAACTGACTCTGTCTTAATAGGGCTTGGTGGACATTTTCCAGAGAATCTGATTGATTTCATCTGCCCGCCCTGGGCCAGGTCCACCCTGGACCAACCAGCGACAGGGCAGTGGGTGGGACGGGGAGGGTGTGGTCAGGGTCACAAGGTACAGACCAGATAGCAGGTGCAGGACAAGGGCCTCCTGGCAGAGCTAAGGTGGGAGGAGTGATGGCTGGTCCGCGGTGGCCTGTTGAGGGGCAAGGGGAGGAGCCTGGCCGGGTGGGCGTGGTCACAGGGTGGGACAAGGTGGGGGAGGGCACGGCCGCTGAGACCTGGCTCCCGTCTCAATTTCTGTTCCAGGGATGACAGCTCGGTCCTCATTCCTGGCTCTCTCCTTAGCTGTTAAGAATGTGGTTGAGGACAAGCTAGCTGCTCAGCTCTGTGAGGGCAGGGCATGTATGTGTTTTATCTGCCACGGCCCCCAGCCAGCCTGGCATACATGGGCACCCAATGGCTAGGAATAAGTTGTAGATAGTGCATGACTGTCACTGGCTGCAGCCCTAAGGAAGGGAAGATGGGGACAGAGAGGCCACACGGCCGCTGCACGCAGCCTTGGGGCCTGGGGGGCTGCGTGTGTGGTAGAAAGAGCTGGAAGCAGCAGATGAGGTTTCAAGCTGAGGCTCTGCCATTTACCAGCTGCGTGCGGTGGGCGAACTCTCAACCTCACTGGGCTGAGCGTTCTTCACCTTGAACTTACCACACTTTGGTTTAGTCAAAGGGCTTCCCAGGTGGTGCTAGTGGTAAATAACCCACCTGCCAATGCAGGAAGCATAAGAGACGCGGGTTCTATCCCTGGGTCAGTAAGATCCCCTGGAGGTGGAAGTGGCTACCCACTCCAGTATTCTTGCCCAGAGAACCCCATGGACAGAGGAGCCTGGCGGGCTGCAGTCCATGTGGTCGCAAAGAGCCAGACATGACTGAAGCGACTCAGCACGCACGCACAGATTAGTCACTCTTACCCCTTAGGTGATCTGGAGGATCAGAGAGGACTGTACCCTGTAGAGGCTGTGGTTACTCTTAGGTCAGGCTGGGACATGTGCCTCCAGGAGGGCACTGGTGCCCCCACTACCCCCAGGCTCACAGTCAAGGAGGCAGAGGCTAGCTGCTAAGCCCCAGGGCAGATGGTCACAGCAGCTACCCTGCAGTAACCCCCACAGTCATGTCCACATTCTCAAGGCTGGCAGCTCACTCTCTCTGGCTCCGCCCTGGAGGAAATCTGGCATGGCTGGTCATCATGGGATCCAGAAAATCCTCACTGAGGTCTGATGGATCATGGCCGCCTCTGGCCTGGCGACAGCTCGGGGTCCAGGCCAAGTCCTCTCGACGCACTGGCCTCCGCTCAGGGCCTACCCGGAGGTCCCCAGCTGCCAGAGTGCAGAGCCTGCTGCCTGCCTGAGGGCAAGGACGCCCTCCCCGCACCCAGGGCATGTCCACAGGGCTATCTTGGCTCAGCTCCCGGCTGTGAGGCCCAGGAAAGAGCAGGAGGTGAAGACTCAGGGAACTTTTAATAACTGCACTGGGTGGCTCCCCGGATTCTTGGTCAGGGCCCAACTCTGAGAAGCCAGCTGTGTAGCTGGGATCTCAGCCACAGAGGCTGTCCTCGCCCGGGGATCACCCAGCTCAGGGCCGGCCTGGTGGACGTGGTCTGCAGGGTGGGACCCCAGCATGACCCTCCACTCTTAGGGGGAAGCCAGTCTTTAAAAACAGGCCCCCGATGAGAATCCATACCCTCTCTTGTGGAACCTTTGTATGACCTTCGAGTGTCTCCTGGGAATGAAAGTATTCACATAGGAAAAAAAAAATGGATTGTGCTAAATGAGGGAGTTTTCCTTCTGAGAAATGTTTTCCTCCTCGAGCTTTGGGCTCTGTGGCTGTGTTCCCTTCTTCCTTAATGCCGGGGAAGAGAAGGGACTGGCAGGGGGCAGGGTGGTGTCAGAGAGTGACATAGGAACATTCCCCCCACAGACCCCAGGTTTTCGGGGAGGTGGGGTGGAGCCCAGGCCACACCTGTGTGCAGGCCACACCTGTATCCTCTGCCTTTCTGACCTGCTGACTGGCCTTTCAGACCCTGTAAAATTTTTATCTTGCACCTGAGAGGCCCAGAGCTGCAGGGTGACACAGGAGAAATGGAGTTCACAGGACCAAAGGCCATTTGTGGCCCCATGGAGGTCTCTAGCCACCTGTCGAGGACACTAGACAACAACATGGAACCGCTTTCAGGCTAAGTCCTGGGGAGGCCTGGTGCACTTCTGCTTCATCGTTAGTGGCTAAAATCCACCTGGGAAACTGTTACAATGCAGATTCCTGAATAGCCCGAGGTTCTGTTTAAGAAGCTCTCCTGTGAGGCCGGGAGCCTGCCTTTTTCAAGGAGCTGCTGAGTGAGTCTGACACTGCTGACTCAGCAGGAGAAACACCTGGATGAGGCCCGGGGCCGCTGTCCTGGGAGCTGTCCATGCTGAGCTCTGTGCCGGTCAGTGTGGACAAAGGCTGGGCGTCTCTAACACGCTGCAACTCCTGGGTGGGAGAAGAGCCCTGAACTGAGAGGCCAGGCCAAAGCCAGGCCTGGTGGTGCCCTCCTCCCCCTCCAACAGGTGCCAGCGGTGAGTTTCTGTGTGGCTTGCAGTCACCCACCCCCATGCTTGTCTTCTAGGTTCATGCCTCCTGATGACCCGCTGGGCCGTCGGGGACCCACCTTGAGCAACTTCCTGAGCAGGAAGCCAAAGCCCCCAGAGCCGTCCTGGCAGCACTGCCCCTACGGTGGGTAGCGCCCCACATCTGTGGGCCCTGTTCAGGTCAGAAGTGCTGGCTGGCTGGTCAACAGCATGGGTTCTAGCCTGGGTTCCGATATTTCACGTTTCTAGAAAGGTGTAAGGTAATATAGGCCACGTCCTATGTGTATTAATAAGCAGATGAAGAATACAGAGGCTCTGTTTGCATGTATACATCGCATGATTCATCCGTAATTCATGTCTTGGCAAATGCATCTAACAGATGAGAAGGTTGTTATTGTATCTGATGTGTAGTGTTGCTAAAAATAAGCCTGTTAAGATTTGTAAAATTAAGCAAATACCTAATAGAGAACCAGAGTTTCATCCTGATGAGATGTTTGACGGTCAGCAGCGTGGGCTGTTAGTCCGGGGTCTGCCCTTAGTCAGCTGTGTGACCCTGGGGAGGTAACTGAGCCTCTCTGGATGGCAGTCAGAAAGCTGTAATTATTATTGTAACGATGAACTGCCATCCCAGACGCCTGTTGCATAAGGCTTGTGAGGGCTGGATGCAGGGGTCACCCACAGAGCAAAGCCACGTCCAGGAACCAGGATTGCTGTCTGTGTGCACCCCCAAGCTCTCCTTTCTCAGTCCCTTCCTCTGGCACCTTGTGCCCCCATCCTGCCCCACAGTTTCCCCTACCCTCCTACTTTGGTTGGTAGGAGACTTTGGTTGGTGCTATCCACTAAGAATCGAGGATTCTATCCCGGAGCCCTCCAGGGACACCAGACTTCTAGCCAGCTCTTTCACTAGCTTGCTTTAGCAAGTTATTTAATATACCCAGGTCTGGTTTCTTTGTGCCTATAAAAGTTTAGGACGTCTTAAGTGATACTGAAAATCATTTCTTGTTAGAATTAAGGTGCTCACACACACATTCTGGTGGCCTATCCTTCTCCCTTCCACTCTCAGAAGGGCCCTGGTTTGGATGATAAATTATTCCATCACCTCTGTTAAAACAGTCTATAAGGAATAGGGCAAGGGATGTGGACTGCGGAGGCAGGGGGGAATACGGAGGGTGGGGGAGGGAGGAAACCGAGTCAGCAGTGGAGGCCAATCCATATGCACCTACTCTTCACCTCCGAGGTTGGCAGGATCCACAGGATCCCTGGGGAAGTAGAGGCTGAAGGGCACTGGACCCAGAGTTCTGGTCTCAGTCCGTGGTTATGGCGCCTGCAGACACGACCTTGCCTTAGCTGGTGACGCTGGGGTACCGTGTGCAGCGCCCAGTACCACGAGGAGCAGGGTGCTGCACCCGCATCCGTCCTGTCGGCGCCCCAGGGCACTTCTCGCCAGCCACCTCCTCTCACCCCAAACCTTGTAAGGCTGCAGCAGGCCTGGGGGCCTTCCCCCCAGGAATCGCCAACAAGAAAGGCTGCGCGGGGCTGCCGGGACCCCACGGGCATCCTCACCGGAGGTCTTACCAGGCGCCCCCCCTCCACCCCCACTCTATCCCTTCCAGGCAAGAAATGCACCTACGGCATCAAGTGCAAGTTCTACCACCCGGAGAGGCCGCACCAGGCACAGCTGGCGGTGGCCGACGAGCTCCGCGCCCAGACGCGGGCCTGGCGGGGCGCGGGCGGTGAGGAGGAGCGGCCGGGGAGCGCGCGCGCGGCCAGCCTGGCGGAGCAGGGCGGCTCCCGGGACGCCCCCGCCGCCCGGCCCGGCCCCCGGGAGCCCGGCACGCGCAGCCTGCCCACCGCGCGGCGGTCGGCGGGCGTGGCGACTCTCGAAAGCAGCTTCTCGCGGCTCTTCCTGAGCGACGACCCGGGGCTTCTCCGGGCGCCCCCTCGGGGCCCTGGCTGCGGCCTCGCGCCCGCGCCGCCCGGTCCCGATTGGGTGGCGCCCGGGTCCTTGTCGTCCCTGCCAGCCCCACCCGGCCTCCTGAGCCCGCCCGGCCTGCGGGGTGGGTATGGCGCCCGCGCCCCGCAGAGCGACCGGCCTTCCCCGCGCCAGCAGCCCGGCAACCCGTGGGTCCTTCCTCCAGGCGCTGGCCAGCTCCCGGGCCGCTCGGCCTGGGCCGAGTCGGACTGGGACGACGGTGCCTTCGGGGGGCCCTTGAGGCCCGCGCCCCTGGCTGTAGCTGGCGAGGTGGACGCGCGCGCCAGGGCGCGCACCTCGCTCTATAGTATGTTCCCGCCCCGCGAGGTGGACAGCATCATGGCCCTGTTCCCCGAGCTCTCCGACGTGGCCAGGCTCATGCTCCTCATCCAGAGATTCCAAAGGTCCAGTGCGCCCGTGGGGAAGCGCTGAGGAGCTAGTGGAAGCCACCGCGTGTAATGACCCAGTCTTGACTTGTACCCTAACTGGGCTGGTGGTGGAGATCAGCCTGCACCCGGGCCTGCCCACCCTGTGGAGCCAGCCCCTTTTGCTTTAAAGATAGTTCCCTGGAGGAAGCCAGCTTCATCACCTTTTGTGGTGCCCATGGTGGGCGCTTGATGACACAGGGCCTGCTGCTGAAAGTCCATGTCCTGCAGAATAAGGTTGACCTTAACTGGCAGGAGTTATTTCTCCTGCCTGAAGGCTAGGAGGCCCACTGCAGCCCCAAGGTTTTGTCCAGAGCACTCCATGGCTGTTTCTATCTAGCTACACCTGGGAGCCCTAAGTTGGTCACAAGATCAGTTTAGTGAGTGATACCTGAAATAGAGTGAAATAGGAAATTGCAGAGCATACCCCACAGGCTAAGTAGGAAATTCTTCTGTTAGCTACCAGTGTGCTTGGTAGCCATATATATTTTTGGCTTCCATGGACAGAGGAGTCTGGCTGGCCCATAGGGTCACAAAGAGTGGGACACGACTGAAGCAACTTAGCACGCACGAACACACACACACACAGCCATGTGAACTTAATGTGGGTCATGGGCAAAAGGGGGGAAAATGGTAAAAGGCCTTGGATTTCATTGCAGCAGATAAAATTTGAAATCTGTTGTCAATTGGCCAGTGGAGATGTTGGCCATATGAGCTGTTTTTAACCTCTGAGGGGAACCCCGAGTTCTAGCTTCCATGTATGGGCCCTGCTTGTCACTCTGAGATTGTGTGGCTGTGCTGGTTTGTGGAGGTGTGGCGGGTCACTTGGTACCCGGCCCTTACACCCAAACACCCCCCACTTGACTCAGGGCTAAGTGTCCTCATTTTTCAGCCAGCTGTCCATCATGGTAGTTTCCAGCCCAGGCCCTCTACTGGCCAAGCCTTCTGAGCCACACCTCACAGCTGAGCCCAATCCCAGTGAGTTAGGACTTTTGCTCAGAAACCTCCAGGGGGATCCGAGGAGCCCTCGGACGAGCCTCTCTGTCTGTGAGGTTTCTTGCCACCTCAGCCATTGCTGTTTCTCCTAGCTAACTACTGCTTTTAGTTTGGGGAGGGGAGATGAGGCAGTGCTGCCAGGACGCAGCCCCTGTGTCCTCCGGGGCGCTGGCAGCTCCGGGTGACATCCACCCATTCACTCCGGGGTACCAGTCCGACTCACAGATCTTGGCTGCTTTGTTCCTGAGAAGACTGTGAGGCACCTCCCAGTGGAAATCCACCTCCCAGACCCCGGCAAGACTGCAGACTGGCAAGCACTCCCAGGGTGTCCCTGGAGAATCTGCTTCTGCGCCCTTCAGTGTGGTCAATGCTGCCTTTAGAGATACAGAGACGATGTATTTCCTGCAAACCCTTTCATCTTTTTAAACCAGATTCTTAGTGGGGTTTCAGTCAGAGCTCTTCCTCGCCTCTTTTTTTCCAAAGAGGAAACACACAAAATTGTACCTTAGTATTTTGAGACCACGGTCCTAAAGAAGACCCAGTCTTTCTAGACAAATTGGATTTCCCTCACGGTGGTTTTTGTTTTCTTTTTGACAAGACAAGCTTTCTGGTAGAGCTGCTTTTGTCTCTTGGGTCTATGTCCTGACTTGGAATTGTTGTGTTGCTGATATACAGTTAGGACTGTTTAAACTGCTTCCTTTGAGGACAGGTTTGAGTTTTAGTAAGCTGTAAAGCTATTTTATTTGGTTCACTGTGATTAAGACAAGCACAAAAATACGTGAAGAAACAGCACATTTCAATGTAATCCCCTTTGGAATTTTTTCCAAAGTCTTGGTATGTCTTTGTGACACAAAACATGAATGGGATGGGAGGGAATAAAATGTTCCTAGTTGCATAGCTGTTATTGTGTTCCAAGAATAAATCATTTTTTTCCAGCACCTGGACTCTCCATTGTCAAACTGAGTATCCGTTTCTCTTGTGGCAGCTTCCCACCTCCCCCATGCCCAGGGCTGGTTCCTCACATTAGATACTTTGTGTGTGAGGGCTGGGGCTATGGCTGCTTTATTCAGTGTTATTTATCCCTTGCAGGAAGTGGGAGAGGGCTGGAATTCATCTTTTCAAGGAGACGCAGCATGGCCCAAGGTGAGACTGGCCTTTGCTGGATGCTCAGCAGGCTGTTGCCAAGGACACCTGCAGAGTTCTCCATCACTTGAATCTGAGGCTCCCAGGGCTGGGCCGTATTTAACCACATGGTGTAGCTTTCCCAGAAGCCTCTAGGAGGTGATTTGAGACACAACTGCAGAATTCTGGAGGTTGAGGGGTAGAAGCAAGAGAAGCCACTCATGTCAGCATTGTTCTAGATCAAGTGAATCCCTGCTCTCAGGATTTTACACAGAACTTGGACGGGGAGCAAGGAGCCAACTGCCAGCGGGCACGGGTATGACTCCCTGTCTCTGGGAAAAAAAGTCTCCTGTGGGGGAGAGCCGGATAGGGGAGGGGTGAATGGAAGGGTCATTAAGGAGTGCGTGATGGAAGAATGAGCTCTGGGAACTGGAGCAATGAAGGGGAATCACAAATCCCACCAGGAGGGAATGTGTGACCCTGTGCAAAATTAACCTGTGAGGCATACACAGAATCAAAACGCAGGGCTCTGTGTTTAAAAGTGACCAAGAATTTCAAGACATTGGGACTTCCCTGGTGGTCCGCCTGCCAATGTAGGGGACACAGGTTTGATCCCTGGTCCGGGAACTGAGGTCCCACATGCTGCAGGGTAACTAAGCCTGTGTGCCACAACTACTGAAGCCAGCATGCTCTAGAACTTGTGCTCTGCAACAAAAGCCACCGCAATGAGAAGCTTGCACACTGTAACTAGAGAGTAGTCCCCAGTTGCTGCAACTAGAGAAAGCCGATGAGCAGCAACGAGGACCTGGAACAGCTATAAATAAATAAGTAAATAAATACTATATATATAGGAATTTCAAGATAGTGCCAACTAAGCATTGAAACAAGCCCTTCTAAGTGCCCACCTCTGATGCAAGGGGCTGAAGAAGAGAAGTTGGGAGGCTTAGGCAAACCACACACTGGATTGGCCACTTGTAAGTACGTAGAAGATGTAGGTAGGGGTGACTCTAACAGGGCTGCGAGCATGCTCATTGGTATCAGGTGAGGTGGTTTTTCACAAGCACTGCTCACAAACCTGATAATGGTGGGAGCTAGGATGGGGGCAGCTATGGGGCTGACTGAAATTAGGGGCTTAAACCCTGTCAGGACTCTCTCATCTGTTTTCTTCCATATGTGGGATTATTCTGTCCCATTTAAGGACTTCCCTACACAATGAAGGAGAAGGAAATGGCAACCCACTCCAGTGTTCTTGCCTGGAGAACCCCATGGACAGAGAAGCCTGGTGGGCTACAGTCCATAGGGTCAGAAAGAATCAGACACGACTGAAGGGACTTGGCACGTAGCATACAACGAAATCCATTCTGTTGGCTGCTGCTGCTGCTAAGTCGCTTCAGTCGTGTCTGACTCTGTGCGACCCCATAGACGGCAGCCCACCAGGCTCCCCCATCCCTGGGATTCTCCAGGCAAGAAGACTGGAGTGGGTTGCCATTTCTTTCTCCAATGCATGAAAGCGAAAAGTGAAAGGGAAGTCGCTCAATCGTGTCCGACTCTTAGCGACCTCATAGACTGCAGCCTACCAGGCTCCTCCGTCCATGGGATTTTCCAGGCAAGAGTACTGGAGTGGGATGTCATTACCTTCTCCGATTCTGTTGCCAGGCAGGCACATATCCTTCCGGCTAAAGGACTCAAGAGGCAGCCTAAGAAAACTTTTGGGAAGAATTCTGATTGGTCAGGCTTGGATCACATGTCCACCCCAACTGGTTGCCTAGTAGTTCTGCCATTGGTCCAGCTGGGCCTCAGGTCCACCTGTGGGCAGAGTGAGGGGGCACACTAATTGTCAGTTCATACCTGAATCTATATGGTTTGTGGGGAGTTGATGGAGCTGGTGAGAGCCGCCATCAATGAAGTGGGGACAGTGTCCAGGCAGACAAAACAAATACCTGATGCACAGCAAAGCCAATCTACTGAAACTGTGGGTGCTAAGTCGCTTCAGTCGTGTCCAGCTCTTTGTGACCCTATGGACTGGAACCCAGGCTCCTCTGTCCATGGGATTCTCCAGGCAAGAATACTTGAGTGGGTTGCCATTCCTTTCTCCAGGGGATCTTCCCAACCTAGGGATCGAACCCGAGTGTCCTGTAGCTCCTATACTACAGACAGATTCTTTACCACTGAGCCTCTGCGGAAGCCCATACTGAAACTGGGTCATGGGGAAAGAAAGTACAGTTTTATTGGATGGTGTCAGCAAGGAGAATGGGCAGCTGATGCTCAAAACACCCAAACTCCCCAATGGTTTTTCAGGCAAGGGTTTTAAAAGGCAACATTAGACAAATGTTTGATTGGTTGGTGATGAGGTAACAGTGTGGTGTTCTAAAAATCTCAGTTGTCAGACTACCAGTTCAGCTTGTCTAGGATCCACCTGTTTGTGGTCAGCAGTTTTCACCTGGTGGGATCCTGGCTTCTGTAAAAACAACTTAGAAATGAGATCCGAAGGTTGTCTGTATCCCGCAAGGAAAACTAGAAGTCTTGTGATTCTTTTACAGCTGATCTATTATTTAGGTTATCATTACTTTTTTTTGAGTTGACTGCTTTTCCAGTGACTCAGTGGTAAAGAAGGAGCCTGCGGTGCAGAAGGTGTGGATTCAACTCTTGGGCTGGGAAGATCCCCCGGAGGAGGAAATGGCAACCCACTCCACTATTCTTGCCTGGAGAATCCCATGAACAGAGGAGCCTGGGGAACTACAGTCCATGGGGTCACAAAAGAGTCAGACACAACAGAGTGACAAAAGAACAACAATCATTAACTACTTTGAGTCTGTTCTTTGGGACTCAGGGAAGCCTCGGAGATGAGGGATTTTTCTACAAGCAAGAGATGGCGAACACCCTGGGTCTGCACTGAGGAAGGTCCCTGTGCCTCAGGGCTCAGAACGGCCTCACCCTCTAGTACCCTCAACAATGGCCCTACCTGAGAAGGAAGCTGCTATTTATTCTCTGTCCCCATTAGTCACATCCACAGACAGCACAGAGCAGAGCTTTCTGTGGGAGAAGTTGGGAGGGCCTGCCACCACAGCGCCTGAGGTATCATTGTGTTTGTCTTGCCAGTCCTGGGACTGCGGCCAGGTGAGTAGTTAGTTGAGAGACTGCCAGAACCCCTGCGGGGGAGGGAGCGGCTCCTCAGAGTCAAAGGTGACCTGGTTCCCTCTCAGTCACTTCTTAGCTGATGCCCTCAGGAAGCTCTCAGGATCACGGCAGCTCAGCCCAGCAGCTTATGGCTGGGCTGAAAATGAGGGCTGAGGGCCTGACCCAGCTTGGCAATTGCTTTGTTCTGGGTTCCTGGGGAAACAGGTCCCCTAAATGTCCTCATGGAGGCAGGACACACCTGTCCTCATAATCAGAAACAGGAAGGGTGCTGGGTAAATAGAGACAAACAGGCACAGTGCTCAGAAGCCAGCTGAGCGCTGTTCTTATTGACTGGCTGACTGACAGACACTCATTGGTTGACTGACTGACACTGATTGTTCTTTTAAGTTTTTTGTTTTTGGATGTGGACCATTTTTTAAAGTTTTTATTGAATTTGTTACAATATTGCTTCTGTTTTTTTTTTTTTTTAATGTTTTGGCTTTTTGGCCACCAGCCATATGGAATTTTAGCTCCCTGACTGGGGATCGAACCTGTACTCTCTGCATTGGAAGGTGAAGTCTTAACGACTGGACTGCCAGGGAAGTCCCTGAGTGACAATGATTGACTGACACTAATGGACAGACACTGATTAAGAAGGTGACTGACTGACTGACAGATACTGACTGGCTGACTGACAACGATTGACACTGACTGTCAGACACTAATTAAGAGACTGACTGACTGACCGTCACTGGCTGGCAGACAATGACTGGCAGTGATCGGCAGATTGATTGATGTTGAGACACTCACAGGCTGACTGACTTTGACTGACTGGATGAATGAGAAGTGGAAAGTGTGGTCAGCGCCTGTAGCTGTGGGGAGAGATTACTCAAATAGGATTTGAAAAACCACAATAGTTTTGACTTTATCTGCAGTCACCTTCCTCTTGTTTTCAAGTCAAGTTGGATGCTTGACTAAAACAAGCAGTATTAAACCTCCAAAGGTCAGTTTGACCAATGTCGTTCCTGATGACGCAGCTTATGGAGGCAGTTTTTTCTTCAAAGGAAGAATAGGGAGCGCAGGAAGGAGATGTGATGTCTCTTCCAGATGGCCTATTTCTCTCTCTCTCATTTTCTCAAAACACCTGTTTCACATGAAATCACCGGCTAGGCAGCCCTCTGGGCTCCGTGTTTTGCTCAGTCCTGGCTCCTTAGCTCTCACCTCCTTGATCTCTTGCCCCCACCCCTGTCCCCAAACCTCCCGAACCTTCAAAGCCCCTTCCTCACGCTTCCTCCATGAAGCCTCCTCAGGCTGTCCCAGCACTGGTGAGCTGGCTTTCTGCTCAGATCACGTCATGTTGTCCTTCCAGGGGCTGAACGTTTTCAGTCTGCTCCATGGCACCATGCCTCTGAATGGTGACTGGTGGCTCATCGTTTAACTCTCCCCTGGTATTCAGGTTGGACGTCCCCAACACGACTGTGCACACTTGGCGGGCTGGGACTCTGCCTTTAACCTTGTCTCTCCATCAACTCTGAGTCCAGGCAGTCAGGGTCAGCAAGGTTATGTTACAGAAACAAAATGGTCCCTAATCCCCGCCTCCTGAGAAATCTATATGCAGGGCAAGAAGCAACAGTTAGAACCAGATATGGAACAAAAAATTGGGAAAGGAATACATCCAGGCTGTATATTGTCACTCTGCTTATTTAACTTCTATGCAGAGTACATCATGCGAAATGCTGGTCTGAATGAAGCACAAGCTGGAATCAAGATTGCTGGGGAAAATATCAATATTTCTCAACAACCTCAGATATGCAGATGACACCACGCTTATGACAGAAAGTGAAGAAGAACTAAAGAGCCTCTTGATGAAAGTGAAAGAGGAGAGTGAAAAAGGGCTTAAAACTCAACATTCAAAAAACGAAGAGCATGGCATCCGGTCCCATCACTTCATGGCAAATAGATGGGGAAACAATGGAAACAGTGACAGACTTTATTTTTAGGGGGCTCCAATATCACTGCAGATGGTGACTGCAGCCATGAAATTCAAAGACACTAGCTCCTCGGAAGAAAAACTATGACCAACCTAGACAATATATTAAAAAGCAGAGATATTACTTTGCCAACAAAAGTCCGTCTAGTCAAAGCTATGGTTTTTCCAGTAGTCATGTATGGATGTGAGAATTGGACTACAAAGAAAGCAGAGCACCGAAGAATTGATGCTTTTGAACTGTGGTGTTGGAGAAGACTCTTAAGAGTCCCTTGGACTGCAAGGAGATCCAACCAGTCCATCCTAAAGGAGATCAGTCCTGAATATTCATTGGAAGGGCTGATGCTGAAGCTGAAATTCCAATACTTTGGCCACCTGATATGTGGAACTGACTTCTTGGAAAAGACCCTGATGCTGGGAAAGATTGAAGGCAGGAGGGGAAGGGGACAGCAGAGGAAAAAGATGACTGGATGGCATCACCAACTTGAAGACCGTGAGTTTGAGCAAGCTCTGGGAGTTGGCAATGGGCAGAAAAACCTGGCGTGCTGTAGTCCGTGGGGTTGCAAAGAGTCAGACATGACTGAGCGACTGAACTGAACTGAACTGAATCCCAATAGGTAAGACCACAGAGTTCATTTCCCTACTGTGCTCCTTGTCTATTGTAGGCTGGCTGGGGCTGTGTGTGCAGAGACTGCTCTCTGATGCGTACAGACCCTTAAGGCTCCTGCCCAGGTTTATGGCTGCTCATGTTTCATTGGCCAAAACAAGTGACGTGACAACACCTAACTCCCTGGGGGCAGGAAAATGCAATTCTTCTGTATGTCTATATATGAGAGGTTTATTTGGAGAACAACACTACAAGCATTTGCCTGTGGTGGCTTAGAGAAAAATGTTTGGTGATTGAGAACCTCAACAGAAGGAATGAACTAAATGAATCATGGTGCGTCCATTGAATAGAATACTATAAGCTACTGAAATGGTATCAAAGGAGGATGTTGATGACACAGAAAATGTTGAGCCTATATTATGAAGTAGAAAAGTAAATTATAAAAATAGCAACAACAAAAGAAAGCACATGGTCTCTTTTTTTTTTTTAAAAATGCATACTATACTTACAGAAAAGAACCAAGGGAAGTTTAGTAGAAGGTCAAGGGAATATATCTGGGTGGGGTGATTATGATTACAAGTGACTCTTTTTCCACTTTGGTCAGTATAGTCTTCCAAATATTTTATAGCTAATAATTTTGGTAACAAGAAAAAAATTCCTTGATAAACAATAGTAAGTAAAGTCGCTCAGTCGTGTCCGACTCTTTGCCGGTCCCATGGACTATAGCCTATCAGGCTCCTCCATCCATGGGATTTTCCAGGTAAGAGTGCTGGAGTGGATTGCCATTTATTTCCTTCTCCAGAGGATCTTTCCGACCCAGGAATTGAAGCCAGGTCTCCCACATTGCAAGCAGACACTTTACCGTCTGAGCCACCAGGCAATGCTGCCTTTAAAAAATAATAAAATACACATTCATTATAAAAGATCCAGAAAATTCAGGCATCTTAAATTAACATTTGATAACACCAAGGTGTAGATCCTTCCAGACGTCTTTCTATACATGCATGCATATTTAACTGAAAGAGAATCCTCATGGGTTAGGATCTGGGTCACACCTGGCTGAGGTCAGTGACGTCATAGTCCAGGTAAGCAGAGCCTCATGCTGGATCCACTGCCAGAGAGCATTCTGGGCAGGCCTTGGACCCCAGGAAGGCTGAAGGCTCTTGGGAGGCACCCCCACCCCAGCTCTACGTCTGTCAGCAGCAGTAGGTGGTCCATGAAGACCCATCACCTCTGGCACCCGAACCCACGAACACTCACATCTGGATCGCACCCTTGCAGGGGAGAGGGGGCAGCTCTCACTGCAGAGGTCTCTCGGGCTTATCACCTGGGAGACGAGGAAGATGGACATTTCCCATTCTCTATTTGCGTTTGTTGAGTTGATTCAGTGCCAGGGAATTTTTTTTTTTTTTTTTTGCCAAGTCATTTCAAAAATAACCCTTCTTGACCTAGTTGGTGCAAATACAGTTGATTTATGGCTTTGCTGACCTTTGACTTGTTGCCTGGGGCCCCAGGGGAGCCTTTCCTTTGCTTGTTTACCCAGAGTGATTTAGGAGTTGCAGTGCCAAGAAGGGTTCCCTGGTTCTTCCGGCCCATGGCCTGACCGCGTGTGTGGCCCCTGCCCTCAGGGCTCACGCCCTAGTCAGAGCTTGGCTCCATATCTCAGACAGGCCGTGATCCTTTGGACTCCCTGGACCACGTCAGTCATGGTCTCTGGCTTTTAACCCCTTTCCAGAAACCCCCAAAGAGATTCCCGTTGTGGAGTATCTCAGTGCTCAGCTGCTGCCTGCAGCCCAGCTTCATCCCCGGCATCTTCCAAGCCTGCTCTTTCCTTTCTGGGGGCTGAGTCAAATAACTTCATATTGATTCTGATGGGTCAGCTTGTTACAGGGTCTGTGAGCACAGCTGGGGCCTGTGGACCTTGGGAACTCAGGCCTCCTTCTTGGGGCCTGTAGGTGAGGCTGTGCATGAGACGTTGCAGCTGGTGGACCAGACTCGGTGCTTCCCCATCAGGATGGACCCAGAAGGACGCTCCCAGGGGCTACTTTCCCGGGAGGCACGCTCAAGGCTCATGGGAGCTTCTGGCCGCAGGACCATTCCAGGCAGCCATCGATAGTTCTTTTCTTTGTGAAGCAGAAAGGCTGGCTGTCTGGTGGGACTTGTGGGGATGTGGAGGCCATCAGGAGTGGATGGAAGCTGTGGCAGGGCTGGAGGGAGCTTCTTAGGGGCCTGCAGGGTGGCCACAGCAGTTTGCTTGACAGCAACCACTTTCATCAGGGGGATGTGCTGTGGTGTGGAAAACTGCCCTGTCTTCACCGAGGGAGTGTGGGGAGCTGGGGTCAGAAAAGACCTGGACGCAGGTAAATGGACAGGTCAAAAGACTCCTGAAATGCTACAAGCAATGGCTACTGCCCTCCTTCAGCCCTGATATCTGCAACGACTAGACCATCTCCTGAAGAAGGGAAAGAAGAGGGGTTTTTATTTTTTTGTTTGGTTTTGCCCAGGCCATGAGGCTTGTGGAATCTTAATTCCTCGACTAGGGATTGAACCTCTGCCCTTGGCAGATGAAAGTGTGGAATGCTAGCCACTGGACCACCAGGGAATTCCCAGGAAGAGGGTTTCGACATAAGCCTGGCAACCCATTTTCCAGGAACAGAAAACAACGAGAAGCTGGACCATAGGGAACCAGGCCCTCAGCCAGCACACCTGTGGGGCCCACTGGGTGCTTGCCTTCCTCAGCTCCCACCCTCACCCTGGAGGGAGTTAACAGTTTCTGACCATGATGATTACTTTTATGTGCCCGCTTGACTGGGCTGCAGGGTGCCTGGATGTTTGGTCATAGTATTCCGAGTGTGTCTGCGAGGATGCTCCTGGGTAAGATTAACGTTTGGAGACTGAAAGCAGATTGCTCTCCTAGTATGGGTGGGCTTCATCTGATCAGGTGAAGGCATAGACAGAACCAAAATGCTGGCCCTCCCCTGAGTTAGAGAGTTCTTCCTCCTAACAGCCTTCTGATCAAAACATCATCTCTTTCTGGGTTTCAAGCTTGCTGGCCTTTGGACGGGAATTACTCCTGGGCTCTGCTGGTTCTCAGGCCTTTGGACTCAGACTGGAACTGAAGCATCAGCTCTTGTGGGGCCCAATTCTATGTAGTAAATCTCTCTCTCTCTTCCGTTCTTTCCTATCAGTCATGTTTCTCTGGTAAACCCTTACTATACTGATGAATTTAGCTCTCTCCTTGCACTAATTACTTAACAACCTTCAAATTAAGATGCTGACTTTTAGTAGCTTTGAAAGACTCAAGCTGGTGATGATTTCAATGTCAGAGCAGATAAGCAGCCAGTTTTGTCGGTGGCCTGTTACTGTGCAGATTTAGAGGCTTTATAAATGACTGTGGAAGGAGAAAACTGGCTTATCTCAGCATGTTGTCTGTTTGTGGAACACACACTCAGGCCACTGGTCCTGTGTGTGGTGCTAGAGTTATCAAGTCATTTCTGTTCTTAGTCAAGTGAATGTTCTCAAGCATCTCATGACGTCCCGTGTCTGTGGGGAACTGGTAAGTATGAGCTCCAAAGTCTTGTCCGGTCCCAGCACTCTATGATTTTTGAAACTACTTTCTCCCCATTTCTGTAGCATCACTAGGCAGCTTGCTTTGAAATGGGTTAAAATACATGTGCCCATGGAGTCTTTCCTATCCAACTACAGAAGCATTTCTTCCCTTCAAATCTCACTTCACATGTGGGCTGGAGGCATCCTTTTAAAAGGGCTTCAGAGGCTGCCCTGGTGGTGCTGAGGATGCCTGGAGAAAGCTTCTTCAGGACTTAGAGCTTGGCTCCCTTACCCCCTGGAGGAGAAAAAAAGCAGCATGGAAGTTCTCCAAATTAGTTCCGCTTTTCTGGGGGGAGGTTCATCTGAGTCGGCTGAGGGACCTGATCAACTACAATCCACTCTAGTCCAGAATCATTAGTTCAGTTTCACTTAACAACCGCTGGAAGAACACGTCCCCACATATGGCTGGTAGTATTCACCCGTCACTACCCAGCCCTTACAGGCTTCCCTGGTGGTTCAGTGGTAAAGAATCCACCTATCAATGCAGAAGACACAGGTTCGACCCCTGGGCTGGGAAGAGCTCCTGGAGGAAATGGCAGTCCACTTCAGTATTCTTGCCTGGAGAATCCCATGGATAGAGGAGCCTGCAGGCTCCTCTATGGGGTCGCAAAAAACGTGTCCACGACTTGGAGACTAAACCACCACCACCTTCCAGCCCTTCAGACCCAAGAGCACAGGGAAGTACCTTGTATGACCAGTAGGTGTCACTGTTGCACACAACTTGTATTGACCTGGAGTCCAGGCGTTTGACCACGCTCCGGCTTCAACTATTCAGCAGTACCCAGCCTGAGGCCAGAAATCAGTAAACCGAGCATAAAGTTTATAGAATATAGGTAAAACTCATTATCTTGCACTCTGGCAGTTACATTTCTTTGTTAATGGAAGATACAAGAGTGTGGGATTCACAAACTACTGAAAAGGAAAATAAACTTTATTTTTACGTTGTAGTTTTAAATTCATTGTAAACTAGTTTGAATACACAGAAAATTGCAGAGCCTATTATCAGAGACATTTGAGTTGAGTTGTAATATGCCATGTTTTTTTCCGTGTGTGTTTTAAAGAAATGAAACACTGAAGACACAGTTCTCTGGTTCTCCAGAGATAATACTACCTTAAATTCGGTGTTTATCATTCCTATGTATTTCTATGCCACCACTGTATTTGTATGTACTCATAAACATTATAAATATCATTCTGTGTGTTTTCAATTTTTATGTAAATATTACCATCCACACAATGTGTATTGTTTTGCAAGTTGCTTTTACAACCTCAGTCATTTCGGAGGTTTGTTCATGTTGATATAAGTAGCTCTGGTTCATTTATTTGAATCACTTGATTGTGTTCGATTGCACCTCTACAACAATCAATTTACAAAATTATTGGCTGATTTCAATTTTTTACTCGTTGCAGCAAATGTTACGATGACAATTTTAAAACAACTTTATTTAGGCATAACTTACGTACCAAATAGTTTACCGACTTTGAGTGTACAAATTTAGTGACTGTCAGTAAATTTACCAGGTTGTGCCACTATCACTATAATTCAGGTTTCAAATATTTCGCTCTCATTCCAATAAGGCTGCATGCCTGTTCACCGTAAATCCCCAGACTCAGCGCAGCCAGGCAACTGCTATTGTATTTCCTGTGCAGTGATCATCCTTACACGGCTCTCTGTGTGCTCATGTGCAAGAGAGTTTCTCCCATGAAGGGTGGCATTGCAAAGGCCATGAGCATGCATATTTTGATTCTCCAATTTTGCCTTATTTTCCTTGTGTGGTTGGATCAATTTACACTCTTACCAGTGGTGTGTACACTTTTTCTCTGTCTGTGTTCTTTAATTTTGTTCTTTTCTTTGCCAATCTGATTTGTGTAACCATTTTGTTGTTTTAACTTGGGTTTTCCTAATTTCTCTCTTTTGGTGCTTATTGACTTTTCGAATTTCCTCTTCTATAAATTGCCTGTTCATAGTCTTTGCTCATCTTCTAACGTATTGTCCTTTCCTACTGATGTGTAGCCGTCCCTTATGTATATGTGTGTGTGTGTGTATAATAATTATTTTTTTTTCCATTACATGCTTTGGAAATATCTTCTCCAAATCTGTGGCTTACTTCAACTTTAGGGATTCTTGTTGAAGGAGGTTGTGAATTTTGGGGCGGGGGCTGCGCTGGGTCTTCAGTGCGGCATGCGGGCTTCTGCAGTCGCAGTGTTTGGGCTTTCAGCTGCCCCATCGCCTGTGGCATCTTAGTTCCCCAACCAGGGATTGTGCTCTTGTCCCCTGAGTTGGAAAAGTCAGATTCTTTACCAGTGGACTGCCAGGGAAGTTCCAAAAGCTGTACATGATTATGTAGTCAAATTTATCAACAGTTTGGTAAGGGTGTGTGAGTTTTGCATCTTATAAGAAACATTTTCCTACCCCAAGATCACCAAAATATCTTTCTATATTTTCTTCTAAAAGTTTTAAAACTTTACATTTCACTATAGATTTTCTTTTTTTTCTCTCTCTTTAGGTCTTTAATCCACCTGTACTTGGTTTTTGTGTGTGGCAAGGAATTTTTTTCTCCATATAGGCTCCTTTTCCTCTTTCAAATCACATCCCATGTCGAGCTTCTGTTTCTGGGCCTCTCTAGTCTGCTCATCTGGGCCTGTGCCTGTGCTTAGCATTTCCATTATTATAGCTTGAGAGCAAGTCCCAATATTTGGAATGTTACCAAGCTCTACAAGGGCACAGATCTGTGACCATTGTGCTAACTTCTAGATTCCCAGCATCTAAAGCTCTAGCACATAGTAGGTGTTCAATAAGGATTTATTGGATGAATGAATGGTGGTAGGGCAAGTCTCTTTTCTCCTTTTTCTTAGGAAAGTCTTCGCTATCTTTGGTTCTTAATAGTTCTGGATAAACGTTGAGATCAGCTTGTCAAGTCCCACAGAAAACCTTAATGGAAATTTTATCAGAATTGCTTTGAATTGATAGACTTGTAGAATAGTTCATGGAGAACTGAATCTTTCCATCTAGGAACATGGCATATATCTAGATTTACTTAGGTTGTCTTTTATTTCCTTTAGTAATAATTTGCAATTTTCTCTACAAAGGTACGGGTGCATACACTATTGAAATTATTCCTGAACACCTTGTAGTCTTTATTGTTATTATAAATGGATTCTTTTTTCTTTCCATTTCCCCATAGTCTGTTCTCCCCACCCCCCCATAGTCTATTTTTGGTGTATTTATTTTTGTATAAATAAATCTTGATTTCCCTGAATGCTTTGTTGACATCTATTGCGAAGATTCAATTTTCCCCTTTAACTGGTTCGTATGTATTTCTTTCTTTATTTATTTGGCCACACCACATGGCTGATGGGAAGTTAATTCCCTGACCAGGGACTGAACCAGTGTCCCCTGGTTCACCAAGTTAAAAAGTCACCAAGTCCTAACCACTGGCCAGCCAGGGACTTCCCATGTGAGTTTCTTTTATAATATTAATGTTGAGTTATCTCTGCATATGGGAGAAGCCAGTTAATTTTCTCCATTAACTGTGGAGCAGTGTGGAAGTTTCTGTAGTGATGGAAATGTTCTGGTTTGTATAAGAGAGTAGTCACTACCCTTGTGTGGCTACCAAGTGTTTGAAATGTGGATAGTGCGGCCAAGGAAGTGAACTTTAAATTTTGTTTTGTTTGCTAATTTAATTCTAAATTTAAGTGGCCACACGTGGCTCACAGCTGCTGTCCTGCACAAAGTCCAGTTGTGAGCCTGATGCTCACCAGCTTGTGATGCTCCTCAGGGTTTATCTCTTGTGTTCTCCTCCCTTGAATGGGCTTTTCGGGAAATGTGAGAAAGACTATGCGAGACCATTGCTTCCCTTGTCCTTGTTCAGTCACCCAGTTGTGTCTGACTATTTGCGACCCCACAGATTGCAACACACCAGACTTCCCTGTCCTTCGCTATCTCCTGGAGCTTGCTCAAATTCATGTCCATTGAGTTGGTGATGCCACCCAACCATCTCAACCTCTGTCACCCTCTTCTCCTCCTGCTCTCAATCTTTCGCAGCATCAAGATCTTTTCCAAGGAGTTGGGCTTTCCGTGGGGAAGTATAAAAAGGCAGCTGAACCCAAATCGTGAAGCAGTGAAAAGTCACATGACGGGCAGAGCAGCCTCCACCCCACACTTTTCTGCTTCAGGAAGCGGAAGCAAGCTTCTCACAAGCAGGGGAACGGTGCCCACCACACGCTACCAGATGGACAACACAGATGTCCATATCCTGAGTGCAATGCCTTAACGCTAAGTGTTCTTGGGAAAATACTGCGCACGTGTACTCCACTGTTAAGGGGATGCATATTCACTATAGACAACAAGGGGATACAGAAAAATGACCAGGAAAAAAATCAAATCAACTACATAACATTTTGGTGTATTTCCTTCTGATACGCTCTCAATAGTTTTTGTTGCTTTTGTTGGTTTGCAGATATGTAGTTGAGATCATCCTCCAGATACAACTAAAAATTGTATTCTTTCCTATAATATTGTAACGAGCGATTTCTCATCTTATTACATGCTTTGTAAACATCATCTGTTAGACTATAATTTTTTTTATTGCACATTATTTATTTGTCTTTTGCTATCAATATACATATCTTTGGCATAAAACTTTTATATCCAGTTGAATTACTAGATGCAAGCTAAGAAATAGAGGCCTATTGTCCAGTTCCTGGAGAAGGAAATGGCAACCCACTCCAACATATCGTGGAAATCCCATGGACAAAGGAGCCTGATGGGCTAAAGTCCATGGGGTTGCAAAGAATCAGACACGACTGAGTGACTAAACAAAGCTGCATTGAGGCCCTGCAGAGGGATAATAAATATTACTATTACTATTGTTGTTAGGCTTTAATGAGCAATTAAAGGCTGGGTGGGAGGCCTCTTGCTAAAAGCCTTTATCTTCTGCAGTGGAAAAACTGACACAGCTGAAGAGTAGATTGAGGACCTGATAGACACAGAACTCCTCAGCCAAGGCAGGTCTGTCACGCTGCCAAGGGCATCCCCCTGGCTGGGAACACATGACCCGTGAGCAAGTGATGGGGACATCTGGACGGATGCTTCTGAGGATGTTGGCTCCGAGCCTCGGAGCTGGCAGAAGTGGCCCCTCTCCAGGAAGAGGTGGCCCTGCCCTCTGCGGGAAGATGCTGCAGGGCGGCAGGATGGCCCCTCGAAGCCGCCCTCATCTCCTCTCCTGGCTGCCAGTTTGATTCCAGCACACAGACTGAATCTGATCAAGGAGGAAAATGATTATATTCCTGAGGAGCTGGGAGAATCAGAAAGCACTACAGACAGGGGGCAGGGGCATCTCTCTGGAATTTGATTTTGAGGGCTTTGATCAAAGAGGGATGGAATACAAGATCGGATAAGCAAGAATTAATCGATTTGGGGTGCATTATTGGACATGGGGTTTAACACCCTGGTAAGGCCTCCAGAGGTGGGGAAAACTCCTGCTGAGGTGGCTGTTTGAAGCTGAAGTGTGCCAGCCAGCACTGAGTGAGGTGAACAGGCCTGAGTTGCCCTAACAGATGGTGAAGGAAGGGATGGAGATGGAGCGGAATGGCCAAGCTGGACAGGGTGTCCTAGGTGAGGCTGAAGACTAATGGGGGAGATACTCCAGGAGGGGCCATCAGGAATGCATCGGGGAGAGGGAGTCAGCACCGCCAGGAGATTCACGTGTGCTTTCTGCAGCTGCCCAGGGTTGGTGGTAAAAGGATGGCACAGAGCAGGGCTCATTAATATCCATTTCCATCCCTGGGTCGGGAAGAGCCCCTGGAGGAGGGCACACGACGCACTCCAGTATCCTTGCCTGGAAAATCCCATGGACAGTGGAGCCTGGCAGGCTACAGCCCATAGGGTCACAGAGAGTTGGACATGCCTGAAAAGACTTAGCACACACGCATGTTACTGGGCTTTGATGATGGGGAGACAAGTGACCACGTGGAACTGTCCATTATGGGCTCCATCAGACCCCTCAAGTCGTGGGGTTGAATGAACCACCATCAGTTCATTTTAGGTTGGAGATGGTCCACCCAGAGTCAAGCCCAAGCAGGATCAGATGCCCACAGGGCTGGGAAACGAGGGGTGAAGAAGAAGTGGCAGCACTTCCCAAGACCACTAATGGCACCAGGGGTTGTGTGCTTCTCTTTCCCCCACCTTTGGGCTCTGCAGGGCCAGAAAAGGGGAGCCTTCTTGCCAGAGTGCATGGCTAGAACTACAGATACCGTGGAGGCATCCGCAACCCTTGTGTCCGGCAACCAGCGCATGAGGGTCGTGGTCACGGTCATTGGAAGGAGGCTGGGCTGCTTCTTAAAAAATGGGGACAGGGAGGCACAGTGAGGAGCCCAGGTGACCGGCTTGGCCTCTGGCTACCTGCCTCCCTGCGGCTCTCAGTAGACAGTGCTGCCCTAGGCCATGCAGGTGGTGGTTGGCCGGACTCAGAACCCTCAGGGAACAAGGTGTGGGTTACATCCGGGATGCCCCAAAGACCAGCGGAGGGTGAGGGGAAACTGGAATGGGCAGAGGACGAGGGAGGCAGTGAGTATGGGCTGTGGCCCCGAGACCAGCCGCAGGGACTGGAGCTGGAATCGGACCACTTCCCTCCGTCCACAGGAAGAGGCCCACAGGTTCCTGGAGGCGTTGTTCCCTAGACCACGTGGAGAGATGAGGCAGATCCATGAGGCATGTGGCTGGACCGTGACAGCCACGAACACGGAGCAGCCAGACATCCTGCCGCCGCAAGGCCCCAGCTGCTGCCCCCTGCGGATCCATCACGGCACCCTGCTGAGGCTTCCAGCCACTGATGGAGCCCAGGGCTGTCGGGTGAGGCCCATTCCGTGCAGACCTGGGCTCCTCTGCTTTCCTCGGATAGGTTGCTAGAGCTGATGACTCCCCACCGCCCTGGCTGGAAGGAACTGCCTTAGATGTGTGCTGGGGTCCCAGTCTGCCTGCCCAGTCCTTCGCCTCTCCCCCTGCAACCTTGGGGCTCAGGCCCACCTCCAGCTCTACAGGCTCCCCCCACCTTCATCTCGCCTCTCTAATCTTGCCTCACCGTGTCTGCTTCCTGGAGGCTGAGAACTAACAGAGAGGCCCTTCGAATTTAAAGCCTTCACTGCTAGGTCATGTCTCAAGGGGTTTAGGGTCTACAGAGAAGTTTAAAAATGTTTAGAACAACAGGCAGCCTTAAAAAAAATCAGCTATGGAAATGCAGCATATTGTTCTCATTTTTTCTTATTTGCCACAGATCGCTGAAGGAATCAGCGTGGGCTGGGAGTAGCTTGAAGTCTGGGTAAGGGAGCCACCGGAATAAACATCCCTCTTCGGGGCTCTTCTCTTTCCCTGGCTCTGTTGCTGTTTCTCCCGATGAGCCTGTAAACTCAATGTGTATGCTCACGCTGTGTGCTCACATTGTGTGTAGTTGTGAGTTTTTTCTTTCATTTTTTTTTTTTTTTTCCATTAGTGCTTTGTGAAGAGGGGTAGGGATGGGACTCACACAAGGTTAAATGCCTTAGCCAAGCCAATGTAGGTGGTCGGCAAAGGCCCACTGCTGGGGGGACTTCGTTCTCAAGCACTGGAGGTGATGGCTTCATGTGGACTTTCAAGCAGTGCCTTCTGAGGTGTAGAGGAGCCCAGACCCCTCCGTGGAGCCGTTGCTTCCTCTACTCCACGTCCGTTTCCTGTGATCAGCATCCTAGGTGCTTTTGAAGCCTGCTGGACCACGTCTGTGCCGTCTTGTGGAATTAATTACAACTTTAATCCTCTGCTCGAAGAGTTGCTTTTGAACTCTGGAAATATCAGCCCTGTCAGAAACTATTTCTGAAGGGAAAACTGAAAACAGCTTAAACTCCTCTCGCTAAAGTTTTTTCCGGGTGAGCAATGTTTTCAAGCCAAAAACGTTCCCTTATAATTATGCCTCTGTGTGCATTCGTGCTTTTCTGCTGCTCGACTTCCATTCTGTTTATTCAGCAGTCAGGAGTCGTGCCGCCTGGAGCTGGGCGGATGGAAGATGTTCTCATGATGTGCTTAGAAAGCAAGAAAGTGGGGTGCAAAGGGAGAAGCCACATGTGTGCTGAGTCCCTCACCCCAGCTCAGCGGTCAAGGAGGGAGGCATCCTTCTGAGATAGCCTCGCTCTACCTTCCTTATTAAAGAGAACATTGAAAGACAGTGAGAAAGAAGCAACACCGTGTCAGATTTAGGAATCCATCCAACTTAGTATCAACAGGCGCTGAGCAAATCAAGAAGCAAGGAGTACAGGATCAGAGAGCCCCTCTCCAGCCTTTCAGGTGCGGTGACCCCAGAGCGGTTCCCTTGCCCGTTTCCCTTTCCACCCGCCTCAATCTCAGAACCGAAACCAGTTCTAAAGAGACTGACAGCTGATTTTTGGAGCACTCTGCAGCACGTCTTGACTGCTGAGGTTCTCCACCGTTTCACAGAAGTAGAAGCCAGAAAAGCCAGTTCACAGTTCTTCAGTAAAGGAAACGGTTGCTGACATTTAGAAGTGTATTTTCGGGACTTCCCTGACGGTCCAGTGGTTAAGACTCCATGATTCCGACGCAGGGGGCCCCTGGTTGGGGAACGAAGATTCTGCACGACCCATGGCACAGCCAAAACAAAACAACCCAAAAAACTACTAGAACAGTATTCTCTTGAGTTTGAGCACAGGCTACTAAGGGGAGAACATGAAGCTAAGACATGACAAGACCACTCTCAAAGCAGGCACATGACAGGCAGTGCAGGAACGTGAGAGGTCCCCGGGGCCAGGTGGGCTCAGGGGAGACCGTAACGCTGGGCCTGTGTCCCTAGAACCAGAATAAGCCTCGGCACGTAGGACTGCATGTTTTGAATGAATAAGAAAGAAATTTCTAAAGTAAGGTTTAACTCAGTAGAAGCATCTGATGGTTGTTGAGGAAGTGTCATCATAAAATGTTACATAGCGAGTATAACCAGAGGTATTAATTTTATATACAAGAAAATTACTAGAATTAAATAGTTTAATGAAAAAGCAGTCACCCTGGGAGGACGTCTGTTGGTGCTGCAGAATTTGAGCTGCCAGAGGCTGTGCCCTGGGGCTTCCCGCCCCCACGGGCTGCGTGGGACTGAGCACCAGGACAGGCCAGCCCTTCCCTCCCTCGCAACGAACGGCCCTTAGGAGGGACCGGGGGAACCAAGGTCCTAAGACAGCGCTGATCTTGGGGGTACAGTTCACCAGCCGCTTCCACAGTGTGTTCACAGGCGCTGGTCTCATGCTGAGCTCCCAAGAATGAATGAGGACATGACGCTCCTCAGCACAGGTTGTTCTCAGCTTTCTCAGCATTAATTCAATGGTGTCAGTGGATTGAGAAGAACACCAACCAGGTATCTTGGTCACCTGATAGACGGTGATAGCTTTCAGAGAAACCGGTATATTTACTACTATGAACTTGTAAATAAAACACAAGTTAGCGACAGTATCGATAATGGAAATTCTCACATAGGATGATGTCTGTGAGTCCTTAGCTTCAGATGTGACAAGGTACCACCTTATACCTGATCATTACAAGAGGGCACCTAGTTGGTACTTGTCTTTCTGCTTTTGCCCTTATTTGCCTTTCTCATGAGTGTTTTTTCATTACTTTTCACCTCAAAGTATTAAAATGTATTAGAGGTTTCCTCCCCTAAAGTTTCTTTTAAGACACATTCATTAATTTAATTTAATTTAATATGTATTGTTTTAATACAATGAAGTGCACTCACATAAATTGTGTGAGTTTTATATAGAAAGTTCCCAATTTTTAAATGAGTTTTGACAAGTGGATACATTTGAACTGACTCATTGGGAAAGACCCTGATGCTGGGAAAGATTGAAGGCTGAAGGAGAAGGGGATGGATGAAATAGGATGAGATGGTTGGATGGCATCACCGACTTGATGGATGTGAGTCTGAGCAAGGTCCAGGAGTTGGTGATGGACAGGGGAGCCTGGCGTGCTGCAATCCATGGGGTTGCAAAGAGTCAGACACGACTGAGTGACTGAATTGACTGTCTGGCTTCTTTCACTCAGTGTAACACATGTATGATTCATCTACGTTGTGGTGTCAGGATTTGCTCCTTTTCAATCATTCCAATGTGTAGATAGATGACATCTGTTTGTCCCTTCATCAATCATTCCAATGTGTAGACAGATGACATCTGTTTGTCCCTTCACCTATTGATGGGTGTGTGGGTTGTTCCCAGTTTGGGGCTGTAATGAATAATTCTGCTGTCAACATTTACGTTCAAGTCTTTATATGGACTTCCATTTTTATTTCCTTGGCAAGTTACCCCCAAAGCTTCCATGGCTCATTATTGTCTATCAGATTAAGTACACTCTCAATCATCATCAACAGAATGGTTCAAATTATCTTTCCTGCCTTATCTTCCCAACCTGTACTTACCTTTCAGCCAAGCGAGGTTCCCTGTGGATCTTTGCAGTCTCTGTAGCCTCTAGATTCCTACAGGAATGTGTATTTGGAATGTCTTCTCACCTCTGTCAGATTCTCACCTGCCATGAATCCCATTTCAAATGCCTCCCTTTCACAAGTTGTCTTTGAATTGACCAGTAGAAGTCATCTCTCCCATCCCTGAACCTTGTGCCCCTCTGTACAGCACTTGCCTTATAATTATAGCCGATTCTCGTTATTTAAGGTAGTTGTGTTCTTTGAAGTCTCCACAAACACTGAAATTGTCAATACGAAATCGCTGCTCCTAGGGGAATACAGGGTTAGGTTCCCATGAGGCTCTGGTCACAGTGTTTTCATCAACCAATCAATACGTGACCTTGTTTTTGCTGTGTGCTTTTCATCTATATGGTTGACTTGTTGACGTCGACCTCCCCGGTAGCAGCACTGTTTGACTCGCTCATGCCCGGATGAAACTTGCCTGACACATCGTCTTCTTCACAGGCACAGGCTGGGCTTGAACTCAGGAACACTAGACAGCATTATGTTTGAGGGGTCACGGTAAACAATGAAAAGCCCCCAAATGCAAAACCTGTGGCACTAAATAGTCCATGAAAAAGGGACAGGTGTTTGAAGTAGGAGAGCTGAAACAAGAAGGCGGGGTCCTCGTGGGGTCTATCTGACCTGAGCCTGAGCATCACAAGACCCAGCACTGCCTCTGTTCTGTTCACGCCCATGAATGACTATCGTGAGGAGGCAAATCCAGAAACGGAAACCAGTGAATTCACTCTGGCTGTGGCTGCACTGGGTCTTTGCTGCTGCGCCTGGGCTCTAGGGTGTGCGGATTTTAGCAGTCGTGGCTCGCAGGCTTAGCTGCTCTGCTGCAAGCGGAATCTTCTTCGGACCAGGGATCGCAGCTATTGTCCCCTGTGTTGGCAGGAGGATCCCATCCATTGTACAACCAGGGAGTCCCCCAATTCACAAATTGTATGGAATTCCGAGAATAACAAGGATTGACTGTGCGTAGTTCCCTCCTATAAGCTCTAAGGTGGTGACTTTATCTGCCATGCTAACACAATGCCTCGCCTATGGGAGGAATGTGATATTGAGATGCACTTGGTGGGGACATGATAGAAAAATAAAGTTACATGAGATTACCAAATTTATCAGGTCACTTAAAATTCATTGCACACTTCGGTGTGCCAGACTCACGTGGGGAGCAGGTACCTAGTGATGAACAAAACAAGAGATCCTGTCCTCACTCGTAGGAATCAGATTAGGAAGATGAGCAAAAGGCGGAGTAGCAGTTCAAATGTGAAATTCCTCCTCATGGAAAGATTTCAGGGATTGAGAGCTGGAATAAATAGCTGCCTTGGAATAAACAGTCATACAAATTGCTCTGCAGCTCCCTGGAGAGCCTGAGGCAGCGCATTGCAGTGGTTAAAAGCGTGGCTAGAGACTGCTTGGTTTTTAATATTGGCCAGGACTTCCCTGGTGTCTCAGATGGTAAAGTGTCTGCCTGCAGTGTGGGAGACCCGGGTTCAATCCCTGGGTCGGAAAGATCTCCTGGAGAAGGAAATGGCAACCCACTGTAGTATTCTTACCTGGAAAATCCCATGGATGGAGGAGTCTGGCAGGCTGCAGTCCATGGGGTCACAAAGAGTTGGACACGACTAGGTGACTTCACTTTCACTTTCGAGTCCTATTCCTGTGGGAGAGTTACTTAACCTCTCTTTGCCTCAGTTCTTCTTTTGTAAATGGAAATATCATGTCATCTGCCTCTTTGTGTTGTTATGAGGATCACATGAGTTAATATTTGAGAAGCATCTAGAAAGTGAAAGTGAAAGTCGTGTCCCACTCTTTGTGACCCCAGGGACTATACAGTCCATGGAATTCTCCAGGCCAGAATACTGGAGTGGGTAGCCATGCCCTTCTCCAGGGGGTCTTCCCAACCCAGGAATTGAACTGGGGTCTCCTGAATTGCAGGCAAATTCTTTACCAACTGAACTAAGAAGGAAGCCCTGAAAAGCATTTAGAACAGTGCCTAATAATGTAGTAAAAAGCAGGTGTTAACTGTTCTTTTAAAAACTACACAGTGCCCAGACTATTTGCTGAAGAAGCAGACCTTGTCAGATCAATGTGATTCTCTTTTTTAAGAGAAACAGGAAAGTGCAATGTGAGGTACATATGTCTGCTTGGCATTTCTTTATCAAGCCAGTAAACGCGAGCAGCATAGTTGGAGGATGTGCCGAGTTAGAGGTGTTCTGAGATGATTCCCAGGACTGAGTCATGGTTGGTCCTGAGGTTACAAATCACCACCCATGCTGCTCGTCTCCTTGTGGGTCATGTACAGACCTCCAGAGAAAATGCCTAGGACGTACAGGAGGATGAATTCAGGATGAATGGTTAATAGTTAACTAATCTAAAATGTTAGAAAACAAAGAATCTATAAAAACAGCAGAGGGAATTCCCTGGTGGTCCAGTGGTTAGGACTCAGCACTTTCACTGCCGTGGGTGCGGGTTCAATCCCTGGCTGGGGAAGTTCTGCATGCCCCTTGGTGTGACCAAAGCACGGATGCATTAGAAAGAAGGATGTAACAAAAACCAGTGTAACTGGATAGCACAATTCTGAGGTCACCTAGGTACATGAAATTATCCTGAACAGCACAGGCAGAGAGAGAGAGAGCTGTGTAACAAACGCAGTGGGAGGAGACCTCCAACAAGCCCCCAGCATGTAGGCAACGCGCAGGACATGCAAGCGCTAGGAAACACATATTAAGCCCATTTTCTGAATGAATGAAGATGCCAAGGGTTCTATGTCCAATTATAATTTTTAAAGCATAGTAGAGCAACCTGGGACCTTAGGAAATGAAAACAGACTGTACAAGGAATAACTGAAGGTCACTCTTCTGTTGACAGGAGACAGCTGGTGTTACTAAATCGCATGTATTGAGAATGGAAGGGTATTTTTTTTCCTCTATTTGCTTGTAGAAATCTGAGAAAATAGAACCAATGACTCAGTATAGTAATAAAATCTTTTTACTTGTGGACTCATGATTACATAAAAATGCCATGAAAAATGAAAGGTTTATACAGTGCTAAGGGTCTTAAGATTTCTCCCCTGTAGCAAACACAGATGCCGGAGCACACATGCTCAGAGGGAAAAAATGACTATTGGCTAAAGGTTTTCAGCAAGTCCTGCTGATTCTTTTTAAAATTTTTTCTCTTCTATTTTTTAAGTTATGAAAGTATGACAACACATTTATAGGAGACCTGGAAAATACAGAAAGAGTTACAAATAGTTCCACTATATATTACAACTGTGGCTTGAGTCCTGCTTATTTCACTTGTCTTAGAACGTGGGGCCCATTTGTTTCAGTAATATGAAATCAGTGCTTTTAACTATGGTATGTTAATGGTTGTGAACAGTAGAAGAGAATAAAATTGTGGTTAATGAAGAAATACAGGTGACAAGTTTAAAAAACTTGGCTGTATGTTTCCACTATTCAATAGTAATATAACTATGCTTTGGGATATTGAATCTGGCGCTTCAGTGAAACAGTCTGTGGAATAATTCTATTAAAACTCAATAAGTCAATGTGATCCCTATCAAATTACCAATGGCATTTCTTTTTACAGAACTAGAACAAAACGTTTCACAATTCATGTGGAAACATAAAAGATCCCGGAATAGCCAAAGCCATCCTAAGAAAGAAGAATAGAGCTGGAGGAATCAACCTTCCTGACTTCAGATTGTACTACAAAAAGTCATCAAGACAGTATGGTACTGACACAAAAGCAGAAATGTAGACTAATGGAACAAGATACAAAGCCCAGAAATAAACCCATGCACCTATAGTTACCTTATTTTTGACAAAGGAGGCAAGAATATACAATGGGGTAAAGACAGCCTCTTCAATGAATGGTACTGGGAAAACTGGACCGCTACATGTTAAAGAATGAAATTAGAGCACTTCCTAACTATACACAAAGATAAATTCAAAATGGATTAAAGACCTAAATATAAGACCAGAAACTATAAATCTCTTTGAGGAAAACATAGGCAGAACAGTCGATGACATAAATCAAAGCAAGATGCTCTATGACCCACCTCCTGGAGTAACAGAAATAAAAACAAAACTAAACAAGTGGGACCTGATTAAACTTAAATGCTTTTGCATAGCAAAGGAAACTGTAAACAAGGTGAGAAGACAATGCTCAGAATGGGAGAAAATAATAGCAAATGAAACAACTGACAAAGAATTAATTTCCAAAATATACAAGTAGCTCATACAACACAATACCAGAAAAACAAACAACCCAATCAAAAAGTGGGAAAAAGACCTAAACAGAGATTTTTCCAAAGAAGACATACAGATGGCTAACAAACACATGAAAAGATGCTCAACATCGCTCATTATTAGAGAAATGCAAATCAAAACCACAATGAGATATCACCTTACACCAGTCAGAATGGCCATCATCAAAAAATCTACAAACAATAAAAGCTGGAGAGGATGTGGAGAAAAGGGAATGTTCTTGCACTCTTGGTGGGAATGTAAATTGATATAGCCACTATGGAAGACAGTTTGGAGATTCCTTAAAATCTAGGAATAAAACCACTATATGACCCAGCAATCCCACTCCTTGAAAAAGACATATGTACCCCATTGTTCATTGCAGCACTATTTATGATAGTTAGAATATGGAAGCAACCTACATGTCCATCGACAGATGAATGGATAAAGAAGTTGTGGTACGTATACACGATGGAATATTCAGTTCAGTTCAGTTCAGTCACTCGGTCATGTCCGACTCTTTGCGACCCCATGAATCGCAGTATGCCAGGCCTCCCTGTCCATCACCAACTCCTGGACTTTACCCAAACTCACGTGCATTGAGTCGGTGATGCCATCCAGCCAACTCATCCCCTGTCGTCCCCTTCTCCTCCTGCCCTTAATCCCTCCCAGCATCAGGGTCTTTTCCAATGAGTCAACTCTTCGCATGAGGTGGCCAAAGTACTGGAGTTTCAGCTTTAGCATCAGTCCTTCCAATGACACCCAGGATTGATCTCCTTCAGAGTGGACTGGTTGGATCTCCTTGCAGTCTATGGGACCCTCAAGAGTCTTCTCCAAAACCACAGTTCAAAGCATCAATTCTTTGGTGCTCAGCTTTCTTCAAGTCCAACTCTCACATCCATATATGACCACTGGAAAAACCATAGCCTTGACTAGACGGACCTTTGTTGGCAAAGTAATATCTCTGCTTTTTAATATGCTATCTAGGTTGGTCATAACTTTCCTTCGAAGGAGTGTCTTTTAATTTCATACTCAGCCATAAAAAGGAACACATTTGAATCTGTTCTAATGAGGTAGATGAACCTAGAACCTATCATACAGAGTGAAGTAAGTCAGAAAGAGAAAGATAAATATCGTATTCTAACGCATATATACAGAATCTAGAAAAAGAGTACTGAAGAATTTATTTGCAGGGCAGCAGATGGTGACTGTAGCCATGAAATTAATAGATGCTTACTCCCTGGAAGAAAAGTTATGACCAACCTAGACAGCATATTGAAAAGCAGAGACATTACTTTGCCAACAAAGGTTTTCCAGTGGTCATGTATGGATGTGAGAGTTGGACTGTGAAGAGAGCTGAGCGCCGAAGAATTGATACTTTTGAACTGTGGTGTTGGAGAAGACTCTTGAGAGTCCCTTGGACCGCAAGGAGATCCAACAAGTCTATTCTAAAGGAGATCAGCCCTGGGATTTCTTTGGAAGGAATGATGCTAAAGCTGAAACTCCAGTACTTTGGCCACCTCATGCGAAGAGTTGACTCATTGGAAAAGACTCTGATGCTGGGAGGGATTGGGGGCAGGAGGAGAAGGGGATGACAGAGGATAAGATAGCTGGATGGCATCACTGACTCGATGGACGTGAGTTTGAGTGAACTCTGGGAGATGATGATGGACAGGGAGGCCTGGCGTGCTGCAATTCATGGGGTCGCAGAGTCAGACACGACTGAGTGACTGAACTGAACTGAACTGAACTGAATGGAGAAACAGACATAGAGAATAGACTTATGGACATAGGGAGAGGGGAAGAGAGGGTGAGATGTATGGAGAGTAACATGGAAACTTACATTACCGTATGTAAAATAGATAGCCAATGGGAATATGCTGTATGACTCAGGAAACTCAAACAGGGGCTCTGTATCAATCTAGAGGGGTAGGATGGGGTTGGAGATGGGAGAAAGGTTCAAAAGGGAGTGGATATATGTATACCTACGGCTGATTCATGTTTGAGGTTTGACAGAAAACAACAACATTCTGTAAAGCAATTATCCTTCAATAAAAAAATAAATTAGAAAAATCAGAAAACAAACAAAAACTCAAAATGGTAGTAATTTTGACTTCAAGTTGATCCACGTCATAAAATGTACACATTTTGTGGCATCCATCGCACAGGTAGTGTCTTGGTTATACACGCCCTAGTCACAGACACACTCCTAGTCCCTGCTCTCTGCTATTGTTCCTCTAGTTAAAAGTCTGCCTTTCCATTCCCCTCTTGGGAAAGGGGAAGAGAGTTATCACACGTTGCACATTCAACTTTTGTCTTTTCTATACCAATTTTCCGAGAAAAATATTCTCCCATGTTCCTCTCTGCTTCAATAGTTAGTTCAAAAAAAAATTGATCCTTGTTATGTTTAAGAATAAGTCATGCAAACAGCTTTATCTAAGAAAAGACAAAATTAAAGCTCTAAAGTGAAATCAGAGGTAACAGAATCAGGAGACTCAATCTCAAATGCCAAATTTCTGAAGGTTCCAGAATATCCAGAGGTCTCGACTTCTCCATCATCTTCCGGAAATGCATGTTGAGAGTTGAAGCGTTCTCACTTAACTTGGTCCTCAAGGATCATTATCACCATCAATTAGACTTCTTATGCACAGCGGCATTGACTGTGTGGACCCAAAGTGGGTATGTCACAATACCTACTGTCAGTCTGTAAATGGAGAGGTCACAGCAGCAATGAACGCCACGTGAGCAGAAAATTATCCAAGTGTTACGAGAAGGTGTAGTTTGGAAAGTCCTCCTAGCCTTGTCCTGATGCTTGAAGTAAGACTGGGGGAATGGGATGGACAAAAGTACATGGTGGAGTGGGGGGAAGTGCAAGATCTACTACAGTGAGTGGTTAGGCCGGCTGAGTTGTAAAGCGTATTCTATTGGAAAGTAAAGCCATCCTGATCAGACTACAGAATCTTAGCAATGGAGAAAGAGTTGACATTTCTGAAGAGAACATGGATAGGATGTCTTCTCTTTATTCTAGCTGCAGTGTGCACGCTAAGAGGAAGCTGGGCGCGGAACCACTTACATCAGTGAGAAAGGCGCGAGCCTGCCAGGAACTAGTTGGTGGTTCTCAGGTGGGAGTGTTGTTTCCTTTTTAAAATCTCTGGAAAACACTTCCCCAATGAAGATACTGCAGTACTTATTCAGTGTGCTATGAGGATCAACAAACATTTTTGGAATGTGGATCAGAAAGTTGTGATGGTTCTATTATTTAAGTCATCTCTTGGTATCCTCCTGACCCCATACCAAAATCTGTGGATGTTCAAGCCCCTTATATAAAAAGGCATAGTATTTAGTATGTCTGAAGTCATCTCTGATTCTTACAATACCTCATACAATGCAAATAGTTGCTGATACACAATAAATTCAAGTTCTGATTTCTGCAACTTTTTTCCTGAGTATTTTTGATCTATAGTTGCTTAAATCTGTAGGTATGGAGTGCTGAGTGCAGTTGTGATCGAAGGAAGGATGTATTCCTACCCTCAGAAAAGGGATTGGGGGAAAGGGGTAAAGAAGGGGATCTGTAAAGAGTAGCTAGAATGGAAGAGGACTTTGGGTCAATTTTAGGGTTAAAACAAATATGCAGATGTGCAAACACTGGACTAAGTCCTTTGAAGAAAGTATTTATTTTCCTGGAGAAATAATTTGTTATTCTCCATCATAAAAAGTACATTCTTTAGAGAGCTGGACATGTATAAACAGACTTGATCTTCAGGTCAGCCTTGAAACCTCTGCAAAGCAATAAATCTTTTGACATCAAAAGAGGGACAGAATTTCAATCACAGTGACTGAAATACCAAACTCTGAAAGACTGAGATGTTCTGAGGCCAATTTAAAGAAATAAATAAGTCAAATGACCATTCTGTTCACTAATACTGTTGAGAAAAATGTTTCAAAACCCATTCATACAGAAACATAACCCACTGCTTTAGGATAATCTGGTTCCTAGTGAGAGAAGAGGTTGGCTCTGATGGACTCACATTAAGCCCCTCAACACCCCTGTGAGGAGCATTTTAACATTAATATAATCTTCCTTTAACAAGGTAAGGAGTGAAAAGCAAGTGACTATTCCAGGATCACAGAGTAAATCCAGGGAGATGCCCAATTGGATTGCAGCTGTCCCAACTCAAGACTTGAGGGGGTCTAGCTGTCGAACAAAGTGGCAGTATTAAGAAAGCAATTGCTTTCCCTTCTTAAACAACTAAGTAAATAAATGAACTATTATACTGTTAACATAGCAACTCTAGTTTTGAATCTATAACATGGAAAAAACTTAATAGTTGCGAAGACAATGCATAACCAAGCATTTTTAATGATTAACTACACTCCCTGGGGAAAAAAAGACAAGAACAAAAAAAAATACCGAACAGCCTAGTACATATTGAGGGGGGAAAATCCAATTTAACAAATACAAAGCTACAAAACTGTGCTTTCTTTAGAGGAAGTCTTTTCTCTCATTTGCCTATATTTTCAGATGGCAACAACAAAAATGAAATCGCAACCCTGAATAGCTTAATCTTCAAGTAAATGGATATAATTATAGCTTCTAAAAACTAGAGCCACAAAAAACATGCTCACTTGTCATGGAGAAATTAAGCATTTTGTAATATTATGTGTAAAACTATACTAATACCTAGCAAGCATACATTAAATCTGGACTGGCCTTCGGTGCCACTGCAGACTTATTATTTTCTAAGGCAGCATGGCCATCTTCAATTACAGGTTATTTTATCTTTTACCATTTATTTCTTAAACTATCACTGTTCACTGTAATTGCCTATCAACATTGAATTGGGATACAGGAAACTGATGAAATGTCAGTTAACTTTGCTATTTATACATGCTTTGATTAAACTACAAATTTAAAGCTAAGAGCTAATACAGTTTGGGCTATCATAGATATGATTTTATGCACAATTCTCTAGTATAAAGTCAATTAACATTACGCTGTAGCTTGATCCTTCTTGATCATTTTTTAAAAATGGCAAATTTAATAGAAAAATAAATTTTTGTATTTTTTCTACAAAAATTCTCAATACAATGTGCATCTTCTTTGTATAATGTACTAGCTATGATAGTAGATACTGGCCAATATTTTGTTAAAAATAAAAGCTTTCCTGAGAGGGCCAGTTTACATGAGCCACTAACTGCCCACCTCCCTTTTAAAAATAAAGAATGTTAGCACCCAGGTATGATCAGCAATGAGAAGTGAAGTCCATTTTTCCATCTGAGGCTCACAGTACCTATAATTCTTTTTCACTGCTCATGTTCCCTGGCAAAGAATATGTATGTCCTACTAGGTTTAAAAGAGGAGAAGGCAATGGCACCCCATGGCTTCCCCTGGAGAAGGGAATGGCTACCCACTCCGGTATTCTTGCCTGGAGAATCCCATGGATGCAGGAGCCTGGTAGGCTGTGGTCCATGGGGTCGCGAAGAGTCTGACACGACTGAGCGACTTCGCTTTCACTTTTCACTTTCATGCACTGGAGAAGGAAATGGCAAGCCACTCCAGTGTTCTTGCCTGGAGAATCCCAGGGACGGGGGAGCCTGGTGGGCTGCCATCTATGAGGTCGCACAGAGTCGGACACGACTGAAGCGACTTAGCAGCAGCAGCAGCAGGTTTAAAAGACCAACAATGGCAGACAAGTTAGCTGCTCAGTCCTGCGCAACTCCTTTGAGACCCCATGGACTGTAGCCTGCCAGGCTCCTCTGTCCATGGGATTCTCCAGGCAAGAATACCGGAGTGGGTAGCCATTCCCTTCTCCAGGGGATCTTCCTGACCCAGGGATCGAACCCTGGGCCTCCTGCATTGCAGGCAAATTCTTTGCCATCGGAGCCACCAGGGAAGCCATGGTAGGGCTTTGAGTTATGTCATAATGAGATCAGCAAGCGCTACTTGGCTCTTTTTCAAGCTCAGAAAAACTGAGCCATAAGTTTTTGAAAATTCTTAAAGGTTCTCTTCCAGAGAAGTAGTGCCATCTTCAGCACATACACATAGTGTGAAAGAGCAAATATGAACTAAGCGACTTACTCAGGCTAAATGGCCCAAGAAATCACATTTCAACAATGGGGTAAACTTAAAAAACAAAACTCCAAGAGAAACAAAAGAATAAAGCTATAATAAACTTTGAAAAGAGGAATATTCATTTCTCTGGCTTAGCTGAAACAGGGTTGCTTTCATTAGTTAAAAAGAAGCCTGGGGAAACCGATACGAATAATCCGAGAACTGCCACAGAATGCCATGATGTCAGGAGGAGACTCTGGAGGTTGAGTTTCCTCTGATTTCTATTAACTATCAAATGTTCTGCTGGGGCATAATTTACCTCCTGTCCCACAAAACTTTAAGAACAAGTCACAAAATCCATGTTAGAATATAAGTTTTTTAATTTTTATAAATAACTTATCTGTTACAAAGATAGTTTACCCAGCTAAATCACAAAACCATCAACTCAAGATATCCAAATTACGTTTTATTAATAAAACAAGTAAAAACTGATTTATCAATCTTCACATAGAACTGCAGATGAAGCTGAAAAACAAGGCCTATTTTAAAACAAAATGCATCAAATGTAAAGGCTTTGGGTTTCTCATCTAATTAACTAGGATTGTCATAGTTCTTCTCATATACAAGATGCAAAGCCTGGAAGTTAAGGCTCTGACATTCATATAGAATCACCTGTAATAATCTTGCTTATTTAAAAAATATTCATTTGCAAACATTTACAGTGGGTGCCAGTCTACATTATCTCCTATCTTTTGCTACATTTCAGCACTTCCCTTAACCCCATTCTAAGCACTGATATATAATTTCATAATTGTTTTTTTTTAATGCATACTGTTATTTTTTCCTTGATTTCATTTCGTTATATACATTCCTGATCATCTGAATATTTATTTTCCTTATAAAAATATATCATCAAAATAAAGAGATGCTTGAGGTTGCTTCAGTGTTCAAGTTTGCTTGTTTTTCTTTTTTCCAGCTTTTCTTCAGTTGTCCTAAATGCGACTAGCCTTGTTTCATAAATATACACGATACTGCCACCAAGTCAGGTTTAGAAACGGACTGCCCCAACAGTAAAGCGTTTAAATTTCTCTCCAAAAAAAGGGCTGTAGGTACTGCTGCTCGTTTGGAAACTGTACTTTCCCAATAGTAATCTCTTGTGGAAGTTCTGTGGGACACAAGGCACATAAAGCAAGCTTAGCCTTGTTGCTGTCAGTGGGTTAAAAATACCTTTTGTTTTAAGCTTCCCTGTGGAAGATCAAACACCATGTTGTGTCACCCACCACTGAAGTCAGCACATAGTGTGACCTACAGACAGAAGTCTTGTATATTTTCTGCAGTTCTCTGTGCAGCATCTGTATGCATCTTCACAGAACATTGGTGCTCAGGAGGGCAAAGCACAGAAAGAGTAGAGGAACGTTATTCTGTGCATAGTTTCATTTCATTAATGCTTTTTTATTTTGAAGGCAATGCTTCTCTCATGTAAGGCTTAAAAAGGGACATGATAGTACTTAATCACTAAAAGGAAAAAAGAAAATTAGTTAACAAAAGACTATTACACTATACATATAGAAATATAAGAAAATAATAAGGAAGAAAAGAAATCACTTAAAGCAAACTTGAGAGCTCTGTACAGTAGGAAAAGCTTTGGGGTATTTCACTCCAGGTTTGTACAGACAATGCTGCTGCTCTCCTTTCATCTTTAGAGCCTAGATGCTGGCGCTTCACAGAGTGGAGACGTTTTCAGGGAAGACAAAGACAAGGCCAAGAGTACCACAGATTTGTGAAGTTCTTCCCCTTTCCACTGGCACTATACAGCAGCAAACAGTTTTTAAATAGTTAAACCTCGTTGCTTTTCTTCATGTTTGTAGTGTTTCACCGAAAGCTTAAAAAAAAAAAAAGCCATCATTCTATTCCTTCCTCCTGTCAAAATTCAGTAGTGACATGAGGGAAAAAAGTACTGGGAACACCTAGGTATTAATATGTTGAGAATTATCCATGACGGGCTACTGGTAACACTGTACATGGTTAGGCAGTGGGCAACCAAGTCTTTTAGCAGATTACCTTTCATGTGATGAATTTCAACTGCCCATGACATTAGACTGAGGTATTATTAGCTCTGTGGGTTGATATTTAACATTAGCACACCACCATCTTGTCACACCTTCAATTTTACAAAATCCTATGTAGCAGTGAAACTTTTCCCCTGATGACAGACTGGTTTCTTGAATTTCAGATGTGGATTTAGAGAAGATATAGGGCCTTCTGGCTCAGAAATGCCTCGGCATCTCACACTGTTCGCAACGGATTAAGGCAGGATGGTTCAAAAAAGTACAGGCAGTACAATTCCACTGAGCCCCCTCATCATCTTCTGTGTCTTGAGTCTTTGGTGTTTTGATGGTGGACCTTTGATCTGTAAGGAAGCAAAATAATTATTTTAGAAGCAAATTCACAGTCATAAATTACTGGCAACTATAAGCACTACTGGGCTTTCCTCATAGCGCAGTCTGTTAAACACCAGCATCACACAGCATGAAACAGCCTGGTAATCAAATGAAGCATCTAGCTGAAACCGACCCACATGCCTGATCCTCACAACCTGTATCTATCAGGCTGGCACATCTCTGCTGGGGAACAGCAACATGGACGTGACTTAATCACCTCAATATCTCCTCAAATGGGAAAAGAGCATCATTTCCCCCAACTTATAGCAGGAGAAAGGGGAAATCAATTCATATGGTCTCTAGTAGCCAAGATGACCACAATGTCACCTAAGAATGCGGCAAGGTATCCACCTGCAATGCACTACTGCTAGTGCATCTGTGTCTCATTCAAGCTTGAGTTTCATTTCCCACTGATGTAGTAGTTATATTTCTGATTTCTATCATGAATGGATGTGTTTATTAAATGTTCTCCATCTGCTAAAAATCTAAAACTGAACAATACGTACTTATCTCTAAAATCTTATTTACCTAAATGTCAACAACAGACTTGGAGAAGCAAATTAGTATAAAATTTTATCAGACTTTATTTCTCATGTTATTTGAAAACGTTATTTATCATGGAACACTAGAAAGACTACCAGATCCAGAGTCATGAGACTGGAGTTCTATTCATGGTTCTGCTATTAACTCCTAATTTCTTTGCTCTGTGATCTTAGATAATCATGTTTCCTCTACATCTAGTCTTTCTTTCTTATACAATGGTCACTGCAGTTTTATAAGGTCAATGTTCTAAATGTTTGAATGTACAGAGGTATCTTAAATATAAGAAATATATTCCTCCATGGTTGTGTCAAAGATGAAATTACATTTATAAAACTACTTTTATGGGGGAGGGAGGTATCTTTGTAATTTAAAAGTAGGATTCCTATAAATTATTTTGGGGAGGTCTGAAGTAAAAAGAGCATGCATTATTGGATCTCTCCAGTCATGGTCTATGATTTGTAGTTTATAAATCATATTAAAAATGTATATTAATTTGCAAATTCTACCTATTCCACTGAGCTGGTAAGTAAATGATATCTTTTCTGCTATTTTAAAAGACAAACTATGATATATAGTGGATAAAAATACAGGAAGACAAGTTTCTGTAACAAATTCAAAATAATTAAGTGATGGTACTTTGTTTAGCGGCACTTTACTTAGTGTTTGGTCTTAAGGTTAACACTTTATTGCAAAATTCCCACTTTAGGCATGGGAACTTTAAGGCATCACCATGATTTTGGCACATGCATGAGCACCATGAAAGTTATTTATATAGTAAATTTTCTTTAAACTGAATAGCTTTAAAACAAATATCTAGGGAACTTTGCTGGTGGTCCAGTGGCTAAGACTCTGCACTCCCAATGCAGGGCGCCCAGGTTCACTCCCTGGTCAGGGAGCTAGATCCCACATGTCACAACTAAGACCCAGCACAGCCAAACCAATAAATACATATTAAAAAAATTATCTATTTAAGGTTTATCTAGGTAAAAATATTTTAAAAATCAAGAGTCTGACAATACAAATTACTATCCACCTAAAACTAAAAAATGAATAGGTTAAAAAAGTTTGACTTACCATCTACAATTATTCCACATTCCAATCTTAGGACACATTTTATAGAACAACTGTTTTAATCTGGAGATAATCCACTCTGCTTATTAGAATTTTGGTAAAACATTCCAATCTGGCACATTTTCAGTAAAACCTTGTCTATCCTTTTTGTTAACTACAAAGGTTTTTTTAGGAGGGGCCATTCAATCTGTATTAACACTTCATTCTATTACTAAGTGCCAGGATTATCTTCAATATTTCAATATCTAAGGTAATCAAATAGAGGACCTAATTTTTTTTTAAATGAAAAAATCTCCAATGGTTTTCTTCCAACTGCACAAAATCTTCTGGTCCTTCTAATTATGACTTTTATTATTAGTGGTATTTGGAAACTAAGTAACCACCAGAATCAAGAAAAGAGGAAGTTATTTAGGGTGCACAGTACGAGATGACTTGTGATGGCCACACTTTATTTTAGCTGTTAAAAAATCCACATTGTAAAGCAGAACTGATTTTAAGAACTAAGTAAACCTCTCTAAGCGAAACTAGTAACTCCCTATTTTAGCTTTAAGGCAAAAATGACTAATTCTTTATTTCTCTAAAAATATCCAGTACATAAGCATTTATCTTTTGTGAAAAGCTTTTTAAGTATTTTTTTTTCCCCTTACTTTTTATCATGGAAAATTTCAAACCCACACAAAAGTAGTGAAAACAGTGAAAAAAACTCTCAGCCCTTATGCTGCTTCAACAACTATCAAGACAAACCTTAGTTCATCTATACCCCATCTCCTGCCTACCCATAACACATAAGTACTGAATTACCTGGAAACAAAATAGATCTTTTCATATGAGAATTTTTAGTTTTTGAAAGAGAATAAAAAGATTATATTGAGGCAACTCAGAGTCTAAAATATCCATTTTGCTTATTTTAAGGAGCTAGGCTCTGCTCACCACTGCTTTCCTTATTCTTTTATTCAATTAACATCCAATGTCTGAACACTTGCTTACTCACGTACTGTGTCAAATGCCCAATTTCACTTTTGCTCCTCTGTAATAAGACTTCATTACATTCCAGCTAACTATGTTTAAAAACATTTAAATAATAAAAAATATGAAGCTACAGCTAGGCCTAACTGAATCATAACTGAATAAAAACTAAGGAACGGAGAGAAGAGGATGCTGAATGAGAATATGAAAATTCTTGGAACAAACCAAAGATTGTTCCCATGTCTACATATTTTTTAATGCCTGGAGTAAAAAACCCACACAAATGTTTCAACATTTCTTAGTTTGGTGTGTACATAATCTGTATCAATGACATAAAAATGATAGTAGGTAATAATTAAAAAAACCATTTATCTGAAATTCAGAGAATTTTGATTATAGAGAACTATGCATAAACTATATAGGACATAATACTTATGAAAAATAAACTTTCCTAAGGTATCTTTCTTAATGTTTGTCTAAAATTTCAAAGAATACAAGTTTTTATACCCGGTGATTTTTTTTTTTTGCCAAGATTTGCTATTCTGGGAGTATACAATGAATCCTAAGGACATACATATTACTTTTAAAGGGCTAAGGACATTACATTTTTGAACCCTCCCAATTCCCAGCATGTTTTCCTAATGAATCCATCCAAGAATGCCAAAGTTGGAAGCACTTCTAGAGTGGAAGGCTGCTAAGAATAAAATTTTCTAAAATCTTGTTTTTCAAAACACAACAGTTTTCACACTTACTGGATACACCACTAACCTTTGGGTTTTGGTGGCACAGGGCCTACAAATCCAATATTGTCATAAAAGTTATGAATAGCACTGGGATTGAAATGTGGTCCTGAAATATATAAAAAGAAGCATATCAATGTTTATAGCTCAAAAAAATTAAAAAGATTTTTTAAAAGCAAATATTTTCTTTCTTAAAAAAAAAATCACAGTTAAATAGAAAAAGTACTTTTCTTTTATTTCACACCTCTAATCTCCAATTACATGAAAGGATTTCAAAGACAGCTGAAATAGGTGTAATATATTGATAGTACCCATAACAGAAGTCCAACCTGTAAGCTGAGGAAGACGTTAGATTAATGCTAGTAAGACAGTTAAAGAATTAGAACAGATCCCTGTTGTATGTGACAAGTTAAGATAACTTAAAATTTGACAGTGTAAAATATAATTTTAACATGGTCTTAAGCACCTAAATAGCTTGGCCTCAAGTAACTATAAAAACCTGAACTAATATAATGTGACGCTTCAAATTTTAAACAAAAGAACAAGTTCAAAGATTACACTTTCTAGACTAGCACCAATTTTTTCTCTCCAAAGTTAAATTATGGCATTTTCTATGACTGTTTCAAGATAAACAGCTTACTTACTAAAAGAAAATAAAACAAATCATCTTCCAGTTTAATGGATTTTGGCACACACTGAGAAATGTGACTATGGGCTTATTTTTTGGCTTCTTCCCTTTCCTGTCTTTTCATTTTATATATTTCTATTATTTCCAAACTTTAGAATTAGGTTTAAGTTATAAACATTCTTTTTAGTTGTCTATGAACACTTTTTACTCACTCATGTACTGCGCCAAATGCCCCAATCTTTTTTTTACTCCACAATAAGCAATTATTGCTGGTCAATAACAGTTCAAATATCATAAACTATCACTTTCCTAAAATACTGTATGTCATATTTTAATTTTCTTCTCTATGTCATCAATTAAGTAAGTGCCATTAGAGTGGGGATGCCTTTTAATCATGTTCTTAAAAGCATAATTCTTCAAAGGTAGAAGGAAAAAAGGGAAACAGGAAAAAGGAATATGAGTATATATATTACAATCTTAATAAACATTGTAACAGATTATATTAATACATAACAGCAATACTTTTGACAATATAGCCAGACATACTAATCACTGTCTTCCCTTATTGTATGACTAAAGGGGATTTGAAGGATATTAAATGTATCAAATTACTTCTCAACCAAATATACAGCTTTGGAGGGAGGAGTGGCAAGTAGAAAATAAAAATCTAAGCAGCACTATATGGCTCCAAATCAAATCTGAAACAAGATTACAATTAAAAGTCTGTTTCCAGCCACAGGAAGAGCTGATAAATTAATACAAAGAATTTCAGCTGAATATGCATTGAACTTTACCTCGGGCTTGAAAAAGATCAATTTCTTTGGTTAAGCAGTCAATGTCAATCTGGAGCTGTCTATTACAACTTCTCAACTGCTGCATTTCTTCGAGCTGAAAAATAATTCCAGGTGAGGATCTACATCGAACTCTTGTGTTATTAGTTAAGAAGGAGTCAAGGTTTGCAGGGGGAAGTAAGGACAGAAAAATAAGTATGAATTAAGAGCATTTCTAGAAAAGTAGGTCAAGCTTTTATACTGATGATAGGTTACCTATTCTCATGTTCAAGCACAGCAGTTACAACAGTTACAGAAAGAAAGACTTACTGAAGGTATTTGGGATATGGAATTTGATCTTTTCAGACGCCTTCGAGTTAGATTATTTTCCATTTCATTGACCTCAGATTTTAGTTTATCCAGCTTTTTCTTTTGAATCTCAAGTTCTCTTTGAAGCCGTTCCATTCTGGCCTTCTGGTGTACCAAAAGAGCTGCAATACATATTAGTATATATGAAGATCCACCCAGTTTAGTCAATTAACCTTTAAACAACCTTGGGAAAACAAAACAGATAACTATTTCTGTGACAAAAAGGAGGCTGCGGAGAATCTCAAAGATAACACTAAAACAAAGTATTGTGTGTTAAATATTTAACATTTCAACATTTTTAACTTTAGAGAATTATTTTATTTTTAACTTGAGAATCATTTAAGCATATAAACAACTTAATGGGAATGTGGGTTAGGTTAAATCCATTTTGACTCATGCAATAAATAAAAGTGATTGATTTCGATCCACATGAATGTTAACATTAAACTGCTCAAACTGCAAATCAAAAACAAAACCATTCAGATAAACCAAATACATTTTCTTATATTCCAATTATATTTAGTGAAAACATTTTCGTAAGATTTTTTTAAAAAGAAAATAAGCAATCAACCTTGTCACATGAATGATGAACTGCTCGGGAAACCTTAGTAAACCATAAAAATTGGTATACATGATTTTGCCACTTCTGGACAAAATGAGTTTGACTTTTTAGGCTATTGTGCTGGTGGTGAAGATAACCGAATTTACTATTAAATGGAAGCTTGGGGTGACTCTACCACGAGAAAACAAGCTGATTTGAGAAAGTATAATAAATAAATTCTAAAAATGAAAAATAGCAATTAAAATTAAAAAGTCAAGTCGATTAAACAGATTAATGCTATTTAGTCACCATCAATCAGACTAAAATTTCCAAGAAGCTAAAAAAGGAAAAGGCTATATATATTCAGGCCATTTAGTCCAGCAGTGTATTACAGAATCTGAATTAGGGTGTGGGGTGTGGGGAAGCTAGTTAGGCTCAAGTGCTTTAAAATTAATTTTTCCCAGGAAAAATATAATTTTTCCCAACAAAAAAAGATAATTTTTCCCAACAAAAATTTGACACTAATACAATCCACAGGTATCTCCCTCTGTAATTCTTTCTTATTTATTGGAAGAAAAGAGTATTAGGGAATATATCTCAAGTTTTAAAAATCCTGACTAATGCTTGGTATCTTCTCTCTCATTTTAATATATATTCTAAAAATGCAGGGAGGTGTTTTGGAGGTACACATGTTCCTGATAGAAAACTCACTGTGTCTTTGTATATCCATAACCACCCCAGGCTTGTTTTGTCAGACTTTTATTAATTTGGTTTATTTTACTTGAATTGCAAAGTTTTATGCCTCTATTTCCAAAACATAAGAATTGTGCATTAGGGTTTATTTTATTCTCTTAAAAGAAGATGCGGAGTGGATTGTTAATTTCTGAGTGGGACAGTAAGAGGAGAAAGACAGAGGCCTGAAGTGAGAATGAAGGGCCAAGGCAAAGGAAAACTAGAAGAACATAACATACTTTCTTTCATTTCTAAACTCTGATGATCTACCAATGAGTCTCAAATGCCATTAGTAAGACATTTGTTCAAATTAATGATTATTTAAAAGCAGTATTTCCTAAAAATTAACGGAGATCATCTCCCTAAAAGCTTTTTCCTAAATATGCAAAACAAAAAAAACTTTAAAAAACGCATTTATTTAGTGGTTCTAATGACTAAGTGATAATTTATATTTGTACTGAGTCAGAAAATAAGACATATATTTGTGATATTATTCAATATTACATGAGGAGAAGGGATAAGAACAGATTTTCTGAGAAACTGATTTATACGGTGAGGGCAGAGACAGAACCTCTGAGTGAGGAATTACTGTTAACAATTAGCTCTAGGCTGGTGATTTCCTTGACGTAACCGGCAGAAGCAAATGCAAACTGCTCTGGCAAACTACTTCCAGTATGGAGGGACACCTACTATGGAATCCAAAATGGAAAAATCCTCAATGAAGAGAAGTGCTCAGCAGAAAAGTATGACCAAATAAGAAAACCATCTACCATGAGAATCAACAGCCCGAGAGGAGCCCCCTAAAACTTGGTTATATAACAATTTGAAAGAAGCTATGGAAATATCTGTTTAAGAATATTATAATGATTATAGAAGAATATAACAAATAAGATACCATGAATAAGTTTTGGAGAAGGACCATAAACAACCTCTGGAAATGGAAAACAGCCAATGAAACAGTCAACCAAATACATTAAACTGTAGATTACACATAGTCAAAGACATATTTAGTGACCCAAGAGATAAATCTAAGAGTATTCTCAAAGTGCAGAGATAAAGTGATAGGACACATGAAAGAGGGGTTAAAAGATCTTAAATAAATATAAAAAGGAGTTCCAGAAGGAGACAATAGAGTGAATGGCAAAATTTGAAGAGAAACCTGAAGAAATGAAATAATATTTCAGAAGCTAATGGAATAACTAATTCACTTAATCAAATTACTGGAGTAGGGATGAACAGATAAAGTTGGAGGATTTTATAAACCATGGACTGCTCCTAAAGAAAGAACTACTAAAGATGTTTTTTTGATACAGAGGACATTAATACAACAGGAAGGAATAAGATAATGAATGTAAAAAAAGTTCTAACTCTGAAACAAAGGAAAAAGACCATGGCAGTGGGTGGGGAGGCAAAGACTGTTTAAAGAGTAAAACTAAAATATTAGAGAAGAATAACAAGAAATTGGAAATATGAAAATTAGATGAAAAGCATTCTAAGGCTTTAAAAGTGTTTATAAAGAATATTCTCAGTTTAGTTTAGTTGCTCAGTCGTGTCTGACTCTTTGCAACTCCATGGACTGCAGCACGCCAGGCTTCCTTGTCCATCGCCAACTCCCGCAGCTTGCTCAAACTCATGTCAATCGAGTTAGTGATGCCATCCAACCATTTCATCCTCTGTTATCCCCTTCTCTTCCTGCCCTCAATCTTTCCCAGTATTAGGGTCTTTTCCAATGAGTCAGTTCTTCACGTCAGGTAGCCAAAGTACTGGAGTTTCAGCTTCAGCATCAGTTCTTCCAATGAATATCCAGGACTGGTCTCCTTTAGGATGGACTGGTTGTAATTCCTTGCAGTCCAAGGGACTCTCAAGAGTCTTCTCCAACACCACAGTTCAAAAGCATCAATTCTTTGGCACTCGGCTTTCATTATACTCTCACATCCATATATGACTAATGGAAAAACCTCATGGAGAACCCCATGAACAGTATGAAAAGAATATTCTCAAATGTTGCTAAACCAAATATACATGTTAATATCTAGGGATAAAGATGAAGAGTATACGAGAAAGCTAAATATAGTTTCTAAAAGAACAAAAGGATAAAATTTGATTAAACTTAGATAGCAGGAAAGAAGGAAAGAACTAGAACACAAATAATTCCAAATATATCAGTAATCATAATAACTGTAATCTAATTAAATTAATCTGTTTATATACAAAAGATCTACAGCTGCATTGCTGTTTTCAAAAAACACTTAAAATGTAATTTGCTAATCCATTCTTTTAATATATTAAGAACCTATGTCAGGACTGTTGTAGCCACTCAGGAAATCAACGAACAAGACAGGTAAAAATCCCTACCCTGCTGGAGCTTGGAGATACGGGTGTGTGTGTCCCAAGAACAAAGCTCCAAAAAAGGGGTCAGCAAACTATGGCTCAAGGGCCCAATCTGGCCATTGCCTGTTTTGTGAACAAAGTTTTACTAGAATATAGCCACACTCACTTGTTTACCTATTGTCTATGTCTGTTTTTGTTACAACTGAAACCACGTGGCTTGTAAAATTCCACATAATTTAGTATTTGGCTGTTTATCAGATCATGTGGAGACTGAATAAATGGGGACCCATCACACCACAGAAAGGTTGAAAATAAAAGGACTAAAGTAAAGGAATACTTTGTACTCTAGGCAGCACTCTAAGAGACACAAAGTAAGAGCAGCCAACTGCTAGAGACTGTAAGAACTAAAAGGGCAACAACAAAACCCAGACCTAGCTCCACTCCTGCCTAAACTGACTTAACCCTTCACACGATATCCTGACAGGAAAAAAGGTATTCTAGTTTCTGGATGTAAAGGTCTCACATGTAAAAAAAACAGGAGAGACTACTTTTTGGCATTCAATAATAATAAAAGAAAAAAGTAATGACACACAGAAAAGTGAGAGGAAAATTCAATGAATCACCAAGAGAGAAAGCAGTCAATGGAACCATATTCAAACATGACCCAGATGCTGGAAGGAGCAGGCAGGAAATTGAAAAGTAACTATGACTGAAGCTTCCTAGGTGGTGCAGTGGTAAAGAATCCGTCTGCTAATAGGAGACGCCAGAGACTTGGGTTTGATTCCTGGGTCAGGAACATCTCCTGGAGAAGGAACTAGCAACCCACTCCAGTATTCCTGCCTGGGGAAAATCCCATGGACAGAGGAGCCTGGCAGGTCCCAAAGAACTGAGCCACAGAACATACACACAGCATGCTGAAGCAGTTAGATGAAAAGATGAACAACAGGCAGGAGCTGATGGACAGCCTGAGAGGAGAGATGGAAATTATTGAGGAAGAGTCAAATATTGGAAATAAAATATGGTATCAGAGATAAAGAAATCTTTCAACATGCTTACCAGCACGCTGGATACAGAAGAACCAGTGAACCTGAAGACAGAGATTACTTCAATCAAACCCGAAGAAAAAGAGTGAAGAAGAACAAAGCATCCAAGAAGAGACAGGCAATATGAGTGCATATATACATGTAATTGGTGAAAGAAATGCAAAAACAGCAAGACGTATTTGAGGATAATGGCTAAATGGTTTCCAAAATTAATGAAAGACAATAAGTCACAGATCCAAGAAGCCCAGGGATCTCCAAGTAACATCAAAACAAAACAAAACCTAGACATATAATAAGACTGCTGAAAAACCAAAGATACAGAGGAAATCTTGAAGGCTGATAGAGATACTCTAAAATTGATATACCGGGCAAATATAAAACTGAAATAAAGCCGGTGTAATAATATTCATTTCAGGAAAAAAGCTGAGCGAGAAAAGGTCAATATTCAGTTCAGTTAAGTTGCTCAGTTGTGTCCGACTCTTTGCAACCCCATGGACTGCAGCATGCCAGGCCTCCCTGTCTATCACCAATTCCCGGAGTTTACTCAAACTCATGTCCATTGAGTTGGTGATGCCATCCAACCATCTCATCCTCTGTCGTCCCCTTCTACTTCAATCTTTCCCAGCATCAGGGTCTTTTCAAATGAGTCAGTTCTTCCCATCAGGGGGCCAAAGTACTGGAGTTTCCACTTCAGCATCAGTCCTTCCAATGAATATTCAGGACTGATTTCCTTTAGGATGGACTGGTTGGATTTCTTTGTAGTCGAAGGGACTCTTTCAAGAGTCTTCTCCAACACCACAGTTCAAAAGCATCAATTCTTCGGCGCTCAGCTTTCTTTACAGTCCAACTCTCACATCCATACATGACTACTGGAAAAGCCACAGCTTTGACTAGACAGACCTTTGTTGGCAAAGTAATGTCTCTGCTTTTTAATATGCTGTCTAGGTTGGTCATAACCATTCTTCCAAAGAGCAAGCGTCTTTTAATTTCATGGCTGCAGCCACCATCTGCAGTGATTTTGGAGCCCCCCCAAATAAAGTCTGTCACTGTTTCCACTGTTTCTCCATCTACTTGCCATGAAGTGATGGGATCAGATGCCATTATCTTCGTTTTCTGAATGTTGAGCTTTAAGCCAACTTTTTCACTCTCCTCTTTCACTTTCATCAAGAGGCTCTTTAGTTCTTTGCTTTCTGCCCTAAGTGTGGTGTTATCTGTGTATCTGAGGTTACTGATATTTCTTCCAGCAGTCTTGATTCCAGCTATGTTTCATCCAGTCCAGCATTTCTCATGATGTACTCTGCATATAAGTTAAATAAGCAGCGTGACAATATACAGCCTTGACACACTCCTTTTCCTATCTGGAACCAGTCTGTTGCTCCATGTCCAGTTCTAACTACTTCTTGACCTGCATACAGATGTCTCAGGAGGGAGGTCAGGTGGTCTGGTATTCCCATCTCTTTCAGAATTTTCCAGTTTATTGTGATCCACACAAAGGCTCTGGCATAGTCAATAAAGCAAAAGCAGATGTTTTTCTGGAACTCTCTTGTTTTTTCTATGATCCAGTGGATGTTGGCAATTTGATCTTTGGTTCCTCTGCCTTTTCTAAATCCAGCTTGAACATCTGGAAGTTCACGGTTCATATACTGTTGAAGCCTGGCTTGGAGAATTTTGAGCATTACTTTGCTAGCGTGTGAGATGAGTGCAATTGTACCATAGGTTGAACATTCTTGGCATTTGCTTTCTTTGGGATTAGAAGGTCAATATTAGTAGAAGATAAAAAACTGATTAAGAAAAAGATATAGTAAGAGAGATGAAGGAGTCACAGTTACTGAAGGTATTATTATGGGGATGTTTTAAAGTTACAGAGTAAATACTTCAGAATGTTTCTTAAACAAAAAAAATACTACATCTTTGGGAATTCACAAAGAAAGGAGTTTTTGCAACGGCTGAAGATATGGCTTACCTTTGAGAATAAAGGTGAGATATCACCTATGACAGGCTGAAACCCTAAAGTAAATCCACTGTCTTAGAACTTATCTAAGAGATATTTCTTTTCAGTGAAAACAAAGTTGTGGAGCAGAGTTATGACTATATTAGAAATAACAATCTGGAGACTATTCAGGGTCTTTTAAGTATGTCTGTTAATTACAAACAAACTAAAAAATGCTCTGGAAATAGTATGAGAGAGACATGATCTCAGTTTCTCTAGTAGGTGCCTGGATTTTTATGTGTCTAGTTCACTTTTCAATTGTGGCTTGGGAGTTTTAGATAGGAGTCTGAGAAAGATGAATTACAAAGTAGTGTCAAGGTGAATTTCTAAGAATCACTGAAAATTCATCTAAACTAAACTTTTTCTCCAGTTGTGGTTCTGTCTACAATTTTAATCTTCACTGTACAAAATATTACACAATACATATTCATTAAGAAACATTATTAAGAATATTCATAATAAAGAAGAATGATTATAACGCTTACTTATAAAGACACTTTGGCTTTGATCAGTCTCTCCTAAATGAAGGAGTTGGGTATTGATTGTTTGGGGAGAAAGAAATATGACAATTGTACTTCTAGCATCCAAAAGAAGCAGACAGCTTGGAAACAGTCAGAAAGGGGTGACAAAATGACGGCTGCAGTTGTGGGCTAAGACTAGAACATTTCACCTCTGTTATAGGAAAAGACTGTGAATAGGAATCTGAGGAAATCCCTTAGACTGGCTTTTTGGGTTTTCCCCCCTTTGTTTTTGCATACAACGAAACTGCTATAAACAAAATAATATCAACCACACCTACAGATGAATGAGCTTCATGCACAATGTAGTGATATGTACTTGTAAAGATGGCGGGGTGATCTGTTAAACAGACTCCAGTACATAAGCTAAGGAAAAAATACTCTCCATTCCTGTCAAGTATTTACATTTAGACTAATATGGACTTTAAAATTCAAATACAAAGAATCAATTATATTAGAGAGGATTTCTAGTTAAAGGTGACTGAAAGGAAAGTGAAAATGAAACTCGTTCAGTTGTGTCTGACTCTTTGTGACCCCATGGACTATACAGTCCATGGAATTCTCCAGGCCAGAATACCGGTAGCCCTTCCCTTCTCCAGGAGATTTCCCCAACCCAGGGATCAAACCCAGGTCTTCCACATTGCAGGTGGATTCTTCACCAGCTGAGCCACAATCTTCTGCCTTTTGAAACCTCATGAAAATAACAGAGGAATAAAATGGATAGAATCCAACAAAGGTAAACAATAGGAAGAAGGCAATTAGTGGCAAGAGATTTCAACAAGTTCCTGGAAGACTGAAAGCAGATGAAATGGAATAGACTAATGGAGGGCGGAGAAAGCTACAGTCTCATAGACAAGGAGGGTACTGCAAAGAGGCAGCTAATTTGCCATGTAGAAACCTAAAAGAGGCTCCTGGAGAATGCAAGTAAATAACAGAAGGCAGAAGTGAGGGATGGACCAGAAAAGGGGGTTTAATTACAAGTCTCTGAATAGAACAGTCAACCTCTCCCCATCCCATGGAATCTTAAGCACAGCATGCTTAAGCATAAGGAACCTAAAGACCTAAAGACTTTTCCGGTTGCTCACACTACAGAAAGGTGGCTCTTTGATATGCTAATTCTACCAAAGAAATAAGGGATATACTTCAGTTCAGTTCAGTCGCTGTCATGTCCGACTCTTTGCGACCCCATGAACTGCAGCATGCCAGGCCTCCCTGTCCATCACTAACTCTCAGAGTTCACTCAGATTCACGCCCATCGAGTCAGTAATGCCATCCAGCCATCTCATCCTCGGTCGTCCCCTTCTCCTCCTGTCCCCAATCCCCCCCAGCATCAAAGTCTTTTCCAATGAATCAACTCTTCGCATGAGATGGCCAAAATAATGGAGTTTCAGTTTCAGCATCATTCCTTCCAAAGAAATCCCAGCGCTGATCTCCTTCAGAATGGACTGGTTGCATCTCCTTGCAGTCCAAGGGACTCAAGAGTCTTCTCCACCACCACAGTTCAAAAGCATCAATTCTTCAGCGCTCAGCCTTCTTCACAGTCCAACTCTCACAACCATACACGACTACTGGAAAAACCATAGCCTTGACTAGACGGACCTTAGTCGGCAAAGTAATGTCTCTGCTTTTGAATATGCTATCTAGGTTGGTCATAACTTTTCTTCCAAGGAGTAAGTGTCTTTTAATTTCATGGCTGCAGTCACCATCTGCAGTGATTTTGGAACCCCCCAAAATAAAGTCTGACACTGTTTCCACTGTTTCCCATCTACTTTCCATGAAGTGATGGGACCGGATGCCGTGATCTTCGTTTTCTGAATGTTGAGCTTTAAGCCAACTTTTTCACTCTCCTCTTTCACGTTCATCAAGAGGCTTTTTAGTTCATATAGTGATTTCTTTAGTTTTTCCAAATTTAACTATCTAGGCTACCCTTTTAAAAAGACAAGAAAGGAGGAGGAATAACAGAAAAAAATATACTCAGTACTTTAAAAATCTTCTTTCAGTCTGTTAAGTTTTAATAAAGTTTTAAGCTTACAACTCCCTCTGGTGGTTGATAAAATAAACAAGTAGAATCTCTATAAACTAGTAAAATCTCTTTAGAGAGAGAGTCTCAAAATTAAAATTGGTAGCATGTAGTGAGGCAGTCATCTGTGTTCTTCATCAAATACTTCTGGCTCCCTGCTTTCCAGGTATATAGGAGAATTGCACCTCCTCATCCTCTCTGAATTAGGGATGGTATGTGGACTTGTTCTTTCTAAACAGTAACACGTGTCAGGGCAGAAAATTAAGGAGTCAGAGCTAATTTGCTGTATGTCCTTTGTCTTGCCTGAACAATCATGGAAGCACAAAGACGGAGCTTCCCTTAACCTGGGTACCTGAGTGAGGGTGATGTAGAACAGAGCCCACCAGCTAATCTATTTGTCAAGTGAGCTAGAAATAAACCTTTGTTGTTTAAAGACACAGTTTGTTAATAGCAGAATAACCAAGCCTAAATGATACATGTATCAAAATTTAAAAAATACAATATCCTTTGACACAGCAGTTTCCTACTCCTGGTAATCTCTTCTGCCAACATACCTGGGTGTGGTTAAAATGTTCATGCATAAAATTTTAACTGCAGCAGTTTGTAAAAACAAGACCCTAAGATCTATCAAAAAAGGAGTGATTAGAGATTATGGTACAAAATACTATATAGTCATTTTTACAAGAAGCAGATCTGCAATTCCTGACTTGGAATACTCTCAAAGAGACAAAAACAAAAGCTCTGATAAAAAGAGAAAGTAAACTATGTTTCACTTGTATTAAAAATGTATAAATATATGTATGCTTCATATACAATTTCAATTTCTAGACGAATACAAAATGAACTGTGAATAGCTACTGGTTGTCTTCAGTGCGAGAACTTTTCATTATAAATCCTTTTGGTTTGCTTACATTAAAAAAAAAACAAGTGTATTTAGAAAAATATTTTGGTATAATCCCTATAGAATCCCAGCTTGTAGAAACTGACAAGCTGATTCTGAAATATATATGGAATAGCAGGAGACCTCAAATAACCAAACTAAAACAAGAACAAAGTAGAACGTACACACCGCAATTTCAAAACTCACTACAGAGTAACAACAATCAAGGCAGTGAAGTAATGGCATAAGGACACACATACAGACAAACAAACAAAAAAACTGAAAGCACAGAAATAAACCCATCTGTTTATGATCAACTGATTTTCTATAAAGGTCCCAAGGCCATTCAGTGAGAAAAGTCTTTTCAAGAAATGGTGCTGGGAACAGATAACTGACAAGGACCTACTGTATAGTACAGGGAACTCTGCTTCAATATTCTGTAATAACCTAAATGGGAAAAGAATTTGAAAAAGAATAGATACAAGCATATGAACAGCTGAATCACTTTGCTGTACACCTGAAATTGACAACATTGTTCACTCCACTCCAACATAAAAAAAAAAAAAGGAAACTGATGGCATCGGAGAAAATTTTGCAACAATAACAACAAACCTAAATGGTGCTGGGACAACTGGATTGCCACATGGAAAAGAATGAAATTTGGACACTTATCTCATAGCCTTATATAGAAGTTAACTCAAAATAGATGAGAGACAAAAATTTAAACTCTAAAACTCTCAGGAGTAAATCCTAATCACCTTGGATTTACCCACTGATTCTTAGATACGACACCAAAGATATGAATAATGAAAGGAAAGCGATAAGTCAGACTTCAGCAAAATTAAAAACTGTGCTTCAAGGACACTTACCAAGAAAGTGAAAGGATAACTCACAGAATGGGAGAAAACAGTTGCAAATCACATAAGGAACTATAACCACAATATACAAAGAACTCATACAACTCAGTAATAAAAACAAATGACCTAATTAAAAAATCAGCAAAGGATATAAACTGGCATTTCTCCAAAGAACATACACAAATGGCTCGACACCATTCGTCATCAGAAAAATGTAAATCAAAATGAGATACCACTTTACAGCTACTGGGATGGCAAGAATCAAAGAAAATAGCAACTGTGGTGGAGGATGTGGAGAAATCAAAACCCTCAAAGATTGCTGGTGGGAATACAAAATGGTGCAGCCACGCTGGAAAATGGTATGGCAGCTCACTCCTTGATGGCTGAACGCAGCCCCACCGTAACACCCAGCAATTCCACTCGTGTGTATGCTTACACTTATGTGTATAGATAAGCCCACATAACTTGTACACAAATGTTCATCACAGCATTATTTTACAATAGGCAAAAGTCAGAAACAATCTAAATGTCCATTAACCAATGAATAAATAAATAAAATGTAGTGTATCTATAAAATGGCAGAGTGCCCCATAAAAAGGAATGAGGTACTAACACATGTTACAACTTGGATGAGCTTTTAAAACATTATCCTAAGTGAAAAAAGCTAGTCACAAAAGACTACCTATTATGGAATTCCCTTCATATGAAGTGTCCAGAATATGTAAACCTATAGCCAGGAAGCAGATTAGTGACTACTTATGGCTGAGAGTGGGGGTGATGGGATAGGAGGTGACAGATAAAGGGTATTGAGTTTCTTTCTGAAGTGATGTTCTAATATTGGTTGTGGTGATGGTTGCACACACGTGACTATACTAAAAATCACTGATTTGTACCCTGTAAATGACAAACTTTATCTCAATAAATGTTAAAATAATGACTAAAATTTTTTAAAGCGAAAGAATAAAATATTTGTACATGTGGAAATAAAATGATCTTAAGATATGTTAACCAAAATTGTATATCATATAGCCCCACACAGTATGTTTATGTTATACATACTGTAGAGGATATATTGGAGAAGGAAATGGCAACCCACTCCAGTGTTCTTGCCTGGAGAATCCCAGGGACAGAGGAGCCTGGTGGGCTGCCGTCTATGGGGTCGCACAGAGTCGGACATGACTGATGCGACTTAGCAGCAGCAGCAGCAGAGGATATATACAGTTCCTCATGTTATGTATTTATATATACTCATATATGTATGTATATATATATACACACACATACATTTTCTTTCATAAAAGAACTTTTTATGAAAGTTTCATAAAACTTTATGAAAGTTTCAAAAAAAAACTTTCATTAAAAAAAGTGTGTGTGAGACAAAGACTATAATTATAAACGGAAGGAGGATAAAGAACTGATAATGGAGATTTCCTCAGATAATTAAATGGTGGATGGCTGGGCAAAGGGAGAGGTCGGGGGCAAAAGGAGACACTTTCATTGTACCTTCCCTTTTTGGTGTTAAACTTCTTTTACCATATAGATATGTTATTTTCATTAATACTTGTAAAAAACTTCAGCTTAATATAGGAAATAACTTGCCAGTAGGCAAAACTCTTCACAAATGGAATGTACTACCTCAGGAGGTAGCTTGTTTCTCAGAAGGTACCCAAGAATAGGATGGATTCACATTTGATAGGGTCCAACTGCTGGACGGGTAAGTGGACTGGGTAACGTCTGCTGCAGAGTTCTAGATGATGTTCAGAGTCTCTTCCGGAGAAGGCGATGGCACCCCACTCCAGTACTCTTGCCTGGAAAATCCCATGAACGGAGGAGCCTGGAAGGCTGTAGTCCATGGGGTCGCGAAGAGTCGGTCACGACTGAGCGACTTCACTTTCACTTTCACACATTGGAGAAGGAAATGGCAACCTACTCCAGTGTTCTTGCCTGGAGAATCCAAGGGAAGGGGGAGCCTGGTGGTCTGCCGTCTATGGGGTCGCACAGAATCAGACACGACTGAAGCGACTTAGCAGCAGCAGCAGCAGGAGCAGAGTCTCTTCCAATCTTGAGATTTATTCCAACTGAAAAAGGTGGTTAGTCTTAAGACTGGGAAGAATCTATGAGAAGTAGGCCATTCTTTTCTCCAAAAGAAAAAAAATCCTTTAAATGGTCTAATGTCAAGTAATTACTGAGTTAATTTAACATGATCTCAATGTCAACACAGCAAGTCAACATTAAAAAAAAAAAAAGACATTTCCAATTAGCAGATGAATAAAAGTTAAAGTGCAAATTTTAAAATTTAAATTAATTTTTAGTTCTTTTTGAAAAGAATATCTAACACCCTCAGTTTTTGTTATGATTAGCAGTTTTATTAAATCTTGTTAAGTAGAAAGGTGCTGTGGTTTGGAGGGAAGTACTGCTGAAAAAATGACAAGGAATGAGAAGTTCTAAGAAGCTAATTTTCATCTCATAAGTTTTTTTATTTGTATTTCTATTTTAGGTTCAAAGTCAAAGCTACTGCTCTTCAATATAATAGGACCATAAATATAACTGGAAAGTATTAAAATATCATAAAAATGATTATAAGAAAAGGTCAATACCATAGCGTTTTTTGTTATCGATAATGGAGAAGGAGAAGTCATTTTTGGCAGCAATGTTAGTTTGGTAAGAGCCTCTGGCAACTATAACAAAATACAGAACACAGGCCAACCCTTTCCTCCCCTAATCCCCAATGAAAACGGGTTTGAATGAGTAGAGCATTTGTTCTCCACACTTACACAAGTTGCCAGTGTTACAAAAATCATGCGTTTATGAATGGGAGAGGACACCAGAAAATCTCAGAATACAGTGAATGATGAAAGTGCTTATTGGTTCTTTATAGAAGTTAGGTAAAGTCCGGTGGTATAACTCAAGGAAGGAAATGCAGCTATCTGGTAACCTAGTAGATACTAGGTATCTAGTAACCTTACTACTGGTAAGCAATTTTCACTTTAATATTTGTTCTTAGCAAGTAAAGTGAGACTCTACTTCATGCTGACAGACTCTGAACTGAACTTTCTAACCTGAATTTGTTTTTTCTCTTTGGGACTCATTTTTGACTCTAATTCTTACAGTGGTTTAAGGACTCAGGTATAATTTATTTCCTTTACAGGGGGTGCTGAGACTTGGTGCTGAGATGAGCAGGGTCCTGATTGAAGTCTCTGTGTCCTTGTCTTTCGAAGTAAAATGCTGACTCAAGAGTTAATGACTGGAAAATGTGAAGATGTAGAAACAGAATAACTGTTGGGCTAGGGAACTGCTAACAATTTAGACTGTAATTTGGCCATATAACACAGTCACCAACTCTCAGTTTTCTGAAAGATACAGATAAAGGCCTGACAAACATTCCTAGGTTTATACAGGAAGGACCACACTGCAGATGAAAACTGCTGACCATAAGAACACAGATCCCAGACTAGCTGAAATCAGGCTAATGATACTTGAAACCTCGCCCTGATGCCAACCAATCGAAGAACTGTCCATGAGCTCATCAGCCCTGCTCCTTGAACACTATAAAACTCACTAACCTTCCAGGGTGGGTCACATGGTAGTCAGGGAACTAGTCCACTGTGGCCTCCTTTGCCTGGCAAAGCAATAAAAGCTACTTTTTTCTACTTCACCCAAAACTCTGTCTCCAGGTTTCTATTAGGCACTGGTGAACAGAGGCTGAGTTTCAGCAACAGTTTCACTAACTGTCCTCCTTCCCTCTCATTCTACAACAGAGGGCATATAAGAAATTATAAAGAAATTCTCATTTTTGAAATTTTTATTGTAGTATATATTTCAAATGTTAAATGGTAAGTTAAAAATAATGCATTTTGGTTACCAAGTTATTGATACATGTTCTCTCCTCAATTTGAGAAAAATATTTTCCTATGATTCTAGTACTTGGCTCAACTTCTTTTTTCTACTCTGAAACAGTGTTTCAGGAGCTTTAGAAAGATCAATTTCACTGCAGGAAGCAGGGACATTTCTTTTCTCTTTATTACCCACACCACACAAATTAAGAATTCAGAAAAGATCCTTACTTAAAGACCAGTGTTATTTGGGTCACCTCATTTAGTGCTGTGTAAATGGCAAAGCATTACACGTGCATAAGTTAACAATGCAAGAGATGCATTGTGTAGGAAGGAACAGTCCTTTGATTTGATTGGATGATACATAAGTCTCGGTCAACACTCGTTCCATGGTAACTAGAAAGAAAACAAGATAAGAGGTCGAAGAACAACAGCCACCCCACTACAGTACACACACGCAGATAACACAAGGGTACACAGCCATACAAGTGTTAGGAAATTCCATATGTATGTAGGTATGCTTAAGGAAAGTGATCATGGTTGTTCCAGCTGTCTGAAGGTGATTAGCAAAGAGAAATAATCTGAGTGGCCCATTCTGGGAAACCCTGCTTTTTTGGGTAGGATTTGAATTCTTAAACCACATCCCTTATTCATTAGCAATTTTTTTTTTCAACCTTCAAGTGTCTTTATAAAGTGCTTCCTACCCCTACTCAGGGTATTCCTTTATTGCTCCAAGTAATTTCTAATTATATCTACATATCATCTATTTGTGACTTCTTTCCTAATAGCTGCCTTTATTTATTTTTATTAAGTGATCTTTTAGCTCCATGCTTCTCAAACTGAGCCACACATGGCCCCTCATACATGGTATAGCACAGGTTATATGAAGGTACAAGATAAACTTGAACCATCTTTTCAGAGGGTTCATTTTGAAAATCTGAAAAGACATTATAGTGCTGTGGGCTCTGTTAACTGCCTAGGTGAGAATCTTGATGCTGCTACCTGTCCTTTGTATAGGTATCAACCTGTTCTTGAGCATTTTAAGCTGAAAATAGGAATATTACTAGTGTCTACTTTATATTTGGTTACGAGAAATAAATGGGCTTTCAGAACAATGCCTAACACATCGTAAGCTTTCAGCAGGTATTAGTAGTTATGTATCTTAACATGTTGCACTCATCTCACACGCTAGTAAAGTAATACTCAAATTCTCCAAGCCAGGCTTCAGCAATACGTGACCCATGAACTTCCAGATGTTCAAGCTGGATTTAAAAAAGGAAGAGGAACCAGAGATCAAATTGCCAATATCTGCTGGATCATCAAAAAAGCAAGAGAGTTCCAGAAAAACATCTCTTTCTGCTTTATTGACTATGCCAAAGCCTTTAACTGTATGGATCACAATAAACTGCGGAAAATTCTGAAAGAGATGGGAATACCAGACCACCTGACCTGCCTCTTGAGAAACCTATATGCAGGTCAGGAAGCAACAGTTAAAACTGGACATGGAACAACAGACTGGTTCCAAATAGGAAAAGGAGTCTGTCAAGGCTGTATATTGTCACCATGCTTACTTAACTTATATGCAGAGTGCATCATGGGAAACACTGGGCTGGAGGAAGCACAAGCTGGAATCAAGACTGCCAGGAGAAATATCAATAACCTCAGATGTGCAGATGACACCACCCTTATGGCAGAAAGTAAAGAAGAACTAAAGAGCCTCTTGATGAAAGTGAAAGAGGAGAGTGAAAATGTTGGCTTAAAGTTCAATATTCAGAAAACGAAGATCATGGCATCCGGTCCCATCACTTCATGGGAAATAGATGGGGAAACAGTGGAAACAGTGGCTGACTTTATTTTTCTGGGCTCCAAAATCACTGCAGATGGTGATTGCAGCCATAAAATTAAAAGATGCTTACTCCTTGGAAGCAAAGTTATGACCAACCTAGACAGCATATTCAAAAGCAGAGACATTACTTTGTCAACAAAGGTCTGTCTAGTCAAGGCTATGGTTTTTCCAGTGGTCATGTATGGATGTGAGAGTTGGATTATAAAGAAGTGCAGAAGAGATGATGCGTTTGAACTGTGGTATTGGAGAAGACTCTTGAGAGTCCCTTGGACTGCAAGGAGATCCATTCTAAAGGAAATCAGTCCTGGGTATTCATTGGAAGGACTGATGTTGATGCTGAAACTCCCTTACTTGGGTCACCTGATGTGAAGAGCTGACTCATTTGAAAAGACCCTGATGCTGGGAAAGATTGAGGGCCAAGAGGAGAAGGGGACAACAGAGGATGAGATGGTTGGATGGCATCGCAGACTCAACGGACATGGTAAACTCTAGGAGTTGGTGATCTACAGGGAGGCCTGGAGTGCTGTGGTTCATGGGTTTGCAAAGAGTCGGACACAACTGAGCAACTGAACTGAACTGATCTGATCTTAACATTATTCATTTCCCCCTTGAGCAAATGTAAGCAAAGATGAAGAGACAGGAAATGCTGGGGGGTGGATTCAGATAGGGATCTCAGAAATAGTTTCACTGAAAAGGTGACTTTGAGTAAAGACCTGAAGGGACTGAAGGAGTTAACCGTATATTGAGAGAGAAGAGAATGTCAGACAGACAGACCAGCAAGCACAGAGGCCTTAAATGTATGCCTTCTAAGGTTTAAGGGGCAGAAGCATGAAGGCCAGCAGGGCTGGGACAGAGTGAGTGAGGTGGTGAGTAAAAGCAAGAGATGAGGGAGAGCCAGTGATCTCTGAATGAAAAGGTGGTGATCATGTGCAGATGAGTCATACAGTCTGATTTATGTTTTTCAAACCGTATTCCTGTGGACGCTGAGTTAAAAGACCCTACGTAAGCAAGGGTGAAAGCAGGTAGGCCACTGTAATAAAGCACTTGAGAGAAGATGGTAGCTCAGAGCAGAGTGGTGACAATGGATGGGGGTGGTAAGAAAAGAGAATTCCTGATACACTTTCAAAGTTAAAGTTGACAGGATTTAGTCAAATTATATGTCAAATGTGAAAGAAGGAAGGAGTCAGTGGTGTTTCTGAAGTTTCTGGCCTGATTAAGATGTCATTAATGGAGACAAGAAGAGTAAGCTGGGGGCAATGTAAGACGTTTTTTCAGACACAGTGAACTTGTGATGCATTAAATGGAGATGTTAAGGAGATAGTTAAATAAACTGCTTGAAATTCAGGAAATATATCCAGGTTAGAGTTACACATTTGGGAGGTTTGGCATAAAATTTAAACTTATGAGGCTGATGGAGATCATCCAGGGAATAGTAAAGACAGAAAAGAGAGAAAGCCCAAGGACTGAACTTTGAGGCTTTGATCTCATTTCTTTGTTCAGAGAAGTGAAAGGTCAGAGAGACGAGGGAGAACCACCAAAGAAGACCAGGAGAGGTGGGATCCCAGGGTGGCATACTGCAGCCAAGTCAGGTGGACAAAACGTTTCACAGCGAAGAGGGTGGTGCTCGACTGCAGCGAGCGCTACCGACTCAGATCAGGAAAGACAAGGACTGAAAGACCACTGGGTTTACAATGATGCTGTCAATGACGGCCTTGCCAGGAGCAGGAGTGCTGCAGTGGGAAAAACCCTGGCCATAGAGTAGGCTCAAGAAAGAAGGGGAGAGAAATATGGGAGACAGCAAGTTTAAGCAACACTTTATTTCCATATGCCAGTCAATTTATGAGTATCTTATGTCTACTTTAGTAAAATATTCCCCTTTTCAAGTTATCTTCATAAAAACAATTACACTCTGGGAGGGTGGGAGGGGAAGAGATACAGGTGAGGAAGATTAAGAGGTACTGACTTTCAGTTATGAAATTCTCAGTCACAGGTATGAAATGTACTCTGGGGGAATACAGTCAACAGTTATGTAATATTTTTGTAAGGTGACAAGTGACAACTAGACTAATCATGATCATTTTGAAATGTACAGTAATAATGAATCATTATGATGTGAGTGCCAGGAATTAAAACAGTGCTGTAAGTCAATTATACTTCAAAAGCAAACAAATAACTCAAGAGGCATCAGATATGTGGCTATCAGAGGGGAGGAGAGAGAGGGGAGTTAGATGCAAACAGTCAAAAGGTACAAATTTCTAGTTATAAGATAAATACTGCTGCTGCTGCTACTAAGTCGCTTCAGCCGTGTCCGACTCTGTGCGACCCCATAGATGGCAGCCCACCAGGCTCCCCCGTCCCTGGGATTCTCCAGGCAAGAACACTGGAGTGGGTTGCCATTTCCTTCTCCCAAGATAAATACTAGGGATGTAATATCCAGTATAGTAAAGATAAAAAAAAACACTGTTACACACTGTAAATGAAAGCTGTAAAGAGTAAATCTCAAGAGTTCTCATCAGAAGGAAAAAATATTTTAAAAATCTATTTCTTAAATGTATCTATATGAGACAATGGATGTTCACTAAACCTACTGTGGTATCATTTCATGATGTGTGTAAGTCAGATTATGTTGTACACTTTAAGCTTATACAGTGCTGTAAGTCAATTATATATTAATAAAATCGTTAGAAAAAAATACTCTCCATTTAAAGATTAGCAACTATCCAAACATAGGAAATCTACTTTGATGGAGAGAGAAGAAGAAAGGACTTTGGGGTAAGAGTAGGAATTAAGTATCAGTGGAAAAACATGATGTCATATTAAAAATCACTTACTGCCAAAACTAAACAGAAATGGCTTCAGGTTAGTCACAGATATATGGAACATAAAGTTTCGGCACAATTTCTAGAAAATTACAATAACCCACAGGGCTTTAAAACCCATGTGCACACATGAACATGTATGTTCACAGGCAGCTAGGCTTCACCATTCAGAAGCTCTAATTGAGCAAGTCTGGGGCTGAACCTGGGCAATTTTATGTTTTGAAAGCTTCAAAGGTGATTAAGAATTTGAAAGCACCACAGCCCAGCGTGGGTTGAGAATCACTAGAATATAATTGTTTAAAACAAACCAAACCAGTCAAAACAAACCAAACCTCCTCTATGAAACTCCGCAGTAAAATCATTAGTTTTAGAAATTTTAAAAAGGACAAGTGGTACTACTAGTAGTAGGAGGCTATTTACTGCATGGGGGTGACTGTGTAGTATTTTCCAACCTATAATACTGAGAACAGTTTAGCAGGGGTATAGATTATGATAAATCCTTACTCTAAAGGACTTTGGCTAATTTACAAAACCTTTGTCAATACTGAAGAAACAAACACTTAGCTTCTTTTTTATCTGACTGAATTTAATAGCTTCCTATTGAAGATTAAATAACTTAAGAGGTCAGATATAAATGATCTCTAATTGAATTAATATGGATATAATTTAGTATTATGCCAATATTAACTAGTCTATTTCTGAAAAGCATAACCAAGTGAGATAGATTTGAAATTCTTATTCACAATTCCAAACAAAAAGATTGCATTAACTGATGTTTAAGGGAGACTGAAAAGAAGGAAAAGAGAAATCTGAATCCTGTTATTGATACTTTTGAGTTATTCAAGAATGCATAGCAATTTAGACTTTGATACAAAATAAGGCAAAACCATATTAGAACAATGAAGAACAGAGGATTCTTTTGGCCAAAGACGGCAGAGTTTGCTATACTAGTTCACTAATCTCTTATTAAAATACATGTTTTTAGGAATTTTTATTTGCAGAAAATTTAAAGGGAAAGTCAGCATCACTACAGGTGAAAACAAACTTTTATGAGCAACCAAATCAAGAGGTGATTATTCAGAACATCTGATAAGGCTATCATTCAAGCTTCAAGTTACAACATAATAAAACTGATATATTTAAAATGTATATGAATACTCTCAAAAGTTCTTAAGATAGTATTATTTTGGACAACATTTACAACATAAAATAATGATACCGATACCCACTTCTGCAGTGAAGTCAAATGTACACCAATTAAACCCAGAATGGAAAATGATCCCATTGCAGTATTTTTATTACCTTGTGTGTAGGCAGCATCATCAGATCCCATACTCAACTTCCGTGCTTCACTTATTCTATCCACATGTGCTAAAGCGGGGTCCGTGAGGTGCTGAATATTCTCTGTTTCTACATAATGATCAGGATGGTTTAAAAGGTTTGTAAGTTCAAAGGTAGGGGACACTACCCCTGGTGAAACTGCAGGGGGTTTGTTGGGAGAAACTGTAATTTTAAAAGTATATTTTGTATTGGGTTGAGTGACCACTACCCGAGGAGAAGTTGCAGAGTTATTGCCTATTGCTCGACTTTTGGGAGGGTGGTGATGAATAAAGGCAGGACCCATGCTCACTTGCCCGGACATATTCCTGGAGGCAGCGGATGCTCCAGAGTTGGTGGATATGAAGAGAGTGGGCTGATTTCGTATGACCTGCTCATCTCCTGTGGCAGCATTTGCTGATATATAGACCTTAGGTTGACTACGGGACATCACCTCATCAGTATTTGGGGGACTGGCAGCTATGTAAACAGTGGGCTGGTTTCTGTTTAAGGTCTGGCTGTTGACCGAAGAGGAACTGCTGGAGGTTCGAGGTCCAGAAGAACGCAATTTCGAAGAATTGTTTCTTTGTGGGGGTTCAAGTTTGATTTCAATCTGGTTTTTTCGAGGTCCTGTTGAAATATTCTGAATGTTATATTGGCTATGGGCAGAAGACTGTGAGCTACCAGACGAATGAATTGTGGGTGGTTGTGGAGTCGTAGGTGAACTGATGGGCATATAGACATGAGAGGTCTGGTGGCCTTGCTGATTCGGCTGCTGGGCTGAGGTATGTGGCAGGGGATTGGATGCAGGATATGTAGTCCAGGGACCAGGTTGTGAAGGTTGATAAACTTGTTGAGGGTTCATGGGATTAAACTGAGATACCCAGCCAGAATGCTGTTGTGTCTGTCGAGTTGTACCACTAGGAGTTGTAATGTAGGGCCTAATATAGATAGAATTTCCCTGTGGACTGTTAAGTACAGGTGGAGGTACACCATGTATGTGCAAAGAAGTAGGAGTATTACGACCAGTCTGGATATTTGGGGCTAACGTTACCATAATGGGATTAAATCTTGGAGTTTGTGGAGAAAGGTTAGATGTTCCTTTGCTGCCTAAGTGAAATCCAAGGTGTGGTGCTGAATTAGAAGCACCGGATGCACTGGACATTCCAAAAACATTAAAGCCTTGAGGAACTTGAGCTGGTGCTGTCTGTGGCTCCTGCTGAAACAGTTCATTACTGGACTGACCACCTTGAAGTTGTCCGTCACTAATGCTGTGCGTTAGAGTCCTGCTTCCATTCATTCTATTTCCCTCTCTTCCATGGTGGTAAACATTCTGTGACTGCAAGTCTAAGTTGAGAGAAGTCATGTGATTGCGTAGACCAGAAATTCCAGAATCATCCGAAAAATTCAAGTCTCCTTCACCATAAAGATACCTTGTACTCTCCTGAGAGAGAACTGCACAGCAGGCATCCAGGTTATTATTATTCTATAAGACAAAATAAAAACAGCTTGTATTAACCAGAAGCCAACACATATACTCTCATTGCTATTAAAATATTACAAGATTAATCAGAGATAAGTTAGTACAATTATAACAGATACATTTGAGCCTTTTTTCTTGAGAAACTAATATTAATGCAAACAACTGAATTAAAAATCCTCATTACTGGGATGTCCCTGGTGGTCCAGGGGTTAAGACTTCATCTTTCAGTGCAGGGGGTGTGGGTTCAGTCCCTGGTCAGGGAGCTAAGACCCCACATGTGACTTGGCCAAAAAACCAGAACACAAAACAGAAACAATATTTTAACAAATTTAATAAAGATTAAAAAAATCCTCATTACTAAAGTAATGGTAAGTTCTCTAACAAACAATAATTATAATAGGAGTTATTTTATAGTAGAAATAAAGAAAGGGGACAACAGAGGATAAGATGGGTTGGATGGCATTGCTGATGCAATGGGCACGAGTTTGAGAAAGCTCCAGGAGATGGTGAAGGACAGGGAAGCCTAGCGTGCTGCAGTCCATGGGATTGCAAAGAGTTGACATGACTGAGCAACTGAAATGAACTGAACTGACTGATTTACAGAACAGATTCATGCAAATATAGTAACACTGCAACTTATTTAAAAATGCAGTTTGAATGTCGAACAAAATATAAATACTCAATGTAAACATATTAGTTAGTTCAGTCGCTCAGTCATGTCCCACTCTTTGCGATCCCATGGGCTATAGCACACCAGGCTTTCCTGTCCATCACCAACTCCTGGAGCTTGCTCAAACACATGTCCATCAAGTTGGTGATGCCATCCAACCATTTCATCCTCTGTCGTCCCCTTCTCCTCCTGCCTCCAATCTTTCCCAGCAACAGGGTCTTTTCTAATGAGTCAGCTGGCCAAAGCATTGGAGCTTGCTATATAATTAATACTTTGCATGTTCATGTGTTATGTATCATTCTTTCAAACCAACGACCTTTTAAAAACTATTTTTTGTGGTATTTAAGTTAAAAAGTTCTAAAATTCGTAACAAAGGTGTCACAGTTCCTTACGTGCTTCCTCTTTAGTGTTAAAAATAAACAAACCACATATGTATATGTATGTAATATAAGTTCAAGTTAGCCCCCAGAATCTGAGGGGCTGAGTTCACATCTTTGCCTTTAGACAGCATCAATAATTCTACTCCAGAGAAATGAAAAAAATAAAAAACAAACCAAAAAATGACTGGATTGTTTCTTAAGAAGAGACTGACTAACCACTACTCACAAATTATCCATAAAAATATTTGCTGAACACCCACAATGTGTGCAATATTCTGTTCGGGACTGTGGAGGACTCAAATGATGTATAAACCCAGACTTTTCCTTAGAAGAGCTTGCAACTCAATTAGGGAAACAAAACATGGATTTGTGAAAAGGTAACATTTTAAAAGCATGAACATGTGCCAAATAATATGTGGTACTGAAGTTCAACAGAGAGTTAATATTGTAGGCTACTGTAAAAAGGACTGTGTCCATGAAGGAGGTACAATCTCATTGATTTCCTTAGTAAATGGAGGACCTGAATAGGAAAAAAAGCATTCCTGCTGAAGGGAATGGCATGAGTAAATACAGACATAAATGTGACAGTAAGTAAAAGTATGTTCTAAACAAAGTAATTGGAATAGATCTGGCTGGAGTTTAAGGTTTCTATTGGAAATTCTGTGGAACAAACTGTTAGAAAATCAGATTGGGATTAAATAATTCATGGTTTTGAAAAATGAGTCACACTATGGAGTTTGGACTTTAATATAGGAAATGGGAAGAGCCAATCAACATATGCTAACAGAGAAGTGAAGACACAAAGGGTCTCTGGGGAAGATAAAGAACTTCACTGATACTGAAAGAAGACAGGGGAAACTTTTTGACAAGAAGATCAGTTAGAAGACATGAAATAATGACTGACTGTGAAAACAAATTATGAAAGACTACAAACAGTCTTTTCCTGATAAGCTCAGTTGGAAAAGAATCTGCCTGTAATGCAGGAGACCCCGGTTTGATTCCTGGGTAAGGAAGATTCCCTTGGAGAAGGGAAAGGCTACTCACTCTAGTATTCTGGCCTGGAGGATTCCATGAACTGTAGAGTCCATGGGGTCACAAAGAGTTGGACACGACTGAGTGACTTTCACTTTCACTTCACAAACAGTCAACACAATTTGCTATAAGGGAGAAAGAGAATTCAAGAAGAACTGGAAGACTAAGAGCCTGACAGAAAGGGGAATTTTAGAGATAAAAAGGATGAATAGTCAGGTTAAAATGTCTATAGGTGATTTGATATGAGATAAAATCTTAGTAGAGAAAATGGTACTAAAAGGCATCTCCAAGTCTTGTTAAGAAATGGCAGTTCACAACTTGAACAGGTGACACAAAAGAAAAGATTAGTGAGCAAGGTTGGACTTTTTTCCCTCTTAAACCAACAGTTCAAATCTTTCATACCATACAAATCCTTTTATCCTACATATAGCTCTGAATTAATACACACTAGTTTTTCAAAGAAAATTTAAAAATTCATCACAATCTTTATCAACTGATTACTCTTTTTCATATTAAGACCTTATCTTTTTGCCAAACCTAACTGGTGCTTTTGCTTCAAACTAAGTTTATTGCTATTCCTAGTAAATTCTTCTCCCTTCTAAGTCACGAAAGACCTCATCTTCTCATCTCCTTTTTGCTAACATTCCCAAATTAAAATGCATATTCCCTACTAAATCCAATCCCACACATCCTTTTCAAAAGCTGACATCCATATTTACAAATGTTTTAATTTCCGTGAGATCTCAAAAATCCCTAATTCTTTATAATCTCTCATTAGTATTAATATATCCTAGTCCCAGCTATGCCATAACTCACAGGTCCTTAGGTTGTTTTTACTCTCTACAGACATTACTTCTTATTAGCAAAACCATGAAAGAGTTCACAGGGACTTTTATAAGGCTACAATAGGATAAAAGGAAATATACTTTTTAAACATTTTGTTTCAGAAAAGTTTAAACACATATAAAAGCACAGTAAATATCACAAGTCAAGTAAAGTGAAGCGAAAGTTGCTCAATTGTGTCTGACTCTGTGTGACCCCATGGACTATAAAGTCCATGAAATTCTCCAGGCCAGAACACTGGAATGGCTAGCCTTTCCCTTCTCCAGGGGATCTTCCCAACCCAGGGGTCAGACTCAGGTTTCCTGCATTGCAGGCAGATTCTTTACCAACTGAACCACAAGGGAAGCCCAAGAATACTGGAGTGGGTAGCCTATCCCTTCTTTAGTGGATCTTCCCAACCCAGGAATCAAACTGGGGTCTCCTGCATTGCAGGTGTATTCTTTACCAACTGAGTTATCAGGGAAGTCCAAATATCACAAACTCTCCTATATTCATTATTAATCTTTATATGGCAAATCTTTCTTCACCAATTATCTGTTCCAGCTGCTCCTATTAAGCTAGATCAAGCCTGACATTATTTTGTTTCCATCTGTAAATACATCAATATGTATCTTAAAATATAACTGCAAATGGCATTATCATATCCTAAAATAATCAGTACTTAATATCACATAATATGCAAATAGTATTAAAGTCCCCTGTCTCGTAATATCACATAATATCCAAATAAGTGTTAAAGTCCCTTGTCTTGCAGGTATTGTTTTAGTTAGTTTAAATCAGGATCTGAGCAAAGTTCACATAATTTGGTTGATATGCTTCTTAGATATCTTATAATAATAATTAACCCTCTCCTCTTTCTATAATTTTCTAAGCCATTTGTTTTTTGAAAAATGGGTCATTTGTCCAGCAGAATTTCCCATCTGGATTGGCTGACTGCACCCTTGTGGTATGACTATTTCCTATATTTCACTGTAAACTATTTCACTACAGGTGTGTGCAGGTTCATGCACACAAGTTTTTGGCAAGTCCCTTTGTAGGCTTTGTTTCTTACTGTATCACACAGGAGACACAATGATATATCTGCCTGTCTCTTTTTGACCTTAAGGCTGATTGGTAGGTTCTGATGTCACAGCTTGATCCAGCTAATGACTTTTAGCAGTCAGGGATCGTCACTGTTGAGAAACTTTATTAGGGGATGCAAAAGGGTAGCATTCCAATTAAAAGATTCCTTCTTCATGTATTGAGCTGCAATTCTCCCTCAAAGAATTTGATCTTTTCAACTATTACTTTTTGCACAGAACAAGCAGGATAAATAAATTCTTTCTCTTTACTGGTTTTTAGAATAATGAATTGGTGCCCTAGCAACTTCCAAAGGTGACACATTTTCAGTATCATGATAAATTCCTGTATCTTTAACATTCTGATATGTGTCAATGCTTGTCGTTTATGGTCATTATATCCTATCTTTAGGCTAGTGGGAATGATTCCACATTGGCTCCAGTGTACACAGGACGTGAGCCCAGTCATCTCTTTCATAGCTTCCTTGCTTTCTAATATGACAAGAAGTTCACAATCACCTTGTACAGCTCTTATCCTAGAAACAGGATCAGCTATTTCTCAAAGAAGCCCTGGTTACTTTAGTGGGAAATGGTACAGGACTCCCATTTAAGTGTATCAAAAGAGGTGGGGTGAGTTTTTAAAAGATTCAAAGTCACTGGTTTTTTGTACATACACAAATCTGCATTCTCTTCAAAATTACAGAAGGGTCTGAATTGTTATTTCCAGTTCATTTTTCGTTTCCCCCCAAGCTTCTTGCATAGACAGTATCAAAGTATACACTATAATCATCCTTCTCATACTTTGATTCATTCACTCTTTCAACCAATATTTACTGAGCATCCCATTAGGCAAGTAGAAAGGAATATAACTGCTGTCTTAAGGATCTCATGGTCCAGTGGAGGAAATTACTGTGTACATAAATAAATATAATGCACAATGGTAGGTGTTGTAATAGGAATATGGATAAGGTTTATGGGTGGAGGTCATCTGAGAAGACTTCAATTAAGGCTATAGTACTTAACTACTACGGCTTACAAGTAATAATGCATTATTTTGAAAAGAAAAGCAATTTTAAACTTACAGATTTAACTGTCATATTAAGAGAATAAAAAAATAATGAAAATTTCAGTTAAAAAACTGAAATCTGTACACTATTCTAAGTTATGATTTAGTTACCAAACATGAATGCTAAAGATATGAATTACACCTGCTGAAAACACAGCTATCTTAGAGAATCTACAGCACAAAGAAATGATGTGAGTAGTTCCAAAAAGAGGGAGCTGAGCAGTAAACAAAGTCAGAAGAGAACAAAAATGATACTGATACTTCAGTTCTCCTAAGAAATAAGATGTTTAAGAACATGTATACAAAGTGGCAGTGTGACATGATCCTTTAACTACTGATTTTTAATATTCTGTATATTATTATTTTTTTAATCTAGAAAAGTTCTGACGGAGAAGGCGATGGCACCCCACTCCAGTGCTCTTGCCTGGAAAATCCCATGGACGGAGGAGCCTGGTAGGCTGCAGTCCATAGGATTGTGAAGAGTCGGACACAACTAAGTGACTTCACTTTCACTTTCACGCATTGGAGAAGGAAATGGCAACCCACTCCAGTGTTCTTGCCTGGAGAATCCCAGGGACGAGGGAGCCTGGTGGGCTGCCGTCTATGGGGTCGCACAGAGTCAGACACAACTGATGCGACTTAGCAGCAGCAGCAGCAGCAGAAAAGTTCTGAACCAGTATATTATAGGGAGGATAATATACTTGTCTTCAGAGAAAAGACCAAGAAGCCTACCCAACTGAGAAAGGAAGCTGCTGTTCAGTCACTCAGTCGTGTCTGACTCTTTGTGACCCCATGGACTGCAGTACACCAGGTTTCCCTGTCCTTCACCATCTCCCGGAGCTTGTTCGAACTCATCTCCATCGAGTCCAGTGATGCCATCCAACTATCTCGTCCTCGTCTCCTCCTGACTTCAATCATTCCCAGTATCAGGGTCTTTTCCAGTGATTCAGTTCTTTGCATCAGGTGGCCAAAGTATTGGAGCTTCAGCTTCAGCATCAGTCCTTCCGATGAATATTCAGGGTTGATTTCCTTTAGGATGGACTGGTTGGATCTCCTTACAGTCCAAGGGACTCTCAACAGTCTCTTCCAACACCACAGTTCAAAAGCATCAATTCTTCAGCGCTCAGCCTTCACTATGGTTCAACTCTCACATCCATACATGACTACTGGAAAAATCATAGCTGTGATTATATGGATCTTTGTTGGTAAAGTAGTATCTCTGCTTTTTAATATACTGTCTAGGTTTGTCATAGCTTTTCTTCCAAGGAGCAAGCGTCTTCAGTGATGTCTGACTCTTTGTTACACCATAGACTGCAGACCACCAAGCTTCTCTGTCCATGAAGTTCTCCAGGCAAAAATACTGGAGTGGGTTGCCATTTCCTCCTCCAGGGGATCTTCCCAACACAGGGATCGAACCCAGGTCTCTTAGGTCTCCTTCACTGGCAGGCAGGTTCTTTACCACTAGCACCACCTTGGAAGCTCGAGTAAGGGAGAGCAGCTCCCCAAAGAAAAGCTGTCACTAAATAAGAGCTATTTACACTACGTTTGAAGTGAAGTGAAGTGAAGTCACTCAGTCGTGTCCGACTCTTTGCGACGCCATGGGCTACAAGTAGCCTACTAGGCTCCTCTGTCCATGGGATTTTCCAGGCAATAGTACTGGAGTGGGTTGCCACTTCCTTCTCCAGGGGATTTTCCCGACCCAGGGATTGAACCCGGGTCTCCTGCATTGTAGACAGATGCTTAACCGTCTGAGCCACCAGGGAAGTCACACTACGTTTAGAGGTAGTTTATTTGCTGTGACAGTTTAAAAGTAACTTTCTAAATTTGGGAAGATTCACACCCTATTTGTATCCCTAGAGGAGTCTTCCCCATCCTTCACTTGTCACATTTTTGTTAAATCAGCTAGAAGACATATTGCTTGAATGCCCAGAAAGATTATCAACTCAATTTAAAAGAGCTGGGTATTGGGAAGCATGTCATACAACATTGTGTTTTCATAAAACCAGATTAATAAATTGAAGTTGACACTACTGAAAGCCCAAAAGAAATTCTAGATTATTCATTTTCTGTTTTCTTGGTAGTTAAAAACCTGTTTACTTATTTTATCTTTTTAAAAAATAGGTAATTTATTTACAAAGACCAAAGTAACACTAAAAGATACACATTGAGATGTCTCCTCTCATCTGGCCTGTTCCTTCTTGCCCACCATGGATAACCCATCTTTTATTTCATTTTTAATCCTTCCAGTATTTCCTCATGCAAACAGGGGCAAATATATATACATATGTATATTTATTTATAGATGTATTTATATACATCTATATATACTCTACATTTTATTTAACTTAATACACCCTGAAGATTATACTTTAAGAGCTTCTCTCTCCTCCCTCCCTCCACATTCTGGACAGTTCTCTCAGTAGCAAATCTTACACAATTTTATTGAAGAATATCGTATTTTTCTATTTTTCAATGATTCAGTGAACATTCTCAGTATAGTCTTATCAGAGAACGTGATTTAAAAAATTAGGAAGAGATATCCGAGTTATATAGCTCTGTGTATTCTTGCCACCTCTTCTTAATATCTTCTGTTAGGTCCACACCATTTCTGTCCTTTATTGTGCCCAGCTTTGCATGAAATGTTCCCTTGGTATCTTGAATTTTTTTTGACCAGATCTCTAGTCTTCCCCAATCCATTGTTTTCCTCGATTTCTTTGCACTGATCATTGAAGAAGGCTATCTTATCTCTCCTTGCTATTCTTTGGAACTCTGCATTCAGATGCTTGTATCTTTCCCTTTCTCTGTTGCCTTTTGCTTCTCTTTTTTTCATAGCTATTTTTAAGGCCTCCTCAGACAACCATTTGCCTTTTTGCACTTCTTTTTCTTTGGGATGGTCTTGATCACTGCCTCCTGTACACTGTCACGAACCTCCATCCATAGTTCTTCAGGCACTCTGTCTATCAGATCTAATCCCTTGAATCTATTTGTCACTTCCACTGTATAATCATAAGGGATTTGATTTAGGTCATACCTGAATGGTCTAGTGGTTTTCCCTACTTTCTTCAATTTAAGTCTGAATTTGGCAATAAGAAGTTCCTGATCTGAGCCACAGTCAGCTCCCAGTCTTATTTTTGCTGACTGTATAGAGCTTCTCCATCTTCGGCTGAAAAGAATATAATCAATCTGATTTCGGTATTGACCATCTGGTGATGTCCATATGTAGAGTCTTCTTTTGTGTTGTTGGAAGAGGGTGTTTGCTACGACCAGTGCGTTCTCTTGGCAAAACTCTATTAGCCTTTGCCCTGCTTCAATCTGTACTCCGAGGCCAAATTTGCCTGTTATTCCAGGTATTTCTTGACTTACTACTTTTTGCATTCCAGTCCCCTTAATAAAAAGGACATCTTTTTTGGGTGTTAGTTCAAGAAGGTGTTGTAGGTCTTCATAGAACCGTTTAACTTCAGCTTCGTCAGCATTATTGGTTGGGGCTTAGACTTGGATTACTGTGATATTGAATGGTTTGCCTTGGAAACGAACAGAGATCATTCTGTCCTTTTTGAGAATGCATCCAAGTACTGCATTTCAGACTCTTTTGTTGACTATGATGGCTACTCCATTTCTTCTAAGATCCCGGATTCTTGCCCACACTAGTAGATGGAATGGTCATCTGAGTTAAATCCATCCATTCCTGTCCATTTTAGTTTGCTGATTCCTAAAATGTTGATGTTTACTCTTGCCATCTCCTGCCTGACCACTTCCAATTTGCCTTGATTCATGGACCTAACATTCCAGGTTCTTACTTCTCTTTAAAGCACCAGACTTCACTTCCATTGCCAGTCACATCCACAACTGGATGTTGTTTTTGCTTTGGCTCCGTCTCTTCATTCTTTTTGGAGTTATTTCTCCACTGATCTCCAGTAGCATGTTGGGCACTACTGACCTGGGAAGTTCATCTCTGAACTCCTATATTTGTCCTATATTTTTGCCTTTTCATACTATTCATGAAATAGTTCTCAAGGCAGAAACTTGTATGCAGGTCAGGAAGCAACAGTTAGAACTGGACATGGAACAACAGACTGGTTCCAAATAGGAAAAGGAGTACGTCAAGGCTGTATATTGTCACCCTTCTTATTTAACTTATATATGCAGAGTACATCATAAGAAACGCTGGGCTGGATGAAGCACAAGCTGGAATAAAGATTGCTGGGAGAAATATCAATAACCTCAGATATGCAGATGACACCAGCCTTATGGCAGAAAGCAAAGAAGAATCAAAGAGCCTCTTGATGAAAGTGAAAGAGGAGAGTGAAAAAGTTGGCTTAAAACTCAACATTCAGAAAACTAAGATCATGGCATCAGGTTCCATCACTTCACGGCAAATAGGTGGGGAAACAGTGGTTGACTTTATTTTGGGGGGTTCCAAAATCACTGCATGAAATTAAAAGACGCTTGCTCCTTGGAAGAAAAGTTATGACCAACCTAGACAGCATATTAAAAAGCAGAGACATTACTTTGCCAACAAAGGTCTATCTAGTCAAAGCTGTGGTTTTTCCAGTAGACATGTATGGATGTGCAAGTTGGACCATGAAGAAAGCTGAGCACCAAAGAACTGATGCTTTTGAACTGTGGTTTCGGAGAAGGCTCTTGAGAGTCCCTTGGACTGCAAGGAGATCCAACCAGTCCATCCTAAAGGAGATCAATCCTGAATATTCATTGGAAGGACTGATGCTGAAGCTGAAACTCCAATACTTTGGCCACCTGATCTGAAGAACAGACTCATTTGAGAGGACCCCGATGCTGGGAAATATTGAAGTCAGGAGGAGAAGGGGATGACAGAGGATGAGATGCTTGGATGGCATCACCGACTCAATGGACAAGAGTTTGAGTAAACTCTGGGAGTTGGTGATGGACAGGGAGGCCTGGTGTGCTGCAGACCATGGGGATGCAAAGAGTTGAACATGACCGAGCGACTGAACTGAACTGAACCTGAGTTGTAGAAGATACCGTCCCCTCACTGTTGCTGCTCCTTTTCAGACTTTCTTTAGTTTTTGACTCCATTTTTATTACCCTTCCTTCCTCTTTCATTTTCATTACACATCTGATATCAACAAATATGGACTACTGATTCACTCACCAAATATTCATTATGGGCCTTCCACTATTATTACTGTTATTCATATTGGTTGCTAACATTACTTAAGCACTCATTATGAATCAGTTATCCTACTAGCTGCTTTCCTGCCTTATCACATTTAATTCTGTTAAGTTTTTTTTTAAGTTTCCATTGTACACTTGAGGAAAATGAGGGTCAGAGAAGTTAATTCAATTGCTGCTATTAACTGTCAAATATTGAATTCAAGTCTCTTTTACTCACAAAACATATGCTACTTGTTATTATTAAATTTTTAAAATTACTTCCCCTTAGCTTTACCTGAGGTATGATGGATAAATAAAAACTGTATATATTTAGGCTGGACAACATGATTCTTTTTAAAGGTTACAGTGGGAGGATTTAATATACTTATATGTTGTGAAATGATTACCACAATCAACACATCTACTATTCTACACAGCCAATTTTTTCTTTCTTCCTTTTTTATTTTTGCAGTAAGAATACTCAAGATCGTTCAAATATACAATAGAGTACTATTAACTCAAAACATATGCTTTTAAATAATGTACCACAGAAAGAGCCAGACATATTTGGAGAATTCCAACTAGCTGAGGATGATTATGGGAAAGGGTATGAGGGAGGAAGGACTAGGCAAGAGGTCATGCTGCAGAAGGCGGCAGGATTTTAGATCACAGATCTAGTATGCCCTCATCAAGATTTATCAGCTTTACTCTGAAGGGTATGGGTAACAACCATGGGGCTTTTAAGCAGGTAAATATGCAATAAAATCTGAATTTAAAAGGACATTTCTAGCAGAAGTGAGAAGGACAGATTGGAAAGACCAAAACTGGGTTAGACTAAAGGTGGTAGGCTAATTAAGTGTACAGAGAACAGGTGACAGAGTGTGAACAAAATGGAGTTACTTGATACCAAATACAGATATTGAGCCTTTTCAAGTTTCATATAATTTAAAACTTTAAAAATCATTCAACATGAGTAAATATGTCTGAGCCCCAATCACCTTTTTTTATCTCCATTTGAACAAGCTGAAAAACTGTTCTTGACAGAAAGATTTCCACTTTAATCAAATGAGAAAGTATACTATCACAAAATATTTAGAATTATGTATTTCTAAAATTGTATGTACTAAGAAAAATCTAAAAACATATTAGAGAGTGATATTAAGTAGAAAACTTACAGAGTAAATTAAAAAATATAAAAATAAACTTTTTTCTTTAGAATTGGGACTTCAGGCATTGTCTAGTCAAATCCTTCCATTTTATAGATAAGAAAACTAAAGGACAAAAGAAGGCATATTACTTGTAAAATATGCTTAGGGCGCCATTTAGGATTAGATCCCAAGTTTCCTGATTCCTTATTTAATGATTTTCTCATTTTCTTTCTTTTTTTTAATTTTTATTTTATTTTATTTTTTTAAATTTTACTTTACAATACTGTATTGGTTTTGCCATCCATCAACATGAATCTGCCATGGGTGTACACGTGTTCCCAATCCTGAACCCCCCTCCCACCTCCCTCCCCATACCATCCCTCTGGGTCATCCCAGTGCACCAGCCCCAAGCATCCTGTATCCTGCATCAAACCTAGACTGGCGATTCATTTCTTATATGATATTATACATGTTTCAATGCCATTCTCCCAAATCATCCCACCCCTATGAAATGGAAGACCTGGAATTTTTAAAAGTTCTCCTGGCAAAATTGGGTAAGGGAGGAGTCAAGCAAGCTCATCGTAAATGTGGACCATTTATTAATGCTTTATATAAGATCTCACTTAATCCTCACATCTACTTTACAAAGCAGGTATTATCCATATGACAGATGGGAAACAGAGAGCCTAGAACTTGCTAAAGGCTAAATGACTATCAGACATCAAAGCTCATCTCTCCATCATACTGCACTAATGCCAAAGAAGATAAAAGTGTTCTCTTCCAATGTTGAAAAAAATACCAAGTTGTATTAATAAATTCAGAAATCATTAAACACTGACCTGTAACATGCACCTGGACACAACAACTTCAGGTACTTCAGGGAATTTTTGTCGCAGGTCATGCAAAACCTGAAAATCAATTTGGTGGCTTCCTTGGGCCATTCGTATCTTGCCTGATCAGGACTATTTGTACAACAGGCAATTCTAGGCCTTAGTGGAAACAGTACTCATCTCTTCTGTCCAAGCATTTTCTGTGAAAGAAAGAAAAAAAAATTTTAATGAGAACTATTATAGAATTAATATTATCATGGATTTAAAATTTCAATACAAAAGGGTATGTGCTTTAGTATTTATTTAGTATTAAGTTATAAAAATATTCAGTCTTATAATGCTTGCAGTATAGTTGTCTTTTCAGTTTATAACTACTGATGGCAAACTTTAAAATTTTCTAATTCCTATGTATTTGTGTATGCTTTATAATGGATGTGCCTAAAGGCATTCAAATAAGAAATTACTGTCAAGGTTGTTTTAAAAGGGAAAAAATGAATAATGTCACTGATTTTTTTCTTAATTATCAGAGGAGAGACTAAGGGAGTAATCTTATTTATTCTACTAAAATTTTTTAAACTTTGGATCCTAAAAAAGTTTCGTTCTACAAATAGCTTTGCATGCTCTATCTAAAAATGATCTATAAGTCAAAAAATATTTGATATTTTGTCTTTTCAGATGTACTTAATCCTTAAATGTGTAATCAATTCATTCTCAGGGGCTTGGTAGCATTTTATTCCCTCTGTCTCTATTAAATCAGTATTTTAAAATACTAATGCTTGAGCCCCAACCCCAGAGGTTCTGATTTGATTGGTTAGGAGCAACATGAGCATATGGATTTTTAAAAGCCCCCCAAGTGATTCTAATGTACAGTCCAAGTTGAGAAATACCCTATTTATTTATATCCCTAACATTCTTAACATAAACCATGTTTAATCTTAAAGCCTCTTTGAGATATAAATAGCATATAAATACATTAAACCTATATAACATATTAAAATTTTTAAAATCATACTATTTGCACAATAATTAAAATACAATTCATTTTAGAATAAATTTAACAATAAGACGATCTCTTTAAAACAAATTTCTTATCTGTAATATTTCTCTTTTCCATAAGCTTAAGTACAAGTCTATAAACTCCATGAACACAGAAATTGGTCTCTCATGTCCCTTATTGCACACCTAGCACTCTGTAGACAGTTTTCAGCGTAACAGTAGATATTAAACACTTTTGAGTAAATCTAGTTATGACAGAACTCCTGAATCCTCAATAGAATAAAAGCTCATTTGGATATCATGTTTGGTAAAGACTTTCAAACTTTTTATCATCATTTGGTTAATTTTCCCCCAATTCTTTTGTCTGTGTGACTTCAGCTTAGTTACATCTCCTAGGTAAAAGCACTGCCAAACCAAATTATTAGCATTACAGATTTCCCCAATCTATTTCAAAAACACACACACACACACACACACAATATTTTAGCATCCAATGTAATATTTCTACAAATGGGTTGCAAGAGAAAAGAAGAGTACCGGAAATTCATAAATGATATTTAAACATAATATAAGGGACAGTAAACATGCTATAGCATTGCTGATCTTGAGAAAGTCTCTCTGGACTTCACTCCAGTTATCAACTCATTTATCTGCCCATTCCCTCTTTCAGGCTAACTCCTTCAAAGGATGGTTTATACTTTGTCTTCATTTCCTCCCTCTTATCACTTTAAGATCTACCAACTCAGGTTTTCATAGTTTTTCTTCACTGAAACTACTTATCAAAGTTGCCCAGGATCTTCAGATTGTTAAACTTAACGTTACTCCTCAGGCCTCATCTCACTAGATCTCTCTTCAGTTTATAAACCAGTCAACCACTCCCCATTCTCTAAACAATTTCTTCACTTAGCTTCTGAGATTTATACTCTTCTGGATTTCTACCCACCCACTGGCAGTTCCTTGTCAGTTTTCTTTGTCAGATCCTTCTCTGGACATCTAAACATCAGTGAGTTATGCAGTTCAGACCTAGGGTTTCTTTTCGATTACACCTACGTTCCTCATCAAGGTAATCTCAACCAAACACACTACTTTAAACAAAGGCTTTGCAAATCTCTATGTCCAACTCCAAGGGAGCTCTTTCTCCCTTGAGTTCCAGGCTACATGACCAGCTGCTTTCTTCACATCTACGTCTGGATATCTAAAATTCACTTCAAACTTAGTATGTCCAAAATTGAACTCTTCATTTCCCCTACCCAGACCAAATCTTTCCCAGTCTCTTTCACCTCCATATATGGTACCATCAGTCACTCAGTTGGTCCTTCTCACATGCCATATCTAATCGATCATCAAGTTTTGCTGGCTATCTGCAAAAGAATTGTTCTGAATCTGATCACATTTTCCCACCTCTATTACTACTGCTCTTATTCAAGCCATGATCACAGCTCACCTAGACTGCTACTGCTAAGGTCTCCTCCTTGCTTAACTCTTTGCTCCACCCCTACCTCTTACTCTACTGAACAGAGTGATCCTTGTGAAAAGTAAATCCGAACAATCATTTCCCCAGCACAAAATCCTGTAACACAAGACCCCTGGCTAACTACCACCTGGGACTTCATCTCCTACCACTGTCTTTGTTTCCTCAGTTCCACACTGAGTTCCCCCACACTGGTTATTTCTCAAAGAGAAGCTAACCTCATTCCTCCCTTGGGTCTTTTAGACTTGTGGCCCCTTTTGCTTGGAACCCTTTCCTCTCAGATATTTGCATGGCTCTCTCACACTTCACTAAGAAGTCTGATCAGACTGCTTCCTTGACCAATCTTTCTACCTAGAATATTGCCACACTTCTCTCCTCTCCTTCCCTATCACATCTTCATACCTTGGTTTTACTTCATAGCATTTTATCAATACTGACATATCTACCTATCTACCTACCTGCCTAACCGTAAAGCGTTAGCTCCATAGGATCAAGAACTTCAAAGTTTACAGCTGTATTCCCAAGGACCTAGGTCCAAGATGTAAGATTTGTTGGATGAAATAAAGGCTTTACTGTATGGGTTCTTCATGTATTCTGCTTCTAAAATGCATTTCAAGTAATGTAGATTTGGAAATTATAATTTGAGGGAAAGGCAAATAAATAAATCCTCAGTCTAAATTCAGGACAACCTTTCTTATTTAAAAGAGGATGAAAATAAATTTCAACTCATTATTAAAACATATACAGAAATCTCTCAAGTTCTTTGAAAAAACTCTTATATGACTATCAAGTATACTAACAAGAAAATTGTTCAAAAGCACAATTGTATTTTAGGGATTCCACTTCTTGAAATGGCAAAGTAGCTCCTACTGGACTGATGCTCTCACGAGTAGCTTCTGTAAACAGACAAAACATAAAGAGCTTGAAAACAGAAACAGCAAAGTGGGAGTGGTGGTGCTGGGGGTTGGGAGGAGGAGAAGCGAGTCAGTAGTTGCAAGAAGTAGACAACATGGGGTGACTTTCCATTTTTTAAATGGTTTTTACCCAGAGAGCACATCCCAGTTGTTTTTGCGCAGCAAAAGCCCAAACAAGTAAATCTTCAGTCTAATTCGCTTAATGAACCAAAGGACAGATTTTGCCATGACCACAATAGCTGAAAACCTAGTGAGTAAATCACCAAAAGGAGAGAAACACCAAATTTTGTGTATAGTATCTACACATATCTCTGGTTCCCAAACTGTACAGACGAGATTCCAAGAAATCAGGCTAAGGTTAAAGTAACAGAAGTGAGGTTTCAGTTTGTAGTTTAAGTTCAGCCAAGTTAACTGCCTACTAAAACAAACAAGCAAGCATGCAAACCACTAACCAAACATCAACACATTCTAAAGGAACACAATAAACTTCAGTCTCTACAATGTGTCATTCATAACATCCAAGTTATAATCTAAAATTATTACACAGAAGACACAGGAAAAACTGACCCATTGTCAAGAGAAAGGCAACTGAGGGAGACCAAGCCCAAGATGACCCAGATGCTAGAATTAGCACATAAGGATTTTAAAGCAGCTATTTTAACTATGTCCAGGAATATAAGGGCCAATATGCTTAGATTTCTCAGTCAAGGGAAAAAAAAAAACTATAAAAGAAATGTAAATTCAAGAAGTGAAAAATAAAATGTCTGAAATAAAATTCACTGGCTAGGTTTAGTCACAAATTGGAAATGACAAAAGAGTGAGTGAACTTGAAGACACAGCAATAGAAATCATTAGAACCTGAAGGATGGAGGAAAAAAAAAAGACTGAGCCAGGGAAATGAACCTAGCTCAGGGACCTGTGAGAAAGAATCAGTAACTCTTAACATACCTGTAACTGGAATTCCAGAAGGAAAGGGGGCAGAGAATGGGATAGAAAAAAGTATTTAATGAAACAGTGTCTAAAAATTTCCCCAAGTTAGTAAAAGATCTAAATTTACACATCAAGAAGAACTTGACTGGCTCCCTGTCCATCTTGGAGGTTGTTCTTGGTTGGGAACCATTTCACACCTAAAGCAGGAAGACGGTGGTCACAAGGAAGACAATAAAGTTGCCTAAATCACTCAGCTCTAGACTCTGTATCAACCCAAGATTCCAACTCCTTAAGAAAAGTGGCAAGCACATGTTGGAGTACATGCAGGCTCTGAAAATGGTAAGATAAGGCAATGTGAAACTGGTCAGCCTCATCAACAACTGCCCAGGTTGAAGAAATCTGAAACAGAGAATTACGCCACGTCAGCCAAAACTGGTATCCATCTGCAGTGGCAATAATGTTGAATTGGGCACAGGGTATAGGAAATACCAGAATACACACCATGGCTATCACTGATCCAGCTGATTTGGTATCGTTAGAAGCATGCCAAAACAGATTAGTGAAAAGTCAATCATGGAAAAATTTTCTATAATAAAACTGGTCAGAGTCTGCTTTAAATACAACAAACAAGCAAAAAGATCTTGATCAAGAAGATCAGCAAGTCTTAAACAGGAAAAGCCAGAGAAATCACATGTAGGCATAATAGTCACAGTGCTGAAAACCAAAGAAAAAGAAAATCCTAAAAGCAGTCAAAGAAATAAAATAAAGGGCAACAACAATTTAAATGAAGGCTGACTACTCATTAAAGACAGTGAAGGCCAGAAGATACTGAAAAGACAAAATTCAAGTGCTGAAAGGGAAAAGAAACAATTAACCCATATTCTGCATCCACCAAAAGCAGACTTTAAGAACAAAGCAAGGTAACTATTTTTAAATGTAGCCTGTGGGTGAGTGAATAAGCTTTACAACTAAACACACTGTTGAAACAAACAGGTATTTATTTAATTTTGAAAGGAAAACCTAGAAATACCTTACAATTTAATCTGGAAAATTATTTCTAATAATAAACAGAAATGAATTTTCTATGGTTAAGATGCAAAATGACTGCTCTTCTGAGAAAAGAATAAAGAAATCATGCTTTACAGGAATGCTCCTAACAATAGGGGTAAAATTCTAGCACCTAACCTGCTGCCAGCTCAAATAATCTGGGAGTAAGCTCTTAATGATTTTAAATAGTAGCGGAGTGTACATGCTGCTGGGTGCTGTGCTCAGGCACTGAGTTGTGTCTGACTCTGCAACCACATGGACTGCAGCCTGCCAGGCTCCCTTGCCCATGGAATTTTCCAGGCAAGAATACTGGGGAGGATCACCATTTCCTCCGCCAGAGGATCTTCCTGACCCAGGGACTGAACCTGCGTCTCCTGCACTGGCAGGACGATTCTTTACCACTGAGGCTGCTGGGAAGCCCAGCAGAGTATATACAGCACTACAAACCCAACCATAAGTATACTGGAAAGATTTAAAAAATGTGCCATGTTATTTCCTTTCCTAGAGTATGTAAGCAACTGATTTCTAACCTCTCAGTATTATGACAGTACAGAGTACTAAGTATCAGTTAATGGCTCAGACTTCATGTCATGATAATCATCAAGTCTTCATTTCACTACCGTTCACTATGGTGAGTTCTTCCAGGACTGTAACAGTGGTATGACACATGCAACTGTTAACCGTACTCCCAAGAAGAGACCATAGCCTCCAGATCAAAAAACAACAACAAAGAAAAGCAACAGGACTTACAGGTCTGAACAGAATTTGAGCATTTATGAGGTACCTGGATATTTAAAACTGGACTATCATCATCCATTCACAATCCATGAATTTAAGGAGTACCTAGTACACAGCAGATAACCATGCTGGAGATACAAGTATTAGAGTCCATACCCTTGCTCTCCAGGTCACAGAAATTCCTGGATTAAAGACACATCAAAACAAGCTAATAATTTACATAACTATTTTAACTTGCCCACTATTTTATCTTCTGTCTGCCTTCTGCTACCAGATCTGCTGACTGCTATCTCAGTCTACCTCACTGCTGACACAGTAATTTTTTCATCTCCTTCACATCATTCAAAAACAGACTACAAGGGAGTATATTAGGAAAAACTAGAGAGCAGCAGCAGCAAGAAAAAGGTAGGAGCTGAATCATGCAGTGCCTTTATAGGCCATTAAAATTTGGAGGTTTTATTCCCAGGGTAATGAGAAGAAACTGAAAGATTTAAGCTCAGAGGCAGGAAAGGTGACATGATCAAGAAATCATGTATGTGTGAAGAATGGCTACAGTATGGAGAAAATGGCAAAAGATGAGAAGACCAGTTAGAAAAATGCTTTAGTCTAGCTAAGAAGGCAGGAGGAGAAGGGGACGACAGAGGATGAAATGATTGGATGGCATCACTAACTCAACGGACATGAGTCTGAGTAAGCTCCGGGAGTTGGTGATGGACAGGGAGTCCTGGCATGCTGCAGTCTATGGGGTTGCAAAGTTGGACACGACTGAGAGACTGAACTGAACTGAACTAGCTAAGAAATAGTTAATACTTTGTAAGTGTAGAGATAGCAATGGACACTGAGTAGAAGGAAAAACTGAAGCGATAATTAGGAAGTAAAATTTAATAGAACTTGGAGATGGATTAGATATTGGGGTAAAGAAGGAGGTTGTAAAGGTTGCTTTTTCATTTGTTCAGATGGCTGGTCCCATCTAGAAACTAAGGAAAAAACTAGAAAAGGTCCAAGAAAACAAACCAAAGTTTAGTTTTGAACATACTGAGTCTAGGGTACCTTTACAACCTCAAAACAGTGATATCACAGAGGGAGCTGGGATAGATGGACCTGGAGCTCAGAATTCTGGGCTGCAGATAAACATCTGAAAGGCATCCTTGGTGCTGGCATTAATTAACCAGTGTAGATGAGACAATCCTACCATATAATTTAAGAATACACAAAGAAAAATATTCTTGGTTATATTTTATATGAAAATTACAGTCATTATTAATTTTTCCCTAAAAGGCCAACGTTCCTTCCAGCCTAAATACTAAACATTTTATACAAAAATTGATTTTAAGATATCTTAATTTTTTGACCTACCCTATAATGAAACATTTAAAATGTTTAAAAATTTAAAGAGGAACATATGTACATAGTTTTTAAAAGCCAAACAGTATTACAAAGTTTATTGGGGAAACCAAGTTTCCCTGCCTCATGCCTCTCCACTTTTATCCTATTCCATATTCCAGTGTCAACACTAAGCTGTTTCTTCACATTCCTATACAAGATGATTTATAGGACTATTTCTTGATTTTTTTCAATTTTACACATTTTCTATGGATTTCCTACTATGGAAAATGAAGAGTTAGCTTTGTAACTTAGTTCTCATGCCATAATATAACCATCCTTCTCTACTCCTATGTCCATCTGCCCAATTACTTATTTCATAGTTTTTGCTTAAATCTGTATTCAATATTTATATTACTTTTCCCTGTAAATACTATCAGCCTACCCAGTTAATAGATTATGAGGGGTGGACTATATCACCAAGGTTCTTTCCAAACTGGTCTTTTGGGAAGAAAAGTGTGTATGTTGCTAACGAAAGAGCTATAGAATATTAATCACATATGACTAAAAGCTGGCTTTCCATCAAGTCCAATAACACAGCAAAGCTCTTGCAATTCTAACCCTAGGGGAATTGGGGAGATGTGAGTGGAGGGGATGGAGTAAACATTACTATTCTACCAGTGAAGTTACAGATTTAGATGAGATGTGTTACTTTTTAGCAAACTTTGATAAAAGATTAAAAAACAAACAAAACTCCCAAATGATGACTATACAGATATGTAAAAGATTCTAGTTACCTGCTCCTGACAAGGAGGTACCATACAGAGTAAATGATGCAGCAAAGCTAAATTCCCAGAGATCCAACTTTTAAAAAAGGAGTAACTGGTAATATACCTTATATAAACTACTTAGATTTACATAATTCAAACCTGACAAAGTGTTGCCCTTTAGTATCAAAGTCTTACTAATGAATAAAACCATGTTACTCTCAGTTCAGTTCAGTTGCTCAGTCGTGTCTGACTCTTTGAGATCCCATGAACTGCAGCAGGCCAGGCCTCCCTGTCCATCACTAACTCCTGGAGTTCACCCAAACCCATGTCCATCGAGTCGGTGATGCCATCCAACCATCTCATCCTCTGTCACCCCCTTTTCCTCCTGCCCTCAATCTTTCCCAGCATCAGGGTCTTTTCAAATGAGTCAGCTCTTCATATCAGGTGGCCAAAGTATTGGAGTTTCAGCTTCAGCATCAGCCCTTCCAATGAACACCCAGGACTGATTTCCTTTAGGATGGACTGACTGGATCTCCTTGAAGTCCAAGGGACTCTCAAGAGTCTTCTCCAACACCACAGTTCAAAAGCATCAATTCTTTGGTACTCAGCTTTCTTTATGGTCCAACTCTCACATCCATACATGACCACTGGAAAAACCATAGCCTTGACTAGATGGACCTTTGTTGGCAAAGTAATGTCTCTGCTTTTGAATATGCTGTCTAAGTTGGTCATAACTTTCCTTCCAAGGAGTAAGCATCTTTTAATTTCATGGCTGCAATCACCATCTGCAGTGATTTTGGAGCCCAGAAAAATAAAGTCTGACACTGTTTCCCCATCTATTTCCCATGAAGTGATGGGACCGGATGCCATGATCTTTGTTTTCTGAATGTTGAGCTCTAAGCCAACTTTTTCACTCTCCTCTTTCATTTTCATCAAGAGGCTCTTTAGTTCTTCTTCACTTTCTGCCATAAGGGTGGTGTCATCTGCATATCTGAGGTTATTGATATTTCTCCCGGCAATCTTGATTCCAGCTTGTGCTTCCTCCAGCCCAGCGTTTCTCATGATGTACTCTGCATATAAGTTAAGTAAGCAGGGTGACAATATACAGCCTGACATACTCCTTTTCCTATTTGGAACCAGTCTGTTGTTCCATGTCCAGTTTTAACTGTTGCTTCCTGACCTGCATATAGGTTTCTCAAGAGGCAGGTCAGGTGGTCTGGTATTCTCATCTCCTTCAGAATTTTCCACAGTTTACTGTCCACACAGTCAAAGGCTTTATAGTCAATAAAGCAGTCAACAGATGTTTTTACTGAACTCTCTTGCTTTTTCGATGATCCAGCAGATGTTGGCAATTTGATCTCTGGTTCCTCTGCCTTTTCTAAAACCAGCTTGAACATCTGGAAGTTCATGGTTCACGTGCTGCTGCAGCCTGGCTTGGAGAATTTTAAGCATTACTTTACTAGTGTGTGAGATGAGTGCAATTGTGCGGTAGTCTGAGCATTCTTTGGCATTGCCTTTCTTTGGGATTGGAATGAAAACTGATCTTTTCCAGTCCTGTGGCTACTGCTGAGTTTTCCAAATTTGTTGGCATATTGAGTGCAGCACTTTCACAGCATCATCTTTCAGGATTTGAAACAGCTCTACTGGAATTCCATCACCTCCACTAGCTTTGTTTGCAGTGATGCTTTCTAAGGCCCACTTGACTTCACATTCCAGGATGTTTGGCTCTAGGTTGAAGATCACACCATAGTGATTATCTGGGTCATGAAGATCTTTTTTGCATAGTTCTTCCGTGTATTCTTGCCACCTCTTCTTAATATTTTCTGCTTCTGTTAGGTCCATACCATTTCTGTCCTTTATCGAGCCCATCTTTGCATGAAATGTTCCCTTGGTATCTCTAATTTTCTTGAAGAGATCTCTAGTCTTTCCCACTCTATTGTTTTCCTCTATTTCTTTGCATTGATCGCTGAGGAAGGCTTTCTTATCTCTCCTTGCTATTTTTTGGAACCCTGCATTCAAATGGGTATATCTTTCCTTTTCTCCTTTTCTCCTTTTTCGCTTCCCTTCTTTTCACAGCTATTTGTAAGCCCTTCCCAGCCAGCCATTTTGCTTTTTTGCATTTCTTTTTCTTGGGGATGGTCTTGATCCCTGTCTCCTGTACAATGTCACGAACCTCCATCTATAGGTGGAGTTCATCAGGCACTCTATCAGATCTAGTCCCTTAAATCTATTTCTCACTTCCACTGTATAGGATTTAGGGATTTGATTTAGGTTGTACCTGAATGGTCTAGTGGTTTTCTCCACTTTCCTCAATTTCAGTCTGTATTTGGCAATAAGGAGTTCATAATCCAAGGCACAGTCAGCTCCCGGTCTTGTTTTTGCTGACTGTACAGAGCTTCTCCATCTTTGGCCGCAAAGAATATAATCAATCTGATTTTGGTGTCAACCTTCTGGTGATGTCTGTGTGTAGAGTCTTCTCTTGTGTTGTTGGAAGAGGGTTACTCTAAAGTAAGCTTAAAATTTTCCTAAGCAGTAGAATTTCAAGAAACAACATTCTGTTTTAACTATTTGTTCCTAAAATTTTCTGGTGACAGAACATGTTAATAGCTAAAAACATAAATAACACTGCTAAATATTTCACCCACAATTCTATATCAGCAGGGGCTGTCTCATTTAGTAAGATGAGACAATTAAATGGTTGGTTAAGTATAAACTCTGGTTCCATAACTTCATGGCAAATATATGGGGAAACATGGAAACAGTGACAGACCTGTTTTTTGGCTCCAAAATAACTGTAGAGAGTGACTGCAGCCATGAAATTAAACGACGCTTGCTCCTTGGAAGAAAATTTATGACATATTAATTATTTAATATGACATATTAAAAAGCAAAGACATTACTTTGCTAACAAAGCCTTTGAGGCCTTCCTTTCCCACGTATATGGGACAAATCATTTGTCTTAATTGGATAACTCAGACAAAGCTACCTGAAAACCAAATATTAGGTTGAAAATAAGTGCCAGATAAGTGGTATAAACTGTGCTATAGGTGTTCAGAGTGCTCTCAGGCCTGAGGGAAGAGGTGGAAGGGCCTTGAATCATCACAAGGTTGAAGTATGAAGCGAGGCAATCCAATAAATACTAGGCAGGTTCTGGAGACAATGAGTCAGTCACCTGTTTGGCTAGAAAGAGGAGGGACAGGAGGAAAGAGGATTAAGGAGAAAGAGTTTCGGGTGGGGAGTATCTACAAGAGAAGATGAGAAAGGTTGATGAAGGCTGCAAGTGTACAGTGGCTTTTATTATAGAAGGTCTTGAGATACACAAATGGTTTAGCCTATCATTATGTAAATTGATATACGTATTTCATCTTTGCCCTGTTTGTACATGGTTGAGTTTTACCGGAACAAATTTACTACCATAACAAAGAAAAATACAGCTTATGTTGAATATCATGGAAGAACAGGACAAAATATATAAAACTAAAATTCACTTCTCAACTGCACTGGGACTCTCCTTTAGCTTATAGACAATAAGGTAAGAGGTTGCTCCATTTTAACATGTATTACTATCCTAAAATTTAACTCTGATTTCCATAGTGACCTCCAGAGATACTAATTTTTTTCTATAAACAATGGAATCTTGACCTGGACAGATCCCTAGAAAATTATCTTGTAAACGCATATAATTTAGGGAGTTAGAGAAAAGTCTTGATGCCCAGCAGACTCTTTTTTTTAAACCTGAGGTCCATTTATCTATCCAATTTTACCTCTTAAAACCAACCTGTGACAACAAACAGAAATTTTTACACAAGTAATATTAGTTTCAAAGTGGAGAGACTATCTTGTTCACTGCTGTATCTTAAATATTTAGAAAGTGGAAGGCAAGTAGTGGATGCTCAGTAAGTATCTGTCGTAATAAATCTCTAAATAAAGATCAGAATATATCTAGATTAAAGACTACTATAAAAAGTGGTAGCCATCCCTCCAAACTACAGTGTTTGTCTTACCCTTGGCTATATGTGAGTGCTGCTGTAATAGTTGTTTTGAAACTGCATCAATGCAATTGATATATTAGGCAACAATTTGAGCACTAAATGAATTCTGCTGTGAATTCATCTGTCAGAAATACTAGATGAATGCAAAAAACCACACTCAGCTGAAACAAGCTGCCTATGAACACTCAAAATGTAAATACGAACACACCTCAAACATCTGCCAGCAACCTCAGCTTACTGAAGCTTCGAGGAATCAGTCACACCCATCCACAACTTGTGTTCAACTTTCTTTCCAATTTCAAAAAATCATTCTTCACAATAACAAGCTTCCACAACTATGTGAAAGTTCTTTCTATAAGGCAAACTTTAGGACTGTTTAAAAGCAAAGTACAGTATTTATTTGTATAAATATTATATAAGTACTTACACATATTTCTTAGCCATTTGACATATGTAAAATTACAGTATCATGCCTTTTAAGGTTTCTACTTTTTAAAATGTTCACTGATGACATTCTGAGTATTATACCTCAATTCCATTTTTCTTGTTAAGTCCCGTGGGGTTTTATTTTTTAGTTTTGACTATAGCGGTGCTTTTTAGGGACACATAACCTCAACAACTGGAGAAGGCAATGGCAACCCATTCCAGTACCCTTGCCTGGAAAATCCCATGGTCAGAGGAGCCTGGTGGGCTGCAGTCCATGGGGTTGCTAGGAGTTGGACATGACTGAGCGACTTCACTTTCACTTTTCACTTTCATGCATTGGAGAAGGAAATGGCAACCCATTCCAGTATTCTTGCCTGGAGGATCCCAGGGATGGGGGAGCCTGGTGGGCTGCCATCTATGGGGTCACACAGAGTCGGACACAACTGAAGCAACTTAGCAGCAACCTCAACAACCATTACTAAATTTCCCAGGACGTCTAATGGGAAGGGAGAGCGTTTCAACTTATGTACTTGGTTGTCAATATGATGTTAATAGTTTTTTATTACTAATTTTAACTTGTGTCTCTTCTGTGGACTGGCTGATGACTATGCAGTGAGTTAGCTGCTAATTTTTTTTTGAAGTTAAAGCAAGTTTTGAAACTTTTTGGCCTTAATAAGGATCTCAGGAGTGAACTGAAAAAAAAAAAGTATTATCTTTCTAATTATATACACTATTTTAAGTACCTCTTTCATTACTGATGATGTAACTATCTCATCAAATGTCAAGCAGGTATATAATAGTTGATGCTTCACATTTGATTAATTTTAAAATAATCTACAAATGTAATTGAATGAAAATTTCAAAATTACTTTTAACAGAAAATTATTAGAATTGTATTTCTTGGAACATGATGTTACATCTTTATTAAAGCAAAGCAAACTTGCTGCTCTCCAAAGTCTATAATATCAAATTATTTTCCTAAGAGGTAAAATGTAAGAATTATAGCTATGGCATTTAAAAATCTAAAATTCAAATACTATCATCATTTACGATAAAAAAGAGAATAAGTATAATCCATCTTTAGCATAAAGTTTAGCATAGAACTGCTGTAGTCTTGAATCACTTTATATAGATATTTGCAAAAATAAAATAATAGAAACACACCAAATTAAGTCACCTAAATGCTACTTACTTGAATTACTTATCATGTTCAGATTTAGTGTAACTTAAAAGTTTAAAGGGAACAAAGGATTGTTACCAGAAAATGTATTTCTCAACTTTACAAGCCTATAGTAATTTATTTTCTATAGAAAAACAATAAATATTAATAGTGTAATTTTAATACATGTCAAATGGTTAAGAAGTAACATAATGGCCCACTCTATCTCCTTTTAAAAAAAAATTCCCAATTTACTCATTAATACACTGCCTCAAGTCCATGAATACTGACCATTTCTTATGGTTAAAAGGTTCAGCAGTTATAAGTTCCTCTAAAAGGAATGTGCAAGTCAGCCACACTTGGCAATTTATGTACTGTGGTTTTGTGGTGAGTGCTACCATTTTCTAAGGATCAAGAAAAGTGCAATAAATCTAAGGCAGAATGGTTATAATTCATCAAAACATATTATATAACTAACTACCTTGTGTATATTTTCCAATTCATACTTCATTATTATTTTCCAATACATTAGGGTTTTAAGATGGAAACAAAGTTACTTCTGAGTGTGCCCCTTTTAATATAATTTTTTGATAATCCATCTCCTGTATAAATATCTTTAAAAGAAAGCACAATATAAATAAATGATATGATAATGAGCTCCCATTTATAGGTAAAGGGAAAAAAAGAGCAGAAAAGAAAATGAAAGCACTTGGAAGAACCAGTTTTCATCTTACATCCACCATAAATGTTTGGAATGAACTAAGTAAGACTCAATGACATGTGAAAATTACAATAACTTGGCTAAAGTATTAATCTAAATTGACATTTTAAGATGAAGATTTAGAGAAAGAAGAAATTTCACCAACTGACTCCCATGCAGTTTCAGCCCCTTATTTGACCTGTTTCTTCTGTTCATCTCATTGAACTTAACATAATCTTGTTAAGTATGTGCCAGTCTTTCAAATCTAACACTATGGAACTGTTAAAAAGTCGGTTGTTAATCTTGTTATAGTTATGGGGGATGGATTTTATATTAGATGATCAAGAATAATTTCAAAACTGTACAGAAACTTCTATCTCAACATATTTATTATATATAAAGATATTTCACAATTCTCCAATTATAGATGCCCTTGGAGAATATTTAATTTAATATCATATAATTGAATAAAGAACCAGAAATCTCATTATGTAATACTTATCCATAAATCTAGAATGACTTTCATAACAATGTAAACTATGAACAAATATGAAAGTGATCATCTACTCAACATTTTGATTTATGACACATTTTCTAATGCATTATTGTTATATATTTTCATATATAGTATACACATTGCTTATATAAACAATTATTGTGTGTCTACTATTCACTCTCTACTATAGTGGGTGCTGAAAATATTAAAATTAATAAAAGCACACTTTTCAACACTTAAGAAATTTACATTTAGTAGAGGAAGACAAATACATCAACAAGTAAACATTAATGACTGAACTGTAACTGAGCTGTGTTGCAGTGCACAGCGGAAACATAGAGGGGGCCAATCAATTCTGAGGGAAGCGGAGAGTTTAGGGTAGGATTAATTAAAGAGGGCAACACCTAAGCTGGGTCTTGGAAGACAAAAATACGTTTACCAGGTGGACAGGCAAGAGGGGAAGAAAATTTCAAGCATAAGTAGCTGCCTGGGAAAAGACTTGAATCAGACAGCATGGCAAGTTTGGGTAACCACCAGTAGCTGGCTCATGTTGAAGGGCAGGGAGTGAGAGGAACAGGGAGAAAGTGAGATGCAGGATGAAGCTGGAGAAGTAGGGTAGGCATGGGCAATCATAGATGATCTTAATTGCTTTCCCCTGTCCCGTATGTGCTGAATCCCACAAGTCAGCAAGAACAACACGCCTCTCACTTTCCAGATCCACCTAATTTATCTCTGAAGTTCCAAGCCCTGCCTGGTTCTGTGACATTCCACACAGTCCCAGAGGCAGGCATGCAGTTGTTCAGTAACATTCACTGTGCGGCACTGAGAGGTGTACAAGCAGCAGTGGAGATCAGGAGGCAGTAGTGCCTAAAATGCAGGAACTGAGGAGAGGCAGGAGAAATTTCACAAAGAATGCAGTATTTGGACTTGGCCATTACAGATAAATCATAGAGTCTTGCAGGATATCACTGACAACTGTTTGTGTTAGGGAAAAGACTATGAAAGAATAGGATAAATTTGAAGAATTATAGCTGTACTACAGAAGGGAAGTGAGATAAGGCTAAAAAGGTAGAAAGTTTTCAATGAAAAATGCACAGATTCCAGATTATGTATAAGATCTAAGAAAATTCTACTGGCCTGGAATTTTCATAAATACAATCTGCTTTTTGGCTCACCTTAATGTCTGTGAATCATTCCACAAACACTGCCCATTGTAAGCCAGGTAATGTGCTCTAAATATGCAAAAATGAACAAAATATAGTTCCTGCTTTTGAGAAAAATCATAAACTAGTAGAATTCAGATTTATATGAGACTTCTTACAGCATTTATCTCACTTTGTCATCCCCACACGTGAAGCAGAGAAGAGAAATGTTACTCCAGTTTTTTTTTCTTTTTAACTGAAGAGAATAATGGAAAGATGTATTAAGAAGTGTATTTACACTTCCAGCTAAGTCAGTAGCAGAGCTGCTTTCTAGACCAGTTCCCAACTGTGGTGTCACTATCCAGTGCTAGCACCATTAGCTGGGAATGAAAATTTGTTGCTGATCATGAAGTACCAGAGCTCCATCTATAACAATATAAAGTGTCCAACCTACAGGCAAGCATATGTATTTAAAAAGAAGCATATAAGAATGTCAGTTTAGTTCAGTCACTCCATCGTGTCCGACCTTTGCGACTCCATGGATGTAAGAATGTCACTTCAGTGTATATCACTAAAAGCACAATCTGAATAACCGTTTAGGAATGAATGAGTAAATCAAGGTACAGCAATTTTTTTCTTTAAGTCAAGTAAGAGAGCCAAATAATTATATGCAAAGGCCTATTAAGACATTACTGGATGAAAAAAGATGCAAAACTCATGTATAATGATGCCCTTTGTGTTAAAAACAAAAAGACACCAAAAAAAGTTTGAAACAGATATTTTTATAGAAATGCACAGGTAATACTCTGAAAGGATACACACTAATTATTTTGGAGACCTGGCTGGGTAAAGGAACACATAGGGAGAAGGTGGTCCAAGGAGATACAGTCATCTCTGTTATGTTCCAATTTTTTATAAGAATATATATTCATGTATTCTTATATAAGTAAGCATAAACAATGGAGACTAGAGCAGAATATTTTCCCTATAAAAGTATTTCCTATATATTTCCTATGTATTTCCCCATAACACTACTTGTATTTTGATATGGGGGGGTCAGAGAGTAGGAGCAGCATAGAAAGAATTATTTGAAAGTACCAGAACTGAGCCAATTCAATGTACTTTCAAATAACTCTATGCCTATGCTATCAATGCTGAAATTGTTACGGATATACTTAATAACTGCAACAATGGTCAACCATCAGGAGTCTTGACAGATGGGATTTAAATGTTCACACATAAAGGCGGACAAGGGCACTTTCCTCTGAGCTTACAGCGTGATCACTGACTCACCATGGATCAGGTTCTGTGCTGAACAATGTTAACCTGTATTATTTCAGTTCTTACAACATTCCTGTAAGGAGTAAGTGAGATATTACAGGTAAAACTCTTCACACATGATGCCTAAACAAATAAGAGTAAGTGCTGGCCTTCATAGGTATTGCTACTGCCTAATCTCTAACTTTTTCAAGTTTCAACTCTCACTCTATTGCAGTCAGCTTTTCAAAAGACTCACTGACTTAAGTGCAAGAATGCTAAGACATAAATCTGCAATGGATTCTCATGCCCTAATAACTAAATCGAAACTCCTTTACCATACATTTGAAAGCATGTGTGGCATAGCTCCACCATCCATCATATCCTTCTATACCCTACTATTCTGCAGGCATACTGGAGTGTTTACAATTTTTAGAACATATTATATACTTTGATTTCTACAACTTAGGAATATTATCGTCTTTCTTGCTAAAGATTTCTATCTACTCTTCAAGGCTCAGTAGAAATATTACTTTCTCTACAGTTTTTTCCACCTCTATTATGATAGTTTTTTATGGTATTACTTGTCCATAAGCCCATTGAAAACAAGGTTAATTTATTTCTACATCCTTAGCGCACCTAATGAACTATTTTATATACAATTTACATTCAATGATGTAGAAAACTTTCACCATTACTCACAGCCCCAGTGATAACTAGTAAGACTTCAAATTCAGAAGCAATTCTCTCTTATCTCCCCTTCAATTCATCTACCAGTGGTAACGACCCTAGTAACTCTGGTAGTAGCTCTCTTTCCTGCCCTAATTCAACACTCAGTGAGATATAATTATTTCAATGCTAAACAAATGAAGTGGCACAGAATCAGTGACCTGATGTTGACAAGACTGGCTGACTTTAAATTCATTATGCATTAACACTGGAGGAAGGCATACAAAGCATAAGCTAGGATATCAGAATCACCTTTTAAAATCACAACTGGGATATAAAATTCATTTGTTCAACTTTGGGTAATCTCTAACTTATCTGAACTGAACTTAAAATCAAAAGATATGTATGGTCATCTACCCTTTAGCAAATAAAGTCACCTTTTATGGATTAACTGTTCCTAAATCTATACGAATTAGTAAAAGTGGTAAACGTCCTTAAAAGCTAACCTAGCCCTCTAAACATTCACAAGTAGTTTTTTCTCAGTTAAAATCTAAGGTAGTAAGAAACCTTAATTTTCAGTTTTGTGGTTACCTTCTACAACAACTCCAACTACTGATGACTTTCTCGTCTGGTTTCTTTTGGGCAATCAAGTAAAAATATAGCAAATACTAGTTATATACTTACATTTAAAACAGAACTAAATTCTTCAGGTAAAACTATTACATAATATATTACTTGATTCTATCCAGGAATTTTCTTTCAATTTCCCCACTCCCACCCCCACCCCCATTTTTGAAGACCATATTAACTCTTTATGTGTAGGCACTCACAGTGTAGATTAGTTGAGGACCTCAAGACAGAGAACTGTTTCATTTATTTAATTCTCTAAATTACTTGTACCATATGTGAACCTCTTAAAGGAAGACAGTTTGGTTGTTTCTGTACTTCTCAATGAAGACCAGAGTACTTTTTGTACATTTTTACAGGGCTTAACTCAATAGCATTTCCAATTAATTTTTCTTTAATTCTTTTTCCATTAGTTTGCTGTTACAAACAAGTTAAATTAGAAATAGTCAGGCAAAAGGTACGTTAAAGTCAATACTAGTTGCATGTCACCCAGTGGTTAGGGATGTTACTAAACTCTGAGCAAGATGACCAAAGTTTTAAAAGTAAAGTTTTGGTTATTATAGATTTCATAGTAAGGCAGTTACACGGCTAAGCTTGACTGGTGCCATGGACTTTAGCATACCTGGAAATAGAAAAATTCAAATGGTAGCTGTTCTTGATTGGCCCATTGCCATTTTTGCAGCTTACAAATTTTTAATTAAGTAACTGCAGTGAGCTCATCTCTACTGGATACTTCTTTTCCAGGGCAGGTCCAGGAACTGGGTCTGGAGCCTTGAAAGCAGAAGAGAAACTAGAGTAAACTAGAGGTAGGCAGAACAAGAAACGTGACCAGATAACATTGTGAGCTAATAGCAGTGAGGTAGTCCCCAGTGTCTCGCATAGGAAATATTCTTAAATGGAAGACTCTCTTAAATACAAGTTACCAAAAGATGCTATTTGCATTACTTAACTCATTGTCTTAATCTACCCGACTCCACTCTAAACTTCCAATTCTAGAAACTAAACCAGTAGCCTTTATGAAATCTCTACTGGCTTTCAGCAACAGACTGTCCAATATGGAACCAGAGTATATAGAATGAGAAAACCAACAGTAAGTTCATTTTCATTAGTAAGACTGGAATTGTAAAGCTCTCATTTTTAAGTCACTTTACTCTTCTCTTTTGCTATCTCATTTCCAATTACCTTCTGTTTCCCTAAATTTCTAAAATCAGTTCTCAGACTTTTCTTAAGAAATGCTTTAGATACATCTAAGCAGTGAAATAAAGCTCCAATTTTTAAAAACACTTGGTAATTCTTAAAGAAGGACGCAAAGAACAGCTCATAAATGTGGTTCTTAACCACACCAGAAATTCTTTTTTCCATTACCAAAACAGAGTCAATGATTTTTTTTTTTTTGGTTAGGTCCACATTATTAAAACACACACAAGAAAACTTGCAAGTACAAAGGTTACAGAAATGGTAGGCTATTAAAAATGTTAGAATGTTGTACTAATTAGATTACTGGGGCCTAGAAATGATGTTCTTATGCTTGGCAAGCTGATAATTTTAGGAGTGTCTACGAAAGAAGAGACTCAATCCCACAGTAGTCAAAATAAACTGAATCTGCTGCTGCTGTCCAATGATGGCAGATGGTGAGGATTGTAACAGGACAAGAGTAGTGCTAAGACAAGGATGTAAAGAACTTAACTCCCTGCATTTCTAGTAACCAGGACACAACAAAGCAAAAGAGAATGAACGTAGTTTTTAAGGACAACGTCAATTTTCCACCTTTTGTAATGGCATGCTGTAGATGAAAATATTCTGGTAGAGAAAGATCTAGGTTCCAAATCTGGTTCCTGTACAAACTAAAACTCTGCAGAAGTTTCTGTTCTATTAAATGGGATAGCATCCCCTACCTCACTGGATTGTCATGAGAATTAGCAGCTAACAACCTGGCAGACAGTAGGTGTTCAATTCAGTTTTCTATATGCTCAGTTGTGTCCAACGCTTTGTGACCCCACGGGCTAGGGCCTGCTAGGGTCCTTGGTCCATGGGATTCTCCAGGCAAGAATACTGGAGTGAGTTGTCATTTCCTACTCCAGGGGATTGCCCTGACCCAGGGATCGAACCCACACTCCTGCAATGGCAGGTGGGTTCTTTACCACTGTGCCACCTGGGAAGCTTTGCTCTAAACATCTGAGTATACTTAAGCTTTCATTTTCATAAAATGCTGAAACAACAGCTGTGTGGCAAGCTTTAGCTTTAAATAACTCAACTGCATCACATCATAAGAGAGATAACCTGATTTATCAACACTGATCCCAGAACAAGGCAAATGCGAGAGAGCTCAATTTTGAGAACTGATGATAAATAAAAACATAACAATTTACACTTAGGATAAAGAGAATTAATGGTAAACAAGTAAGTAGACATGTAATTCTCCCTCTTTCAAGTAAAGCAGAAAATACTTTTGTCAACACACCTCTAGTCAAAATAGTATAGAACTGGGATACAATGTCTTTTAAAAAACAAAAGGAATCAATATATGATCTAACTTGGTCTTTAAGACAGGAAATGCTTTAAGGGCGTAGAAAAGCCTTACATTTGAGCAATAATTTTCCTCTTACTGATAGAACAGTGGGTTCCACATAAAATTATTATTTACCAAATATGGTTCAGAGCTCAGATTACACCTTCCCTGGCATTACCAAGTAATAGAGCAAGTATCACAAGCCACAAGGAATTCTAAAAAGAAAAAAGAAAAAAAAACTTCTTTTCTTAAAGTTTACTTGAAATGTGTTCACTACTACAACTTTATTTCAGAGGTTTTAAAAGTTAACATGGAAAGAATCTTACTCAAAATAGACTTAGAGATGAATTTACTTAGAGATGATAAGATAAGTAAGTTTTGCCAGCAGGCATAATAAAGAGTATTCAAGAATGAGGATTCCCATTCATTAATCCATATGGATAGGCTTTCAGTTTACAGACCATGGAAAGAAACAATTTTCTAGATAAACCATTAATTTTTGGGTGTTTTTATTTTATAACCAATTATCACATTGAAATCTCATTACTCACATAATGTTTCAGTTGATTCTTTTGGATTTTCTAGATATAAACTGTCATTTACAAATAAATGTGCCTCCTCCCTTTCAATAATTACACCTCTTATTTTGTTTTTGGTCTAATTATATTGGCCAGCTTTCTCAAGACAATGTTATGTAACAGTAATGCCAGCCAGACCTTTTTTGATTCATGAGTTTTTAAAAGGAATTTAGTATTTCCCTAAATACTAAAATAGAAATTCTAGTACCTCACCATTTCTAGTAACAAAATGCTGGCTTCTGGTCTGAGATATATAAAATCTTATGTATCTATGTTCATTTATTTTTGTTTCACTAAGGATTCTTATTAGAAATAAATGTTGATTTCCCTTCTTTTGATATCCCTCAGGATATTCACATGTCCCATCACCTAATATAACTTAATTTGATTTATTCCTAACGGGAATACCACTCATTTGTAGTACTCTGTTAATGTAATGCTAAATTCCATTTGATTTTATTATGCATTTTTTGCATTATGTGAAACTGGTATGTAATCTCCTTTTATGCTCATATTTTATGTTATCTTAGTTTTGTAAAACGAATATGGAAGCTTACTTTTTTCCCTCTATGTTCTGAAATACATAATTATCTGGTGCTTTTCGTAAGGAACAGTCTCTCTACCAGTTAAGACCAGCATTTTCATTTGTGGCTCCAGATCCTATCCTTCTTTTTCCTGTTTCTTTGAGAAAACCAATACCTTTTCTTTTCAGTCTCTCACTTCAACCTATGAATATGTTTAAGTCTTAACCATTTTAAACATACACCATGCACAAATTCGTACCACAAAAATTTTCTTTACTAGTTAAGTCTTGTTCAGCAAGTATTTATTTACAAAGCTATTTATTAAAATTGCTACTCTATTCAAGGCACTGAGAATGAACTGGAGTTCCTGCTTTCGACCTATCCCTGATCCAGTGAGGAACACAAACAGGCAAACAAAAGTCTGCAACAACAATGCAAGGAGTAAACAAGCCATGCCAGGCCCTCTCTCTCCAACATCTGCGCCTTTCCAAACTTCTCCACTGAGCAGTAATGCTCTGGCCTCAACTTTACTTTAATCTGCCCTCAAGTTTCTTCCCTTGCTAACGGTTTCATTCAAATCACCAAATTCAATAACCTCTTCAGGATCCTTACCTATCATTTTGTAACAACTTTGCTGCTTGATTCATATATTTTTTAAAATAAATACAATCACATCTTCAAATGCACTCAGTTAAATTTTGCTTTTTAAAAGAAAGGTCACAGAATATTTTAAGTTTTATTGCGTGTGTGTGTGCTAAGTTGCTTCAGTCGTGTCCGACTCTGTGATCTGTAGCCGGCCAGCTTCCTCTGTCCAAGGGATTCTCCAGGCAATACTGGAGAGCACTGCCATGCCCTCTTCCAAGGGATCTTCCCGACCCAGGGATCAAACCTGCATCTCTTGCATCTTCTGCGTTGTCAGGTGGGTTCTTTACCACTAGTGCCACCTAATTTACCATATCATTTGATCCTTATGAAAAACCAAGTAAGGCCAGGTATTTATTACTCTCCTTTGCAAGGTTCAGAAAAATTAAGTAATTTTCTGATCATCAAAACTCCAATAAGCAGCAGAGTTAGAGCCAGAAATGTAGTTGTAGCTTTCTAACTTCAGGCCCAGGGCTCCTTCCTCTATAGTTTATTAACTTAACTCATTAATTAAGTACTAACTTGAATGCTTTCTGATCATGCTCTTCTTGAAAACTTTTCTGGTCAACACTGCACATTCTTCTAGTTTCCAAGGTTCCCTGTTTCAGTGCTTCTTAATGTTTGTCAAAAGGATTTAAGTACAAACTATGACATTTCTTCTTTCACTTCTTCCTCCGGTATCTTATCTACACTTGTAGTACTAATCTAGGGAGAGGCTTCTTTAAGAAGCTGCTTTCTGTTCTGATGAAAATTAAACAATCAGAATCATAGAATTCAATGTTGAAAGGGCCTTTGAGATTAAGCCCAACATCCTTATTTAATAAATAGAAGAAAAACATAAAAGTTCAACTCACACAAGTCACTAGCAGGATTTGTATAAAAGTTTAAGACAATATTTGCCTTTTTAAACTTATGAATCATAAAGTGTACACTTATACAGCATATTTATATATAGTAAACAGAAAGCAACTAAACAAATTTCAAGAGTAATGATTGGACCCTGTTTCATTTTTGTTAAAGATACTTGTCCATATTTCTAATATGACAATACTAATGTATGAGTCCATTCACCAAAGGTTTTTTTTTTAAAGTCACAGAATGGCAATAAAGTTAAAACCCATTCAATTTCACAAACTCATGCATTAGTTATCTATCTTCCAGATTTTTAAAGGGGACCTGGGAATCAAAATTATACCACTCTCTAGCCTAATGCTTCCCATCTAGGTTGATAACCACAACCTTGTCTACAAGGCAGGAACAGATGCCACCAGACTGTCTGCTGAATAGGGCCTAAAATAGGGCCTGGTATGTGGTAAGCACTGAAAACATGTCAGTTACCACTGCTTCTCCAGCAATTACTACTTCTGAATATATTCATATGATTATAAAAACAGCCATACTAATGATTCAGCCACACACACAAGCATCCTGTTAGAGGACCCCCTACCTTACTCCACTCCTTTCAGTCTATCGGCCAGGTTCTTTTTTTAGCGGGCAGAGCCACAATCCTACTTATATAGGAATACCTTTCCAACCACTCCCAAGCTAGAAGTACTTTCATATCTCAACATCAGAGTCTACAGGCTCTGAAAATTAAGAGCTTATTTTAAAAGGAAATTTTCCACTGCAACACTTCTAAACTACTAAGCTTGTTTACCCATGATACAAAATACATGAAAAATAAAAGGTATCTCATGTGAAACAAGATTTTTTTTCCCTCTTAATTGTGCTGAAGTTTAAACTTAAACTTCCCCAAATTGGCTTCCCCTCTTCAACTTCCTGTTTTCATTAGAAATAGCAATTTTCTTGTTAACCTGAAAAATGAAATTACCTTTTCTCTTGCTTTCTTTTACTTTTCTCAACTGCTTCAAATTTCATCCATCCAATAACTAACATTCCTCAAAACACCACTCCTAAGACTCTCCTCACTGGATATTACAGTCAACACAGTTCACAATTACTTCCGTAGTTCCAAAATCTAAAAAGTTCTGAAAAGATTTCTTATTAAGTTTCATGTCAAAGCTCATCTGATAGTGGCAAAAATCTGCTTTGAACTGATGTGAAGCTACTTACAGGCTTTATTTAGCCTACTTACTGAAACATTTCCATTTTCCACTGCAGAAATACTAGTGTTTAAATACTGGGTGATGCCTCAAACTTTGCTGGGGGTATTACATAATATACAATATATACACCCCAATTCAGGTGTCCTGTTCTTAACTTTCCTTTTGATACTTTCCCTAACACCACTCCATGCATTTCAGCCTTCATATCTGCCACCAAGTCCTATAGGTTCTTCTTTCCAAATACCACAACTGCCAATTCTGCTCCACCCCAACTGCTACCACATTATCCCAATCATCCGACTTAGAAATGACCAGACCCACAGCCTATATCCCAGCCATGAAGTCCTTCACATTTGACCAATCACGTATAGAAGAGCAGAGTAAGAGAGGTTCCTATATAACCACCCTAAATATTTCACTGCTTTGCACAAGAACTTAAGAAACTGGAACAGATACATAGTAAGAGGGTAAAGACAGTGACTGTGATATTATATTTGAACTTCTGTGCACTTTTAAAATTTAGTTTATCTATAACTGTAAGCTAAGAAGAGGCTTTCTTTTCTCCAACTTGATGAAATTTAAAAGAGTAAATGTACAGAGTAAATACACCATTTTGTTAAAACAACAAAAATAAATGAAAAATATACTAGGTTCCTCCCCTGTTTATCACTTCAACTAAAACTTTTCACTGTGGTTTTCAAGGACTTCCTTCTCCAGTTTGGTTCCACTGGAACTGGTACCTTGGACCCCTACTTGGCAGGGAGAAAGCTACATATCGCCTCTCAGAAAGACTTGAAATACATAAAACACAGTACACAGGATTACAAAGCAGGCCAGATTTATTTTAAATGAGTAAAATAAAATCAGTGATCACAAAGAAAATCAATTATACTGAAAATCACCAGTGTTTTCCAGAACCCATATTTTTGATATATTTATGTATCAGCTTCTTTACTAACACCCAACATGTAAACTCCAGTGGGGTCTAATAACAACTAGTTTTAAAGTAGTAATTTGCATAAAATATATTCAGAGATAGCCAAAACAGTAAACATAATATTTGTGCTTTTTCTATGACTAATAAAATCACAGGACTGGTAATACTACTGTGCTTTACTGGTTAAAATCATAATAGAAGGAAAGGTTAAATTTCAGTTACAGGTCATTGCTAGTAACAATATAAAGAACTTTTTTTTCATCTAAATGCAGGGACTCCTCTAAATTCTGTCCTCAGACCCTCTTCAGGGTTTTAGAATCTGGAGTAAAACCCTATTAAATCTAGTTACTTTAACTTTCCACTAGTCCCCACACTCAGAGAAATCTGAAATCTGGGCTTTGTCTAAACATGTTCAATCCTGTTTTCATTCTTGACTACACTACTGCTCTATCTTAGGATGTCAATTCTCCACCAAATGCTTGTCAAAATCTTAACTACCTTTTCAAAAGCAATTCAAATTCCATCTCCTTTCTGCATTCTTTTTCTACTGCTTCAGCCCACATGGATCCCTCCTTTTCCTAGAACTCCTAATGCGCGTGTGGATCAATGCTTCATGACCCAAAATGTAATTATTCTCTTAGAGCTCCACTTCTGTGTCTCTTCATCTAAAGTGTAAGATCCCTGGGGACATGGGTGACATACTTGTATATAGTGGCACTGCCTATATGTGTTACAGGCCCATGGAATGTATTCAGTGAAGAAACTATTCTCAGTAAGGGCTTCCCTGGTGGCTCAGATGGTAAAGAATCTGCCTGTAGTGTGGGAAACCTAGGAGCGATCCCTGGGTTGGGAAGATCCCCTGGAGAAGGGAATGGCAACCCACTCCCATACTCTTGCCTGGAGAATCCCATGGATAAAGGAGCCTGGTGGACTACAGTCCATGGGCTATAGTCCCAAAGAGTCGGACACGACTGAGTGACTAACTTACTCATTCTTAATAAACCAAGTAGTAGAAGATCATTTCTTTCAAAAGTTTAAGGATCAGAAAATGCATCAGGAGGACTGAAAATTCTACTAGGCAGCAAAAACAGACTCATAAGGGAAGTTTACTATTAATAATTCAACTCAATTAGAACCTAGATAGTCATATTATATTAAAAACTCAGAAACTTATTTACTAGGCAGTGATGAATTCCAAGTAATAAATCAGGGAAAGAGTGCTAAAGTGGGCATAAACCAATGATTCATTCAAAAAATACTAAGCATCTACTCTATGCTAGGCACAAATCCAGATTTCACAGATTCAATGGTAAAAAAAAAAAAAAAAAAGATCCTCAAACAAGAATTTACTCTTAGACCGTAGACTAGGATCAGGGACTCCTGATTCTCATTCTGAAACTCTGGGACAAAAAGCAGAGCAGGAGATTAAGTTAGGGTGGAGACATGTTCTCAGAAGGCAGTAAGTCATATAAAACATTATAAAGAAACAGATTTGGAGCTGTTTATATATATATAATCTACATAGTATATATAAAAATAGCATTAAAAGTTCTATATACATAAAGTCTACATGGAAACAGATTTCGGGATAAGTTTCAATTGTCTTACTTTAGAATATTTATTGCCCAGTAATATTAGATGAATGAGGTATTACTCTACTCATTGATTAATGTTTTAATCACAAACACTTCATAATGTTTTATTTTTCTTCAAAGAGCCCAGCCAAGTTGCTCCATTTACTTTATATAAAAATAAAAAATTTATCTGTGACTATCCCAGAAGTGGGTGGGCGATAGTAATGGTGGTGAACATTACTCTAACTAATCTTTTTGGAAGGTTCCAGAGAGGAGGCCAATGGGAACGTGGGCGGGAAACAAGAAGCTGCTCCGCAGCGCTTCAGCCTCCAGTGCTGATTCTGACCGGATAGAAACTGCCCTTCTCAAAGGGAAGCTCCCAGACTAATAGCATGGAATTCAGGGAGTGAGTGAGGGGGAGGATGCGTGGGTGGGACTGCAACAAATAAAGGAATAGTCTGACAGTGCCATGCTGCTAAAGCACCTTGCCCAAAACTCAACCCTCTGCCTCCCACACAATAATATATCTATATGTTAATTACCAATAGTACAGGACTGATTCTGAAGCTAGAAATCTCAAGGCCTTCAATTCTTTTCCTCACTATATGCAATCAGTGGCAAAGTTCTACTGATTACTCCTGCAAGTGTTTCTCGCATTAACCCCCCTTCTCTCCCCACAACATCCTTGTTCCGGTCCCTGCTATCTGGACAACTGAAGTAACGCAGTAATCTCTTATCTGATAGCTTACTCCACTCTTCGGTCTTCAAAGCTATATTTCAGAGTGGCAACAAGATTTCTAGTTCCTGAAACACTGCTGGATCATGTCATTTTCCTTCCTAAGAGAGGTTAAGAGATTTTGCAGAACTAGACTGCAATGAATTTCAGTAGAAGGTGATGACATTGACCTAGGGAATAACGGAAAAGAGACTGGACAGGAAGAGAGGAGACACAAAGACCAAGAACTTACAACAAAGGAGTTAGAAAAGTTAGATAAAATGCAAGAAGGAACGGGACCAAGAAAGTCAAATGAAAAGAGGTATAACAATGAAGTTTTAGTTTATTATTTTTATAACAAATAGTTTACAATTTTGTAACAATGAGTAAGATAAAACATTTATATATGTGCTAAGCACTAGGTCAAATGATTTATAATGCATTTGCTCATTTAATGTTCTCAAGAATCCTCAGCTGACTACACACTGGTCTCTCTCAGAGAAAACAAGGATTATTTTATATAGCCCCTTGTCTTTTCACAACAATGCCTAAAACAGAGCACTATACAATTTATATGCTGACTATGTTGGTGTCAACAATATCAGAGGAAAGCGGTTTTTCTTATACACTTCATTAATGTTTCATGGACTAGCACAATATATACATGTATATACAGATATATACATGGTTTTCCAGGTGGCTGGACAGGCCCTCATGGCTCAGATGGTAGGGTCTGGCTGCAATGTGGGAGACCTGGGTTTGATCCCCAGGTCGGGAAGATTCCCTAGAGAAGGAAATAGCAACCCACTCCAGTAATCTTGCCTGGAGAGTCCCATGGATAGAGGAGCCTGGCGGCCTGCAGTCTGAAGGGTTGCAGAATCGGACATGACTGAGTGACTTCACTTTCTTTCTTATTTTCCCAGGTGGCTCAGAGGTAAAGACTCAGCCTGCCAATGCAGGAGATGTGAGTTTGATCACTGAGTTGGGAAGATCCCTTGGAGGAGGAAATGGCTACCCACTCCAGTACTCTTGCCTGGGCAATCTCATGGACAGGGGAGCCTGCATGTTGCAGTCCATGGGTCGCAAAGAGTCAGACACGACTGAGCAACTGAGCATGCATGCACAGCTATATACATACACATACATAAACATACACACACAAAACACACACACTAGAGATTTGGAAATAAAACACTATGGCTTTCAAAAATAACTGTTCTCCTGGGGCTTAAATATGAATTGGAACAGTAAAGGCTCAGGTATTTTTGTCTTATAAAGCTCAAGGGAGAAAAGGTAGAGGAAAATGTTTTTTAAAAAGTATGTATAATCATTACTGAAAAGAAACATGGCTTATACCTCTACCATCAACCTGGAAATGAGGGGGGACTAGGTAAAAGGAAGACCAAAGTTACTTTCTTTTAAAATGTGTATAGGAAATTTCCAATGAGATACTACTATGGACCAAACTCTAAGCTCAACCTACTATTTACAACGTGTGCTCTGCACACAAGAACCTAGGCCAGGTTTAGATTTTGCAAAAATCCACTGTGTGTGCCTGTGCACTCAGTTGTGACCAACTCTGCAACCCCATGGACTGCAGCCCACCAGGCTCCATATGTCTACGGAATTCTCCAGGCAAGAATATTGGAGTTGGTTTCCTGGTGGCTCAGAGGGTAAAGCATCTGCCTGCAATGTGGGAGACCTGCCTGCTTCTGTCCCTGGGTTGGGAAGATCCCCTGGAGAAGGAAATGGCAACCCACTCCAGTATTCTTGCCCGGAGAATCCCATGAACAGAGCAGCCTGGTAGGCTACAGTCCACGGGGTCGCAAAGAGTCGGACATGACTGAGCGATTTCACTTCACTTTCATTTCCTCCTCCAGGGGATCTTCATGATCCAGGGATAGAAACTGCATCTCTTGTGTTTCCTGCACTGGCAGGGGGATTCTTTAAAACCACTATTACTATGAAAAAAGAACAAATAACAAGAGGCAAAATGTGTGCGTCACTGACCTTGGGTTAGTAATATCGCTATGTTTGGGTGTACTTTTCGGGGGTATAATGTTTGCTTGAAAGCATCAGGGCACTACTCAGAAAAGACTTTTGACCATAATTTACACTCTGGAATCTCAAAAACACACTTTCAAAAGCAAGTAAATCTAACAGCTTTAAACTTTAGTAATGTGTGTGTTCACTCATTCATTCATAAATATTTACATAGAGCTTACTGTACTAAGGCATTGTACTAATGCTGTAAAACCTTATTCAGTGGGAGAAACTGAAAAATAAACAGAATATTATAATGTAATATGGCAAACCCTGTAACGGGAAATAATGTGCTAGAGATATTTATATTATAAATAAGAAAAGATCATTAATTAGCTACAACAGAAAATATCATGCCACTTAAAAAGCATTTTCCAGAATACCTTAATAGGAAGAAAACATATCTGAATGGAACTCAGAGGATATCTTTTTATCAAGTTTGTAAACTGAGGCTCACCCTTCCCCTTTACCAATTTAATTCTGGCTCTAAGTCAAAAGTCTTTAAAAAAAAAAGTCTCTCCTTGATATCTATTTTGCATTTTCGTTTTTAATTTTTGTTTTTGCTCTTTCTCTCTGGCTGTTTTCTCTACAAAAGAAATGTGCCTCAGAAAGCCTCTCAGCCACTTAATAATAGTATCAAAACTTGTCTACAATATGCATAAACTTTTTACTTTGTTTACAAAGATTTAGGACAAAGCTCTCAAAATTAATAAGGCACATGTGTCTATACTACTATTATAGCCATCCACTTATCAAATAAGCATGATTAAATACACATTACAATAAACATATATCTCCCAAATTGTCTCCCAATCACACAATTTCTGGTGCATTTAATGTGAGATAAGGCAATAGAAAACAAAGATCACGGAATCTGGTCCCATCACTTCACGGGAAATAGATGGGGAAACAGTGGAAACAGTGTCAGACTTTATTTTTTGGGGCTCCAAAATCACTGCAGATGGTGACTGCAAACATGAAATTAAAAGACACTTACTCCTTGGAAGAAAAGTTATGACCAACTTAGACAGCATATTCAAAAGCAGAGACATTACTTTGCCAACATAGGTTCGTCTACTCAAGGCTATGGTTTTTCCAGTGGTCATGTATGGATGTGAGAGTTGGACTGTGAAGAAAGCTGAGCGCCGAAGAATTGATGCTTTTGAACTGTAGTGTTGGAAAAGACTCTTGAGAGTCCCTTGGACTGCAAGGAGATCCAACCAGTCCATTCTGAAGGAGATCAACCTGGGATTTCTTTGGAAGGAATGATGCTAAAGCTGAAACTCCAGTACTCTGGCCACCTCATGCGAAGAGTTGACTCATTGGAAAAGACTCTGATGCTGGGAGGGATTGGGGGCAGGAGGAGAAGGGGACGACAGAGGATGAGATGGCTGGATGGCATCTCAGTGAACTCTGGGAGTTGGTGATGGACAGGGAGGCCTGGCGTGCTGTGATTCATGGGGTCGCAAAGAGTCGGACACGACTGAGCTGAACTGAACTGAAGGCAACAGTGTTAATAAACAAAACAATTCAAATTTTCACAAAGTTTTTCATGTGCTGGGATAATCACGTTTTTTTGCTAATAAACCTTAAATAACAGTATAGTAAAAAGGTTATAGGTTAAAATTTTTAATAAATGTCACTGTAATTTCTCATACATCAGCTCAACTGATGATTCTAATTTCTATTTCCAGCCTGAATTTCCTTCTTGAATTCCATTTTGTATTTCAAATTACCTACTTGACAGGTCCAGTTAAATGTCTAGTAGGCCTTTCAAAGTTAACATGTCCAAACAAAAACCCTCTTGATTGTCCAGCCCAACTTGTTACTTCACTGTCTTCCCCAACTCAGTCAACAGCAACTCCACACTTTCAAATGCTTGGGCCAAAAATCTCTGAGTACGCCTTGACTGCTTTTTTATGCCTCAGACCCAATTCATCAACATATCCTGCCTGCCACTCAGGGCTTGTAACATATCCAAAACCTGCCCTCTTCATGCCGTTTCCCTTTGTTACTGTGGTCCAAGCCACTGTCAGCTCTCATTTAGATAACTGCAGTAATTTCCAATATGGCTTCCCTGTTGACATCTTTGCCCTGCCCTTAGTTTATTCCACAAAGAGCTGCCACAGTAAATCTTTAAAAAGGGAAGTTACCATCAGTTAACAGTTTAAACAAGAAAAACCATATGACCGTATCAATTGACATAGAAAAACCACTTGAAAAATTTCAATACCCAGTCATGATAAAAACTCAAATGATGAAAAGACAGGCACCTACAAAACACCTACAGCTAACGTGTACTTAATGGTGGTAGACTTAATACCTTCCCTTGAGATCAGGAATAAGACTAGCTTGTCTAATCTCCCCATGCCTACCAAACACAGTACTCAAAGTACTTATCAGAGCAGTAAGGTCAGAAAAGAGAATAAAATTCACTGGAAAAGAAGAAACGTAACTGTCTGTATTCACAGATACATTAGAAAACTCACACAAAAAAATTACTAGAATTTATTAGGTTAGCAAAGTCTCAGGACACAGAATCTACTCACAGAAATCAACCACATTGTTATAAACTATAATAAACTAGAAACCAAAATTTAAAACACAGTATCATTTATGACTGTTCCAAAAAAAAAAAAAAAGTGCTTAGGTATAAATCTAGCAAAACATATATAAAATGTGTGTCTGTTAGAAGCTATAAAATGCTGATCAAAGAAATCAGACAATCTAAATATAAGGAGAGATATAAACTGTGTTATGGATTGAAAGATTTTATTTTATTTTTAACAAAATAAAGATATCAATTTTCCCTAAATAGATCTAAGGGTTTAATGAAATTCCTACCAAAATTCCAGCATTTTTTTAAATAGATCCTAGATTTTACATGGAAAGGAAATAGAATAGTTAAAAACAATTCTGAAAAAGAAGAATTAGGGAAATTTCACTACCTGGTTTTAGGACTTACCATACAGCTACCGTTACCAAGAAAATGAGATACTAGTACAGGGATAAACACAAACATCAATAGATCAGAATAGAGAATCTAGAAGTAGACCGTCATAGCACAGCCATGCATCTGATTTTTGACAAAGGTGCAAAATTAATTCAAGGGAGGAAGGGTAATTTTTTTTCAACAAGTGGTATTGTAACAGCTGATCATTTCACAGACAAAAAATGAAATTCAATCTAAACTTTATACCTTTATGTGAAAATTAAGTAAAAATGGATCACAGATCTACATATGTAAGATGTAAAGCTTTTCAGAAAACTTTTAGAATAAAACAGGAGAAAATCTTTGGAACCTAAAGTTAAGGAGATATTAGACTTGATAACAAAAAAACAATTCATAAAAGAAAAAAGACAAATTAGACTTCATAATTATTTTCTTCACAAAAGCCTCTATTAAGAAGATGAAAAAGTAAGCTACAGACCAGGAGAAAATATTTGCAAATCACATATTTGACAAAGTGTTTCTATCCAGAATATATACATAACTCATTAAACTCAACAAGAAAACAATCACATTAGAACATACACAGAAGACCTGAACAGACACTTCACAGAGGATATACAGACATCAAACAAGCACACGCAAACACATTCAACACCATTAGCCATTAGGGAAACACACACTAATGTTACAATGTGCTATCACTACATATCTATTAGAATGGCTGAAATAAAAAATATCCTGACAGTATCAAATGCTGACAAGGATGCAGAAAAATTTTATCTCTTACACACTGATGGTGGGAGTGTAAATTCAGCCATTCTGGAAAAGTGGCAGTTTCTTACAGAGTTAAATATATATTTATCACACAACCCAGCAACTGTACTCCAGGGGACTTATCCTAGAGAGACGAAAACATATTTTACCTGCAAAACTGTTCACAGCAGCTTTGTGTTTATAGCCCCAAACTAGAAACACAAAAGTCCTTCAGTCAACGACTGAACTAATTGTGGTACACCATACAAGGGTACCCTTCCAACTTCCTCCCTGGAGAAGGGAATGACAACCCACTCCAGTATTCTTGCCTGAAGAATACCATGGACAGAGGAGCCTGGCAGGCTACAGTCCATGGGGTCTCAAAGGGTCAGACATGACTGAGCGACTAAAACACACACCCACAAAGGTACACTTCTTAGAATTAAAATGGAACGAACCACTGATACAAGAAACAACTAGAATGCATCTCAAGGGTCTAATGCTGAGGGAAAAAAGCCAATCTCAAAAGATCACACAATGTATGATTCCACTTTTATAACACTCTCCAAGTGACAAAATTACAGTGATGGAGAATAGATCAGTGGTTAAGGCTGGGTAGTACAGAGGAGTTTCTTAGTGCTGACGGAACAGATCTAGTCCTGTATCCTGACTGTGAGGGTTATATGAATTTACATAGAAGAAAATAATATAGAATTACACACACATAGCCACTCTCAAATCATATTCTAACAAGTGAGAGGAGGGGAAAAGGCAAATAGCTCATGTTTTAAAACCCCTCAGTGGCTTCTAAGCTCATCCTAAATACTAAAATCCCCACTGCAATCTAAAGGCACTACACGAAAAGCACATACTCACTAGGATCTCATCCACAATTCTCCCACTCTCAATTCCAACCACACTGGTCTTCTTGCTCTTAGAACATAGCAGGCATGCTCCCACCTCTCTATTTAGAAAGTTTTCTCTTTATTACTTCACCCAGATACCTGCTCAAATGTCAGAGAAGACTTTCCAGTTGTTACCGCTCCCCACCACACATAAAGTGATGTCTTCTTCTTCTTTCTCTCTCTATAGGAACCATAAAACCATAAACAGAACTCAAGTATCTTCCTCACCTGTGCCCCTGGCATGTTCTTGTATTGATGACTGGCAGGCATTACACTTTGCACCCAGGTACTCAAGCCAGAGCGTGTGAGATTCTTACCTTACTTCACACTCAGTACTCTCAAATTCATCACCCACTCTTCTCCTTAATTACAGCCTTAACTCATCTCTTCATCAATTCTCAAATAAATGGTTATAAAGCTACCTCTTCCACCCCACCCCCAGCTCCTAAATATTCTCTACTCTAGAGCCAGAGAAATCTTTCTAGAATGTTAATTTAAACATTCCATCATTTATGGGATGAAGTCAAATCTGCTTTATAGAGTATACAAGTATTTTCATGCTCTGCTCATTTTCTACCTCACTTCCTATTAACCCACCACCGGTACTTAATACATTGTACTGAGTAGGCGTGTCCTCTCCTACCTCCATCCTTTACGCATGTTCTGACTGAAATGGCCTTGCTTCTCCCAAATTCTCCTCTTCCTTGCCTATCTGGCACACAGATTGTGTCACTTTTCCTAGGAAGAATTCCCTCTCATATTTTTCCTTCCCTCACAGGGTCGGACACTCCCTCCTGTAGATCCCTAAAGTGTCTTACATCTAACCTGGTCACTGCATTTGCTAGTTTGTATACCTGTCCCTTGAGGGCAAGGACACATCTTACTCATCTTTCCAGTCTCATCACCTAGCAAAGTACCTGGCACACAAGCAGGACTCAAAACTAATTCAAAACTACTGGATAGTTGAATTAAGTTGACTAATAAAGCAGACTTGACTCATGGTGAGAGGATCAATCAGGCAAGACTTCTTGGGTTAGTCAGCTATTGTGCACAGGTGTATCAGAGAAGGCATATGAAACAAACTCTACAGAGTTTCTATTCTTTTGGTCATGTATTACCCTACAGAAGTTGAAGTACTGATTCTTCAGCTTGGTTAGGCTAAGATCATCAGTTCCATTTTCCTGTGAACCAGTTTCCTTCCTCAAAAGAATACAATGGATTTATTTCATTCACAAAGCTACGGCAAGGGCTCCGAACCGTCATCCTATAAATTCACGCTGGTGTCCACGAAGAGAGGATGTCTCACTCAGGGCAACCTCACCTCAGCTAGAGAAATCTCAAGAAAAAGAAAATCAAGCTCAACCAACAGGTGTCAATACATTTTCATATGTAAAAAAGAACGGCTTTGTGGAAATGGGAAGTTTTTTTTAAACTTCATTTCCACATGTTTATTTTTCCATTTCCTTTGAAAATCATCATAAAGCAGCAAACAGCAGGTTTACACTTGTCACAAGGTAAACATCAAATTACTCTCAATGCAAATACACAGTGCCTGATGTTCAACTTTTGATGACAGTGATCCCTTAAGGTATCTTGAGAACTTTTTCTCTTTAATTCTAGTAACTACTTAACTGTGACCCCTACATACATCAGCTTGTGTCCCAAAAAGTAGATGCTCATGTTCATCTGGTCATCAATACTCTTTTAAAAAGTAACCCAAGCAATTTTACCACAATGTACTCAATGAATTAAAATGCAACACATACTCTGTTCTGAATTCCTTTTAAAAAGTAGATTTTCTTGCCTATATTACTACCTTCTCTGTAATTATTTTCTAGTGATAACTCACCACCAATAAAAGCTGATGAAAAGAAAATGTTACTATAAGCATAACTGTGTAATACAAGTATATTACTAATCTGTTAAATATTATTTATACCAATAGTAATTAATACTCATTAGTAGAGCAAAATATTCTACAACCACCACCAGTTCGAGGAATTAACATAAAAAACTTCTGGAAAAAATCAAAGCAAAAAAATCAGTCAATCCAGTAATAAACATCAGGAAATTTAGCACTAAATCTTTTCTGAATGTGAAATATGGACATAGAAAATAATATTATTGAATTAAAAAAATACTGGTGATGTTTTATTTCACCCTTGGTCTAAAGAGTTACTGTAAATTAAATAATATAGAAGTTACTTCCCTTTTATTTTACTTGTTGAGAAAAATGAATTGAACAGGTATCCTGAAAGAAAAACCTAACAAAACTAAATTACAAGTGTAAAATTGCTTCCCATTATTTAAGTATAGTTAACTTAAGTGAAAATTTACTTTTTTGCCCTTTTTTCACCTTAATAATACACTGTCATCTGTTATTCTCCCAGAATCTGTCTTCTGCACTAGCCAAATAGACAAGTTAAATGATCAGAATCACCCCCCCAGAAACTCTGAAGTTTTTGATAACAGCACCAATCTCTAGAATATACCTCAGTATGTGGTATATTGCTTTTGACTTACATTGAGGCAAGCATGGGCAGGGGCTGGTTGCAGGGGTCACAGATTTTCTTTAACAGATGGGTTCTTTTGAATCATTTTATTAAAAACAATCAGCATTCATGTTTCCACCAAAATCTTTTAAATCCTACACTTTGTTACTCTTGCTTCTTCTCTCTGTGGGACCCTTCCAACCTCTACTTTATTCCATTTGGCTTCTGGCTTGCACAAGGACTGTGTTTTGCTTTGTTCTTTTTTTTCTTAAGTGAAACAAGAATACCATTTTCTTTAATAAGGCAATTAAAATATTACAAATTCTTTAAATGCCCTTATCTACATTATACCTGTTTGTGGATAAATCAAGACTTTCTTTCTGAAGCCACTCAAGCTGACAGCCTGTAGTAGTATCCCTTTCCAGTGGTAGGTTTTGTTACAGTTCAAAACAAGCAAACAAGCAAAATCCCACAAGAGTATAAAAATATTCAATTGCAGGTATTTCTAGCTCATTTCTAAAACAAATCTGAATATCAAGCAATTTGTTTCTATAAATCTTCAAAAAAAATCTTGGCTTTTTTTAAGCCAAGAAATAATTTACATAAATGACTAAAGATCTTAGACCTTAGGGAAGTCTTCAGTTTTAGGAAAGCTAAAATTATTACTGTATTCATTAGGCAGAGAATAACTTGCCACAGAACAGGAAAAAGCTGACTGATGCTAAGATTTAAACATCTGAAAAATGGTTACTGGTAAGGGTGGGGTGGGGTGGGGTGGGATGTTTTCCCTTTTCCATGAAAACACCAATATTCTCCACATCATAGAAATGTAAGAAATTGACTGAGCCATTTAATTTATAATGACAGTATAAATCTACAGTTTCATTGAAATTGCCTTAAAGAGACAGACAAGAGATAAGAGTGAAAAATTATGCATGAATTATTTTTCTCCTCTGCTTTAAAAATTGCTATTCACTTTTTTAATATCAATAACTTCATATGAATAGGTTCACAACTACTAATCTAGTTGTAAAATAAATGATTTCTTCCTTCTAATCTCTAGGATCTTTTTCAAACTTTTGGCTAAATTGAAAAAAAAAAAAATGGCATTCAGAACACTCTGTGTGATACCTCAGTCTGTGCTTAAAACAAGAGATTTAAAGGCTTACGTCCAGCGCAAGCACTTTTCGAAATCAAAAGGTGCTCACTACCAAAAAGAGTTGTGATACCAAAGGAACACTATCACTAAGAGTCTTTCAGCACTGAACACAAAGTATTTCTTGAGCTCCAAAGCATAGGCCAGGCACTGAAGATATGGTGAAGTCAAGCCTGAAAGGAAAGTGAGACATGATTTCCCAGGCTAAAAATGAGAAACAAATAACTGCAATCTGATCGACCATTCCTCTCTTTCTTCAAAAAACTTATCCACAATTAGCATTATTTTCTCTTTGTAAAGTTTTCCTTAATACTTTGTGAATACTTTGGATTACCCCATCACACAATAAAGGCATAATAATTAAAGAAAAAGTGAACATTTACTGAATACTTCGACTGTGCTAAAGGTTTCACAGTGTTTCCACCGAGCCTACACAATATTTTTATCTACTTCTTAAAATGCTGATATCCAGCTTGTTAATAAGATCAGTCACCATGTGTCTTCAGCATAAAGACCAGGTTTACTCCTACAGCATACTGATTCGACAATATGCACAAACTCCCCAGAAAGTTTGACTACAAATTACAGTCGAGTTTTAATTAACCTCATTCTACCAGAGAAGAGTGGTACCTGTTCAAATACAATGTGTATTAAACAATCTCCCCCACAGCGCTGTGAAAGCTTCTTGGAAGGGTTACCAACTTCAACTATGTTTGTTTTATAACAGAACTCCAGATAAGCAACAGACAAAAAAGTTCTAATTTATCAAGCCCCTTCTATAAATTAGATAATTTACACAAACTGTATAATTTATCATAACAACCTTATAGATACACTCATTTTACAGAGATGAAAATAAGCTCAAAGAGGCTGAGAAATTGTAGTTGATCTCAAATCACAAAGCTATTAAGCAGCAAAATCAGGATTGAAACCAGTATAGCAGACTCCAAGTTTTCTATTGAGCCAAAAAGCAGCTTTCTGAAGCACTACCAACACCAAACTGCTATTAATTAAAACTCTGAAGTATCAACATAATGTCGTTCCTAAGTTATGAAATATAGTCTTAAAAGAAAAAATTTATGTATGGGAGTTTTTGTTTCTGAAATCAAATATAATATCCATTATGCAGTTTTTAAAAGAGCAGATAGGCAATGTCTGTTCCCCAACCCCCTTTTCTGTCTTACATTTCTCCACAGTACTTTTCTTTCCCAGACACACTTGATTTTCCTCATTTATTATGTCTTCCACTACTAAAATGTAAACTACACGAGGACAGAAATCCTGTCTATGTTATCCACTGTTGTCATTTCCAACATCTCGAAGAGTCCTGGCACATATTAAGTGCTCAATTAATATTTGTGAAACAATAGAAAACCTGACACCCAGTAGGTATTCAAGAAATATTAGTTTCTCTTTTCTTTTACTATGTAGGAAATACTAAAAAGGTTAATGTTAAGATATTAAAGGCCAAAAGAAATTTACCACTTCCTTGATACCAAATTTTGAGCTGAAACAGATTATAAGTCCAATAGAATTTCTTGTTAAAATAAAATGTTAAGGAAAATCAAAAAAAGACACATTCAGCAAAGTTTCATTTAGCAAACATCCTCTATTGGGGTCTACATAAATTATATTTCAAACAAAGCACTTTTTAAAGTGCCAAAACTTAAATCAATTTTCATAGAAATCCTTTGTTGAAATTAATATTCACAGTTTTGATTTGTGGCAATTCTGATGTCTATCTCCTTCCAAAACATTAACTTGTCAGCTGACACATTTTACTGTGCTTTTTAATAGAAGCCCATTCCTTTAGGATTCAGAAATTAAAAATTAAGCATATTTTGTAAAATGAGTCAATAAAAATCAGTCTAAATGAAATGAGTAACTTTAATGCTGGAAGGCTAGTATTAAGTACTCCTTAATACCAAACGATGTGTTTTAAGGAATGGAATACTTAGAAAAACTAAGAAAAAGACAGCCATTCTTAATCTCTGACTCTATCAAGATCACAGGCAAGTTTAGTAGTTAACTAAAGGGAACATGTGTTTCCCTGGTGGCTCAGACGGTAAAGAATCCGCCTACAATGCAGGAGACCTGGGTTTGACCCCTGGATTGGGAAAACCACCTGCAGGAGGGCATGGCAACCTATTCCCTTATTCTTGCTTGGAGAATCCCATGGACAGAGGAGCCTGGTGGGCTATATAGTCCATGGGGTCGCAAACATTCAGACATGACCGAGTGACTAAGCATATCACAAAGGGAACATAAAGCACAGTACTGGCTACCCCTGAGTACTTACTCAGGGATTTTAGCTTTCTGATTAAGTCAGTGGCCTTGGTTCAGTGGTAAACAATCTGCCTGCCAATACAGGAGATGCAGGTTCAATCCCTGCGTCAGGAAGATCCCCTGGAGAAGGAAATGGGAACCTACTCCAGTATTCTTGCCTGGAGAATTCCATGGACACTGGGGTCTGGCAGACTACAGTCTATGGGGTCACAAAAGAATTGGACACGACTTAGGGAGTAAACAACATTCTGCCATTCACCATAAAAAAATGAAATCTTAAAATAGTATATAAGTATTCTGGAAATATGAGCCAGACGCAAAGAAGTAAGAACATATGAATACATATGTTTAGATTTCATATGATTTCAGTCACCAAATCCTTATCATCTTAATACAGAGGATTAAAAATTACTTACTACTAGCATTCCAGCATTAAAGTTAAGCATTTCATTTAGACTTTCATCGATTTTTATTGACTCATTTTTTAAAATATGACATACAGACTGCGAGTCTATCAAAAGATTCAGACCAAATCTCCTTAGAGCAGTCCAGCATGTTCACTTTCCTGTGCTGGCACCCACCACTCTTCACATCTCCATTTTCCTAGTTGCCTAAAACTGTCCATCTAATCCTCTACTAGCATCTTAGCCCCTATCTTCTTCCTCATTACTATTTTGCCCCATTTTCACATTTGCCTCTGTTATTATCTCATAATCCTTCTATTTTACAGAGTCCCAATCTTAGATGGATCAAATGAAGATGACATTAGTGACATAATGGAAAAGTGCTACTATTGTTCTCCTTTGGGCCACAGGAGCCTGGCCAGGTAGAGATACAAAGGAACTGAAGCTTTCTTGAATTATAGTTTAATTCACAAATTTTATATGTTGTAAAGATTATCAAGAACTTTTTTCCCAAAACATCTACAACAATGTAAAACATTGCCTTTTAACGTATATTGATAATTGTTAAAAAATAAAATTTTAGTCTTGAGTTTATACAATTAAAAAAAAAATGCTGTTTCAGAAAATTCACACATTCCTCATGGGAACTTTTGGGCACAGAAACCCACAGAGTTTCATGCAAATGGTGTACATTACACCTATTTTGCACAGTGCCATACGTTCATAGATACATATGTCGATTTTATCCTAAATAGTATTTTGAGAAAAGAATTTTCCTTACAGAGAAATGTACAGAAGTATAATAAATTTTTATTTCTGTCAGGACATAAGACTAATCATTTTAAGACAGTTACCCAAGTGTAATGTGTTACTAATACTAAATAAGCAATACTCAGTAATAATGTAATTAGGGATCTGAGTAATGCTTACTTTGTAGTTTAAAAACCTCCTGATTTCATTAGATGCAATAATTATATGCAAGTTTTAAATAATATCATTAGCTGAAGGCAAGTGCTTCTTTCCAGTAGAGGACCAAATATAGGTGTTATTTCAATCAGATCAGATTAAGTTAAAACATTTTTCAGAAAATTTCTATCAGATGAGACTGTTTATACACTTAACAAGTTACAAAAGCACACGCTGCACCATGTGACAGTTTACTAAAGAGAAGGGAAAGGCATGCATTCATCAGGGTTCCCTGAGAATAGTTTTGAACTCAAGAAAAGGTATTCCACTTGCCCAAAAGAAAAATGAAGTAACAGTATATGCAGTACATGACTAAGTCATCCAATTAACACATTCAACTTTCAGTTGATCCTTTAAAGATTTCAATATTAAGCACCCTATTAGAAACTGATAAGATTTAAGGGGGGAAAAACCAACAGAAGTTCTGAATCACTGGAATTTTTATTCTATTTCCTGTTAACACACTAATAGTGCCATCATTCAATATATTCGTTCCATACACTTTTTTAAAAAAGCTATAGATCCTTTTTAAACTTGACCCTTTTAAAATTTGTAACTCATTTATCTAACAATTCCTCCCATTGTTTCTAATTTAAGTGCTCAGCCAAAGCACACAAGAGGAAAAGCATGTCTGTCTTTATTAGAAAATGTAATGGTTTCAAAATCTAAAGTTTCAAACTGGGATTAAAAGCAAGCACGATTTCACTGTTACAAGGAATTCAAAGATATTTTTTAAAAGGTGTCAATACTCTGCCACTGTATGAGGAGTGTGGTAAGCAGTAGTAGTATAAAAACTGAAAGCAAAATTCTGTTCCATGCCCACCAAAATTCCCGGCCAAATCCGAAATTGCATAATGAGCAACATACTCTTTAGAGTGAGCAAAAGCACAAAGTGATTCCTTTCATAAAAATGTGAATCAACCTGACCTTAAAGTCTGACACTTTTACAAACTTACCTAAAACAGACAAAATGGATGCAAAATTATACTGCCTCACTGTTGCCTCAAATACGACCTTAGTGTTCAAGAACTTTCCAATGAAATAGAGCACTGAAAACAGCCTCGTACTGGCGACCCAAAATCACGGACTCCTGAGAAACCCCCGGGAAGCTGCAAATTCCCTCCACCCTCCTGGAAACCCCTCTTATCAGAAACATTTGAAGAATTTCTCCACAACAATTAAGCCGACTTGAAGAATGGAAACCTAACATCTCAAATATACTATATATGGAATGAAACATGGCCAAACACATAAATACGAACGCACACGGTCTCTGACACTGTGGTACACTACCCTGCCCGGGCCATCCCACAGCATCAGCCACAGAAAGATACACCTGTCACCTGTTCGGCGATACCCAGACCCTTCCAGCCTCCTGCCACAACCACAGTCTTAGGGTTTGAGACTGATCGGACAGAAAGCTAGAATTATCTATCCACTGAAATCTAGGGGCCACAAGTTCCCAGAGGGGCAGGCTCCCCACTTGAAAAAAGGCTGCAGAAAACCAATACTGGAAAGGGAAACGACGGTCTCCCCTCCACTAGCACCACCAGATTCCCTCGGTCTTTCCCCTCGCCCCGAAGTCATCTTGATTCGGGCCACAACTCTCCCCCAAAAGCGTTCTCCTTCCCCCACCCCCCATCTCACACATGCCAAAGGGGCGGACCGGGGGGCACCCGTGCAGGCAGGGGCCCTCCCCACCCCCCTGGCACCCTCCCCCACCCGGGGCTCTCCCGGCGCCCGACTCCAGTGAATCTCCCCCTCCCCCTACATACTTACTCCCCCGAGCCCAGGCCCGGCCCGATGCTCCCCACCCCCGGCCACTCAGGAGGACTTGGGGGGGCCTCCCTCTCTACCTCGCCACTGGGGAAGGAAGGAGGCGGAGGAGAGGAAGAGTGAGAGGAAGAAGCGGACGCCCCGCAAGGGCCTCGCGAGTCGGCAGAGTCCCTTCCAGATGAAGAGGGGGGGCTGGTGCGGGGAAATGAGGGGAGAGCCGGGACTGGGGGTCCCGCCGAGGCCCGGCAGCGCTGTCCGCTTACCCTTCGCCGCCGCCGCCGCTTCCCCCTCCTCCTCCTCGGCCGCCGCCGCCTCTCCCACTAGGGCAGCCGTCTCCACCGTCGCCGCCGCCGCCGCCTCCACCACAGCCGCCGCCAGCGCCGCCGCCGCCTCCGATTCCACCCGGCAGGGGGGACACCTCAGCCCTCCCTCCCTCCCCACTCAGCCCCTCCGATCGGCCGCCGCCGCCGCCAACTCCCTCCGGCCGCCGCCGCCGCCGCTCGTGGCTGAGGGGGAGGGGAGGGGGTCGGGCTGGGTCGCCCCGCCGGCGGCTGCTGCAGATCAAAAACGATGGCTGGGTGGCGTCGCCGCTCCCCGTTTCTCCGCTCCAGCTCGCTGGGCCTCCCTACCTCCCTCGGCCCCCACCCCCCTCGCGCTCGCCTGCCCTCCCCCCACCCCCCCAGCTCTCGCTCGCTCTCGCCGCGGCTCCGCCAGCCCAGTGCAAATCAAAATACTGTCACACAATATGGCGGCGCGGCCGCCGGCAAACACCGCGAGATCTGCGGCCGCTGCTGAGGCGGCGGCTGTGACGAGGCCTTCCCCCAGTCGGGTGGCGGGGGAGCGGCCGGCGGCGGCGGCAGCAGCGGCGAGGGGATGCTCTTTCTCCGCCCTGTACCCCTCCCCCGACACTCGGAGCCTCCACGCCCGCCCTGCGAAGGCTGGAGCGAGAAGGTTGCTTGGCCGCCCGGATAGGCGCGGGCGGCCGCCGGGGCTGTGCGGGAACGGGCGCCGAGGCAAACGGCTCCGGGAGGGCCCGGGATCCTACTTTTGAAGTTTTATCCCGGCCGCCGTTACTTGAAGGGGAGTGTGTGTGTGTGTGTGTGTGTGTGGAGGGAAGGAGCAGGTTTCCCCTCCCCTCCCGCCCCCAACGGGGGCCGCTCGCAGTTTGGGTTGAAAGGAGAAAAGAACTCTGCTCCCCGCGGCTCGGCCTGTCCGGAAGCGGGCGGCGGGACCTGCAGGGCAGCCGGCCTCGCTGCGCGGGAAAAGGGCCCCGAGGTCCCGGCCGGGGGCGGACCGGACGCCGCAGCCGCCCCGCGCTTGCTCCCGGCCGGGCCGCCGAGGGCGGCAGGTGGGCCCGCGGCGGAGGCGGGTGTGCGGCGGCTGCGGGGCGGAGACACACCCCCTCAGAGGCCGGCGGCTAGGAGGCCTCAGGCTGACGGGGGTGACCCGAGCGGGAGACCGGCGTCGTCCCGAGGACGTGCGGGACACGTCCCAAAAGGCTCGAAGCTCGCAGCTTCGAGTCTGGAAAAGTGTTGGGCTCTTGAGTTTTCTTGAGCGCTGGAAAGAAAACCAGTCTAAATGCTGCGAGGGTTTTGTTGTTTCGATTTTATTTTAATTGCACGTTCCTAGAAGTCCTAGAAGTTGAGCCAAAGACACTTTTACTTGGGGGGGTGGGAGGAGGAGAAGGAAAGACTTGTTTCTATCTTCTTAAAGAAATATTTGTTTAATTTCCTCCTGAAACAAAACGTGTTCAACACTCACACATTTCTCACAATGTAAGATATTTATTTAAACATTCGGCGTTTTAATGGTGTCCAAAACACTACAGCATTTTTTTTTTTTTGTCCCTGTCCAAAATGTCCATCTCCCTGCCAGTTTCTTGAAACGATTCTTACTCCCCAGAAGAATCCTCCAGAATGAGCGCTGTGGTTACAGCCAGAGCCTTTAAGCCCGTGTACACACACACACACACACACACACACACACACACACACACCTTTAAGAAGTACAGGCTTCTCTACACACACACGCACACGCACACCCACACACCCTTTAAGAAGTACAGGCTTCTCTACGGTTACAGCCAGAGTCTTTAAGCGCGTGTACAACACACACACACACACACACACACACACACACACTCTGTGGTTAAGGTAGTTTCGCCAGTATCATTTAAAAATCCTTGAAATATTGAGATAGGACACCAGTTCAAAACTTTCCTCACATCAAAAAACTGAAAGTACTCATTGTTACGTACTATATCAGAATATAAGTATTTTTCTATTGATATCATTAAGAGGAGTAAATTAGGATTAAAAAAAAATGGGAACACTACAGTTTTAATGTGTTCAATGTTGGATAATAAAAAAGATCACTGAAACTTAATACTTTACATTAGTTCTCTCCGAGGAACTATTTCCAAACTAAATGTTAAATTAATTGATGAAATGAGTTTAGAGCAATTGAATCCATTATTTAATAGGTTTAAGCAAAACCACTATAAAATATAGAGCCAACGATTGCTTTTGAAATGGTAGAATTACGTATTTTATCCAAACTATTGTTAGAAATTTATTTAATGAAATAAATATACACATTTTAATAGAACTATAATGTTTTATAATCTTAGGAGTACAAATAAGTGTGAATAGCTCAAGTCTAAGAACCAGTGGGTGGCAGAGAAGGTATGTATAACAATACATCCTTGAAGCAAATGCCGAAAAGCTTTAACCTGGATCTAATGAGAAGCATCAAACCCAAATAGAGTAAAATTCTACAAAATAACTGGCCTGTATTCTTAAAACACTATCAGTGTTCTGAAAGCAAAATAAAACTGCAGATTAAAGGAAACTAAAGACCTGACAGCTAAATGCAAGTTGTGACCTTGAACTGGATCCTTTATTGGGGGAAGAAAGTGCTATAAAGGACATTATTGGGATAATCAGTGTGGGTGGAATATGAACTATAGATTAAAGTATGGTATCCATTTAAGTTTCCTGAATATATTATGTATGAGACTATCCTTGTTCATAAGAAAACACACTGAAATATTAAGGGATAAAGGAAACATGTATGCAATTTTTCCCCTAATGGATCAGAAAAAAGAAATTGTAACCCTTATGCATATGTACACATTTCTCACACATCCCATTCACATATACAGAAAGATTGATAAAAACTGATGAATCTAGGTAATTTTTTTTTCCACTGAGAATCAGTTTTATTTCTGTTGAAGTTCAAATATGATGGAAAAGTGGTTATCTTCTAAAACAAAGAAAATGAGCCATAACAAAGGACTAATAAAAAGTGAGATTTCCAAAATACAAGAACAGATGGATTCCAAGAAGGATCATTCACAGGATAAAAGAAGATACTTTCTTTTTTGGAGTTCATGACATTATAGCTTATTTTTCAAGGATGGTTTAACTGTTGTCATGCTGGAAAGTGGGAGTCTGGTTTTTTTTTTTTTTGGTAGTAAAAATCATAACCTTAAATTTACCATCTTAACCATTTTTAAGTGTACGGTTTAGTAGTGTTAAATATATTCAGTTATTGTGAATATCTAGAACTTTTTCATCTTGCAGTATTGAAACTCTACACTCACTAAACACTAACTCCCTCTCTCCCTTCCCACAGCGCTTGGCAACTACATGGTTATTTTTAAATTTTAAAATATGTTTAAATATTTTTAAAAAACTTGGTGAATATGGGAATTTCTGTACTATCCTTGAAATTTTTCACTGTATGGAGTTACTGCAAAATAAAACATTTGAGCTTTAAACTGCAGAGTTCCTTACTTAACCAAAAGAAGGAATATTGTGAGATAGAGAAATAGAGATACTCTTGCACAATGAAAGAGAAAGAGAGATATCCTTTCACAATGGTACTAGCCATTTTTCTCAGTAACAGATGGGAGTTTTGGTCGCTCAACTTTTCCTTCTTCTCCCTTATTTAAATTACTTCAATTGGGAACAAAAATAGTTAGGAACCCTTACTTATATATTTAGTAAATGTGATATCCATAATTAGTGATCCAGTAAATATGCAGTGTCTATTACCCACAAGGCTCTGTGGAGAAAACAAGAGGGAACAAAACATACTGTGCCTTTCAGATACTCTCTCTAATGATTGCAGAGATAAAACAAGATACAATCCCTGTACTACACTCAAGAGCCTTTTAGTCTAGTACTGTGTAGCCGCTAGCTACCGGTAGCTATTTGTATTTAAATTAATTAAAAGGAAAAATTCAGGCCCTTAGTTGCATTAGCCACATCTCAAGTGCTCATTAACCATCATCACTGAAAGCTCTATTGTACAGCACTGGTAGTAGGCAAGAATAGTACACTGTATAAATACCAATAACGTCAATACAAAGTAGACAGTAATAAACACCACAGAAGTTTAGAAGGAGAGACTACCTTGCATAGACTGGCAGTAGGGGAAACATCAGGGACAGTTTCCAGAAGATTGTGTATAGGCAAGTGGAAATGGAGCAAGAATATTCCAGACAGAGAAAATGTGAACAAATTGGGAAAAAGAGAGGTACATTCAACGGACTGTGCCTGTGCCTATGTGTGCTAAGTCGCTTCAGTCCTGTCCGACTCTGTGTGACACTATGGATGACAGCCTGCCAGGCTCCTCTGTCCATGGGATTCTCCAGGAAAGAATTCCGAAGTGGGTTGCCATGCCCTCCTTCAGGGGATCTTCCCAACCTAGGAATCGAGCCCGTGTCTCTTGGGTCTAACCTGCATTGGCATGTGGGATCTATAGGGGTGTGGTGGTGGTGGTTTATTCACTAAGTCATGTCCGACTCTTGTGAACCCATGGACTGTAGCCTGCCAGGCTCCTCTGTCCATGGGATTCTCCAGACAAGAATACTGGAGTGGGTTGCCATTTCCTTCTCCAGGGGATCTTCCCGACCCAGGAATCAGGAGACCCTGGGTCTCCTGCATTACAGGCAGATTCTTTACCAACCGAGCTACAATAATATAGGGGTGTACAAAACCACAAGTGGTAAGCTGCTGAGCTTGGACTAATCTCTAGGCAATGGGAAGTTACTAAAGGTCTTTGGACAAGACAAAAGATATGATCAAATAGTTCTCTAGGAAGGATAATCTAGCAGCAGATTATGAAATGGATTAGGTATGAGGGCATAAAGACCACATAGTTTTGAAACAGACCAAATGAGAGATAGTGAGTTGATATAAAGTGGTCTATTATTAAGGATATAATAAATTCCAATTTTAAATGGCTTCAGTTCAGTTCAGTTACTCAGTTGTGTCTGACTCTTTGTGACTCCACAGACTGAAGCATGTCAGGTTTCCCTGTCCATCACCAACTCCTGGAGCTTGCTCAATCTTAAGCAATAAGAAAATTTATATTTCACAAGTTTGGTAATTACAAAGTAGTGTAAACTTCAGACTTGAAAGATTCAGAAACTTGATAATATTATCAAAGACCAGGTTCTGGCCATCTCTGCTCTGATGTCTTGGATGTTGGCATCATTCTATAGCTGATAATAGCAAGATGGTAATGGCAGTCCTAGGCATCATTTCTTGAGGTTATCATGTCCAGAGGAAGAAAAAGAGTTCTTCTGAAGAGAGGGAAGGGCTTCCCAGGTGGCTCAGACAATATAAAGAATCTGACTGCAATGCAGGAGACCTGGGTTCAATCCCTGGGTTGGGAAGATCCCCTGGAAGAGGGCATGGTAACTCCATGGCAACCCATAGAGAACCCCCATGGACAGAGGAGCCTGGAGGGCTACAGTCCATGGGGTTGCAAAGAGCTGGACACAACTGAGCGACTAAGCACAGCACAAGGAGAGGAAAAATGTTCCTCAGGACCACCCTTCACTTCCCCTCTCACCTCCCTCCAATCTCCTAGGCCATAGTTGAATCACATGCCTTCACCCTTCACTTCCCCTCTCACCTCCCTCCAACCTCCTAGGTCATAGTTGAATCACATGCCTATTCATGAAACAGCTTCGGGTTCACATGATGAAACAAGTGTCAAGGAGACAAAGATGGAGAGGTGAGACGGAGAGGTGAAAGTCAAAATTAAAGCCTAAATGACCAGGGCCCATAGGAAGAAGAGAAATTATGGAAGGAAAGATGATGATTTTTGTGAAAGTCCTTCTAATGTGAGGTATCTAGGTAGAAATGATCATCAAGTAAAAACATGGGATTGAAGTTCAGAATGAAGATCAAAGTTGGGAATATGCATTGGATGTCCTCTGCAGAGATAAAATCAATGAAGCCATGAGATTGCCAAAGGAGAGGAGGGGTAGAGAGGGTGTACAGCACAATTTCAGAAAATAAGGTGGATGCAAGGAAAGTGTGGTCAGAGAAGTAGGCACACCTTGGCCATATATTACACACCCTAAAGGATTACAAATACAATCCTAAAGGAGATCAGTCCTGAATATTTATTGAAAGGACTGGTGCTAAAGCTGAAGCTCCAATACTTTGGCCACCTGATGTGAAGAGCTGACTCATTAGAAAAGACCCTAATACTGGGAAAGATTGAGGGCAGGAGGAGAAGGAGGTTATAGAGGATGAGATGGTTGGAAGGCATCCTTAACTCAATGGACATGAGCTTGAGCAAACTCCAGGAGATAGGGAAGGACAGGGAAGCTTGATGTGCTGCAGTTCATGGTGTCGCAAAGAGTTGGACACGACTCAACAGATGACTAACAACAACACTGCACATAAATCAAGGAGTAATGTGTGGAGTTTCAAGAAAGCCAACAGTGTTAAGTGCTATGGAGAGATTCAGGATGATACAGGTTTAGAAGCATTAGGTTGTCAACTAGACAATTGTGATCTTTCAGAGTCATTTCATAGTAAAATAGAAGCAGATATATTTCAAGAGCTAGGGGTAAACAGATAGGTAGAAGCATGAAATACTGACTGTTCTTTCAGAAAGTTTAGTAGTTACAAAAGAGAAAGCTGTATGAATGAATGTGTTTATAGCAATATTTATTTATAAGACTTAAAAGCTGGAAGCAACTGAACTTTCTGAATACATTATTGTTTTAAAAATTGGAATTTGTGTACTCCATTGTATGTGATGCAGTCATTTAAAATAACTAAGATTATGGAACAATATGGAAAAATACTTATTAAGTAAAAGAAGAAGATAGAAAAGTAAAAAAGCACTAGCGACATGGGTAATAACGGCAAAAAGTATACATACTTGTGCATATGTAAGATACTGTTGTTGTTCAGCTAAGTCATGTCTGACTCTTTGCAACCCTATGGACTATAGCATGCCAGGCTCCTCTGTCCTCCACTAAAATATATAAAATGATTATAATTGTTTTGGAGTTTTAAAAATGGTATATGTATTTTCTGAACTTTATATGTCACAGAAATTTTGTAATTAAAACACATACATGTATTTTAAAATATTAAATGGCAAAGACAGAGAATGGTAACTTGAGATAACTATAAGGTTGAAAAAGTGTTTGCTTTTTTGGTTTGTTTGCTTTGCTTTGGCAGGAAAGAAAAGATATTTAGCTGTGTTTATAGGCTGGAGGGAGGAATTCAGAAAAAGGGGTTTAGCTTTTCAAGACAAGGGACATATTATGAGACAAAAATAATTAAGAAAGGCAAAACATCCTAAAACATTTCTATATGTTTGTGTGTGTGCAAACTGAATGGCAATTTTTTATGTGGCAATATCAGGGTCTATAGTAACCAAGAGAGTTTTGAAGAACAAACTTAAGATTTTACACTACCAAGTTTAAAGACTTGTTAAAAGGCTCATTAATTAAGACAATGTGGTATTGGCACAGGGATAGATGCATATACCAAAGGAACATAATAGAGAATCCAGAAATAGAACTTGATTTACGACAAAGTCACTGTTGCAATTTAGTGAGGAATGGATATATTTTCAACAAATGGTGCCGGAACAACTGGCTATTCATATGGAAAAAAAGGGTAATTCACTCCTACCTCACACCCTACACAACAATTATTAAAAACTCAAGATGGATCACAGACATAAATGGGAAGTTTAAAAAAGCTTCTGCTAATCAAAAGACACTAAAAGAAAAGTGAGTATGGAAGAGAATATATTTCAATACATATATCTGACAATAGACTCACATTCAAAACATACGAAAGAAATTTCCATAAATCAGTAAGAAAAATTAAAAACCCCAATTTTAAAATACGGGAAAACTCTTGAAAAAGTATCCTTGCAAGATGATTTCCAAATGGCCAGTAAGTCCACTGAAAAGTGTTCAACATAATTTCTTATTAAAAAAATTCAACTTACAAACACAATGACGTATTATAATATTCACCAGAATGGCTAACATTAAAAAGTCTGACAATGCCAAGTATTAGCAAAGAAGAGTGTAGAGCAACCTGAACTTTCATACACTGCAGAAACAAAGTGTTCGTCACTCGGTCACATCTGATGCTTTGCAACCCCATGGACTATGGCCTGCCAGGCTCCTCTGTCCATAGAATCCTCCAGGCAAGAATACTAGAGTGAGTAACTGTCACCTTCTCCAGGGGATCTTCCCAACCCAGGAGATCAAACCTGGATCTCCTGTGTTGCAGGCAGATTCTTTACAGTCTGAGCCATCAGGGAAACCCAGACTGCAGACAGGAGTGTAAAATGATTCAACCATATTAGAAAACTCTTAGTGCCTGCTGAAGCTAAACATTTGTCTACTTTCTGACCTAAATATAATATGTTGATTTATTTTATAAGTCAACTTGGCTGGGCCTGGTGGCCAAACAGCTAACTGAACATTTTTCTGGGTATTTCCGTGAGGTGTTCTTGTATGAGATAAACATTTAAATTGGTGGACTCTGAGTACAATATGGATGAGCTTCATCCAACCATTGAAGGCTTGTATAGGACAAAAGAACAACTTTTCCCCAACTAGGAGAAATTGTCCAGTGGATGGCTTTCTGACTTGAAGTGGAACATAGGCTCTGGTTCTCCAGCCTGCTGGCTTTTGAACTGAAACTACAGCATTGACTACCCCTGGGTACCCAGGCTGCCTGTCCATCCTGTAGATTTGGGACCTGCTGGCATCCATAATCCTATGAGCCAATTCCTTATAATTTCTCCCTCATTCTTTCTAAGTATTCTATTGTTTCTCTTTCTCCGGAGAACTCTTATACACCAACAATTTCACTCCTGTGTATATTCTCAGGAGAAATAAATATGTGTCCATCAGAAAACACATACGTGAGTATACATAGCATATTTATTCATAATAGCCCAATAATGAATGTTCATAGCAGCTTTACTCTTAATAACTCCAATCTGACTACAGCCCAAATGACTATCAAGAGAAGGATGAATAGATTGTAGTATTTTCATACAATGGAATATTACTTAGCAATAAAAAGAATAAACTAGCCCTTTTATTTATAGTCCATTGATTTTCTGCAAGACAATTTAAGAGGGGAAATAATTGTTATTTCAATAAATGGTACTGGGACAACTGGATATCCATATGAAAAAGTATGAAGTTCAAAGTATACCTTACACCATTACCTAAAAATGAACTCAAAATAGATCATAAGCCTAAATATGAGAGCTAAAGCTTTAAAAGTCTTAAAAGAAAATATAAGAATAAACCTTCATGACCTTGAGTTGGGCCGTGGTTTCTTAGATATGACATCAAAATTATAAGTGACAAGAAAAAATAAATTAATTGGATTTCATCAGAATTAAAAACTTACATACATAACCAAGAGAAGTAAGAGCATGTGTTCACACAAAAACTTGTAGACGAACATTTATAGCATCATTATTCATAATAGCCAAAAAGTAAAAACAACCCAAATGTTCATCAGTTGATAGAGGAATAAACAAAGGGTGATATATCCACCAATGGAATATTATTCACCAATAAAAAGGAATGAAATACTGAAATATGCTGCAACAGCAATGAACCTTGAACACCTTATGCTGCCATTGAGAAGCTAGTCACAAAGGACCACATATTGTATATTTTCATTTATAGAACTGTCCAGAATAGGTAAATTCATCTTTCTAGAGATAGAGAGTAGATTAATGGTTGCCAGGGGCTGGAGGAAAGGGTGGAATATGGAGTGATTTTTAATTGGTACAGAGTTTCTCTTGGGGGTGATGAGAATGTTCTGAAATTATATATTGGTGATGGTTTAATAATGCTGAGTATACTAAAATTCACTGAATTTTGCACTTTGAAAGTGTAATTATATGGTATGTGAATTATATCTTAATAAAATGTTGCATATTTGAAAAGAATTAATTGCTGATGGGCTTCCCAGGTGGCACAGTGGTAAAGAACCTGCCTGCCACTGAAGCAGATGCAGGAGATGCTGCAGACATAGGTTTGATCCCTGGGTTGGGAAGGTCCCCTGGAGAAGGAAATGGCAACCCGCTCCAGTATTCTTGTCTGGTACTGTCCATGGACAAAGGAGCTTGACGGACTACAGTCCATGGGGTCGCAAAGAATCAGACACGACTGAGCATGCAGGGTGCCCATGGGGGCTATAGGATGAGGAGTTTTGATTAGGATTCATGAAGGAGCCTACCAAGGTACTAGAATATTCTACATCTTGATCTGGGTGGTGGTTGTTTGGATTTAAACACATGCATAAACCCATTGAGCTTTATATACACTACAGTTAAACATGCTTTAGGTACTTTATTGAGTATATTTTGTACTTCAATAAAAACATTTATTGAAGGAGGAGGACAATGGGTAACGTTGCAGAGAAATTTAATCTTAGAAAGAGAGACAAGAAAGAGGTTGTGGGGGCCTCTAAGTTTTCATATACATGGAAAGCAAGAATTTTACTTAGAGTGTGGGGAATGGGATTAAAAACTTACGGGAAGGAGACAGAGATACAAAGGATGTAGGTCCCTCATTCATTGCTGCCTTTCTCTTTAGGGTAAATGGAGTAATGTGATTTATGTCATGGGCTCTCCTGTATACAAAATATGGTATGTGTGTGTTGTGTAATGCCACGGTGGATGGAAGCACCAGAAGTTGTCATGAATAATTTGAAAACTTATTCCATGAGAACAATAATAATAGATGGATCCACGAGAAATCAACAGTCTTTTTCACTGACTCAGCTACCCTTTGCCTCCAGACTAGACTTGAAAACCAAGGGAACTAGAATGGCTAGTCTTCTCACCTTTGTGTCTCCCTTTCCCTAGATCATAAACTCTTTAATAAAAATCTGTTTCATTCAGAATAGCTTATGTCAGCATAATTAGCAAGTGTTTACAATCCATAATCTATCTTTAGACTAGACCTGGGTGCTCAGCACTTTTAAGGCTTGTCTTCACCTTTGGAGAACTATAAAACCATTATTTAAAAAGTCTGTTATCTTCCCAACCAACCAGTCATACTGTCTTCCATTTCTGAGACTAGATCATGATGTAAGACCCTATCAGAAAAATGTTGCTACTGTCTGGTGTAGAATATAACAGGCTGATACCCTAGTGTGAAACACAAATGTGACAGGAACCATACAAACTTTACTAGTTATAAACCACTATTATACAGTACTTTACAATTTATAAGGTTTTTTCATATATATTTTCTCTGTTCATCACAATTTCTTTTGTTTTATGCCTTACTACAACCACCAATTCACAACTAAAGATGTTGAAGGTTCAAGAGGTTAAAGGACTTACTTTAGATTGAGTAATCTAAAACAATTATTAAGTGAACAGTGGGGCTTTGAACATTCTCTGATCACATAACCCAGGTCCTTTCCACCCTACCATCTTGCAAGACATCTTCTCTTTGCTGAAACAATTTATAATGATGATAATAATAGGGTGGGCAGTTTAAGAAAAACAAAGCTACTCTGGGAATTCAAAAGAGGAGGAGATCACAGGAAACGTTTCTTGGGGATGATATTCCAGATGGGCCTTGAAGAAGTGATAGGATTGCAAAAGATCAGAAAAAAACAAAACAAAACAAACAAACCCAAAACCAAACAAAAAAGCAAACAACAAAAAAAGGGAAGGCCTTCCAGGTCCCTGTAATAGCGAGAGCAGAGCCATAGAGTCAGAAAAGCATACAGTGCATTTTGGGAATATTGAGTAGTTTGGTTTTGTTGAAGTGTAGGAAAAATGCAAAATGATGGTGGGAGACAAGACAGAAAAGGCAGCACTATGAACTAAGTTTAGTGGGCAGTTTACCATCCAGGTCTTATGAGCAGTGCAATATGCCTTGGAATCCATGCTGTGTGTGTGTTTAGTTAGCCCACCAGCCTTCTCTGTCCATGAGATTCTCCAGGCAAGAATACTGGAGTGGGTTGCTATGGCCTTTTCCAGGGGATCTTCTTGACCCAGGAACTGAAGCTATCTCTCCTGCTTTGCAGGCAGATTCTTTCCCCTCTGAACCACCAGGGAAGCCTGGAATCTGTGGTTCATCTATCCTCTCTTTGGTTGGAGAAGGAAGAGAGTGAGTGGGAAGGCCACAAAGCCAATCATTTCCAGGCAAAGGTATGGACAACCTGAACAAACTTATGGCAGCAAAAAGGAAGAGTCAGGAGCAAGAGAAATTTCAACAGTAGATTTTATGAAAAGTCACTTTAGGCAAATGAAATAAAGTAATGTGTGAGGAGAAAAAAACGTTATCAAAAAAGACTGATGAATGGAGAACTGTTATCCTAATTAACAGAAATAGAAGTGCTTTTGGTAGGAATAGTAAATTAGATTTTTTAGTGTGTTGAACAACGGTTTTAATTGCCCTCTGCACCTTTTCAAGCCTCTGTCATTCAGATGTTTAAAAATGAGAAATTGAATTTACAAAGAATATGATTGGCCAATAAATATATGAAAATGTGTTACCTCATTGGTAATAAGGCAAATGACATTGCTTAAAAAAGGAGGTATTTTTTTCTTCCAGTCTATCAGATGTAGAAAGATTGAAAAGACTAAGTACTCAGGACAAAACTTAAGAAATATTTAGGATTATAAGAAAATGAAAAGCTTTACTGAAGAAAACTAAAAAAAAAAAAAAAAAAAAGAAATAACATATTCTTGAGTTGCAAGACAATATTTTAGGAGCAAAATTGTTTCCAAGATTATAAATTTAACTCAACCACAATAAAATGTTGACAAAGTGATTTTGAAGAACATCTGGATATTTTATTAAATAAAAATTGCAGAACAGTGTGTATAGCATGCTGCAATTTATGTAAAAAAAGGGGGAAATACACACACATACATATACACACACTGGGGAGGAAAACAGGGGCAGCTGAGATTGGGGGGGGAGAGAGGGAGACATCTCACTTTTAAAGATTAATTATTATTAGAGTATAGTTAATTGACAGTGTTATGTTAGTTTCTTCTGTACAGCAAAGTGAATCAGTTGTACATACTCTTTTCCCACATAGGCCATTACAGAGTATTGAGTAGAGTTCCCTGTGCTAGGCAGTAGGTTTTTATTAGCTACCTGTTTTATTTATAGTAATGCATATATGTCAATCCCAATCTCCCAATTTATCCCTCCTCCTGCTTCCCCCTTGTTAACCATAAGTTTGTTTTCTACATCTGTGACTCTGTTTCTGTTCTGTAGACAAGTTCGTTTGTACCAATTCTTTTTAAGATTCCACATGTAAGTGATATCATATGATATATATGGGCATCTCACTTTACTCCTTTTCCTCCTGATTTAGAAAATACGGAAGTATTACATCTTAAAATTAATGAAATCGACCGAGAAGAAGAGCTAGAATGATTTTTTTTTTAAAGAAAAATAATTGAGGTGGGAGTAGGATGGGATTGTGATAACTAGACAAAGGCTCGTTACAAGAATTAACTGAAGAAACATAGGAAAAGTGGTTGCAATAGTTTTGGCACATTTGGTGTACACACAAATGCTTGCTGGTATTATGTTTTATAATCTTTAGATGGGAACTATAAGACTCAAATATTTAAAGGAGTATGTTGATAAATTTTTACTGCATGAAGTTTAAAATTTTTTGAAAATTGAATCAGTTCTAATGAGGTGGATGAAACTGGAGCCTATTATACAGAGTGAAGTAAGCCAGAAAGAAAAACTCCAATACAGTATAATAATGCATATATGTGGAATTTGGAAAGATGGTAATGATAACCCTGTATGCGAGACAGCAAAAGAGACACAGATGTATAGAACGGATTTCTAGACTCTGTGGGAGAGGGAGAGGGTGGGATGATTTGGGAGAATGGCATTGAAACATGTATACTATCATGTAAGAAACGAATCGCCAGTCTATGTTCGATGTAGGATACAGGATGCTTGGGGCTGGTGCACGGGGATGATCCAGAGAGACGATACGGGGTGGGAGGTGGGAGGGGGGTTCAGGATTGGGAACTCATGTATACCTGTGGCTAATTCATGTCAATGTATGGCAAAACCAATACAGTATTGTAAAGCAAAATAAAGTAAAAATAAAAATTAAAAAAAAATACTCCCCCCAAAAAAATAAAATAAAATTTTTTGGATGGGGGAAAAGAGGTTAAGAAAAACATAAACTGAAATAAAGTATACTTACAGCATATATGAGGGACAAGGTCAGTCATTCCACGGATAGTTTTTGAGTTTCTGCCCTTGAGTGTGGCATTATACTAAAGGCGGACTGTGTGGTGATGAAAATGGTCTTTGCCCTCATGGAGCTTATAATCTATACAGAGTAATATTACTACCCCTAATACACAAAGACATACTAAAGATCATAAGGTTGGAAACCTACAGGCCAACAGAAGACAAAGGCCATCATGAGGTTATTTTAAAAATTGTTACTGGTCAATAAACATAGAAAAGTAAAGTCATCCTCATTAGTAAATTTCACTCAAAAGCAATGAATTTTCTGTTTATTCATGGTGAAAATTTTAAACAAACGAAAGCCCAATGTTGGTGTGGTGGAGACAGAGGCATTCTTATATCCTGGGAGTGCGAGTAGAATAGCGTAAGCTTCCCACAAAGGCTGTTTAATAACACGTATTGGTATTTTAAATATGCAAACTGTTTGACCTAGCCATTACACTCCTAAGAAGAAACACATATTTGAAGGCGTGTGTTCAAGGATTTCTACTTCAGTCATCCTTTTGACAGTAAAACAAGCAGAAAACAACTGCAGTATCTCTTGATAAGTAAAGGGCTAAAGTATAGTGCATTGACAGAGAACATGATGCAGTGATTTAAAGGGGTGATGTACTACACACATTGACAGGAAAAGATGGCACAATATTATACTAGATGAAGAAGGCAGATTGCCTGACAGATAAAAAATAAAAAACAAAAAGCTGGTTGCATTGAAAACAGTGCATGTATATGTATAGAAAAAATTCTTGAAAGATATGCTCCAAAACACGACATCGAGTGATCACAAGAGATATCATCCTTCTGTAAGGCAATTCTCCTTCAATAAAAAAATTAATTAAATAAAAAAAGAGAGAGATCATCTTTATTTTATGTTTTATACTTTTGGGGGAGAGTGGTATTTTCTGAATTCTTCCCAATACGTTACTTATAGGTTACTTTATGTTACTTATACATCCACAGACAAAATAAAACTCTCTAATAAAAATAAACAAAATAAAGCCGTTTCTTAAATATTTTCTTTCAAAATTCCTTTAGGAATAATCTTTGCTTAACTAAAGCCATGAAGATGGAAATTTTTATGATTAGGACTCTCATGTTTTGTACATTCATAGTTTTCTTGTCCTAAGTCAGCAGGGAAATCTTTTGTAAATAATAAAATATTTCAAGAATTTGGATTGAATGATAATCACAGAGTACTGACCTCGTTTTCACGATGGTTAAAAGAATCGAAGAGAAAGAAACTTTGACAGGGCAGCGGACAAGAAATCTCAGCAGCACTGGCTGCCTGAAGTTTGCAGCAGGTTCTCTGGCCGGAACCAGGAGTGGGGATGTGGGGGAGGTGGACTGGAGGAGAGACAGGTAGTTTGATCCTATTTCGGTTTTCCATCCTGCCTTACTCTTCCCCAATCTGGGTAAATTTCCATGTATGTAAGGCTTTAGGGTACCAGAGAACTCCTTTCCTGGTCCCTGTCCCTCTTCCCTTTTCCTTGTTGAACCTGATCTTATTTGCACTGTTATCTGGATGTTAAGTCCTCTTGGCTCCTTGGCCATTATTGCACAAAAGAAGATTGAAAATCCTTAGCTCAACCTACATTGTTGTGGGACTCAGGGGCCTCATGCTTAACAGAATCATTCTGTGACTCACGACACTTGCTGCCCATCTCTGAACAGAAAAGAACTGTGTCTCAACCTCAGGCCTTGGAGATGGAGAATCCCCAACTCCATAGATCAGGGGGCTATTGTAAGGAGTCAGTAATTTCATATAATTCCCAAGCATAGTCTAAACACTTATGTTGTATGGAGAGAGCCACCTTATTAGGGTACTTAGATTAAAAAAGAGTTCTTATTCTCAAAAAAGTTTACAAACTACAAAATTGATATAATAAACTTTGTACGGTCTTTCATATCTCCGAATATGCGGTCACCCCCACCCCACTCTGCTTGCCTGCCCTGGTGAACCCAGCAGGAGCATGGAATATGAAGTCAGTCTTCAGTAAGATGATTTAGTCCAAATTCCGTAGACATTTCGAATAGCACCCTCTCTTCCTACTCTTCCTCTTACTTCTCTTAGAGTGAAATTCCTACATAAATGAAAACTAACTTCGATTGTTCAGAGGCAGGGGTGAGGAGGAACACTGAGTAATCTTCATGATCCTAGACCTAATTATTGGTCTACTTACTAGAAAAATTCACAGATTTTTCTAAATAATTTTTTCCAGAATAAATGCTGAAATGCTTACTATTGCAAAATGGAAAACCTTATGAATTCTGAAGAACTTTATAATAATAAGTCTATGTATCTGAATTGGAGGAAAAAATGACATGTGAAGGAAACACCTTAGACTCTAGTTTCAGCTACTATAGCATTTGGTTAAATAAAATTCAAAAAAGTGTTACCTCAGATTTATGAATAACTGCTTTGTCTATGTTACACCCAAAGTCAGCATTTCACTGAAGAACTTTGTGTTCTGTTGTTTTTATTTCGAACCACTTTTCTTTCCATAAGATACTGTCAGTATTTTTCATTTCTAACAGCTCATCTATGAATGGCAAAGAACAGGCAGGACTTTGGAGATAAGAAAATGACTTGGAGGTGCTTTTATACGTTTAATGATTCCTGAATCTGAACAGTCCCGTGAGATTTGGATAGGGCTCTTGGAAAAAGGAAACGTGTTCAGAGAGACAAGCTATTGCAACACTTGAATTTCAAGCTTGTGGTGAGTCGAGTATTAATAACAAGATGGGCTCATGTGGCAGCATTTGATTTTAGATTATCTTGATAATGCACACTCCCACTCCAACTCTACGCCACTTATATTAATACTTGACATTTCAGTAAGATATCTGAACAAGAAGAAAGATGTTCTAATCGTGACAAAATAATTTTCAACATTTTTCAAGCAATGGCTCCCACATTTGGAAAAACTGCAGCAGTAAGCCCCTTTTAAGCAAGTGAGTCTAGTCCTAAAGGTGAAATGATGGGAGATCCTGGGAGATGCTAGTCGTGGCTTACCTGTGCCGTTTTCCATAGATAAGCCAGGCACGTGTTATTAATTTGTAAAATCAACTGCTTTGTGAACTGAAAGTACAGCATTGGGACCTAACCTCTTGCTGTCGCACCTGTCATTTTTTCCATCTCTCCTCATCAAAGGGTGACCTGTTTTATAACGTGTCTGTCTCTGGTGAGGGACATACCCAACTTTCTGAAGCTCCCAAAAGAGAGTTTATCTGACTAAAACAGACACTTGAAGACTGAACTCCCAGACTTCTGTTACTGAAGGAGTAGGAGGAGTCAGCAGGATACTGAGCTGTCTGGCAAAACCCACTGTGCCCATCAGTACAAATGAAGGATGAAAACCAAGAGCACCTTTCGAATTAGTGAGAACTCCTTTAAGCTGAGAGAAGAATTTTTTGTAGGTTCTCACTAGTAACCTATTTTACACATAGTAGTGTATATGCGTCAATCCCAGTCTCCCAGTTCATCCCACCCCTACTTCCCGCTTGGCGTCCATACATCTGTACTTTATGTCTGTGTCTCTGTTTCGGCTTGAGAGAAGAATTTGAGGAAACCATATTAGTTGGCTAGAAAACTAAGAGTAATGATAATGACTCCTTGATTCAGGTCCAGGACTGGGCTGGCGGGGAGACCCCTCCTCCCCAGAAAGAGAAAGTTGGTGGATAGGAAAACGGCCATGGGAAGTGCAAAGTGCCGTCAACAACGTTACTTGCACTGGGACGCATGAGAAAGTATAAACACATCTCCTGAAACCTGAAGCCCTTTTAAACTGTGATACCAACTGCTGAGGTGGTTTCAGTAAAATTCAAATATAATTTTAAAATTACCCGTTCCTCCTGAGTCTAGCTGAAAAGTGAGACCCTGGTCTCTTTCCAACTTCTGGGCTTTCACAGCACTTGCTTTGTGCCTCTCAAAGCACTTATCATGGCCACTCACCTCCACTCGGATTCCAGCTTCCTTGATGTCTTGATTCACCTTTACCTTTGCCTCTTAGCACAGGATTCTTAGCACAGGGCTTGCACATAACAGGCATAATACATGTTCCTGTGAAGAAATGAATGAATGGATGTATCTTCCACCAGTCTGGTAAAATGTAAAATTAGGCATAAATATACCTGTCACAGATCAAATTAAATTAATAATGTGGAAATGTGCTTTTAATTTATTACGCAGTAGCACAGACTTAGGGCTTACACAGTGTCTCGGTGGTAAAGAATCTGCCTGCCAGTGAAGGCGATGTGGGTTTGATCCCTGGGTCGGGAAGATCCCCTGGAGAAGGAAATGGCAACCCACCCCAGTGTTCTTGCCTGGAGAATCCCGTGGACAAAAGGGCCTGGAGGGCTATGGTCCATGGGGTCATAAAGTGTCAGACAGGACTTCATGGCTAAAAATCAAAGTATAATAATATGCTATATTGCTTTGTAGCCTGTGTTATTTCAGGTTCTCTAAGAAGCAGATTCCAAGATAGGACCAAATGCACATGAATTTCATTAAGAAAGCACCCGTGAGAGAAAACGGGGAGAGAGCTCAGAGAAGGTGGAGGGGCATCGGCCAATGACCTAGGTCTGACCCCAAATGAAGGAGAGAGAGACAGCAGGTTGAGTGGAGGCAGGCTGCACTGCCTCCACTGTCTCTGGGGGAATCCTGGAGTAAGAATCGGCCATCAGAGGAGTCCCAAATCCCACTGGAAGAGGCCCACCTTACTAACCCTGTCAGGCTACCATTGGTTGGGAGCTGCCGTGGGGGGTGTGGCCTTGGCACCAATGCTGAGGTCGGATTTCAGAGCACAGTCCCAGAAGCCCTTGGTCAATTAGCTTCTTTGAAGTTGGAACTCAGCTACCTTTTATTTTGAACGTCTTTCAAAATCATAAACTTATTCACCTATAGTGTTCTGATAAATACTTCTTTTTCACAAGTAATACGTTGGCCACTTTAGAAAAACTGGAAAATAAACTGAACACAAAACTTAGTAATAATTCTAATTTATTTATATATAAATATGCACACATAAATAAAACACATGCATATTTATGTGTGTAAAGTACAAATATACACACAAAAATATGCACACGCGTATACTGTCATAGTTTTCTAGCATTTGTGAGCGTGGTGGGATCTGTTCCTGAGCCTCTTTTGGGCATATTTTTTGAATGACTACATGAAACAGAACAGGCTGGAAGTCCATAGAAGTGGATTGATTTCAACGTGCAGGACTTTAAGACTTTATATATGCCAAAATGATTTCTTTCTTGGATTTGAAAGTAGATTTAATTTTATACTTTTGTCAAAACTGTTTGACAAATGGCATATAGAGGTTTGTATGAAATAAAATAAGAATGTAATGAGTAAATATGCCATAATCCTGTGAGTTTCATTCTGTTCTGCAAAATGGTGGCTCAGTGACTTTACTAAGTTCATAGCTTAATAAAAATGATTTTGGAATCATAAAAATAAGATTTTAAAGGATGTTGACATGTTCAGTATAGTGTTTTCTGACAGAATTTTTTGAATATATAGCCCTCTTCTCAGTCACAATGCACAAGCCTGAGACAAAATATTAACATGGAAACAACAGATGAAGGTACCATAGCTCTATGATACAAAATAACTGTCACATGGATCAAACAAATAAACAAAAAGAAATTTTAAAGTGAACAGACATTCATAGAGTTAGGATTTATAAACATGGCTTCTTGTTACTCTTAACTATATTTTCCTGATGAATGTCTAAATATAATATGCAGAAACCACCATTCCATCCTCATATTAACTCTCCACTGGACTTCATTTTAAGAAATGTTAATGGTTTAAAAGATAATCTGTGTATTGCTGGCTTCAACAACCTCAACTGTTACCTTACTGCTCTATATTACAAGGGCCCAAGAGATTCTGTAATTTGATTAGCAGGATTTCCAGGTTTTTTTCAGGGTTATTGTAATTTCTCTTTTAATATTCATTAGAAGAGAGAGAACTCAAATGTCCCTTGGGGCTAACCTCTGTAGCTATTGGCTCCTTGCCATGCCATCTGGTGCTGGTTGCCTCACATGCCAGAGATCTGCTCTTGATGTTGCATGGTTGCTGACCACCATGTCAAGAGCCCCCGCTGTCCCACAGAGATGTGTCTGGGGACATCTGACCAAGCCCACTGTGGGCCTGTGCCCGTTCTCCCAGCTCGTGATGATTCCAAGGCTGAGAGGGAAGGTAGCTTCCTGTCATCACTCAGCCTCCACCCAAGTTAGCTCTCAGCGAAAACCCCTAAGTCCTGAATGGTGGAGTGCCTGATACAGTGCTTCAGTCTACACATGGGTTCATTCTAGCTGAGGTGCATCCTATGAGCTTGGGTAACTGACTCAGGCTCCTCCCTTTCGTTGCAGCCAGATGCAGAGTCCAGAACATTCCATGCCAGTGACTTAGGCCTTGAAGCTAAGGCTCACTGGGATAGACTCCCCCACCTTCTCTCAACCTTCAGCCCAACTCTCCCTATCTTTGACTCCTTAATTTCTTGCTGAAACCCCTGGTCCTTTCCTCAGTTTGACATTAGGTCTGTCTTTTAACCACAGTGGACTATATGTGTGTGTGTGTGTGTTGGCGGGGGAGCAGGGGGCGGTTAGAATGGGTGAGGTAAGGGGTTGGAGAGATTGTTTTAGACACATGACTGACATAAAGTTCTGTTGCATAACACTACACTGTTCTCTAGGACTAATGTTCAAACAGGAAAAGTTTGAAGGAAAGAGAATGATTCTAAAGGGTCACTTTCAGTCTTACACTGAATTTTAAAATAACCCACAGAACTACAGAATTTTACAACTGGAAGGGATTTTAAAGACCATTTCATGCAACTTCACTTGACCTGTGTAGGAAGGAAATGTTTGCCCAAGATCAGAGTTATTTGCAGAATTAGTTCTAGAATCAAGATTATTTGACTCCAGTTGATTTTAAATCCACTATTCAGCAAACATGTCTTGTTGATCAAAATCATTCTGTCTGATTTTCCTTTTATATGAAGGACATAAGACAGTTGAGATCTTGAGCCTAATATACCAATAGGGGCTTAAAATTTAATCAGAGTAATTTAACAATGCATAGACTTTAAAGAAAACCTTTTTTATTTTTATTAAAGTACAGTTGCCTTACAATGTTGCATTATTTTCTACTGTATAGCAAAGAGAATCACCCATATTTATACCTATGAATCCCTTTACATGGATTCACTCACAAATGATCAGGATCTCTGGGTCTATCCTCAGTTTACCATCTTTCTAGTCCTATATAAGCTAATGTTCCTGTATTGTTAATACTTTGAGACCAACATTCTTCGATAACAATAAATAGAAAAAATTCCTCTGTCTTCATCCAGAAGCTCTCTCTTTTTCTAGTAAAAATATCATCTAGTTTATCTAGCTTCATTTTTATCTAGCAAAATCCTCGATGTAAGAAAAGCAAATTTTACCCCTACTTGTATTGCACTGCTAACTTTCTGTTGCAATTTACAACAGCAGCTGACAATAGACACTAAGGCAATTACTATAGTCTCTTTCTCTTTAAAAGTTTTCTTTTTTTGATATGGATCACTTTAAAATAATTATTGAATTTGTTTCAATATTGTATCTGTTTCCTGTTTTGGTTTTCTTAGCTCCCTGATCAGGAATTGAACTCATGCCCCTACATTGGAAAATGAAGTCTTAACCTCTGAACTACCAGGGAAGTTCCCTATAGTCTCTTGACCAGAATTAAATATTTCAAACTGATGCTATTTTCACAGATGAACATTTCCACTAAAATTAGACAGATTCTTAACATAGTTTTTCTCTTCCACAGTAACACTTTTCATTTTCTGTTGTATTTAAAATATACAAAAATTTCAGAATTAGCTGTCCAGTCAAGGAAAAAAATTAAATCTCTATTTATTTAGCATGAAAAGATTCTTTAAGTAAACCCCAATGAAAAGCTATGATTAATAGTAATAGTGGGGCTAAGCATACATTTTAATTCATAAACAACTTTGAGTAGAAAGAATGTACTTGGCTAGTTATGGAATTAATTCTTTTAGATGAGATAATCTGCAAAATTCTTAAACAGGTTCTATCAAGTGAGAGAATATAACATCGTTTTATGGGATTTGCCTCGAAATAAAGACAAATAATGTTTCTCTGTTTGTGTCCTAGGCTTTGTAAAATCTCTTCCATATTTGAATTCTTTCTTAGAATATCTTGAAGAGTAAATACTATACTCTCCAATTCATAGATGACAAAACTGAATTTCAAAGAGGTGAAATGGCTGGTTCAAGGTTATTCATGTAGAAAGTGACACAGTCTTGATTTAAAATGATGTCTTTTGTCTTTAAAACTATGTATCTTTCTCCAACAAAACTGCATTCTCAAGGAATATCACACATATTTTCAGAGATATTGAGCTCCACTCAAATCTCCTAGTCAGTTTGATTTCCTTTAGATCTTTGGGAATGTCAAACCTTGAATTTGGTATAAGGTGATCTAGGGTTGGCAATGCCAGATTTGGCAGAAGTAAACACCAATCATCTCTGGAGGAAAGTGCCTTTACTGTAAGCCTCAAATTATTCCTAGAAATTATTCCTTTTACAAATATGCAGGGCATGGTTAAAGATAACCAGGCACAAAGATAACCGAGAAGGGAGATTGTGCTGGATTTGAAGCCATCAAATGTAAAAACCAGACATAGATGAACACATATGTGAAATAATTTAGTTTAGTAGATGGTTAAGATCAGAGGCAGCTAAAAATAGAATCTGTGAACTATATAATAGGTCAGAAGAAATTATCCTGAGAGCAGAGAAATAAGAAGAGAGTTAGAAAACACAGAGCTATTGAGAGAAAATTTAGCATGTTTAATTGAAGTTCCAGAAGGAGAGGAGAGAGACAATTGGACAGAGTAATGTTTGAAGACATGTGCTTGAGAATTTTCCAGAACTGATGAAAGATATTAATCCGCACATTATAAATTCTCAAGTGAGGTAAGTCACAGGAATATACAAACCAAAACCCTCACTTGAATTCATCTTAATGAAACCGAACAAAACTAGTGACAAAAACAAAGTCTTAAAAGCAATCAGAGAAGAGAAAGACATATTGTCTTCAAAGGAGAGATAGCTGGGTTGAGTAAAGGCTTCGATTGCTTCACTGGCAGCTCTACTAGACATTTATAAAAGAAATAAATCAGATCGTCCACAAATTCTTCCAAAGGATTTTGAGTCTCTCTTAAGAGTCTGCCGTAACATCCACTCATGATGAAAACAAGTCAACATTGTACTGGGGGCTTTGGAAGTATAGTGAGATGAGAAGGAAAAACAAAAGTATAATGTCTGGAAAGGAAACAAAGCAGTAATTTAAATGGTATGATTATATGCTTTTCTATATCTGAATTACATTTCACTTTAAAAACATTTAAAAAATTACTTATATTTGCATAGCACTTTATGGCTTTCAGTGTGCTCTTACATAATGATTGTATTTGATCATCACGCTTCTGTGAGGAAGCTCAGGTTCAGAGAGGTCAGGTCACAGAGCTGGTCAGTTAGAAGAGGCACTAGAACCCAGGTCTACTGACTCTTCAAGAGTCTTTCTAGTTAACAAGTATTTTTACTATGGCATACATTGCAATAACAATTGTCCATAAAGCAATCTATTTATTTGAGAACATAATTTATATCATATGTGGTACTATTTGTTATAAAGCAGTGCCAATGGATATGTGACCTTGGTGTTAGGTAGGAGAAAGAAGCTATAATATGATCAATGCAGCTGCTTCAGCTTAGTGTCTTGGCTTATCAAACCTGCAGGTGGAAAAATTATGTTAGAAACCATTGATAAAGCTAATGTTGTAGTTTGATTGTGCACTCCAGCCCTCCGCCTACTAACTTATATGTTTGTGCTTGGAGATTGTTGTTGTTTAGTTGCTAGTCATGTCCTCGTCTTTTGCAACCCTGCCAGGTTTCTCTCCATGGGATTTCCCAGGCAAGTATACGGAGTGGGTTGCCATTTCCCTCTCCAGGGGATCTTCCTGACCCAGGGATTGAACCTGGGTCTGCTCCATTGGCAGGCAGATTCTTTATCACTGAGCTACCTGGGAAACTTGGATTTGGAGATAGGACCTTTAAAGAGATAAAATTAAAATGAGGCCATTAAGGTGGGCCCTGATCAACTATGACTTATGAGAAGAGGAAATTTGGGCACATATGGGTACAGAGGGAAGACTATGTGAAGACATAAGGAGAAGATGACCACCTGTAAGCCAAAGAGAGAAGTGGAATACATCCTTCTCTCATGGCCTTAAGGAAGAATCAGCCCTACAGACAGCCTCCAGAATTGCGGGAAAAAGAGTTTCTATTGCTTTAGCTACCCCAGTCTGTTACAGCCTACCAAACTGTTACAGCCCTAGCAAACTAACACAACTAGTGACATACATGCATACATGCCATTACTCTTGAGCAAAACTGTTGCTGGATTTATACAGTGATACTTTTAGCTATTCATTTATCTATAGCTTTAAAAACTTTCTCTTAGTTAAGTTTTTTGTCAGGGAAAAAACTTTGTTATTGAGTGTCTGACTTTCTCTAGTCTCTGCCTTTTTACCATTGAAACGATTGCTTTTAAAACATTGTATTGAATTATTGAGGTTTTCCATCAATTAAATTGTCACAGCAGAATAAGCACTTTTATGATGATTCATCTAATATTGTCAGGTGATGTAAATGAAGTCATGTTGTCTGTGAAGTGGTCTTATTCGTGTTTTGAAAGATATAAATTTCTCCTTAACAGATCATGTTACACTTATATTTAGAGTATGGTAATTTTGAAGAGCTGAAATGAATTGTAATTTATTAACGCTTTTTAAAAGTCACGGGGGCCCTGTCACATATGCTGTTCTCACCCAGGCTGGTGTACCTGGAGCATCTCGTCTTTCATTCATTAAATTCAACATTTCAGTGGAAGATGCTATTGGAATGTGCAAAGATTCAAACAACAAGCCAGGACAGCTACATCTGAGACCAGTCTTGTTTTGAAACCAGAAAATCCATGCAAATAAACAACAGCAACACACATAAGAACTGAATGAATGACAGCTTACTGGAGAACATAACAACGAAAAAAGTCTCAATAGTCATTCCCAGATTTATCTCTAGAATTAAACAAGGTGGGTTAGGTGAAAAAGATGGTGGGTTATATAAAACAAATTGTTTCCATATTAATATTAGAAAATATTATAGAACATTTTACACTCAATGATTTTTGAAATAAAATAATTCCATTTATACTTCATTACAAATTGCTCCTCTCTCCATCCCCCATTCCCTGTCCCTAATTCTAATAAAGAAGACAGTTCAAAAGTTTTCTACTGTCTTATTGTAATTAATAAGCTCCCTAATCGGAGGCTTGTGGGCACGAAGCCTGGCCCAAGAAAGCAGTTTCTGGAGTTCCCAGGGCTGTTTTCACTGGGAAGGAAAACTCCGCTGAAAACTTCCAACTTGTCAGCTTTCAATAAGGGAAATTAGTAAAGATATGTGCCTGGAAAAATTAATTTATTCATCTAGTCAAAAAATCTTAATTCAATCCTCATATATTGAGTAACAATGAGAACTTTCATAATTAGGTTGAGTTATATATTTTTATTAAAGAAAAACAAAGGAATTTAATTAAGATTATCAAGGAAATAGGTCATATGATTAACTATGAAATAACCTTAACTTTTGAATAAGCTCATTGTTGCTTAATTAAGGTATATTGATTTATAGAAACTTCAGGGGTGCTTTTGTTCCAAGTTTGAAATATGTTGGATTTCTTTTATGCTTCTTAATTTACCTATGGGAACATGGCTAATAACAGACTTTAGTTCTTTCAAATATAAAGCTAATGATTAGTTCTTCCTCTACTTAAAGAAGTCTGTTTAGTTAATTTTAATGCTCTTTTTTAAAGTAAGCAAAAACTTCTAGAAATGCTACCAGGCATAGTCTCATCGTTTGAACTTGCAGCTCTGTATTTATAGCTAAGCCCATACCTACTAATAACTTTAATTGCATCAATCGCTCAGTCTAAAACTGTGCTTTTTACCTGGACTTGATCAGGACTTATGGACTCTGATTAAGAAACACGTTTTCTAATGCCAATGTGGATGGAATTCAATCTGTGAATCACGGCACAGGAAAACGAGCTTCATCAGTCCATGTTGTTATACTCTTTACAGAGTGAAGTGCTAAAATCAAAGCACTTCTATTAAGTTAACCTGCTTGCTGTTCTCGCTCTTAAATTCTGCAAAATCCAGTTGTCAATCATTTCCTCCTGGAAGGCTGCTAAGGTTATGTTTATGTTCCTCATTTGTGTCACTTAAATGACCATTCATTGATACATTGCCTCATAACTTGATTTCTAATGATTTAGTTTTTACGATGTGTCTTCATAGTTAGACTGTAAACTCTTAAGGCAGGCACTATCTTCTATTGCTCGTATGATCAGCAGCATCCCTGAGATAGCGTGTGTTCATGTATTCCTAGAAAACTCAAATAATATTCTTAATGACTACATCCAGTCACAGTAAAATTCTGCAGTGTTTTCTAAATAATCAAAGGAAGTTTAAACAGAGCTTCATTATGGACTCTAAATTTTTTGAAATTTGACAATCCCTGAATGGTCGATGTACACTATCACTTTCAGTTCACAAAACACCCATTCCCCACTCATTCTGAAGAAACAGGAGTTTACTATGCGGTGTTCTGCAAACAGCAGGAGTTCAGGGACTATGTCTGATTTTAACAAAATGGAACAGCTCTGCCCCAACCCCCTGCCCCCCGCCCAAGTAGAAACTGTCTCCTTTAATCCGAATCCTATTATTTTAGATTGGGTGATTAATCGTCAAACAAGGTTCAGGCTGAAGCATATTTGTTTTTAGCTACAAGAATTGAGTTTATCTAGTAAATTATCAAGATGAGGCAATTGTAAATCATTCCTTCATTCAACAGCTATTTATTTAGATATATATAAGAAAGCAAAATGGAGAAGGCAATGGCACCCCACTCCAGTAATCTTGCCTGGAAAATCCCATGGATGGAGGAGCCTGGTGGGCTGCAGTCCATGGAGTTGCGAAGAGTTGGACACGACTGAGCGACTTCACTTTCATGTTTCACTTTCATGCATTGGAGAAGGAAATGGCAACCCACTCCAGTGTCCTTGCCTGGAGAATCCCAGGGGTGGCGGAGCCTGGTGGGCTGCCATCTATGGGGTCGCACAGAGTCGGACACGACTGAAGCGACTTAGCAGCAGCAGCAAGAAAGCAAAACAGGCAAGTATTCCTGCTGTGATGAAGTTTACATTCTAATGGAGAGAATTAGGGCAGGAAATGCAATGAAAAACTAGTAAATATATAGGATAGTGACAATTGCTATAGAGGCAAAAAAGGCAAGGAGGGAAGATAGAGAAGAGAGAGGCTGAGGGGAGAGGACACAGAGGGTGTTAGGTTAAGTACCTTTTATTTGAACAAAGAGTGATGGCTGAGCCATGGGTGAACCTGCAAAAACCACGCACAGGCACCAGTTGCAGGGTGGTGGAAAATGAGGTTGGATCCTGCAGAACTGGTTCGCCACACTGCCTGCATATGCGAATCACCTGTGGAGCTGGAAGGATTCAGGCCCCAAACCAGACACTATCGGTTTCATTAAAAAAATTTTTTATATTAATTTCAAAATTTTATTTCATGCTTTTCATGGGTTTCTCAAGGCAAGAATACTGAAGTGGTTTGTCATTCCCTTCTCCAGTGGACCGCATTCTGTCAGACCTCTCCACCATGACCCGTCTGTCTTGGGTGGTCCCACACAGCATGGCTTGGTTTCATTGAGTTAGACAAGGCTGTGGTCCATGTGATCAGATGGGCTAGTTGTCTGTGATTGTGATTTCCGTCTGTCTGCCCTCTGATGCCCTCTCTCAGTGCCTACCGTCTTACTTGGACGTGGGGTATCTCTTCACGGCTGCTCCAGCAAAGTGCAGCCGCGGCCCCTGTCCTTGGAAGTGGGGTAGCTCCTCTTGGCCGCCACCCCTGACCTTCATCATGGGGCCAGAGCTCAAACACAGCAGCTAGAGGTGAGCAGAGGCAGAGGCGCTGCAACCCAGGCACTCCAGGAGGCGTGGGTCTGGGGAAGCAGCCAGGGTGGCGGGTGGGTCGCAGAAGGGGGCGACAGAGGATGAGATGGTTGGATGGCATCACCAACTCAATGGACATGGGTTTGGGTGGACTCCGGGAGTTGGTGATGGACAGCGAGGCCTGGCGTGCTGTGGTTTATGGGGTCGCAGAGTCAGACACGACTGAGTGACTGAACTGAACTGAAAATTTTATTTTGTTATTGTTGTTCAGTCACTAAGTTGTGTCTCCTTGTGACCCCATGGACTGCAGCATGCCAAGCTCCTCTATCTCCATTGTCTCCCAGCTTTACTCTGATTCACATCCGTTGAACCATCCAACCATCTCATACTCTGTCATCCCCTTCTCCTCCTTCCCTCAATCTTTCCCAGCATCAGGGTCTTTTCCAATGACTCAGCTCTTTGCATCAGGCGGCCAAAGTATTGGAGCTTCAGCTTCAGTATCAGTCCTTCCAATGAATATTCAGGGTTGATTTCCTTTAGGATTGACTGGTATGATCTCTTTGTAGTTCAAGGGACTCTCAAGAGTTTCTTCCAGCACCACAGTTTGAAAGCATCAATTCTTTGGTGCTCAACCTTCTTTATGGTCCAACTTATAATTGCCTTACAATGTTGTGTTAATTTCTGCTATGCAACAAAGTGAGTCAGCTATATGAATATACACATACCCTCTGCTCGAGCTTCCCTACCACCGGCCTCCCCTGCCTCTGCAACTTTCCCACTCCTCTAGGTCATCACAGGGCACTGAGCTATACAGCAGCTTCCCACTAGCTATCTACTTTACACATAATAGTGTATATATGAAACTATGGGTTTCAAAGCTCCTCAGCTGATCCACTGAAGGCCATGATGAGAACTGGGGGTTTTGCTTTTATTTTAACATGTTTCCAGTTTTATTGAGATGTAATTGACATACAACACTCTTAGTTTTCAGTGTACAGCCTAATGATTCAATATAAGTATATATTGTAAAATGATCACCGTGGTAAGTCAAGTTAACATCCATCACCTTACATAGTTATAAATTAGTTTTTCTTGTGATGAGAATTTTTAAGATCACTCTCTCAACAACTTTCAAGTAGACAATACAGTATTGTTAACTGTAATAATCATTATATCTCTAAGACTGACTTGTAATTGGAAGTTTCTATTTTTTGACCACCTTCATCCATTCCCCCTCAACCCCTGCCTCTGGCAACCACTCATCTGTTCTGTTTCTGAGTTCAGTTTTTTTCAGATCCTATGAGTGAGATCATACAGTATTTGTCTTTCTCAGTCTGACTTATTTCACTTAGCATTATGGTCTCAAGGTCCATCCATTTTTTAATAAATGGCAAGATTTCCTCTTTTATAGTTGAATTGTGTGTATGTATGCATTTTCTTTATCCATTTATCTATGGGTGAAGACTAAAATTTCCCTCTCTGACTTTTATTTTAGTGAGGTGGGGGTCACTGGATGGATCTGAGCACAGGAAAGACATGATTTCTCATTTAAAAAGAATTCCCTTGATTCCTATGTTGGAGTGCAAGTGCAGAAGTAGGAAATCATTGACTTAAACTGTTGCTGCTGCTAAGTTGCTACAGTTGTGTCTGACTCTGTGTGACCCCATAGAGGGCAGCCCACCAGGCTCCCCCGTCCCTGGGATTCTCCAGGCAAGAATACTGGAGTGGGTTGCCATTTCCTTCTCCAATGCGTGAAAGTGAAAATTGAAAGTGAAGTCGCTCAGTCGTCTCCAACTCTTAGCGACTTCATGGACTGCAGCCTACCAGGCTCCTCTGTCCATGGGATTTTCCAGGCAAGAGTACTGGAGTGGGGCGCCATTGCCTTCTCCATGACTTAACTACTTGTGTGCAGTTTCACGAAGAACTGCCATGAATTCAAGACGCTCTTATCAGGGGACTTTCCCAGTGACCCAGTGGTGAAGACTCTGCACTTATTCTGCAGGTGGCATGAGTTTGAGCCCTAGCTGTGGAACTAAGAACCCGCAAGCCACAGGGTGTGGCCGAAAAATACCCCCAAACAAAAAAACCACTCTTATCAGATATCGTCTAAGTTCCACTATCAAATATTGCTTGATCCTAATAAACCAAGTACATTATGTGTTATTTCATGCATAGTACAATTGTGTTATTCTAAAAGTATGCTGAAATCAAGGTTTTCACTAGTTTATGAGCTCTTTTTCTGCAATGGTATGGGTTGGAGACGTTTTGCTGGAGGAAGAGAAGGCCCTTTTCTTTCTCTGCTGGCAGTGGCACATCCCTCTCCCTCATCACTCATGTCTCAGGGACCCAAGAGATGAGCAGGAATAGAGAAAAGGGAGCTGGTAGGGCAGTGATGCAGCCTTGGGGGTGGCTTGCATTTGCTTGAGGCTTTGCCTTAAGGTTGACTTCTCTGGTGGCTCAGATGGTAAAGCGTCTGCCTACAATGGGGGAGACCCGGGTTCGATCCCTGGGTTGGGAAGATCCTCTGGAGAATGAAGTGGCAACCCACTCCAGTACTCTTGACTGGAAAGTCCCATAGATGGAGGAGCATGGTAGGCTACAGTCCATGGGGTCGCAAAGAGCAATTGAGCAACTTCACTTTCACTTTGCCTTGCTGCTGCTACTGGTAAGTTGCTTCAGTCGTGTCCGACTCTGTGCAACCCCATAGACGGCAGCCCACCAGGCTCCCCTGTCCCTGGGATTCTCCAGGCAAGAACACTGGAGTGGGTTGCCATTTTCTTCTCCAATGCATGAAAGTGAAAAGTGAAAGGGACGTCACTCAGTCCCATCCGACTCCTAGCGACCCCATGGGCTGCAGCCCACCAGGCTCCTCTGTCCATGGGATTTTCCAGGTAAGAGTAAGGTGCAACTAATCTTTGTGACTTTGTAACAGTCTATCCTCCCTTGGTTCAAAGAGAGGTGAGAGTAAAGGAAGAGAGAATCAGAAAAACATCCACTCTGCTGAGCAGAGGTTGGTGTGAGAGGGAAATGACACCGGGATCACCGGGACCATGGTATTAAGATCTTGGCACCTCGGGTTCCTCGTCTGGAGAGAACAGTGCCCACCTTATGTAGTGATTTTGGGATGAGTGAGATAATCCACCTAATGTGCTTTGCACAGTAGCAGGAACTTAGTAAGGACTTTAAAATAGTTACTGTCATCATGCTATTTGTTTGTTTCTTGTATTTTTAAGGGTCTTCCCCAGTGGCTCAGATGGTAAAGAATCTGCCTCAATGTAGGGAACTGGGTTTGATTCCTGGTTTGGGATGACCCCCTGGAGAAGGGAATGGCTACCAACTCTAGTATTCTTGCCTGGAGAATCGTGTGAACAGAGGAGCTTGGCAGGCTACTCTGCCCAGGGGGTCGCAAAGAATCAGATAGGATTGAGCGACTAACACTCTCACTCACTCTATAGTTTTAAGCATTTAACTCATTCATTATAATCACAATTTTATTCTTTGATTTGACAGTAATTTAGTGATTGAATTTAAATATGCCACACATTTTTATGAGAGCTTCAAAGCTCCAGATATTATTTAGTGAGAAGCTAAATTCTGTGGAGTTTTATTCGACTGAGATTAAGGCTGAAGACCTCCTTGTAAAGAGTATGTCCAATGCCTACCTTCTCAGGACTTTTATTTACTAATCCACTTTAGAAAGCGCTCAGTACTAACCTACTTTTTCCTGAGTTCCTCTCCACAGGGAATAGTGCTATCTGCCAGTTTAAGCGGGCACAGTGTCTTTATTTCAACACACACACACAAACACATGCACACACACCCATATATATAAATGAGGCACAGTATTACATTGAAAACAAACTCAGGCTGATAGAGTGCCCAGCGCTTGGTGGGCTGGGTAAGAAGTTGGTGAACACATGAATAGTTGTATCAAAAGAAATATCTTTACAACAACTTTTAAAAAGCAGATTTCATTTTCCTTTGGAAAAAGTCAAAATGTCCTGTATGGATGCGAGAGCTGGACTGTGAAGAAAGCTGAGTGCCGAAGAATTGATGCTTTTGAACTGTGGTGTTGGAAAAGAGTCTTGAGAGTCCCTTGGACTTCAAGGAGATCCAACTAGTCCATCCTAAAGGAGACTAGTCCTGGTTGTTCATTGGAAGGACTGATGCTAAAGCTGAAACTCCAGTACTTTGGCCACCTCATGCGAAGAGTTGACTCATTGGAGAAGACTCTGATGCTGGGAGGGATTGGGGGCAGGAGGAGGAGGGGACGATAGAGGATGAGATGGCTGAATGGCATCACTGACTCGATGGACGTGAGTCTGAGTGAACTCCGGGAGTTGGTGATGGACAGGAAGGCCTGGCGCGCTGTGATTCATGGGGTCGCAAATAGTTGAACACAACTGAGTGACTGAACTGAACTGAACTGAACCTTAAAAGAAAAAATGTCCAGAAAACAATGTTTCCTTGTGAATAGTCCCTTGTCACTCATTGTGTAGAGTAAGCTCATTTTTTCTATCCATTTAATATTTCTGGGAACATTTCCAATTTGGGCATAAATTTACACATTTCTTTCAAACACAATATTTTTGTTTTCCATTTATAAATTGATACATGCATAATGTAGGAAAATATGAGAAAGAAAAGAAAATCACCTTTAATCCTTTCATCTGAAGATAATTTCTGTCAACATTTCAGTTTTGCTTTCAGACTTAAAAAAATACATTTTTTTATGGTTACAAAAGTGAAGTTACGTGACATATACAATTTTTAAACCTGCCTTTTCCCTTTACATTTTATCATATACTATGCTACTAAAAATTCTTCGTTTTTAAGGGCTGCCAAATATACCAATGTACAGATGTATCATAGTCTACTGAGTTAGTCCCCTGTTGTGATAGTGGGGTCTCAAAGTTTTGCTATAGTAAATAATACAGTGGTGAACATTGTTGTGTATAAAGCTTTTGTCAGGTTATCGCCTCAAGATTGGTTTCTGAAAGAGAAATGAATGGGTCAGGATATGTGAAAACTTCTAGGGGTTCTATGAAAAGTCCTTTCTAGAAAGATTCAACCAGTTTGCTCCCGATGAGACTTCAAAGCACGATGTGCTTTCAAACATTTATCTTTTAGAAACATTTTCTCCTTTTTAGAGGGTTTTTTTAATGCTATTTTTATCCTTTGTGAAAATACAAAGTAGAGTAGCATCAAGTATTGATAATAACCTAGAAACCTGAACACAGCCATAGAGGGAAATCATTGACCTACGTGTATGGAAATAATTTATAAGATGCGTGCATGGTATCTTACACACGTCTTACAAATTATTTCTGTACATCTTGATCAATAATTTGGGATTCCCTGGTGGCTCAGTGGGTAAAGAATCTGCCTGCAATGCAGGAGACACAGGAGATAGATACAGGTTCGATCCCTGGGTTGGGAAGATCCCCTGAAGGAGGAAATGGTAGTCCGCTCGAATGTTCTTGCCTGGAAAATCCCACTGACAGAGGTGCCTGGTGGGCTACAGTCCAAAGAGTCCCAGAGAGTCAGACACAACTGAGCGACTAAGCGCATAGCACATATGCATCATATAATAACATTTGAAAATTGTTTTTTCATGTTTTGTGCATATGTCAGGTATGAAAACTCACTGACAGCAGCTGGAATTATTCTGAACTCCTAAGACTTCAGACCAGAGCTTTGGGAAAAATTAAGTAGCAGTATGTAACTAAGTTTGAGAAACTGGATTGCAACTGCCAGGTTATTAGAAAGAGTTTTAAAAAGTAATATATACCTCATTTTTTAAAATGAGCCAATATTTTAAAAGAATGCTAGAAAAATTCGTGAAGTATATTTTCAGTGACTTTCTTTCTCTGAAAGAGAAACTAGTATTTTTCTTGTTTTAAACTGTGTACAGTATTATTTATAGCACTGGTTCTCAAAGTAATCTCCAGGCTAGCAGCAGGTGCGTTTGCAAGAAATTCAAATTCTCAGACTCTGAGGCCTAATAATTGGACACTCTGAGCATAGTTCCCAGCAATGTGTTTAACAAGACCTCCTGATGCTTCTGGTGCATCCCCAAGGCTGAGAACCACTGATTGAGGATTTAAAAGCAAATCAGTCTGTCCACCTCCTCGACCCCCGCCACCTGAGGCGAGAGAGCAACCGGTTAGACGTACAGAAGGACATTTCTGCCTTCCAAGTTTTGTTTATCTACAAGTATTCGGGAAGTCACTGAATGTGCTTAATCAGCCCATAGGGCTATATGTGATGAAGAGGGTATATAAGCATATAAAAATACGCATCTTGGAACTTACCCCCTATTTCTTACTTTATAAGAAGGAAGGATTCTTTGTTGCTCCCAGAGTTTATAGGGATGATAGGTGGAAATGGAGAGAAAGTTAAGAGGAGGAGGTTGTTCACTGTTTAAGACAGGCTTAGTATTAATACTACCCTTGGGAGATGTGGAAAGCCATTCCTTCGTAAAGAGATTCTAGGAAACGTACAAGACTCTAGGCTCCAGGAAAAACTGTAAAATATTTGAGAGTTGTCTTTGGTGCCTGCTGACTTTCTCTTCACCAGGTCCGTGCTTTCTGTCTACATGCTTATGGGACTCTAAGTGATAACTAACATTATTGACACCTACTGAGCGCCTGTTCTATGCCGTCTTGAAGAGCTCCGTGGGCATTGCGTCATTTCATCCTACAACCAACCATACCAGCACAATTTGGCCTCTTAAAAGCAACTAAGACTCAGAAAGGTAAGATAACCTGGCCAGCATCACAGAGGTATAAGAGGCAAGTCAAACCAGACTTGCCTGATTCCAGCAACTGTCTCCGTGCAGTTGTGGCCCGGACAGGATGTCTGTAGGCAGCGCCCCAGGTGGCAGAACTGCCTTCCCCCAGCCTTTAGCCAACTCTGGTCTTCTTGATCATGATCTCTGATCTTCCTGGCTCTGTGGGGGTGGTGGGCGTGGGGAAATAACTCCGAGGAGATAGCAGGATTCAGGATAACCTCTCTCAAACACTGCTTGTGCCTAAAGGAGGAAAGCTTCAAAAGGCAGTTCTTTATGCATTAACTGTGTGCGAGTGGCCGCTCTAACAGTATAGAAACTAATGGATTAGGCGGATTTTGGAATGGATTCAGGGGAACTTTCTAGTAACTTTTCAAATATGCCCTTCAGGCAACTGCCTATTCTGCCTAGAAATAAGGACAGACTGCTTATGTGCTTTGGGAATGTGTGTATGTGCGTCCGTGTGTGTGTGTGTGTGTGTGAAGGAAATCATTGTGTGGCAGACACAGATGAACCCAGAATGAAAATTTGCTCTAATCTTTGTTAGACGCTCCCTTCTGTTAGTCTTTGTGAGACTACCAGTCTCAAAACTAAAAAAACACTTGCTGAGCATTTGCTAAAACTCAGTAATAGGCACTGGGATATAAAGACTGACTTCAGAAAATGACCTGGTAGGCACACTAAAGCCACAACACGGTATAACTTTGCTGTAACGGTGGTGGAGATGTTCACCAGGAATGATGGGGAAGAGGAGGGGCACCTGACTCAGTCTGGGGGAAGTCAGAGGAGGGCTCTGGGCAGTGGAAGCAAGGTGTTGCTTGTTCTTGGAGAATAGATACAAGTTAAGAATGCAGAGCAGGGTGAGAGGCACTTAGGCGGGGTAGGTAAGGAGATGAAGCATTTTGGTGTTGTGAAGCTAGTGGGGATGTAGCAAGGGGGAAGCTATTGATGTTCTAAGAAGAGCAATGACAAAGGTCAACTTGCATCTAAAGTGTATGAGCAGGCAAAGGAGTGTGAAGTTTGAAGAAACTGAGAGAGATGTTGAAATTAATCATTGGTGATCAGATCCTAGTGGCCACACTTCTACAAGATTGCCATTATTTGTGTTCTGAACTATTCACCCTACTAATATTAATGGTTTTTATTATACTTTGAAAATAGATTCAAGGGTTTAGATCTGATAGTCATAGTGCCTGAAGAACTATGGACAGATGTTCATGACATTGTACAGGAGGCAGGGATCAAGACAACCCCCAAGAAAAAGAAATGCTAAAAGGCAAAATGCCTGTCTGAGGATGCCTTACAAATACCTGAGAAAAGATGAGAAGTGAAAGGCAAAGGAGAAAAGGAAAGATATACCCATCTGAATGCAGAGTTCCAAAGAAGAGC